>NC_073255.2:108222500-108876250 GCF_029289425.2 Pan paniscus | reverse complement strand
AAGAAAATATGGTCTACAAGCACAATGAATACTATTCAGCCATAAAAAAAGAATGAAATCTTGTCTTTTGTGACAACATAGATGGAAATGGAGGGCATTATCTTAAGTGAAATAAGCCAGGGACAGAAAGTTAAACACCGCATGTTCTCACTCATATACAGAAGCTAAAAAAAGTCAATGTCATAGAAGTAAAAAGTAGAACAGAAGGTACTAGAGGCTGGTAAGGGTAGGGAAGGAAAGTATAGGGGGAGATTTGCTAAACGACACAAAATTACAGCCAGAAGGAAGGAATAAGTTCTAGTGTCTTATACCAATGTAGGATGACTATAGTTAAGAAAATAAGACTATCTTATATGTAACATATACTATACATATTATTAAGACTATAACAATAATACTATACTATATAGTTTCAAATGGCTAGAAGGGAGATATTGAATGTTTCCAACACAAAGAAATGATAAATGTTTTTATATGAAGGATGGGCTAATTACCCTGATCTGATCACTATACATTATATGTATCAAAACATCACTATGTACCCAATGAAAATGTCAATTATTGTCAATTTTTAAAAATTAAATTAAAAATTTAATATGAAAGTATTTGAAGAAATATATATAATATACTCTATGGCAAAGGAATTCAAGTGAAAAGATTTATTGAAACTACTATATTTGGGGCAAGGGTAGGGTGGAGTGTGTAATACATAGAAAAAAATGTAATTTACAGGGAAGGAGTAAGAACTTTCCTCCCTTAGAATAGGGAAAGACAAGTTCAGGGCTACTTCTGTGGGAAGGTCTTCTGATCTCTCAGGCTATGTTAGGTCCCCTAACTCTGTGCTCTCCATGATACTTTCTACAACTGCAATTTATTTATTTACTTGTAAATGTATTAGCCACCATTACCTTTCTCAGAACAAAGATTTGGTCTTTTGCTTTTAAAAATATAGCCCAAATGATTGATAGGGGTTATGGCGATATGGCAACATTACCAGACCTGAATGAAATAGGGTTAGGTCAAAAAGGCACCAGCTAATATGCCTTGTAATGTATGTATCTGTTCATTAAAGTCCTGTTGGGATTTTATGGTGTAGGATAACTTTCTATCTTTCAACTAAATATGGATTAATTACATCCATCAGCATGCATAATAAAAAAATCTGCATTTGATGCATATTTTCAAGGGACTATACTCAGTCAATTTTCTCAAAAAGATATTGTTAACTAAATGGTAATTAACTCAATAAATAATTATATCACATGAGGAAGCAGAATAAGACATAAAGATTATTATTTCTCTAGTTGACATTAATCTAATTTTGGTTAGATTAAGATATCAAAAAAATAAAACATTGTTCTCCTTCTTCCCTAATTCTCAAGGCAAAAGTTTGTTTTGGGAAGTCAGAGACCCAGAACAGAGGGACTGGCTGAAGCCATGGCAGAAGAACATAAATTGTGAAGATTTCATGGACATTTATTAGTTACCCAAATTAATACTTTTATAATTTCTTATGCCTGTCTTAATCTCTTAATCCTGTAATCTTCATAAGCTGAGGATGTATGTCGCCTCAGGACCCTGTGATGATTGCGTTAACTGTACAAATTGTTTGTAAAACATGTGTGTTTGAACAATATGAAATCAGTGCACCCTGAAAAAAAACAGAATAACAGCAATTTTCAGGGAACAAGGAAAGATAACCATAAGGTCTAACTGCCTGTGGGGTCAGGCATAATAGAGCCATATTTTCCTTCTCATAGAAAGCCTATAGATGGTTATGTGAATAGGAGAAGTATCACTGAATTCTTTTCCCAGAAAGAAATATTAATAATTGATACCCTAGCGAAGGAATGCATTCCTTGGGGGAGGTCTATAGACGGCTGCTCTGGGAGTGTCTGTCTTACGAGGTTGAGATAAGGACTGAAATATGCCCTGGTCTCCTGCAGTACCCTCAGGCTTACTAGGATTGGGAAATTCCAGCCTGGTGAATTCTAGTCAGACCGGTTGTCTGCTCTCGAACCCTGTTTCCTGTTAAGATGTTTTTCAAGACAATGCATGCACAGCGGGACATGGACCCTCATCAGTAATTCTAATTTTGCCCTTGCCTTGTGATCTTTCATTGCCCTTTGAAGCATGTGATCTCTGTGACTTACTCCCTGTAAGTACACCCCCTCCCCTTTCAAAATCCCTAATAAAAACTTGCTGGTTTTGCGGCTCGAGGTCGCCATCACGGTCCTACCAATATGTGATGACACCCCCAGAGGCACAGCTGTAAAATTTCTCTCTTTGTATTCTTTCTCTTTATTTCTCAGATCAGCCAACACTTAGGAAAATAGAAAGAACCTACGTTGAAATATTGCGGGCTGGTCCCCCTGATAAAAGTTTGGCTCAATATCAGTAGATAATGCAGAAAGACTCTAATATTTTAAAATATGGTGCAATGAAAATGTCAGAAAACATTGCCTAGATTTTCGTTTTTTTATTGCATCCATGTGTTAGCAAAGGCTTGGGATTCCTTAGGACCGAGAGCTTTAAGCAGAGTGACGGTTTCAATTCCAGAGGGATCATGACACAGCATAGCCCATGCACTGCCATATGTGCAGCAGGAACAATGACTCATCAAACTTAGACTATTATGGTGGGGGGAGACCTGCCCCTTATTATACATAATTTCCTAATTGAAAGTGATAAGAGGCCTCTTCTCAAGTTTAGAAAATTATTTAGAGCCCTTCAGAGCCACCTGCATTGTTGAAACCTTTGGAAAGAAGGATGTTAAAAAAGGGAGTGTCAAGCTGTTTCTGATTCTGACAGGAGGCAAGCAGATGAACAGAACCATAACTCATTACAGGTTAGTTCTCTGCCTTTCAACATTATGCTGGCATTGGAAATTTCCTCAAATCCTATGTATCCTTCCAAAAAAAGTACTTGAAGCAGTGCTTCTCATCCTTTAATGTGTATGCTAACCACATGGGGATCTTCTTAGAATTCAGATTCTAATTACTGGGTATGGGTTGAGGCCTGAGATCCTGCATTTCTAACAAGCTTCCAAGCCATGCTGATGCTGCTGTTCTCAAAATCAGGTACTGAGGGGCGATAATGTAAAGGAATTTGGGTAATTCTGTTTTGAATGGAGTTTTATAACTCAGATCAATTCTCTGAACATATATTCAAGCTCCAGCCAAAGGAACAACAAAGAAACAGATCACTGAAATAAGTTAGATTAAATGCAAAACATAATCTAAATTTAACACACAGGGATGCAATACAAACTCAAAATGCTTCCACATTAATTAACCTAATAGGTAATTTTATTTAGCCATGGTTCACTGAAATAAACCATTATGCAATTAAAGCTAGAACTATTTGATGCACCAAGGTAGCCATTTATTTGTCTTACTCTTCTCTGAAGGAATGTATATATATGTAAAATAGAACAAAGAGTTTTCTTCCCTAGGAGGTCAGCTTCAAAAAGATGAAAATTAAAAAGTGACTTTTTTCTATATTCTAAAAGAAAATTTATTACATATAACAGACTTAATCTTTTCATTTTGGCATTTGCAGTATTTGAAAAGTGAAAGACTAAAAAATTACATTCTGCATGCCCTTGGTGACTACAGAAGGAACCAAATTGATTAAACTGCCACTCATCATTTACTGTGGTTAGTGCTTCATTAGGCACAGATAGGCACAATATATCTTAGTCAAGTACTTCTATGGAGTATTTTGCTCTTAAGGAATGAAAATATAACCCTGGATTGTGGGTAAAAGCCCATCTTAGAAAATATTTGATTCAAAACAATAAACTTTTAATATAATGGGAAACTATAATATTTATTTTTCAACTATGAAACAAAATTATATCTCTAAGAAGTTGTACTTACAAATTAAGCATATCAGAATAAAAACAAAAGTAAAAAATAAAGTACAGGAAGCTAAGCTAATGTAGTTCAGTAGACTCAAGACCCAGGGTGGCCTGCTGCTGACTTGGAGGGAGGCACCAGGCAAGTGATTAGAATCCTCTTACTAGGATCTACATCAGCAATAAAACTAACACGGAAGACTGAGAAGCCCAACAATCTTAAAGTGCCAACCAGCATAAATGTTCCTTATGTTCCAATGATAATTTTTGCTCATACACTTTAATTACTATGTACATTTATTATTATTTTTTAATGAAATGGCAAAGCTGTATTTTTGCTGTCTGGTCCAGTTACCAGATCCAGAAACCCAGGAATCATCTGAAATCTTTTGCCTTTTTTTTTTTTTTTACTATGTATATGCAGTCATCAAGTTGTCTACATCCTAAGTATTCCTAAATACTTCCACAATCTGATCTCCAACCGCTTTCTCTCTTCCTCCTTACCGTCCTTTTTGAATGCTTCTGAAATCCTATCCTCCATCTCTATCTACAAAACACCAGATATTTCAGCTGTTAGTCTTTGTCCATGGCATGATGTACACGTCCTTCAAACCAAGTTTTGTTAGCTTGGAAAGATGGCTTTGAGAAGTCAGGCAGAGTAATTACCACCGGGTGAAGCCTCCCCTGATCCCCTTAATCATTCACTGAGGATAAATTTATCACCTTCACCTCTGAGCTGCCACTGTACTAACCATATACTTGTGTTATGGCTCATCACACTGTCTTTCCCTGTGACCTTGAAGGCATGAATACATCTTTCTCATCTTTTCAGTTCCAAGATCTCACAAACTGCCTTGTACAAAATAGGTGTTCAATAAATATCTTTAAAACGAGACAAAAAAAAAACACCGCATGTTCTCACTCATAGGTGGGAACTGAACAATGAGAACACATGGACACACACCGGGGACTGTTGTGGGGTGGGGGAAGTGGGGAGGGATAGCATTAGGAGATACACCTAATGCTAAATGATGAGTTGATGAGCGCAACATGGCACATGTATACATATGTAACAAACCTGCACGTTGTGCACATGTACCCTAAAACTTAAAGTATAATAATAATAAAAAATGAGGGAATAAATGAATGAATTGCATAAACTAGTCTGAGGAGTACACACAAGATACTGCAACAGAAAAAGGCATTTTATTTAGAGCTAATATTATCCTATGAAATTAAACACTAAAAAAAATTCAACTCAGTAATTTCACCAAAATATCTGAACTCTAACTTCATTTCTAAGAGACTCCAAAGGAACTCCAGCAGTCTCCATGGAAACCTTTCGCTCCACTGTACAATTTACTTGAATGCTAAAACTTAGAGATAAAGGTACCTTTGAGAAGGCCTCAGACAATGTTTTGATTTTTACATGTAAGGAAGCTGTATTATATGTTTAAATGTCTTAGTGTAGAGGTAGCAGAATCAGAAACTGCATCTCCTGAATCCAGGGTCAGCAATCTCTTTGTTATGCTATGCTGCCTCCACAGTCAGAAAAACCTGTCTTCATTTGGTCAGCCTGGTCAGGTTAAAAAAGAGCAAATAGAGATGGCAACTTTGATTTCTTCCCAGGTGACACAAATGCCAGCAAAGATAAAGACAAAATCAAAATAAAATCTTCAAAATTAGAGGCTTTGGCAAAGAACACAGTAAAACTATCTAAAAATTGAAGTCTACCATCATTGCTAATGCACTGAAAATATGATGTTGGCTGTGTTTAAAAAGTGCTTAAAAATTCAGCCAGGCACAGTGGCTCACACCTTTAATCCCAGCACTTTGGGAAGCAGAGGAGGGTGGATCACCTGAGGTCAGGAGTTCAACACCAGCCTGGCCAACATGGTGAAGCCCTGTCTCTACTAAAAATACAAAAATTAGCTGGGCATGGTGACACACATCTGTAATCCCAGCTACTCAGGAGGCTGAGGCAGAGGATCGCTTAAACCTGGGAGGCGGAGGTTGCAACGAGCCGAGATTGTGCCACTGCACTCCAGCCTGGGCGACAGAGTGAGACTCCATCTCAAAAAAAAAAAAAAAGCTTAAAAATTCAACACAGACTCCTATGGATAATGAAGACTCTAGAGATGGAGTCTTAAAGTAATAACTCCAGGTTACATAGATAACAAGGAATATTTGGACTGGTAACATCCAGCAACCAGCCACAATTAGTATAAAAATATAAATAGGAAATGACTTCACCGAGGACTACTGTAAGAAAAAAAAGAAAAATGAAAAATATGACAAGAAATAGCGGATAAATATTATTTCTTGTATTATGGAACAATGAAAGGAGAAGTTCCATTTGATAATTCATTTAAAACTCTACCAATAACGGCCCTTCTCTAAGGAATAAGCATAGACCAGGCAGAATGAGAAAAAAGCAAATTAATAAGCCTTGCACATCTTTAATTTCTGTTTATATGACAGCTGATGCAAAACAAGGAAGTCATATTTTAAGGCTTCTCTCTGCAAATGTATTAATCCTTATGCAATAATGTAGGAAATTAGGAAAAATTTATTCATGGGTAATTATCTTAAAAATCAAAGCAAAAGACACATCAAGCAATCTTTTTCAAGAAACTTCATGTGGCATATCGTGAAGAGAAATCACTGCTAAAATCTTCATGTAAATTATCCTACTATAAGGAGAATTCTGAACTTCAATTTACACTATGTTAAGTTGATATATTTAGTTCCAGTCATCAAATGGCATAGCTAGACTTTGATGGACTATGGGTAAGAATGCTGAAATGGGCACTACTAAGATATATGACTGGATGATTGATATTTTACAGTAAAATATTTGACAACAACCTAATATCTTAGATAATAGATGCAAGACCTAAAGGCAAAAACCTTTCCGGTACAGATTAACAGGGTCCATTTTTTTGGTGAAGTCTGTGGGCTTCTTGGAATATTCTCAAATATTTGCCCTGGAATGTAGCTTTGCAGTCTGGCCACTGCACATAGATTACAACTTGAATGATGCCTTTGGGGTTGTACAATGCAGTAGCGCTAGTGGGTGCTGCTCGAGGGCAGGAACCAGGTCCTTCTCACCTTGCACCTCTCGACATTCTGTAATGTTTTGCTGAATAAATAAATGAATGAAGTGGCTCACAAGGTATAAGGGAGATTTCTGTGGAAAAAGAGCTACCCTGAGATTCTAGAGCTGTTTTTTTGTTTGTTTTCTGTTACCATCAACCACACCCAGTGTGTGAGAAAAAACAAACAAACAAAAACAAACACCTCTAATTTCAGAGGTTATAAAATGGTCACAAATAGATGGAAATTTATTTATTTCTATAATAAAGTTTTTAATCTGTTGGAGTTTCCATTAGGCTATGAATATATTAAGTATTCAAAAACAAACATGGTAAAAGCTAACAATGAAGGAAGAACCATTTAAATTATCAATCAGAAAAAATGAGAAAAGCTTTGCCAAGCTCAACTGAAAATTCAATTATATAAACATCCCACTCTTGGAATCTATTGTCTCACACAGAAATACAGAGAAATAGAAAATGCCACAGTAAAAGATGAGCAACCCACATGGGTGTAGGAAAATAGGAAGCTACTCGGATTCTGTCGTTAGTAATTACTAAGCGACTGTCACATACTATGAATACGTTTTGTTTTATTTTTAATGAAATTTAGCAGGATGTTTCTTGGACACTGATAGGTCGTTTTAGTTGAGTTCAAGTTTAGTTCTTTTTCAACTATTGTTTTATTTCTTTTCTTTTTTTCTAATGACATCTACCAACAGGAATCTAAGGATACAACATTTGAAGAATAAATTTTTTTTAAAAACCCACAAACATCTAAGTTTACCAATTACATAATATAGCATCTAAAATTAAGAAAGCCACCAAAATATTTAACTTATAGTAATTCATACAGCAAAATACCAGCAAATGAAACTGTGATTGTTAATTAAAATAACCTCCAGGTAATGCAGTACTGAAGAATTAATTCACAACTGTCATAACAAGCACAGAATTCTCCACGTCCTTCCTTCAATAAGCAATATGAAGTAGACATCCTTGTAACATTCTAGTAGGCATCTTTAGTAACTATTGTCACACAATGACATTTATAGAGGCTCCTAGTTTCTCTCCAATCCCATTTCCATTCAATCATGTCTTTCCTGTGCATATAAGTTAATGATCCACTTTTTCACCTTCACGGGATTAGAAATTTTCTATTGCCTAAACACTTGTTGAAAATGCTTCACTAACTACTTTTGCTGGTTTTAACAGCAAGCTTTTTTTTGGATTCATACAGCCCATAGATCCAAAGAACTACTTTCTATAATCCACTCATGTAAAATTATTATCTTTTTAAAGAATTATGACCTCACATTTTATTAACTTGCATCACTATCTCATCAACCAGTGTATGGCTTTCTTTTCAGGTTGGTTTTCATAAATTTGTTATTTCACTAAGACTTAAATGGTAGGGATTATAAACCACCACCACACTAAGATGGCAGCAGTCATGAGTTTCCTGCCTGCATTATGCTATTTAATCAGCTCCCACTCATCAGCATATGCAAGTTAAATTTGTGCCCCAGGAAAATCACAAATGTCTACATGACAAAGACCCTTAGTAGTCAATGTTCATAGTTAAAGTCACAAATATTAAATAATCAACAAAAGCAGGGCATGTGGTAAAACGTGCATAGATCTCCCTTTCTAGACACCTCTAGAATTAGGGCAGCTCCCTTCCTATAAAGATCCTTATACAATATGAACCTAATTCCCTCCTTATACAATATGAGCCAGCCTGCTTGCTTGCCTTCCTTCCTTCCTTCCTTCCTTCCTTCCTTCCTTCCCTCCTTCCTTCCCTCCCTCCCTCCCTCTCCCCCTACCTCCCTACCTCCCCTCCCACCTTCCTCCCTCCCTCCTGTCCTCCCTTCTGGACAACCTTACATAATATCAAGACGTTCAAGGTGAGAAAGACCTGGTTCTTGCCCTCAAGCAGCACTCACTAACATTGCTGCATTTGTCTTCTCCCAAGTGACCAAAGTGTCAGTTAGGAAATAAAATTTTAAACAAGGATAAAAGAACTCTACGAGAAGGCACAAGTACGTGAGAGGTAACCTGTTTTGAGAAGATGTAGATGAAGACATGACAATCTAGGCAGACCACAGGCAGTGAGTTACAGCTTCAAGTTATAGTCAGATTATTTACCTACAGCAACTTGGAAAAAGTTCAGGATGTAAAAAGTGTGAAGCTGAGTCTGACAGCTGGAGATAGAGGGGAGAAATGAAAATGTGTATAAAGAGCAAACTTTAGCCTCATAGGTCTTCTCTGACTATCCCTCATCTCACCCTAAACACACACCAGCAGGGTAGATGACATTAAACCCAGGAGGCCTCAAATTGAAGATAAAAGTTGCAGAAGAGAGCAGGGTGAGGCACTGAGCTGGAAAAAAGGGAAATCAAGTGAAAAACATGTTTACTGATCTATGTGACCATCAGCTCCCCTTTCCACTCTGCTTTGAGGATGTCAGCTGCCTGTAATCAGCATGTGAGGAGGAACAAAGAAAAAGCCTTCAGATACTGACACCTGAGGATCTCCCAACCAGAAGTTTAGCTCTATGCATGAACAATATACAATGAACTGACCGGTTAATTGGGCCCTTCTAAGTGTATAGATTTATAGTGCTTAATGTATACAAGTAAATGAAAAGCCAAAAAATGTCCCCATCCCCGTGTTTGAAGAAATACAGATCAGAAGGAAAGGAAGCAAGAACAATTTTATATATGGAAGCTGATTTTTTTTTTTAAATAGAAGGTTTGTAAGATACAAAGTTATATAAAAGACTTTAAAAAATAGAGGATTAAGAAAGGAGTTCCAATATCAAAGTAATACAAATTTTCTAGAAAGTGAAGACAGAGAGGACGGAAGAAATCATTTTTTTTAAAAAGAAATTCAAGAAGTTTTCTAAGAGCTAAAACACATTATTCTTTATCTTGAAGGAAACTTACCCAGCACCAATAGAAAAAGATACTACCAAGGCAATATCATCATGAAATTCTGGAAAACCAGGGATAGAGGAAGAACCCAATTCCCTCCAGGGAGGAAGTATGAGAGGGCACACAAATGATCGAGAAGTGGAGAATGGAATCACGCTTCTCAGCAGCAATACCAGAAGCTCTAGGGAAATAAAACAATGTATTGAAAATTCTGAGGAAAAAAATTAACATTCAAGTTATACATTATCATTAATGATATACAGTTAGCCAAACATCAATCATTTGTGAGAGTAGAATAAAGGCGTTTTCAAAATACTAAGAATTTGAAAACTGTATCTCTAATGTATGCATTCTTCTAATGCACCTAAAGGAGGAAGACATGGAATCCAGATAAAGGGAATCTGCAGTCAGTGACACTCCAGAAGGAAAATGGATCCAACCCAGAAGTGACTACGAATAGAGCTATAAGGGAACCAATAAGACATACAGAAATACTCAGATTCTAGCAATAGCAGGAAGCCATGACTCCCTCTCCAACTAAGACCTAAGTGTTATTAGTGTCTACTGACAACTAGTGCTATGGGAGAGAAGCTTCCCCAAAGAAGTTGTAGTTAGTCATTTCCAGAAACATGGTCTAACATGCGGAAGAATTAGGGAAAAATATACAGTCACTCTCTCCTCTCACTTGTTTTTGCCTGAACCCAGCTGGAAACCAGTGAGTGATGGCACCTGAGAGGATGCAATTCCCTAGGGGTCAGCGAAGTAAGACACAGGGCAGGACAGAAGAGGGTGGGGAACAGATTAGGAAGAGAACAGAGAATAACCATCTTAGGACCTACAACACCATGCAGAGACAAAGTGGGGATGGGGATGAGTGGGGAGCAAATGAAGTCTGAGATAAGAAATGCTACATTGTGCCAAGCCAAGAAATCAGAAAGCCGAGAGAGGAAAGTTTCAAGAACATGGCTGAGGAAAGGAGACGTAAAAAAAGTAAATGGAACTGATAGATTTGCTGTTGTGTTTGAGAATTTGAAAAATATGTTTTCATAGGTAATTGATAAATTCTTCACAATTATAATTAGTCATAAGAGCAAAGACAACTAATAAGAATCACAGACAGTTATTAAGTCCAGGAAAAGCAAAAGGTTATACAAGAAAATATATCATCATAAATACTACCTGACTTTAAGCATGAATAATATTTATATATTAATGTTCTAAGACATGATATAGATTCTAAATTAGGATAATGAAGTAAGGTTGACAGAAGCAAGTTAAATCCTCATCTACCATAATACCTACTTAGTAGATAGTGTCGAAAATAGTAAACCAATGAATAGCAATATAAGCAATTTAAGACAGAAGTAAAATACCATGTCTAAAAGAGTTAAAAGTAAAAATAAATAAAAAATAATTAAAAACAAACAGTTAAAAGTAGTTGCTTCTGGTAAATAGGATTAAAGGGTGGGTATGGATGAGGCAGAAGATCACTGTTTTTCTATTGTTATTGCTGTGGTATGTTAGTTATAGGTTATACTTAAAATAGGTTTTATTGTTACAGTTTTCTGGTTCGGAAACTGAAGCTAGGAGTAGCTAAGGAACTTGTTCAACTAAAGTCACCCAGCTAAGAAGTGGCAGAGGGAAGCTGACCGAGGTTTTCAATATGTTTTCTACTATAACAATGACTCTCCTTTATAAAGCAAAACACTGCTAGTTACATTTTGTCAAAGTTATCACAATCAAAATGGAGTCACTTGTGTTAAAACCCCTGACAAACAGAGCTGGGGAAGGCCACGAAGGAAGGGTTCTCATATATGAAAACTATTACAAAAGGCTGCAAAAAACACAGCCTTGCACAAAGGCCACTGCAACCTTATACACAAAACATACTTCTATGAAGACATCTGCCTGCCCAATGTCAGACTGCCATGACGCTTGTTACTGATCTTTGTAGTCAAGGATAATTATCATAAAACAATTATGTAATTCTTCTAATTTTCCTTTAAAAACCTTTGTCGGCCAGGCACAGTGGCTCACGCCTGTAATCCCAGCACTTTGGGAGACCGAGGCAGGTGGATCTCGAGGTCAGGAGTTCGAGACCAGCCTGACCAACGTGGTGAAACCCCATCTCTACTAAAAATACAAAAATTAGCCAGGCGTGGTAGTGGGCACCTGTAATCCCGGCTAGTCAGGAGGCTGAGGCAGGAGAATCTCTTAAACCCAGGAGACGAAGGTTGCAGTGAGCTGAGATCGCGCCATTGCACTACAGTCTGGGTGACCGAGTAAGACTCCGTCTCAAAAAAAAAAGAAAGAAAGAAAGAAAAAAGAAAAAAAAAAACCTTTGTCTTCCTTCACCTCCCTCAATACGCACATAATTTATTATGGCACATATATTCCCACCGCAATGCCTGTTTCTGAATAAACATCATTTTCTTTTAGAGAGTCTCCCTTTCCGTTTTTGTTATTTAGGTTGATAATGTTCAGAGAAATGATTTCTACATGAATAAATACACAACTTACAACACGAAAGCACCAGTGCACATCCAATGTTCTCTAAAATTTGAATACTAGTTTATGTACTTCTATTTTTTTTCAATTTTTTATTTTTGTAGGTCTCACTCTTGGGGCCACGCTGGAGTGCAATGGTGTGATCATAGCTCACTGCAGCCTTGAATCTGGGGCTCAAGCTGTCTTCCCACATCAGCCTCCTGTGGGACTATAGGCACACTCTGCCATGGTAACTGAACTTTTATACTTTGCTGAGATGGGATGTCAGCATTTTGCCCAGGCTGGTCTCAAACGCCTAGCCTCATGCCATCCTCCCACCTTGGCCCCCAAAGTGCTGGGATTACAGGTGTAAGCCAACACTCCTGCCTATATATTTCTAAATTAAAACACACACACACACACACACACACACACACACACACACTCTTAAGATGAGAATATCCTGGGCCAAAAATTATTTTTGATTCTCAAGACACAGGCAGTATGTTAATTTCCCTAAAACCAAATAGAGTAGCTTTTATATATCCCATAGCACCCTTGGATGCTGTACCCCAATAGAAATGCAGTATATTTAGCTTGGCTGATTGACATTCTAAGAGTTGATAAGAACACTGTTCTCAACATTTGGGGAGTTTTATATTTCTTAAAAAATTTTACATGTAACCATCTCTTGTTATTCTCACAAACCAGTGAGGCAGCTGAATGCACCAAGGGTTACAATAATGTCATGAAACTGAGTCTCTGTGATTGGCTGTTTAAAAAATCACCCCAAAACCAGTTTGTGGATAGCCAATTATTTTGCAAACATTGATTTAAAATGGGGAAATTTTTATTTGTTCTTAAAAATATTTGGTAGTGAACAATGCCTCATTTTACATATTATCATTCAGCTAATTTATTGCCAATAAATGACCAAACATATGCACTGAAAACACACATATACTCTCTCTCACAAACATACACACCGATAAACAACAATGGAATATAAAAACTATAACCACACTAGACTTTTTTTTTTCTTTTTGAGATGGAGTCTCACTCTGTCACCCAGGCTGGAGTGCGACGGTGCGATCTCAACTCACTGTAACCTCTGCCTCCCGGGTTCAAGAGATTCTCCTGTCTCAGTCTCCCAAGTAGCTGGGGTTACATGCATGTGCCACCATGCCCAGCTAATTTTGTATTTTTAGTAGAGATGCAGTTTCACCATGTTGATGGGACTGGTCTTGAACTCCTGCCCTCAGGTGATCCACCCGCCTCGGCCTCCCAAAGTGCTGGTATTACAGTTGTGAGCCACCATGCCCAGCCCCACACTAGATTTTTGACATAAAAATAGAGGTGCTTCCTTTCAGCATGCCAAAGCTATCACTAAATTCGGCACTTTAGTAGCCACTCTAAAATGCCACAATAACCTAATATGAGAGAACTGTACTTACAGAGATAATTTGTATTAGGCAATGTAACATTAAGTTTGTAACAAGGAATTTGAGTTTGTAATCAGTAGTCCTTAGTGTGAATTAAACACTCAAATGTGTTAAGTCTATTCTGATTAGTAGTATTTAGTAAATTATTGCTCTAGTGCATTATGAGAAAGGTGACCACATGTCACAATTATCTCTGTTTTACACCTATTATTCTGGCAGAATTATTAACTCTCAATGGTGTCCTGGTATAATAATAAAATACAGGGTCATCCTAATTTTAAGGGACTTCCGTAGTGAGAGTGGGCTTAGAAACCACGGCTGCCACCATGAGATCAGCTTCAATCTCCTGGATGCCCTTCTGACTGTCCCCAGTTCTTTTGTTATGTTGCATTGCATTTCGGTGGCTACACCAACAAGTCACTTGGATCATGCATTATTTGAGCAGTTCTCAAGAACTCTTAAAGAGGTGTTACATTTGACAGTAACTAATTCATATGTTCCTTGGTCTTATGACCTGATTAATTAGAAATAGTACAAACAGTGCTGACAGATAGATGATTCAACATAACTCATCAACTCAAATTCTCATTCTTACTATCCTTTGGTTTAAAATGAACTCATTCATTTTAGCAAAAGTAATAAATGAGTAATGTCTAGGAATTGGGAAAATATTAATACATGCCAGCATAAGTACTAGTCCTGTGAAAATGTATTCAATCCAGTGATTCCTTGGTTTATTTTTTTAAAAAAAACTCTTCCTTGCATAAAACTGTATAGTAAAATGTCTTAAAACAATGTCAGGAGAGAAAAACAGTCCACAGACTGTTGGGTGAGAGTGAAAGACACCCACTATATTTTAGTTATGCAAAGGACATGACTCAGAGTATAACCTAAATTATAAAATATATGTTTTGCTGTATTTGTGTTTTGGAGTTGCTCTAGTGGTAAAATAAAGACCAAATTTTAAATAAATCATCTTAAGAGATTATGTAGTGTCTTGTAAAAAGAAAGGGCTTGGAATAGGTTATCTCTGAGTTTGAATGAGTGCTCTATTTACTAACTGCAAGACCTTACCCATATTATTTAGTATCTCTGGGTTTGGTTTTCTTTCACTGTATCATGGTAAAATAGGTAAGTAATTAAAATGCATAACAGGGCTCAGAATACAGTTTGTGTTCAATAGAAGTACCTATTGCTGTTACTATTATTATTACTCAAGTCTCAAATCAAACCACAGGACCTCATATAGAACAAATTTATTTTCAAAGTAGGGGCTATGGTAGGGCTAATTTGTGATTCTCTACCTTAAAATATTAGCAAATAAACCTAAATCCTAAGAAACATTATTTTATTATATACATTTCCTTGGCTCAAGAAAGATCATTAAAGATGATGGCAGAACTTTGTACATTGCCAATATGTATGGTGATTAGGCTTATTTAATAAAAAAGCAATGCTAAATGGCCTTTCAATACTTAATAAACAGGCAATTTCTTTTCTAACATATGCAAAATCAATTCTGATGTGGACATTTTTCTATATATCAAGAGTGGTATGGAAATTTTTTCTAACCACCCAGCTGCTACAATGTTAAATAAATTAATTTTAATCTTAAATCAGAGATGTAATAGAGAAACGGATGATTTAATATGCAATCTCATTACATTTGACAGGCTTATTTATAAATGATTTGCCCCACATTTTGACAAGCATCGTTAGTATGTTAATTAGCTTTTTAAAAGATGATGAAAGGAAGAGACTGGCATGCTATCATTCTTCATACACTGTTGGGGTGTTGGGGAGTACTGTAGTTGATACCTCAGGGTAGTGCTACTATATATTTTACCCACCCCCAAAGCACTGTGGTCTTGATGAGATAATCATTTATTTGCTGCAGGTGACTTAGTCACCCTATTTTAAAAATTAACCCTATTTTAAAAATTTATATTCCTCTATAGAGGAATATAAAGCTTATTTGGAACAATGACCTCAACAGCTTGAGCAGAGCTTCCTAGCAAGGGAAGAACTACACAGATAAGCTGCTTGCTACATCTGCACTTCTCTTAATGTGGCTTTCAAAACTTAGTAAGCCTTTTTGGTTTAGAAGCTTAGCAATGATTTCCTATGCCTTGACTTTCACAGAGTTATAAATCCAAAAATTAAGAGAAGTTATACAAAGGAAATGTTCAATTTGATTCCTCTGCTTAAAATTTCCTTTACAGAGGGAGATAAAACAATCAAAAACTATCTATTTTCATAAAAGTATCAAAAACTATCTATCTTGATGAGTTCCCAAATCACACAGGGTTGTTTGTTCACTGCAAGTGTTGGAGACCTGGAGGAGGAAATCGTAACACGGCCAGCTCTGATTTCCATCACTTGCTGACAAATGATAATGCATATGTGTCTTCATTCATATTTTTATTTCCTGTGGCTATTTAAACAGAAAACTGGAAAATGTAACACTGTATAGGGATCATTAGTTTTTAGTTACTACCTTACTGCCCCATGCTGATAAATGAACTGTAAGAAAGCCTGAAACTACTGCCACCTGCCTCCCTGCTATTCTCCATGGGTTAATATTTGCACTTCTCTTTGCTGCAGCTGAGCCATGACTCAATTATAGTCCCATTTCTAGTTCTCTCAATACCCAGCATCAATGTCATTGATTATGCAAAAATCAGTGCCTGTGAACTTCTCCCTAACTGGAAAAACACATTTTATTTGACTTATAGGATAATAACAAGATAGCTTTTAGAAAATGGCTTGAAATCAGATTCAGACAGGCAGGTGTACCATAGATATAACATAGATTTTAAGGCTTGGAAGTGAAGAGCCAGTAAGCATGGGAAGCTGTTCAGACATAACACATTTGCTACTTGGTTCTGGCAATGAATAATCTTGGCACGTAGACAAAAGGGCATTTGGGGTCTACTATTTTCTATCAGTTTTCCTCCTTTCCACTTATTCTTCTTATGCTTCCATTATGTCTCTGTTCAAAGCAAATTGGCAGAAAGTGTCCAAGCTATCTTCCTTGAGAGAATGAACACACACACACGAGGAAGAAAAAGTGACACACGGGCAAGAAAAAGTAGCACATGCTGGAAATCAAATACTGAGCTACACCTCAGAAACACACATATTATGTCACAGTCCATTTGGTTCTTGGTGCTTTTAAAGTTTTCGGAAAAATTAGCCACTAGTATGTAAAAAATGTTCTGAGGGTAGAATCTTAACTGAACTGCCAAGCAACTAAGACAAAAACTGGCTCCAAGCCACAGATGTTTCCAACCAATGTTTTATTAGCAGAGTCCCTAACTGACCTCATTGAAAGACAACCTAGAATTTCCATACTCAAAAAATAGAGAAAAAGCCCCATAACACAAGAATCTTAAGTAATGAATATCTGCAGAGCCAACTATAAGTCAGGAAGTAGGAAAGGGATGAGAAAGTAACTAATATCCTGATGCATTCATTGGCCTTTATTTTCAACTTTTTCTGCCATTACACTAATTATCTAAATATCTGTTTTACCCAAATCCCTGTGTTGGGAAAAAAAGATCTAACTGTGTAAACAACCATCCCCCCAAAAAAGCCAGGAAGTGTGACAAAATAGATTAGCTCAGCCCCTTAATGACAGATGATCATCTTTAGTCTCAGTGTTTTAGAATATCATTAAAATGGTATTAGATTTATTACAAGATGTTGCAAAATTTATGACAACAGATCTGTATGATTACCTGATTTTCTTGTAGCTCTACTAGAAAGCTTTAGAGCTACACTTCAATAAAAATAAATACGTTCTCATGTACACAAAATGTTGCAGGTATCCTCAGTGGCTTTACAAATCCCTAAATCTCATTCCTAGGGAGGGCTGCTAGAACATAAAAAAATCTGCACTGTGCCCTAGATCATGAGAAACTTGATTGTTTTCTCACCATAACGTTTTTGGATCAAAAACATCAGGAAAGAAGCCAGGCCTCATCACAGGCCAATTTATGAAAAGCCAAGATTACGGGGAGTAGAGCACTGAAGTAAGTAAGTATACAACAGTAAGATAAACAACACATACTGCAGTTTTACTGAGGTCATAAAATTATATGAATACACAGTGGAATTCTACATATGGGGGCATAATCATTCAGGGAAAATGACTCCTATTATAAAACAGCCATGTGCGATGCCTCCAGCTTTGTTCTTTTGGCTTAGGATTGACTTGGCAATGCGGGCTCTTTTTTGGTTCCATATGAACTTTAAAGTAGTTTTTTCCAATTCTGTGAAGAAAGTCATTGGTAGCTTGATGGGGATGGCATTGAATCTGTAAATTACCTTGGGCAGTATGGCCATTTTCACGATATTGATTCTTCCTACCCATGAGCATGGAATGTTCTTCCGTTTGTTTGTATCCTCTTTTATTTCCTCAAGCAGTGGTTTGTAGTTCTCCTTGAAGAGGTCCTTCACATCCCTTGTAAGTTGGATTCCTAGGTATTTTATTCTCTCTGAAGCAATTGTGAATGGGAGTTCACTCATGATTTGGCTCTCTGTTTGTCTGTTGTTGGTGTATAAGAATGCTTGTGATTTTTGTACATTGATTTTGTATCCTGAGACTTTGCTGAAGTTGCTTATCAGCTTAAGGAGATTTTGGGCTGAGACAATGGGGTTTTCTAGATATATAATCATGTCGTCTGCAAACAGGGACAATTTGGCTTCCTCTTTTCCTAATTGAATACCCTTTATTTCCTTCTCCTGCCTAATTGCCCTGGCCAGAACTTCCAACAATGAGATACCATCTCACACCAGTTAGAATGGCAATCATTAAAAAGTCAGGAAACAATAGGTGCTGGAGAGGATGTGGACAAATAGGAACACTTTTACACTGTTGGTGGGACTGTAAACTAGTTCAACCATTGTGGAAGTCAGTGTGGCGATTCCTCAGGGATCTAGAACTAGAAATACCATTTGACCCAGCCATCCCATTACTGGGTATATACCCAAAGGACTATAAATCATGCTGCTATAAAGACACGTGCACACGTATGTTTATTGCGGCATTATTCACAATAGCAAAGACTTGGAACCAACCCAAATGTCCAACAATGATAGACTGGATTAAGAAAATGTGGCACATATACACCATGGAATACTATGCAGCCATAAAAAATGATGAGTTCATGTCCTTTGTAGGGACATGGATGAAATTGGAAATCATCATTCTCAGTAAACTATCACAAGAACAAAAAACCAAACACCACATATTCTCACTCATAGGTGGGAATTGAACAATGAGAACACATGGACGCAGGAAGGGGAACATCACACTCTGGGGACTGTTGTGGGTTGGGGGGAGGGGGGAGGGACAGCATTGGGAGATATACCTAATGCTAGATGAAGAGTTAGTGGGTGCAGCGCACCAGCAAGGCACACGTATACATATGTAACTAACCTTCACACTGTGCACATGTACCCTAAAACTTAAAGTATAATAATAATAAATAAATAAATAAAAATAAAAAAATAGCCATGTGCTATGTAAATTGTTTTACTTTGGACACAACTGTGAGTCTGAAAAGAAATTATTCTATTAATAAAAGACATGTTCAACAGTCCATCCTTCATGCCAAAAATTAGATTATTCCCTTATTTGATTGTTTGATTTGGATCACACTTAATTGGGAACTCAGCATAGTTTATCATTAATGCTAATTATGAATTAAATCTTGACAGTCATTGGACCTCATAAAATAGATTTTTAAGCTTTGCTAAAGCATTTGTGAAAGTGAGACCTAAAATTAAACATATAATATTTTTTAAAAGTAGTCATTTTATTTCATTTTGGATAACTAGTGTTAGAAGTTTTCAAGTACATACTGTGAGTCAAACTGGTGCCTAACAGTTATACCAAAATTTTCAGACCGCTCATCAGAGCTTTGTTGCAAATTTAAACATACTCCCTGTTACTCCAATCCTGTTGCCGTCTGGAGATACATACTTCCCTTGTTATAAGATACAGCCACAAATTAAGACTCTTAGGGAGAGAAAAATCATGATACTGACAGTTAGAAAAATGTCTCTGCCCCTGTCCATCAAGAACCATTACCACACAGCATCTGCAAAGGAGACTCTAATTAGAGAACATTCCCAATCATGTTTTAAAACATCCAGCAGCATGGCCACATGCAGGCAAACACTCCTGCACCATTCATCTTCATTCAAACTGTTAGGATGTTTGTCTAGGCTTGACCCAGACCAAGCACTACAGATAGATTAGCTAGAGTAAAGCTTCCATTTCTCACCACATGTCAAGGCAGGTGGAATATTCTGTTGAGCCTAGAAGGACATCTGGAGGTCTGTACCACAAGGTAACCACTTCGTTGGAGTATGTGTGGCTAGGGACGGATTTTGCTCTTGCAAGACCTGTGGGTTACATGAAACATAAAGAAGTTTAACAGGCATTAGCAAAACAAGGGAATTTAAATTTGAACGTTCACATTCTTAAAGGTCAAACCTGACCTTTTAATACAGAATCAGGAGTGCAGTATCAAGGTTAATAGAAAACTGGGGAAAGCATATTGTGGTTTCTGTTTTTAACACACACTAATAACCATTAAAACATTTCTATTTCCTAATAAAGCACTGATGTCATGAATCTAATAAAATATCAGCAGAGTAAACAAATAATTCACAAACTATCATAACACAGGAGCTTAGAAGTCTCTTGAATTTTTCAGATTTATAAGTATTGTGAGAAAGGGTTCCTTGGTCAAATAACTGAGAAAAAACAGATTTAGAAACTTAAAGAATCCTTAAATTGCGAAACTTCTCAGTTTTCTTAATTGTTCTAATGCGTATTGTGAATCTGCAAGAGGAGAGTATAATACTTTCCTCAAAGAATTGTCCTAAAATTTCTTGTGGTTTCAGTGTTCTGTCAAATACTCACTAGGAAATGCTTATTGCAGAAGCTCTTTTGAAAAAACATCTAAATAAATAACTATAAAGGAATAGTCAAATCTGGTACATACATTGATGAGATTATATATGATAAATTAAAATGTCCTCTAAGAATTTTTTTAAACTGGGAAGATGTTAAGTGAAAAGGTATACGCAATTTGACCTCATAACCATAAATACTCATGCACAGAAAAAATATTTGTAGGTCTGTTTTTTTTTCCCTCTAAAAAAAAAAAAGAAAAAAGTTTGGCAGAAAATACATTTAAACGTCTTCAGTGGTTACCTCTGGAATATGGGATTATCTTTATTTTTTAGTAAGTTTTTCTGAGTGTTCTCCCAAGATTTGTGGAATGAATGTGCAATTATTTTAAAAATCACAAAATCTATAGATGTCATTTTTTAAAAGAAAAAAACCTGTGTGACAGCTTTCTATCTAGCTGTATTCATTAGTGACAAGTATAAAGTATTATTTACTGTTATGTTTATAGCACTTAAAACATTTTTACAGTGAACCTACCATAACATATTCATTTTAATGTTCTATTTAAAAATTTTTATGTAGTAAGGAAATGGCTTTTTCTTATTTATTAAATGTAGCATTCCATTTTCAGTATCATATGTAAATTTTAAAGTTAATAAGACAGCTGGTAAGACAAAGAATTTCTAATTAATTCAGCCATGGTTACAGTGCCCTAATTTTTTTCTACCAGTCAGTTTTAATAATAATGCAATGGTATACTATAAATTGGTTGATATTTACAAGTATTCCATATTAAAATGTACAGATTATACCACACAGACATACTTACACATTCATGGTCCCCAATTTTTCTCCACATGAATGGAGTAATTATTTTTGATAATAGATTTCTATAACAACCTCTTCCTTCTTTCCTCTGCAAGGTTTTATCCTACATTAATTCAGGCAAAATTGAACAATAGATAGGACAATCAAGATGATAAAGTGTC
Organism: Pan paniscus; assembly: GCF_029289425.2. NCBI lineage: Eukaryota > Metazoa > Chordata > Mammalia > Primates > Hominidae > Pan > Pan paniscus. The sequence goes on along the minus strand of NC_073255.2, from coordinate 108,854,514 downwards.
TCCAGAACTTGGTAACCCCATCAAAAGGGTTGGTTCCTCAAATGCCTATGGTTCCATATGGAGACTAAAGAGCCAGGCACAAGTCCTGAAATAGGTTCTGACTTGTTCCATATGCTGTTGTCAAGTCAAATGGGATGCTACAAACATTCCAGCTTGATTCTCTTGGTTTTCCTGAGGCCCTGTTGTCAGAAAGCTAAGCCAGAAGGATGAGAGAATGAAAAAAAATTGAAGATTTTCATTGACAGCTCAGACCAGGCTAGTTATAAAAAAACTGTGATGTTCCCAGTTGTAAAGGGGAAAATAAGACCTCAAAATAATCTAGAAGTAGTATAAATCAAAATAACCACATGTAATTTCAGATCAACTATGCTCACTCTGAATATGAGTTTGCTAGACTGGTTAAATATTTTTGGAAACTACAAATAGAAAAAAGTGCTTTATCTACATTACTGTCTTTTTTCCCACATGTTTAGACCAAAGACTACTCCAATTTTATTCAGATGAGCCATATAACTTCCCAAAATAACAGTAAAAATAACTTTCAATATCTAACTTTCCAAAGCTTAAGACTGAGTCTCTTAAAATGGTTTGCATGTAAATGTGTCAGAGTGAAGAATGTTATTATATTTTTAAGATACATTATTCTACATTGCTTGAGAAAAATTCTCTCATCTCATTTGAATACAGTTAGTCAATTAAAACAATTTATTGTAGAAAGTGTCCTCTATATTGATGAACAAAAAATTTTTACCCTAAAAATGTCTGTTTGGTTAATAGGATAAGAAAATCCCAAAACTTTTCAGGAAGGGAGAAAATCATTAAAACAATGACTCAAAAAATAAAAATAAAAGACAAAAAGAAGCAAAGAAAGAGAAAGAAAAGAATGAACAAAAGAGGAGAGAAAGAGACTTTGAAGTATAAATATATATAACTACATTTTTAACAAATATTTTTGGTAAAGATATTGCTATATGTTTATACAGTTCATGCATCAAAACATGCTTACTCATGCAAAATTTATTAAACTGCATTCTTCAGTTGAAAGAAAACTGTAGGACAGGATTAATTAGCACAGCATGTGTGAAAGCTTTCTTTCTCTGTTCTTTGTCAGTTGCTATGGTTACACTACAGGAACAGAGCTACACTACCTTTTAAAAAAAGATGCAGTTCATGGATTATTATCAAAACTTCTTATATTAATGTTTAGTTTGATTTAAAAGACAAAAAGCAAAGTGCTAACCAGACAAGTGCAGGTTATATGCACGTTGCTGCTTTGGCTGAGTGTGTGCTCATGAAGGGGTACAATTCCGATGGGCACCAAAAATGGCTTGCATAAAATTCAGTGTATCCAACTTTACGGTGTTGACATTTCTAACTAATGAAAGACCCCAGAGTAAAAGGGATAATCCTGCTATTCAAGCCCTACTGCCAATGATTCAAAGTTGAGCTACCCTGATACTAGCATAGCAGAATCTTGGATTTCTGGAGGAGTTAAGAAGCTTTATAGCTAACCTCTTATCCAATAAAAAAATTCCTCCTCACATCTCTATAAGATGGTTATCTTATAGATAATATCTGCTGCTACCCTGAGCCTGGTTCTACCCTCTGGCATGGACACAGAATAAATCACGGGACAGTGCTCCCGACATTTTCCCTACGCAGACCAGCCATTCAGCACCAAACAATGGAGACTCTTCAGGCCTCATCATAACAGCCTCTGCTGCATTAGACTCTGCTGACCACTCCCTTTCTTCTACATTTTCTCCCTTTATTTCTCAGATATAGGATAGTTAACCAGGAATGACTTGGTCTCCTTCTGGGACCTAACCCTTTTCGCCCCTTAAATGCTGGTTTTGTCTATGGTTATATATACATACGCTCAAACCAGTGCTTTCTCAAATACATACACTTTATAGGTCACTGGGCCTTATTTTGAGTTTTTTAACTGCCATCCATAGATGATTTCTCCCAAGATTTTACCTCCAGCTTATACTTGTCTTTGGGCTTCAGACCTGGTTCTATGTAATTCCTTACTAGGCATAGGTGCTAGATGTCCTACAGGCACTCAATATAACTCCAGCCAGAATTAATACAGAGAATACACCAAAAGAGTCCAGGAGCAAATGCACTTTACTAGTAACTGTTTCAAGTTCCAAAAACAGCCAAGGTTCTTTTCTTTTAGCTGTACACAGATGTAAACTAGAACTTATATTCCATGTACATTTAATTATTCCTTCAAATTCCAGTGCATCCTTTTTTTTGTAGGTGGTAAAATTGGCTAGGGATTTAAGCAATCTCTTTAACTCTATGGAGAAAATTGCTGAACCTAGGATAAGGTTCAGAAATGATCATTCCCATTCCTTTGCTTTGACTAAAGAATTGAGAAGGAACTGGCAACACTGACTTACTCCTTTCTAACTAAGTGAAATTAATAACAGCAAATCTAGCTGAATTTGCAGTCAACAAAAATACGGTATAGAAATAGTATCTTTCATTACTTCAGAGTCATTCCAGAAAATGGGCCAAAGCTTTGTGTTGGTCAGTGGTTTCATATTATATTATAGAGCAACTCCCACACCTCTCTCTCAACACACCTTACTCCCCAAATTAATCGGAAAAAAAAAGTCTTGCTCTTAGTTAATCACAAAATCAATATTTCTAGGAGAAAGTTTCCTTTATCACTTGACTCCAAACAGACATAAAATGCTTGGATAATATTTTACCATAAGACAGTTACACTGGGAAGGGAAAGACTTGAGGCCTTCTCTATTCCATGAATCAGTCCACGGGGTGAAGGCTTTTAGATTTCATTCCCATTCCACAGCCAAAGACTGGCCAAGAATCTCATTTTTGATATAATTTTTTAATGGAGTATTCTCCCTCCTACAGGATTTATACTATATTAAATATCTTATGATGTGGTAACACTGTTTGAAGATACTCTATTGCTGCTTTTATAATGTATCAATAAACAACCAACAAACAAATATTTTCTTATGGTGTTCTAGCCTTTAATCTTTTCTCTCTACTTGACAAGGTTTCCCTGAATGACTCCATTTACTCCCATGGCTTAAGTTACTATCTATATATACTGATGATCCCAAACACATATAGCTAGCATCAATCTTCCCCTAAAGCTTCATGTTTCTAAATCAAAAATGTCCACTTAGATCTTCCATGATAGTCCACAGGTATCTCAATTGAACATTTCTCCTGTCTCCAATTTTCTAACCAGTACTACATCCTCTAGCGTCTCCAACTGACTGCTACACATCACCATCCATCCATTCACCAAAGCTGGAAGTCTTGTTTTGGTGTAGTCTCCCTGCACTTACAAAATCACAAAACCCAGTGGATTTTACTTTATAATTTTCCCTCTTTTCTTCCTCCTTCTTAGGTCCTCACATCATCTCTTGCTGGATTATTACACTAGCAAGTCTGACCATGACACAATATTATCTTCAAAATATAGACAATAAATGATCTACCTTTATTAAAATTATTTTTATTGTTGGCCAGGTGCAGTGGTTAACACCTGTAATCCCTGCACTTTGGGAAGCCAAGGCAGGTGGGTCACCTGAAGGCAGGAGATCAAGACCAGCCTGGCCAACATGGTGAAACCCCATGTCTATTGAAAATAAAAAATCAGCTGGGTATGGTGGCACACGCCTGTAATCCCAGGTACTCGAGAGGCTGAGGCACGAGAATCACTTGAACCCAGGAGGCGGAGGTTGCAGTGAGCCGAGATCACGCCTGGGCAACAGAGCGAAACTCCGTCTCAAAAAACAAAAATAAAAACAAAAATTAATTTTATTGTTTAATTGGGACATTCCTCAATGCGAATAACAGTAACAATAACAATAAAAGACTTAAATGACCAATCTACTCATATAATCACTATGAGATGTGGGTACCCACCAACTCCCTCCCTCTTATTTGACTTAATAGGAAGTGTATCCTTTCCAGAAAATTGGGCATCCTGAGGACAGGTCTATGTTTTTTGTTTGTTTGTTTTTTAAATACATTTGCCATCCTATGGTGTTGTTTAAGGTGGAAAAGTAGTTTCAAGATTACAATTAAAATATCCTTTTCTTTCCTTTGTATGTAACATCTTTGTTTTGGTTTCTGTCCAGACTTTCAACAGTGCTACTTTTTATAAGAAACCAAAATCCCTTAAAAATGTTTAGATTTATTCAGTAGTCTTTCTACTGAATAAGGGTATTCTTTGAACATAAATAAAAAGGAATTAAGTCCAGAAGACACTGAAACATGTTAAGGTAATATTTGATTTTATTTAATTATCCCTGAATTTTTTAAGTTCAATAAATTATGCCTAATTTATATATATCCTAAATGGTACAGATTTTTTTAAAAATATATTTCATTTGGCCAGGCGCAGTGGCTCATGCCTGTAATCCCAGCACTTTAGGAGGCCATGGCAGGTGGATCACCTGAGGTTAGGAGGTCAAGACCAGCCTGGCCAACATGATGAAACCCCATCTCTACTAAAAATACAAAAAATTGGCCAAGTGTGGTGGCGGGCGCCTGTAAACCCAGCTACTCAGGAAGCGGAGACAGAGAATCACTTAAACCCCGGAGGTGCAGTTGCAGTGAGCCGAGATCGCACCACTGCTCCAGCCTGGGCAACAATAGTGAAACTCCATCTAAACAAAACAAAACAAAACAAACAAATAAAAAAACTATACACACACACACATATATATAATTTTTAAATAACAGAAATAATATTTTAATATAAGCATTCCAAAGAAGACAGAAAATATTCAAATAATTAACTTTCATATACAGTATAGGAATTACATTTTTTTCTGTTTTTTCTCTTTTTGCATAGAAAATAAAAACAATATGGTTTTCTGGGAAATAACAACTTTAAGTGAAATTAATAGATGTGGAAAACCAACTAGTTAGAATTCTTTGGCTAAATACTATAATGATAAACATGCTGTTGTTCTTAGAGCATTAGCATGCATATTGGAAGACTTGTCATATGGCAAAACTAAATGCCTGGTAGAGGTTCTGGCACTATCTAGGTTTGTTATTTTGTTATTTCTCCTTGATTAAGTGACTTAAGCTTTCTAGTGTTGGTTTCATTATGTGTATGATGAGGGGCCTGAGATCTGGGGTCAGCAAACTATGGCCTGAGAGCCAGGCATTTGTCTTTGTAATTAAATTTTGGTGGAAAACATCTACATCCATTCACTCACATATTGCCTATAGATGCTTATGCACTAAACAGCTGAGCTGAATAGTTGACAGAGACCATCTGACCCATAGGCTATGATATTTAGTACCTGGCCCTGTAAGAAAAAGTTTGCTGACTCCTGGGACAGACTAGGTTAACTTTAAGTACTAATTCATTCAAGTACTAATGCTCAGTGATTCTAAGAAAATAATTTTCACTAAAATCTTCTTTAGTCAATGTATGAATATCATATATGCTTAAATTCTTAAGCAGCCCCTTAAATAATTCCACCTCAACAATCCCATCATATCACATCTGCATTAGCAGAGAATGCAAAATCATTTTCAATAGAGTATATGTGAATATATCATCATTTTCACAGTTCACTGGTTTACATCTCATTTTCTAGTTTCTGCTTCTCAGTTAATGAAACTTGTGGTTATTATTCCAATGCTAGATGACAACATAATATAAAAAATGAATTTCGAAACCTGACTAAATCAGCAATTTTGATGAATTTCCATAACGATGCTGATTTATTACCAATTTTCAAAAATTAAAGTTAAAACCCATTAATTCATCATAAGAATCTGTTTTAAGTCAAGGCATAATATTCAGAACTTTTAAGGCATTTGTTTGTAAACATGTATTAATATATACTCAAAACATTATACAAGTATGTATCTATATGTGTTAAAGAGAAAATATTTATTGAAATAATTACAACCCTAATTATGTCAAGTAAGGTAAGACTAACTGTGATTTATGTCAGAGAAATACTATGCATTTGATAGGAAAGAAGTCAATCTATAAAGATAAAATTTATTATACATACATATTTAAAATGACAACATATGCTCTTGTTAGTGTGTTAATTTCTTTAGTTTTTAAAAGAAAAAATTAGTATGAGTGTTTGTATGGGAGGCTTATGAGAAAACTCTTCCCATTTCCTTCCTAAACCACCTAGAGTTCTTTTTCTTTCTTTCTTTCTTTCTTAAGTAGTAGGAGGAGGCAATATCCTTACCTGGTCTTATTGTAGATAATACAAAATCATGAAAATCAGTGGATGTACAGTGCTCATTACACAGAGGCAAAGCACAAGATAATTTATTGAGCAGTTATAATCTGTTAGGTACTCTAATGGTTTTAAATGTATTATATCATTTAATGGTTACACAACTTAGAGTGTCGTAAGATTATTCGTATCCCAATATAACAGAAAGAAAACTAATGCCTAGAGAAACTAATTTACCCCAGGTCATACTGTAGTAAGTGGCTTGGAAAATGCAGGTAGTGCTATCACCTCCCCAAGAAGACTGGGAACTTGGGAACAGGTTGCCTGGCAAGTGTGGGGCTCACATTGGATGGGAGCCTAGACCAGCAGACCCAAAGTCCAGAATGGTGACCAGCTAGCCTGGTGAGGGAGACTGAAAGGGATAAGGTTGTGGGATGGATGGCAGCGAAGACAGGAATGGGAAGTGAACTGAAAACACAGGCTGGTTGTTCTGGAAAAAGGTTCCAAAAACATGAGTACATTAGAGAGAATGACTGACGCTGTCTAGAGAGCCTCCAGATAATCAGACAAAAAGCCTGTGAAGAAAAGAGAAAATTGATAAGGAAATACTGCAGAGAAAAGCTCAGGAAACTTCAAGCTAGGGTCTGGTTGCTGAAATGAGAACAACTCTTATCTGCTTTGTCTGTTGGTTTGTTTTGTTTTAAAATGGAAAGGGTGGAAGGCAGTAGACACATAAATGGAGCAGTAAGCTAGAAGGCTGTGATGGCTTGCAGGGTAACAGCGGGAAATGGAAACTGCTGGGAGAGGGGGACCATGAAAAGGGAATGGCCTATTTATCTTACAGAATCCTAAGGACAGTTTTTTGTTTGTTTGTTTTTTGTTTTTTGTTTTCAGAAACCTCAAACTGGGGTGTGGTCAAAGCCAATCTAAAGGGCATGTAATAAATAACACTGAAATAAAAGGCTCTTCTGAAATGCCCGGACTGAAGTGAATTTTTAAAACATTCCATGAGATAAAAATAGGCAACTACTTTCAAACATGAACTAAGAGGTTTTTATGTTTCTTCAACAATAAATGCCCTTATGAATCAGTGCAAATTAATGAGGCGATTATTGAGCAAATTCAAGAAAAAAAAGCTTTGGGTCATATTGAATTATTGTAATACTTTTACATTTTATGGTTGCTGCCCAGGTTTTCTGAATTATTTTCACCATGCTTTTAGTATTTTCTTTTCTTTCATCATTCTATTTGAGGAGAGGCCTATTAAAAGATATGCACATCTTTATTTTGATAATTTTAAAGATACTTTGTGACACCTGGTGACAATCTTGGTTGTCTTGAAATTGGAGTTGGGCATTGCTAATGTAGTAAATAAACGTCACAACTTTGAATCTCCAAAAGAAGCATTTAGGGAATATTTTCAAAAATACATTAATTCCATGAAATAAATACATACCACAATCACTACAGAGAAGAATCATCACAGAGCTTTCATTCAGGCAAGGATCTAAGACAGTCTGTATCTTCTATAATATTCTTATTTATTTTTAAACAGAAAATAAACTGAGGCCCAAAGTTCTGTCCATTCTGCCTCCACTCCACTGTTTCTAATCCATTCCCTTCTTTTTCCCCACTGCTGCTGCCACATCACGCCCTCAGACTTAAACACTTCTGGGTCTTGAACCTATTAACTGGTCTCCTAGCTGCAAAGTTTGCCCTTCCTACTCCTCTTCCATATTCTGATGAAGAGACAGTTTGATGTAGTATGTAAGAGCTTCCTCTTTGGGGTCAGCTATGACCGCCACTTACAAGATGTGTGATTTGGGGCTGAGCTTCAGTGGCTTTGTCTGTGAAATACATGTAGTAAAACTCTGCTAGATATTCTGAATTTGCCTCTTCTGATGCATTCTTGACTCTCCTTCACCCTGTTCTTTGCTCCCCACAGGCTGTCCTTAATGAGCCTGTAATTACAAAGTCCTTGTCCCCTGGCCTCAAGTTGGGTTTGGCCAATGGGCAGCAAACTGACCAAATGATCATAAGGAAGGAGAAAAGTGAGCTCAGTATATTTGTTCTCCTGGCTTCTTCCCAGCTGGACAAGGAAATGGTATTGCCTAAGTTATTCCTTAGAAGGCTACAGCTCTTGCTCAGGCAGTTCCAGAACCAATTTCTCTAAATTCTCCCCGGAGGAGTAGTGAAATTTTCCACACTATTGCTAGCCTGAAAGGGTTCCACATACTTAACCCTGCCCAGAGTTTCATAAACAGTCCCTTCATCGAACACCCCTCAATTGCCCCATTTGTGTTGCCCTTTGTTTCCTTCTAGAATCCTGATACAATAGCCACACCTAACTCGAAAGGTATTTGTGCGAATTAGATGAGATAATGCATTAAAAATGCTTAATCATACAGTTGGCCTAGAGTAACACTTAATTCATACTGGCTATTACCATAAACTAAAACACCATCTGATTAAACCAGTTCTCTGCTAAAAATCTTAATAGATCCTCTGGGCTTTACCCTGAAGTCCAAATTCCAAGGAATAAAAGAACATGTGACTACCTTGTTTCTTCCCATCCCTTTCTATGTTCTAGCCAACTGTTAGCAGCCAATCAAATTACCAGTAATTATTTTTTTCTTATGTCAGTTCATTGGCATAACATGGTCTCATATCCTGTAATTATTAATACTTATTCAGCAGATGACTCCTGCATATCCTTCAAAATTATGCTCAGGGCCAAGGCCTCCAGAAGCTTCCCTGACTTGCCCTCCCCTTCCTGGTCCAGGTAATGAACATTCCTCTGTTCTCTGATTTACCTCAGCACTGCACTTTACAGATAAACATAGCAAAGTCTTTCATTTACATGACAGCTGCCACCTGCCCCACACAGGTGGGGCAGACCAATTTTCCCAAAATAAGGCCACATGTTTTTTCTTTTTTGAGAAAGGATCTTACTCTGTCACCCAGGCTGGAGTGCTGTGGCACAATCACAGCTCACTGCAGCCTCACACTCCTGGGCTCAAGAGGTCCTCTCAGCTCAGCCTCCAAGTAGCTAGGGCTACAGGCGTGCACCACTATGTCTGGCTAATTTTTAAATTTTTTGTAGAGACAGAATCTTGCCATGTTGCACAGGTTGGTCTCAAACTCCTGGGCTCAAGTGATCCTCCCGCCTCGGCTTCCCAAAGTGCTGGGATTACAGGCGTGGGGCACTGCACCTGGCCATGGCCACATTTCACCTGCCTTTGTATCTCCAGTTCCTGGCATGACGTCTGGCCTGCAGTAAGTCTACTGATAAACTGACATATCTAGCAAGGACAACCACCTAGTATGAACCTCTGAAGCAGAGGTTCCTTTGGCAGATCGCACTTGTGTGTCATCCCAGCCTACAGGGATGGACCTGTCTTAGTCCATTTTTTTGTTGCTATCAAAGAATACTTGAAAGTGAGTCATTTATAAAGAAAAAAAGTTTACTTTGGCTGATGGTTATGGAGGCTTGGAAGTCCAAAATCAGGCAGCTGCATCTGATTGGCATCTGGATAGACTTTGGTATTGTGTCATCATGTTGTAGAGAAGTGGAAGGATGAAGTGTGCACGTACAAAAGGGCAAAACATGATGGGCAACCTCAGTTTATAACAATCCACTCTCATGGTAACTATTCCAGTTCCCTGAGAGCAAGAACTCACTCACTCCTGTGAGGATTAACCCAGTCCTGCAAGAGCAGCATTAATTCCTCTTAACAACCTAATCACCCCTTAAAGGTCCCACCTCCCAACACTGCCGCACTAGGGACCAAATTTCCAAAACATATTCTGGGGGAAACACTCAAACTGTAGCAGGACCCACCCCAACTCATCCAGAACATCTCTGTTTTCACCTTGAGACTTCAATAGAAAACCTATCCTTGGATTTCAAAACGTTAAAGAACTTAATATGAGTAAAGTTGAATCACGTTAAAGCTCAAGATCCCCTTTAGGGGGTAAGAAGTAACCCCAAAACAGACATAAAATACTTTAATATGTTTATGATGCACATGAATATTGTAAATAAAAATACAAGTCTATTAATAAGGCTATTAATATTCTTATTTATACCATAAGGCTATTAATATACAAGCTACCAGCCCTTAAATACAAGTAAGGGAGCCACTTTCCTGACTAATCAATTTTTCTCAAATTTTATCTAATATGATATTTAAATTTTAGATAAATAAAACCTCAAGAATTAATCTCTCCTCTAAACTTTCATATTACATCTCAATCTCTATTCAGCTCACTTGGCAGACAGTATATAAATCTGTTATTATTTATATTTTTATCTCTGTTTACCTCTCTAGCTATACAAAATATACTCCCTAAGAGCAAGGATCATTTCTTATGATTGTCTCAATTTTTTACCACCACTCTCCACCTCTTCTCCATCTCTATGTAACACTGGGTCTTATGTAAAATGTACAATTTAGACAAGACTAAGTCTCTGTAAAACACACTTGGAAAGGGGATTAATTCTTCCTTTGCTTACTAGGATTCCAGGCTATGAATTATTATACGTAGATGTGTTAAGCCAGCTTAGAGCTCAACCATAGAAATATCAGGCTTCTCTGATTCAGCACGACACTTTAGCTGCCTCTCAACGAGTTAACTTGAGCCATAGAAATAGGTATGTCCAGACTCGACAGTTTTTTTAAAAAAAAAACCTTGACAGGCAGAAGTATAAAAATACTCATTTCAAAGCTTCCAGCTGTTCAGCTTTACTGAAGGAAGAGACCTGAATTTACATTTGAGGCTGTTTCTTTATTCTTGGAAAAATCAACTTAACGGCAAATTCTGTTATATAAATATAAAGCAAGTCCCTACCCACTGTTCTGGGGCAAGCAGTGAAATTAACCTGCATCTTGATGTTTCAAAAAGAAGAAAGTGTTTCATGTAAGCCGGGTGCATGTTTTAGCAGAGCCATGTTTCTGAGGCTCTGTGGCTTCTTTGAGGAAGATGTCTACTGACTCAGGGAACATAGAGACTGCACAATGAAGGTTCCCCCTATTCTTGATCAGCAGTTTTCAGGAACTCAGAGAACTGAAGAAAGGGTGTGTGCTGAAAGCTATTCATCCTCCAAAGAAATGAACCAATAAAGCCCAACTTGCAGTAACATTTAAGTCTAAATCTCACAAGGATTACTGATATTGGACTGTTGGTTGTGATCAGATCCTTAACCCCTGAAGCCACAAGTCATTTCTCCTTATTGTGAAATTTCTCAACTCATTTCTTCTTCTTATGAAATTTCTCAAGATTCAACTTTGCCTCTGATTTCTCACCCAGAGCTCTGTCTTGTATAAACGTTATGTGCTATGACTGTCTACTGGGGCTGGAGGGCAGAGTCCCCAGTCCTGTGGCTGGGGGATGGAAGGTGGACTCCAAGATCTAAGATGAGACTTCCCAGGCACCTTAGATTCTCACAGGGAGAGAACATTCCTTCCCAAGCCTTGGGGTTGTAGGGCCTGAATTCCACGTAGCAAGCCTAGGGTGTAATCACTAGGGAAACAGAGAATCCGGCCCTAGTCAGAGAGAGATGCACAGGAAATAAAGATAAGGGATCCCTTTCCCCCACACTGAGACTGATCCTCTAAGCTCCGAGCAGAGCACTTTGAAGAGAAGTGGGTGATACCTCTGCTCTGCCCTGCCCATCCCCAAATGTCCAGCCTTCATAAAATCTTGTTGGAAATAACAGCCAGATATCAGCTGCATTGTAGCTGACTAAGAAAAGGGTCAGCTTTGCCCTTGGGCAGATGGCAAAGGAAGCCAGAATAGCCACTGCAGTGGAAGACACCAGGGAGGAGCCAGGATGTGCCCTAAGGGTCAACATTACAGGCACTTGTATGGTGGCATGAAAAGGAATAGCAAGGTACAAGAACATGAGGCACCTGCTTCAGAAACAACAGAACAACACCTGATGCACTGGTGCAAACTCGCAGGGCCCATGCTGGGTGCAGTGGCATGCACCTGTATTCTCAGCTACCTGGGAGGCTAAGGCAGGAAGACTGCTGGCCCCCAAGAGTTTGAGTCCAGCCTGGGCAACATAGCAAGATGTCATGTCTACAAAAAATTAAAAAAAAAAATAGCCGGGTTTGGCGGTGTGCACCTGTAGTTCCAGCTACTCAAGTGGCAGGAGGATCACTTGAACCCAGGAATATAAGGCTGCAGTGAGCTATGATTGCACCACCACTCTTTACCCTGTCTTGCTCTCCTGCAGGATCCTGTCTCTAAAAACAGAGAGACAAACAAACTAAACAAATAACCAGGGCCCATGTTGAGGAGCCCCAATGTCCTGGAAAGAGACCAAGCCATAAAGAAATCTAGGGGAAGTGATTCAGACAGTGGGTACAGCAGATGCTCACGTTTTGAGACAGGGTGGGCCTGGCATGTCACAGGTATGGTGAGGAGGTCCATGTGATAGAATGCAGTGTGTCCTTCATGCACTTTGGTGCATCCATGCTTCCAGGCACCCTCCCCACATGCCCTTCTCTGCCACTTCCCATATCTAATTCTAATCTCAACCCATCCTCTAATTTCTCCTTGATTACTGAAGTTACAAGTTATTTCTCCCTGTTGTGGACTTCCTCAAGATTCAATGGCACCTCTGGTTTGTCACCCAGCACTTTGTCTTGAAGCATAACCATCACATGAAAGTGGCCCTAACCTATTTAAGGCAGAGGCCATGTCTGATTGTTGAAAGCCCCCAGGATCAATACATGAGTAATGTGTTCATTGAGTTAACTGGTTGAACTGAACTTGGAAGCCATTGGTTATTTTTCAGAAGTTTCAGAGTGACCAGTGGCAACTTTATTCTAGGTGTTTATCATATATATACATAGATAGATTTATATAAATACATATATCTATATTGATATAAATACAGATATAGATAGATATACACTTTTTTTTTTTGAGACAAGGTCTGGTTCTGTCACCCAGACTGGAGGGCAGTGGCACAATCACAGCTCACTGCAGCCTCAACCTCCCGGGCTCAAGCGACCTTCCCACCTCAGCCCCCTAAGTAGCTGGGACTACAGGCACATGCTACCACACCTGGCTGATTTTTATATTTTTTGTAGGGACAGAGTTTCGCCATGTTGTCCAGGCTAGTCTAGAATTCCTGGACTCAAGTGATCCACCTGCCTCAGCCTCCCAAAGTGCTGGGAGTACAGGCATGAGCCACTGCACCCAGCCTTATTGTATATTTATACATACAAAGACTTACGGGCATGGAGATTCATTGTGACATTGTTTGTAGCAAATGACTAAAAATAACTTCAAACTCCAGGAAAGAACTGGAATTACAGTACAGATACAAAATGCAGCCAATAAGGCCAATAAATCGCTATGTACTAATATGGAACCAACTATAATATATTGTTAATGGAAAAGACAAAATAAATAACAGGGGGCATATTAGATATTATTTGTGTAAAAAATGTGTGATTCTATTTGCATATTGGATCTCTGGAAAGATGCATAAGAAAACTGGTAAAGGCAACTGCCTGTGGGGAAAGGAACAAGAAAACAGGAGAGAAGAAAATTTAACTTTCACTATACTCCCATTTTGTACTCTTTGCAATGTCTATTACAGGGTGCACATGTTACCTACAGAAAAAAAAGAGAGAAAGAAAAAGGGTCTAATAAGTCCTCACACAGCCCTGGGCAGTCTCAGCTCCCTACATCCCCCGACTCCAGCCTTATTTCACTACGGTTTGGTTCTAAAATAGTCATCGGTTGTAAATGACAGGCTTTCATGGCATGGCAGGAAAACTGGTGGCTGGCAGGAGTGAAAGACTGGGTGGAACAAGCAGAAATAAACTACTATTTAAATATTCTCACTAGTACAACCAAGTTGCCTTCCAAAGCTCAGGCTTGTCTGCATAATAGCTCATTTAGCTACTAAAACCTGGGATAGGCTTGCATGCACAATCTGAATCATCAAACAATTTAGAAGTTAAAAACTAAAATCTTCCTTGAAGGGAAACTTGCTTGCAGAATAAATCCTGTAATAGATTTCTACAAGATGATGAAAGTTTCAAAACTGGCCAAGCATCTAGGACTTTTAAAACAAAATTATATAATTCATAAAATGAATGCAATGAATGTTGCATTTCTACATCCAAGAAGACTGTACTAATAACCAATACAAATGAATGCAAGAATACAGTTGGACAGATTTTGATAAGTTTGAACTTACTGTCCGCAACCCAACAATCTATGTATCCTCACTTGTCAGTAAACTTTACACATGCTGTATTTTTTAGGACCAAGAGTGTTCACAGAAGACTGCCATAAAGAGCTGGCAGCAATGAAACTCAAACTTATCTTGTGCTATACTAGACAAATGTCTTAGCCTTTAAGAATTACAGAAAGAAATCTTACATCTGAAGCACATGTCCTAGTTTTTCAGAATCTGTTACGTATACTTTAAATATTCCCATCTTGTCAGTCCAAATAACTTGTCCTTAATACCTTTATCTTCTCCAATAAAGCTTTATTTGAAATCTTACAGTACGGCTGAAGATACTTGAAATTTAGAAATCCTCTTCAAAACAAATTTGAGTTACAGAATCATAAAGTGCTATTTCGCTATCCACTCTTGTATTGATATTCCTGTTTCCTTCATTAAATATTTTGTTAAAGGAGCAAAAAGGGGAAACCATATTTGAAATATAAGTATAGAAGTAAAATTTAGTACATGTGGACTGATTAATCTTGGAAATTATGATTATATGTTAAAATGCCAAAGTACGAAACAATAAATCATGGACACAAAATTACTCCCAATCTATTATATAACTTTAAAGATGACAATGCATCAAATGTTGTAATCAAATACAGTATACATGTCTCAAAACAAATTGGAAACCATCATTCTCAGTAAACTATTGCAAGAACAAAAAACCAAACACCGCATATTCTCACTCATAGGTGGGAATTGAACAATGAGATCACATGGACACAGGAAGGGGAATATCATACTCTGGGGACTGTGGTGGGGAGGGGGGAGGGGGGAGGGATAGCATTGGGAGATATACCTAATGCTAGATGACGAGTTAGTGGGTGCAGCGCACCAGCATGGCACATGTATACATATGTAACTAACCTGCACAATGTGCACATGTACCCTAAAACTTAAAGTATAATAAAAAATAATAATAATAATAATTAAAAAAAAAATTTCAAGGGAATTAGTGTTCAAAATCAAAGCAAACACACATGGAATTTTTTAAAGATATCCTTTATAATATCAATTATTTTCTGTAAACCTTGTTTTGTTTCAACTACTGGCAACTTCACACATTACTAACTTTTAAGTCAAAAGGTAAGCCATTTAACAGAACACTTTTTCTAAAAATAGTTTTCTTACATTAGCATTCATTGTTGCACTATTATTATCATAAAGTCACAAATGACTCATTTTTAAAAAAAAATTTATTGACTTCATGTAGCTCCTATGATGAGGTCATTTGTTGGCAATATGTGAAGTAATAAATTTGGGTTGAGTTTTTAACTAGATTACTAAGTTTTAACCCCCCAAAAGTTTAATAAAAACAATATAACATTAGCAAGTTGGACTTTTAAGGAGGGAAGAGATGCCTATGAGAAAGGCCACATGTTCAGAAGGTAGCATTCCACCATGTAAAAGCCTAGTCTGTCCATGTGCTAAATTAGCCCAAGGGCTGACATTCTTATTCCACAAGCTCTCAAACCTACAGGATTTAGTGGAGTTGTTCAGATGGTTTTGAAAGACTCACAAAACAAAGATGGATTATTCATTTAAGAAAGGATTGCCATTTAGTACAGGAAAAAGAAATCTGTATTTAGCAATATTACATGAAAAGAAAATACAGGGTGACAGAAGTCAACAATTTGTAAACATTTTATCAGTTAGTGGTATGATTTAGGATCTACAATTTGAGCTTTAATACAAATTGCAATACACATAAAAATTCCAAACTATTCTTTCATGATCTCTTTGCAACTACTATAAAAATTGTGTAACATGAACTTACTCTAGCTACGCTTTGTAGGTTTTTAGAGTATCATATATTGGATACTTTCAGAAATAATAACTTTAAAGATGAGTATATACCAAATTATAATATTACAAATTATTTCATTATCTATTTTTCCTTTGAAAATCTCACTGAACCAAATGCTTTATTACCAGCTCATTGGTTATTAGTAAGAACAACTGAACTGCAAAGGTCTAGAACAGGGATTGGCAAATTATGCTCCATGAACCAAATCCAGCCACATCCATTTGTTGAGATGGTGTCTGTGGCTGATTTTTCATTGAAACAACAGATTTTGTGTAGTTGCAACAGAGACTTCATGGGCAAAAATATTTATTATCTATCCCTTTACAGAAAAAGTTTACCAACCTCTGGTCTAGAATATCTCCTAAGATAGAAATTTTGTTTTCTATGCAGCATTTTATTATCTGAAATCCTACTATTGCAGATTGACTAAGGTGTGAAAAAACAACAATTAATAGTAAGAAATACAATGTTTACTTGACTGCTATAGGAAACCAGGATACTTTCTGAGATGATGAAAGTGTTCTACAAAACTTGATTGTGGAGGTGGTTTTCACACTACATTTACCAAATTCATCAAATTGTAATTGGCAATTTGATTTTATGTAAAATATAATGCAATAAAAAGAAAACATCTGAAAATAAGTTCACCTCATTTTTATAGTTGGATAATAAAACTATCAAAAGAAAAGAAGAAGAAAACGAAAATCAGCTAATGATTTGAGCTATGTGATTCCTGACAGGAATGTTTCTACAGTTTACCATATATATCATACAATACACAACAATGTAGAATTTGAGAACTTATTCTTAAATATTACTCACAGTGTCCTATACTTTGAATTATTTATTTATGTGTTTGCTTATTTATTTATTTGATTTATTTTTTAAGAGGCAAGGTCTTACTCTGTCATCCAGGCTAGAGTGCTGTGGTATGATCACACCTCACTGAAGCCTTGAAATCCTGGGCTTAGGTGATCCTCCTGCCCCAGCCTCCCAAATAGCTAGGACTACAGGTGTGCACCACCACGCCCATCTAATTAAAAAAAAATTGTAGAGGTAGAGTATCACTACATTACCCAGGTTAGTCTCAAACTCTTGGCCTCAAGTTATCCTCCCTTGTCGGCTTCCCAAAGTTTTAGGAACACAGGTGTGAGCCACCATTCCTGGCCTAAAATATTTTAATTTAGATGCCAGACACAGCGTGCGTATGCATTCGTGTACCAGGAAGTAAGTGGTAAATCAGGGAGCAGTTAATTATTTTGTGATGGAGAGTATTCTCTTCCTGAGGGCACCCAAGCGAGGTTTCAGAATCAAAAGGTTTAAGGAATTATTCAGCTTTAGATACATATCAAAAATTAAAATAATGATATTTAACAAGGCTGAACAAACCCATTATCTACTAACAGAATCTCATAACCACAGTGAGTTCAAAGGAAAAAAGAGATAAAAAGCTATAGGAGACCACTTAGCTTTCTAGACAAAAGTTTTCTCTTCATTAAAAATCTTAGTAGTACATTTTATGAATATTTTGAGGTAAAAGGAAGCAAAGGACTGATTCATGTTAGAATATGATGTTACTAGATTTCGATATAAAATTTGTGACCATTTCATGGAAAAACATTTGTCTGTTTTCTACTGCATTTCTGGTATCTCACATAAATCTCCACTTTTCTATGAACTTCATTTGGGACAACAAAAAAACTGGTAACTGCCTGTTGAAAAATTCAACAAATAAAATCACATGGCCTTAAAATGCAATTTATATATTGTTAAAAAAAAAGCAACTTTTTTTAAAACAGAAAAATATATTGTTATGTAAGTACATAGGAAAGGGTGAAAAATATGTTAACATGGCCAAATTAGAGAAAGAAGATAGCAATGTTTATTTTCTTCTTCTTCTTCTTCTTTCTTTTTTTTTTAAGACAGGGTCTCGCTCTGTTGCCCATGCTGGAGTGCAGTGGCAAAATCATGACTCACTGCAGCCTCAACCTCCCTCTATTGATCCTCCTGCTTCAGCCTGCTGAATAGCTGGGACTCAGCTGCACGTCACCACATGTAGCTAATTTTTAATTTTTGTAGAAACAGGGTCTCACTATGTTGTCCAGGCTGATCCTAAACTCCTGAAGTCAAGCGATCTTCCCACCTTAGCCTCCCAAAGCACTGGGATTACAGGTGAGAGGCACCACGGCCAGCCTATGTTCTTCTTTATGACTATCTGTGACGTCTATTTTAAAACAAAGCACATATATTACTTATAATTGTAAAAGCAAATACATGAAAAATCTTACTAATAGATATATTAGTGAAAAAAAAACAGAATGCATGTTATCATTGGTATAATTGCCCATTATGTAAAGATAGGTATACATGCAATTAAGGAATTTATAGCTACTGTAATCATAAGATAATAAGCAAATGTTTCAAGAGTTCTCTTTGTTAATATCTTATTCCCAATGTTTTAACAATGAATACATCTTGAAAATAACTGTGCATTCCCCTTTTGTATAATGTAAAGATATATTTAAAAATTTGCCTTGAATTTACTTTTAAAAGTAACACTTTCTGAAAGCATTAACATTTGCCATTCCTTTCCCTAATTACCTAGTTTCAGTCACTGGAATGATGACTGCTATGGTCTGAATGTTTATCAATTCTCAAATTCAGGTTGAAATTTACTTGCCATTTTAGTAGTATTAAGAAGAGAGACATTTAAAATCTGATCAGGTTATGAGAGCTCTGCCCTCATGAATGGATTAATGGCATTATGGCAGGAGTTGGTTCATTATCTTGGGAGTGGGTTCCATATAAAAAAGTGAGTTTGGGCCTCTTTTGTCTCTCTTTCTTGCCCACTCTTGTCCTTCTACCTGCTGCCCTTGGATGACACAGCAAGAAGGCCTTCACCAGAGGCTGGCCTCTTGCTCTTGGACATGTCAGCTTCCAGGGGATTGAAGAAATAAATTTCTATCCCTTATAAATTACCTAGTCTGTACTATCCTGTGATAGCATTACAAAATAAACAAGACAATACATGAAGACAATAAAATCTCCATTCCATATAAGGCTGGCAGTCCGAATAATTCTATATTTGTTGAATTTCTTCAATTTTTCATGAGCCAAGCAGTTTAGTTTGAAGTTAGCAAAAGCATTTTTAAAGAAACAACCACAAATTTGGTGTATGTATCTATACATCTACATCTGTATCTGGTAGGGAATGGAATAACTTACCTAAAATAATAGTTTTTAAGGAACATTTAAAAATATTAAAACCATAACTTAAAGCTAAAATAGATCACTGAATTCATTTTTTTTTTTTAATTTACAGAAAACACAACTGTCCATTTAAGTGACTTGTCCAAAATGAAAAAGCTAACTGGTGACAAAGTTAGAAGAAATACTGGACTTCCAATTCCTTGATACCATGCTTTTAAAACTAAAGTTCACTGCAAAAGGAGCCTGCCTTTTTGCTGCCATCTCTGCTCAAGTGAAGGACTTCCAGAAAAGACACAGGTTTCTAGATTTTCAGCCCCAGTCGTTGCTGTGAGCCTTGGCTATCACTCTCCTTCTATCCCAGAGGACTGGTAAATGGGACCAGGACTTATTCACTCAGGCTGGCCTCCTTTGATCTGCCAACTGGCCCTGTACGTGGCAAACTGTACATTGCTGGCACCTGGCTCAGGGCTCTGCCATAGTCCCAGGGGCATATCTGGGCAGGGACTGGTCCTGGCCTAAGTCCCGCCTGACTGGCAGCAGGTTCCAGCTGATAGGAGGCCAGAGAAACACATGCTGAAACCCTCTTGTGCCACTGCTCTCACGCCCCAAGGCCTCCTGGGCACTGACCGCCTTTCCAGGGGCACATGATGAAGGTTGGACCTTGGAGACTGCAACTGGAGTGAGAGCATGTGCTGGATGGAAACAAGTCTGCCTAGCATAGCCTGCAAGCTAAATAAGAATAAAGCGAGTGGAGCGTCAGATCAGCAGCTGCTTCAGAGCCATTTTGGAAAGAGGCTGGGAATAAATAAATAATAAAAAATATAACAAAATAATTGCCATCTGTTACTGTTGCTACCACCTTGTTGACAATCTACTCTCCAGCTTTGCTGTCCACATGAACATCAACATTTCTGCTCATGGCTACATAGCAAAAGCTCTGTCTTCTGGAATGTTACTAGTGGAGGATTATGAAATATTACCATAACATAAACCTTACCTACCTTTACTTATACTGAGCCCTGTCTCTGTCCTTGTCTTAAAACTTCATGAAATCCTATTTGGACCTTGAAAATAACTCTTTAGGTCTTTCTCTCTAAATCTCCCAAGCAAAAAGTGCAGTGTCCTTTTCTGGTCTCCCATTCTATATAAAGAAGTTACTTGTCATACAATATAGTTAGTGACATAAATTGTCTATTTTCTCAGTGAGCTGTTTGAAAACAATCTACAGCCTCTGTTTACATAACTTCTCGAACTGTTATATAGAAAAGGAGACTATGTGAAGATTTGAAAAGATACTACAGGCAAAGTGCTTACCCTAGTGTTTCACATGAGCAACAACCAATAAGGTTTGCTTATCATCACCTGTACTATCATTAATCATCATCATTATCAATACCGTTTAAAAATCTTTACACCCTAAGGTAGCTGCTGACATGCACTACATGCTAACAATTTTTTTTTTTTTTTTGAGACAGGGTTTCACTCTGTCACCTGGGCTGGCATGCAGTGGCAAGATCATGGCTCACTGCAGTCTCGACCTCCTGGGCTCAGGCAATCCTGGCTAATTTTTTGTAGAGTTGGGGTTTCACCATGTTTCCCAGGCTGGTCTTGAACTCTTGAGCTCAAGGGATCTGCCTGCCTTAGTCTCCCAAAGTGCTGGGATTACAGACATGAGCCATCATGCCCAGCCAACTGTTATTCTTTATGGAAAACCATATCACATAGTTTAATCACCACGACATAATTGGACAGTACTTTTGATACCAACAATGGTTGGCAAACGCTAAGGTGGTTCCCATGACTCCCTTGCCTATTCATATTCACTTTGTTGTGGAATATTCTTCCTTTGAGTGTCTGTGAGAGGCTCTCAGTCCAAGAGACTCAAAAAACAGAATGTTGCCAACAGCCATGTGAGCTCAGAAGTAGATCCTTTCCCAGTGGAGCATTCAGATGAAACAAGAGAAGGCCTAGCTGACTGTGCAGACTGAAGGGACACCTGGAGGCAGAGGCACCCAGCTAGGCCATACTCAGACTCTTACCACACAGAAACTGAGACAATAAACCAGTGCTATTTTAAGCAGCTTATTTTGCGGTAATTTTTTACACAGCAACAGACAGCTAATATACCAACATTTCCCCAACTTATGTTCCACAGAGTCCAAAATTTGTTCTTAATCTAGTAAATCTGGGAGATGTAATGGCAGATTTAATTTTAACAGCAGAAGACCAAGAGCTTTTAATCATTAGCTAATGAACATTGAGATTCTACTGGCTGGGGGGAGATGGGAGAGATGCACATATGCAGCTCACCCCAAACAGATTTGATCAAGGACATTTTTCCTAATTTTAACAATTATTTTGTTAATTGGACCATAATTTTATTTTTCTTTTCTTTGTTTTTATGAAATAGGGACATAGTCTCACTATGTTGGCCAGGCTGGTCTCCAACTTCTGGGCTCAAGCAATCTGCCCGTGTCAGCCTCCCAAAGTGCTAGGATTACAGGCATGAGCCACTGCTCCCAGCCACAGACCACAGTTTCAGAAATGACTTTTCAGATTCACAGAAGCTTTAGGAGACACAGAAATCCAAAGCCAGCTGTGAATGCCTCAGACAGGAGGCAGAACATGTGCAAAAGTGGACAACAGCCATCCCACGAATTGAGGGAAATTATCCGACTCTTCCTAAAAATATCCAAATTTGCTGTTATCCAACAAACTATATTTTGTGAAAAGTTTTGTTGCTTCCCTAATTTTTCTGTCTTGGAAATTGTCAACAAAAATATATAATGCTCAACATATTTTGTAGGAAAAAAAACGTATTCATGTGTTTGAATCAACAGACTAGCTTCAATCTAAGATAAGTGAAAGCAGTAAAATCTTGTTTTAGAATAAACTTTGTTGTGGGGGGACCTCTAAGACTCAAAACAATAAAACTTCTCACCAAAACACACACACACACACAAAATCCAAAGATGAAAGTTTCATTTGAAATATTTCTCTAGTCCCTCCTGATCTTTTATTTCTCTAAACCAACCAAGCATGGTATTTTTATGAACAAATTCTGCAATTGCGTTTCTCAAGAAAATAATTTACAGCTATGAAGAAGACAAAACAGTAGTTTTCCTCTCTTATCCCTTCCTTCACCCATCACATCAGCCATACACATCACCTCTCACCAGCAATGACAGGGACTGTCAGGAGGCTGGAGGCAGAAGGCCAGAGCAGTTTGCAGAGGAAAGGAAATGGAGTAGAGTCCAATGAGCACCTTGTTTGACATCACATCCATCACTTTAAAGGTGTTGAGTTCTGTTTTTGTTTTTTAATGTCTTCCTGCTTTCCAGAAACTTTACTTCTTTGGCAATGAAAGGGCCAACTGGCACATTCTAGAATGTTTTACTGCCTTCAACATTTGTGCTTTCAATTTACAGATAGCCCTTTAGAACTGGTAGGTAAAAGTGCTATGTTTAATCTGGCACTCAGTGATTCAAAGGCAATTTCAAATTTGCATCAAAATTTCTCAACTTAGGTGTATTTCAAAGTAAAGTGATACTATGTCTGAATTTTAATAGCACTAATTCCAATTACTAGTCTAAATTTTATTATTGAGGGAGATCAAGGAGCTCATTTATAGCTATTCTTTGATACAGTGCTAGATAGCAAAACTTACTTATCTGTAATATTCCTATTTAAAAAATCACTGATCATAATAAAAATCAGAACTACTTGAAAGCTCTTCAAGTTGTTATTTAAAAGATGTACAAGAATTCATATGATATGATCTTATAAGATTATTTCAAATGAATTACCTTCAAGTCTGAAGACTCAACAGAAATGCCCATGTTAAAATATTGGTCATTCTAATGCCCAAGTAAAGCTAATATTACAAGCACAAATCAATGCTCTCACATTAAAGAGGGGGTAATGAGACCTGCATTCTCTACTCCACAGGATTATAAGGATAAAACAAAGTAAGAGCTATGAAGCACTTCATAAACTGTAATAGGCTCTTACTATTATTAGAAATGACTGAAGTTTGAGTCAATTTTGCTTCCTAAAAGCAATCTAATGTCAAGTGCTGCAGATCAAACATTTATATGATTCAAAAACCAGAATGCTTACAAATGTTGAATTCAGTGTTCAAAAATAAGAATGCCCTCAGACACTGAAGTCTACACCTTGAGCTTGACCAAAAAAAAGCTTAGCCTGTGCTGTAACACTGCACAGTATAGATGCCCATATCACCGATATCTAAGGCAGACCACAGACATGTCATTCACATAGAAGGTCAAATACACAGGCAACTTTCAAAATTTAAGAAGTGACTCCCTTTGCTATCTATAGCCAAGGCTGACAAAATGTAGGGAACTGATATTTTTATTGTAATGAAGGATACATGTGACAAAGCACTTGGTTTATCAATCTGCTAAGGAATCCACAATCTACCATTATTTCAAATCATACATTTTGGCAATCTATGCATTTTTTTACTGACAATTACAAGAATACTCCTTCATTTATGCATATTTCCACTTATATATGTTTACTCTTGAGATTTAAAGACTGGTCAAATGAACTTTGGTAACAATCTAATTAAGAAAAAAAAACACTACCAAAATGTCCTAAAAAACAAGCTATTAATATAACGGTCTGTACACTGTTTTCTTATAAACTAATTTTACTGTTGAACAGAGCATCAAATCTCTAAAGACTTCAAGAAATCAATATGCCATTTTACATGTAGATTTCTGTGTTACCTGCTAAAATAAAAAGTAATATTTGCAGCAAGAACTACCCTTAAGAGACAACAAACATTGAAATTGGACAGCAGTAGTAGTGTTCACTCTAGATGAGAGCTTACTCTTCTTTAAAGTATACACTAAGGTGTAATTATGCATTTCTTCAGGACTAAATTTTCTTGTGATCCACAAAATTTCTTATCTCACAGGTCTCTGTGAATGAAAACATTTGGCAGAAACACTAAGCTGTTTATGAGGAATAAAAGTACACCAATGGATTCCTGCTTAGCAAACAAAATGTTCCGTCTCTTAAAGGAATTAACATGAAGTATAATTTTATTCTCAAAGCATGGCATGAATAATATAAATCTATCATAAAAACTGTTTACTACATGAATGATTCCCTTTTATTAAATTATTCTCACTTCCTTTGCCAGGAAAGCTAAACTGAATAGCACTGTGATAGAGATACTTTAAAATCTGAGCTACAAACAACAAAAAGTTGTTAACATTGATATGTAAAGAACTATTTTTAAAATCGTCCCTTGCCCAGTAATTATACTTTAAAATAGTCAAATAACCATCACCATGAAATATGCAAGACAATGATTTAAAAATCAGTCCATTTAAAACAGGTTCCAGAGGTTCCAAGATGGCCGAATAGGAACAGCTCCAGTCTGCAGCTCCCAGCATGAGCAATGCAGAAGACGGGTGATTTCTGCATTTCCAACTGAGGTACCACGTTCATCTCACTGGGGCTTGTCAGACACTGGGTGCAGCCCACGGAGCAGGGTGGGGCATCGCCTCACCCAGGAAGTGCAAGGGGTCGGGGAATTCCCTTTCCTAGCAAAGAGAAGCCGTGACAGAAAATCGAGAAAATGGAAAATCGAGACACTCCCACCCTAATACAGTGCTGTTCCAATGGAATTAGCAAACGGCACACCAGGAGATTACATCCTGCGCCTGGCTCAGAGGGTCCCATGCCCACAGAGCCTTGCTCACTGCTGGCACAGCAGTCTGAGATCTAACTGCAAGACAGCAGCCAGGCTGAGGGAGGGGCGTCGCCATTGCTGAGGCTTGAGTAGGTAAACAAAGCAGCCAGGAAGCTCAAACTGGGTGGAGCTCACTGCAGCTCAAGGAAGCCTGCCTGCCTCTGTAGACTCCACCTCTGGGGGCAGCACATAGGTGAACGAAAGCCAGCAGAAACTTCTGCAGACTTAAACGTCCCTGTCTGACAGCTTTGAAGAGAGTAGTGGTTCTCTCAGCATGCAGCTGGAGATCTGAGAACGGACAGACTGCTTCCTCAAGTGGGTCCCTGACCCCCGAGTAGCCTAACTGGGAGACACCTCCCAGTAGGGTCCAACTGACACCTCATACAGCCAGGTACCCCTCTGAGATGAAGCTTCCAGAGGAAAGATCAGGGAGTAACATCTGCCGTTCTGCAATATTTGCTGTTCTGCAGCCTCCGCTGGTGATACCCAGGCAAACAGGGTCTGGAGTGGACCTCCAGCAAACTCCAACAGACCTGCAGCTGAGGGTCCTGACTGTTAGAAGGAAAACTAACAAACAGAAAGGACATCCACACCAAAACCCCATCTGTACGTCACCATCATCAAAGACCAAAGGTAGATAAAACCACACAGATGGGGAGAAACCAGGGCAGAAAAGCTGAAAATTCTAAAAATCAGAGCACCTCTTCTCCTCCAAAGGAACGCAGTTCATCGCCAGCAATGGAACAAAGCTGGACGGAGAATGACTTTGATGAGTTAAGAGAAGAAGGCTTCAGACGTTCGGTAATAACAAACTTCTCTGAGCTAAAGGAGGATGTTTAAACCCATCGCAAAGAAGCTAAAAACCTTGAAAAAAAGATTAGACGAATGGCTAACTAGAATAACCAGTGTAGAGAAGTCCTTAAATGAGCTGATGGAGCTGAAAACCATGGCACGAGAACTATGTGACACATGCACAAGCTTTAGTAGCCTATTTGATCAAGTGGAAGAAAGGGCATCAGTGATTGAAGATCGAATGAATAAAATGAAGCCAGAAGAGAAGTTTAGAGAAAAAAGAGTAAAAAGAAATGAACAAAGCCACCAAGAAATATGGGACTATGTGAAAAGACCAAATCTACATCTGATTGGTATACCTGAAAGTGACGGGGGGAATGGAACCAAGTTGGAAAACACTCTGCAGGATATTAACCAGGAGAACTTCCCCAACCTAGCAAGGCAGGCCAACATTGAAATTCAGGAAATACAGAGAACGCCACAAAGATACTCCTCGAGAAGAGCAACTCCAAGACACGT
Organism: Pan paniscus; assembly: GCF_029289425.2. NCBI lineage: Eukaryota > Metazoa > Chordata > Mammalia > Primates > Hominidae > Pan > Pan paniscus. The sequence goes on along the minus strand of NC_073255.2, from coordinate 108,827,974 downwards.
AATTGTCAGATTCACCAGGATTCAAACTCAGGCATGTGGCTGCAGAATCAGCACCCTACCCATATTTTACCTTTTATATATATTTATATTTATATATGTACTTTAGTACTTCTGTTACACCACCACTTGCACTACAGCTGTGTACTGTCTATTTCCAAACTTTGTGTGACATTGTGATTTAGTAAGAAATATTTATTTGGTCTTCATCCCAGGTCTTCATCCTGGCACAGAGTTCCTAAAATCCTTATAATTTTCTGAGTAACAGGGGTGATAAGAGCATCTTTTGTTATAATATTTGGTCTTAGTCCTCAGTTCCTGACACAGAGCTCCTAAGACCCTTGGAATCTTAGTGATAAGAGTATATTTTCTGAATGCTAAGAAGAATGACTGGTGGCTACGGGCCCCTAGATAGGTTCAGGATGGGGATTGGTTGCCAGAAGAACCAAGGCATGATTACAGGGTTGTAATTTGCAACTCCACCAATGTGCCTCCAGGGAGGGGCAAGGGGCTAAAGATGAGTTAGTCACCACTGGCCAATTATTTAATCAATCATCTAGGTAATGAACCTCTATAAAACCCCTAAATGATGGGTTCAGAGAGCTTCTGGGTTGTGGACACACTGAAGTGCTGGGAAGGTGGTGCCCCTGGAGAATGCCTGGAAGCTCTGAGCACCCTTCCTCCCTACCTTGCCCTATGCATCTCTTCCATCTGGCTGTTCCCCAGTTGTATCCTTTATAATCAACCAGAAAATATAAGCAAATGTGTTCCTGAGTGCTGTGAGCCATTCTAGCAAACTATGGAACCCAAGGAAGGGGGCGTGGGAATGCCCAATTTGTAGCAGGTCAGTCAGAAATGCAGGCAGTCCAGGACTTGCAACTGGCATTCAAAGCGGAGGTAGTCTTGCAGACTAAGCCCTTAACCTAAGGGGTCTGTGCTACTGCGTAGTTAGTGTCAGAAATAAATAGAATCTTTAGACACCCTGTTGGTGTCTGTCTGAGGTGTTGGTGAATTGGTTATTGGTGTGGGGAAATAACCCAAAAAGTTAATTTGAAAGTGTTATGAGTAAAAAACAGCACAGTACCATGGAAAAGGTGAAATCTGAAAAGAAAATTTACTCCCATTGGCAGGCATCAGGGCATTTTTTGAGCTACTGCCCAGCACTGCGGAGCCCTAACAGGAACATCATTAAAGCCAGTTCAGCCTCCACCTGTCCATAAGGCTTCTCAATGCTTTAATTCACCCAGGAATATAATTAAAGAGGGTGATTCCTTAAATTACCAAAGCTCTATTTAAACTTTTATTCCAACAAGGTTTCCTACTAGTCTACTGTGAGAAGCATTCTTTGTATCATTTCTTAAAGTTTCCTCAAGACTCGTGGGGTTGGGAACAGAGTGACATCTAGTATTCTGGGTCCCATCTTCCTGACAGGATCCCAGTGATCAGGTGACACAGGTCATCAGACCAGCATGGCTTACTTCGAACTGAACATCCAGTTAGCACTCCTGCCTTCTCACATGGTTGGGGAACTAGCCATGCATGCGCCAACTAAGTTATTAATACTCTACAGGGTATTACACTGGGGCTCTAAAGACACTGGTAACAACAATATTAGGAATAATAATTTAACACTAAGTAACAGGCACAATGTTAACTTATTTTCCATCTCTGGCCCAAAGTGTATATATTTTTCAGATGAGGGGTCTGGATTACATAATCTCTGAGGTTCCTTCAAAATCTAGAGAAAATTTCAATTTAAAAAATCTGAAAATGTCCATGTAAAAGGATTTGCTTTTCTCTTATATGAGTGATTTAATATCCCCACATAGATCTTCTGCCTTTATTCTGAATAACAAACTATAACAAAATGTTCCCAATGATATGATTCTATCAACAACTGGATGATTTCAAAAGTAACACCATCTCCCGCTTTCAATTCTTTGAGCAAAATGCTCACATGTCATTATTTATTTATTTTCATTATTTTTTTAGAGACGAGGTCTTGCTATGTTGTTCAGGCTAGACTTGGACTCCCAGCCTCAAGCAGTCCTACTGCTTCAGCCTTCCAAGTAGCTGGAACCACAGGCACACACCACTATAACCAGTTTATTTTATATTGTTCTTGTAATTCTGGTATCAGTGATTCTTATAACAATATGCTCTCAATTTATTTTAAGCATGTTGAGACCTTAATGGTAACTTTTCAGAAACCATACTAAACATTTGATCTTGAAATCTTCCATTGTTTTCCATCCTCTGCTTATGCCTCAGTTGTTCCATTCACATGATATGGGCACTTAATTTAGCCAACTCACTGACCCATTTCATCTACTGCTCCCAACTCTATGGCTGGATCTAAGCACAGTTTCTACATCCAATATTAGCTGGTCATTGTTTCACAGGACAGATTTCCACAGCTGACAACTCTACTCCATAACTGGAATGAACACTTCAATCTGCATTTTTATATCAGTATCCTTTCTGATTAAAAACTAGAGTGCCAAATATCTTGACAGATATTTCATAGAAAGATGTTCCATTTTTAAAGTTTGAATTTTTGCAAAAAGTTATATTATTCTAGGCCTATAAACTTGATTATTTGCACCAAGATTCCTTTCCAGTATGTGGTAAAAATTAAAAAAAAGTTTTTCAGACATGTATTGAAAATTAATAAGCAGCACAGACCATTAGTTCTTAATTGGTTTTTATTTTTAATTTTCCAGTGCTTTCTTCTTTCATTAAAATGAAAAAAGTCCTAATATCCTAAGTTTATCTATTACCACAGAAGAAATTATTCAAGGTGAAAAGGACATTTTAAAATATTAATATGCATAAATATGTACTATTTCAAAGCTAAATAAACCAACATATGGCAGGTTTTTTAAAAAAGAAACTAGGGAAAAAAGGAAGAAAGAAAACTAATATTGAACTGGTGGTATTAAAGTGAGAAACAAAGGTTTAAAATCACAAATTAAAAAAAAAAATGTCTAACCAGAATTTACAGCATGTCTTACATTTCCCATAGTAGCTGGTCAGTTTTTCTTGCTTCCAGTAAAGATTTTAGAAAACATGTGCTTTAGACTGCAATAATTCATTTACTGTCATCCAATATTTTACTATAAATCAAGCATATTGACATATAGTAGTGGAGTCTGGTTTGGGCTGAATTTTAACATGAGCTTTTTAGAAGGTAGAGAAAGAGATGGGCCAGGATCTATAAAGCAGGGATATTAGGCAATTGCCAAACTCTAAGCTAACTTTTACTCTTACTGAATGTTTGTCCCCACCAAAACTCAAGTTGAAACTTAATCCCAAATATGGCAGTACTGAAAGGTGGGGCCTTTAAGATGTGCTTGGGTCTTGAGGGTTCTCCCTTCACGAATGGATCAATCCATTCATGGGTTAATGTATTAATGGGTTATCACAGAAATGGCATTAGTGGCTTTACATGAGCATGCTCAACCCCCTTGCCATGTGATGCCCTGCACCGCCTCAGGACTCTGCAGAGAGTCCCCACTAACAAGAAGGCCCTCACAAAAGGAGCCCCTCAACCTTGGACTTAGCCTCTATAAGAAATAATTTTTTTATTTATAAATCACCCAGATTTAGTTATTCTAAGTAACAAGAAACAGACTAAGACACTTAGCTATATGTTAACAATGTTCAAGTGTAATCACTGTTGCCTTCAATAGCACATGTATTACATAAATCCACTGTTACTCATTTCAGTGTTACTACTGTTAACAATACCTATTAATTCTTCCGCTGTGGTCATCATGGCTGCTACTTGAGGTTCCAGTCTTTCTACATATGCAAATATTTTCTAAGGATACATGGCTATATTTTAACTTACATCCAGTATGACTTATTTGATTTACTGCCAACAATTCTGCCCTCAAATTGTACAGGAAAAAAGAAACACATGATGTTTTTGCATACTGAAATCCCTCTGCCTAAGTTTCCATCAACAGTGGAGAATAAGATGATCAGTCCTATGCGTAGCAATTTATTCTGCATTTAAAAGATGTCTCGTTACCTCACATGCATGATTTGGCTGAAACTGAACTCTCTTTCAAATTTCCTCATTTCCATAGAGTTTGAAGCTGCCATTCTTAGCAATCAAACCCTATCTACATTGCTTCAATCTGGCTTATGGTGACTGAACAGAGAGATTTCTCATAGATGGAATAGTATATGCATATTAGTTGCAGTTCATATACATCCTTCTTGTTCCCATTTACAGCTTAAAAAAACTATATGAGTTTTTAAAAAGATGTTGGGCCAGGCATGGTGGCTCACACCTGTAATCCCAGCACTTTGGGAGGCCGAGATGGGCAGATCACGAGGTCAGGAGATCGAGACCATTCTGGCTAACACGGTGAAACCCCGTCTCTACTAAAAATACAAAAAATTAGCCAGGAGTGGTGGCGGGCGCCTGTAGTCCCAGCTACTTGGGAGGCTGAGGCAGGAGAATGGTGTGAACCCGGGAGGCGGAGCTTGCAGTGAGCCGAGATTGGCGCCACTGCACTCCAGCCTGGGTGACAGAGCAAGACTCCATCTCAAAAAAAAAAAAAAAAAAAGATGTTTAGGGCAGTGAAATTATTCTCAGTGATACTATATCAATGATACTATAGTGATTGACAAATGTCACCCTAATGTAAACTCTGGAATTTGGATGATACTGCTGTGTTAATATAGGTTTATCAATTTAACACATGTATAACCCTGGTGCCAGATGTTAATAGTGGGGGAGGCTGTGCATATGGGAAGCAGGTATATAGGAACTCTCTGTATTTTCTGCTTAATTTTGCTGTGAACCTAAGACGCTTCTAAAAAATAAAGTTTATCTAAAAGGAAAAATGCTCTCAAATATTTATAATTTTAACATGCTTGAGACAATGTTATGTTGTGATAACATGAAACAAAAAGATCCAATATAATTAGATGTCATTATCATTCCCCTTGAATAGAAAATAAAAACTTGGAGATGAGCAGGATATTAAACAAGATGTAAATGATTAAGGTAACTGATGTTTCAAGATAGGGAAAAGACAATTTTAAGTATCAACATTCCTTTTCAAAAGAGTTACTATATCTTTAAAGTAATGTGTCAAAGGGAAATAACTTTGTCTAGTTCACGTCAAATAAAAATTATACCTAACATGTAATCTTAATAGTCTGTTCAATAGATTTTAAAATATGTATACTTGCATTCAGAGTTTTAATGACATTCCCTAGAGAAATTAGAGAGAAAAAAAAACCCTTTCTTTGGTTCATATATTATCAATTATTCTAAATACATTCTTTGCTTTCAGATCTACATGAAAGCAACTGCCTAAACTTTGCCTTAAAACTGTTGAGGTGTTAAGATGTTGAAAGGATCTTTTAGAAGTAGATTGATGCTTCATTGGGTAATAAAGTTGTTTTTGCTATTAAAAATATATTCTAAAAGAAAGATACAGTAAAATTGAATCCTGCAGGCCACAACAAATGAGCTAAGTTATATCTAACCTTAAATTTATGACTATAACTTCAATGGTGAATTTTGTGCATAAATGATTTAAAACATAGGTAAAGGTCTGTACCTTCGGGACTAACAGGCTTTTATCCAGAGACTATGTTTATCAAACAGACACACTATTCTGCATCTGAAAGAAGGTGATTTCTTTCTGCTTACTACTATTCCTATGTGAATTCAGAGAAGCATATGACAAGCCATGAACTTACCATGTCCTCTACAGAGTCACATTTCTGGTCTGTTTTTCAAATTAATCTAAAACATGATTTACAATGATTTCCTCTCTCAAATTTAGACAAGGACCAGCCTGGAAGAGAAACTATCAACATTAGGAAGGTAAAATTTTAGACCTCTGATGGGAAAGAAACCAATGTGATTTTATTCTATTATAACCACAGAGTTTTTAAACTTTGTTTCTCCACCAGGACAGTCAATAAAATAAGCTAAGTCCTTGAATGCTTATATTATAGAATTCTCGCTGTCTCTCATTCTCAGGGGCAACTTTAATCTCGTTGTCTTTTGGTATAGTTAGACCACAACCCTTGAAAATAGTGAAAGAATGGCTGAGAAATATGGAAGACACCAATATCATCTTGCAGAAATTCTACAGACACATCCATTTTGCTTCAATCTCATTTATATGGAAAAATATCTTTAAGTTTTCATACTATTATACTGCAAATGACCTTAATTTCTCGGTGAATTTATTTATGCATTTATTTGTCTTGCTTCAATAATTTTCCTTTAATGTGCTCTCAGTGCTTATTATAAAAGCAAGGTTCTCATCTATTTAAATTTCCAAAAGATGGAATCAAAAATTAGATTCTAGGGAGGGATGTTATAGCGTTGATCCCAGGTTTAATGGACAGATTTTTGTTTTCACCCACCAGCAAATATCTGGTCATTAAAAAATAAGTTAACAATTTCAGAAATGTACAACATAAAAAGCCAGCCCTAAAACGACCTTAGAAAGTATATGTTCAAGCTCTTGTTTTTCAGTCAAGGAGTATAAGGCTCAGAGGGGGATAAATGAAGGCTTGAAAGTCACAAGCTAGTTAGGGAAAGAGTTAAATTCTCTTAACTCAATGTTAACACACTTTGCTCTCAAGAACAGTACATTTAGACAATCATTTAGAGGTTACAGAGTAGAAACTTCAAATCCTATGCATCTTATATATGTTTACATTCACTGAGTGGTGTTTATTTTGGCAGCCTGAGATTACATAGTAAATACCAAGTGAGTGTGTCGGGTCTATGTGTAACAGCCTCAGAGCAATTCTGAAGCTTTAACACTATCTAAAGCCAACTAATTCCATCTACACTCTTCATCATGCATGGCCAGGACAGCACTGAGGAAAAGAAAATTATTTTATAAACTGTTAGTTTGCCAACACTAATCAGACAGAAATTAGTAAATTCAGGTGGGTCTTGGTCTTTAGACTAATACTCCACTTAGTCATGTATATTTTTTATTCATTCAATCAATATTTACTGAACATCTATGTGCTAAGCATGGTTCTAGAGATAGTGCAAACAACAGTGAGCAAAACAGGTCAAGTTCCCACCTTCACGGAACTTCCAATCAAGCAGTTCACGCAAAAACTAAATAGATGAACAAATGAAAAAAATAATGTCAGAGCCCTGGAAGTGTTATTGAAGAAATTAGACTAGAAGATAATAACGGGAAAGATTCTATTTTCAGAAAGGGGGCCCGTTTGAAGAGGTGACATGAACTATAACTTCTATGGTAAGAAACAGGCAGCCACATGAGAGGCAGAAGGACGAGCATCCCAAGCAAAAGGAAAGGCAAACTGAAAGCCTCTAGTGGAAAGAAGTTTGGGATTTGGCTGCACCACAGTATACAAGGAGCAACAAGGTGGTGAGGACACGGGCTATAAAAGGGATTTGAAATCTTTTCTGGTAAATTATGTAAAGATGAACCATCTTTTAGGAAATGAGTCTGAATGCCTCCATATAATTTTATCATTTTATTATATCCAGGCAGAGCAAACCTCTGCATTAGGAAAGCCACAGTGATTCTAAATCATGTGTGATTTACTTATTCAAAATGCATATAGAAAATAAGGCTCAGGTAAGGGTTTAAATACGACTTTGCTTACAAGAAAAAAAAAATAGTTACAGCATTTTGACCACCTGGAATTCAGAGCTGTATACTGTTTAAAGCTGAAGGGTCTCCAAATTCACTATCATCTGGTTTACCTCATCCAGCAGGTAAAGTCTACTAAGGTTGAACTCACTCTTTACTACTGAATTAGTCAAATGACAAAGTGTTCTTTAAATTATGTGATGCATATTTTTGTACCAGTGTAATCTATTTACAAAGCATGGGTGTCATATTTGTTATATATAGAAAACAGCATACAAAAACGATCAATAATTTCCTAGCTTAGGCAGCCCTGTAAGAGAAAATACCTATATGTATAAATATAAAGGCCCTGGGCCACCTGAGATTGAAGGATATGAATCAAGCATCTGAATTCCAGCTTTGCAACCAGCAACCTGTATGTCCAAGCCTGGGCAAGATTCTAACCCTCTCTGAATCTCATCTCTCTCAAAAATACAGGTTAGTATACATTCCTAGGTTGAAGAGACAATGAAGCAAGAATTTCTAAGTGTCTAGCACATAGAATAAACTCAATAAATTTTAGTCTTTTCCCTCATATATTTTTCTAATAAAAGTAGTATCATTTACAATATGAGAACTACAATCATGCTTTGTATTTGTCTCTTTTAGTCAAAATTTTACGGTTTTGTTCACATAAGGAAAAAAGGTAAGACAAAGAAACCATTTTTAAAGCTCTTCACACATCAAACACTGAATTAAGACCTTTGTGTTTTTAATTGTTTTGCTGCCTGGAACCATCCGATTCTGTCTAATTTCTCTACAGTTTTCAGTGTGTTTCCTTCATCTCAGACACACAAACATGCCCAAACACAGTAAATCACAGTTAATTGCATGTCTTAAATTAAAAGACAAAAAAAATCACACAATTAATTGGGGGAACTTGTCAGTTGGTGAATGAATCTTGCTCACTACAGTGCACAGGATGCATGCCAACTGCATGTTCCAAGCTGGACAATTCAGTCCATGCCTCTGAGGACAGGTGCATGGGCACGATCCTTCTGCACAGCAGTCTGGTCATAAGAACCAAATGCTTTAAAACACTCAACATTGCAATTGCTGTATCAATAGCTATCTCTACAAGGATGTTCAGTACAGGACTGAGCATAATAGTGAAAAATTAGAAAGAGCTAAAATGCTCATTAATAAGGGACTGAACAGAGACTAGATTTGGCCATTAATGGAAAAAATCTAAGCTGTTACAAATGATTCTGTCAATCTTAATAACATAAGAAAATGTTCATGACATATTATTTGAAAAATGCTTACAAAATAGTATATTTCTATTTTTGAGGCTATGTGATATGCAAGTGAAGCAAGGAATGAGAGAAAGGAACAGGAGAAAGCTACTGGGAAAACAAATGAGAAAAATGTTATCATTTGTCATCTCTGAGTTGTTTATACTTTGTACATTTTCTAATTTTCTAAAAAAATCATCTAAATTTAAAAAAATTATATTTCAATTTGGTTTTGAATCTGATATTTTAAAATGTCAGTTTTAAAGTAAAGATCCATAAGAATCTTTTAAGATAAACTTACCTACTACAATGAAAACATCAGCATAAAATTTAAAAAGAATCCCTAATAAGCACAAACATACAATCCTATTGTATCCTTGGTTATACAGACAAAATTTATAAAAATGCTTTTTATAAATATATGACAAATGCATGTTCATACAATTAATGCTCAATAATGTATTTCAACATATACCTTATAGTATATTAACACACCATAAGAAAATCATTATAAATCCTTTTTCATTTCCTGACACTGACCAACTACAAAATATATTCACAGTAAAGCCAATAATCTTGAATTTGAGAAACTGCAAACCTTCTCTCCTCCACCCACTACTCTCCCATTATTTTCTACCCTATTATAAAAAGATTTTATACCCAGCCACCTAGTGTAATTCCAATGTTAAAATCTGGCAATAAATGATACACACAAACTAATGTGCACAGAATTTCATCATTTTTATCAAAGTAGGAAATGACAAAGTTTTATAATCTATATCACTACTCAACTAGTCATACTAACTTTTGTTTTATTTCATTTTTCGAATAAAAGAATTTATAAAACCCAACAAAGTAGATTCATTCCAAAGGTATTCAACAGTCTACTAACCTTGAAATAAATAAACATTTCATACCTTCTTTTATTTAATGGGGGGTGGAGAGGAAAAAGATAATCATATTTCAGCAAAAGCCCATCTCAACCTCAGGCATCTTTATGTCCCAAGGGTAATATTTTCATTCCATTCTTAATGGAACAAATTTCTAATCAGAATATGTATTCAAAAATAATTGAGGCAATGCAACGTCAACACGTTATGCTGCCATCAGGCATCCCATGGCGCTCAGAATCAACTCAACACAATCTCTAATGTGACAGAGAGCCTGGGCAATGCAGAAACGTCAGACTTGATCAAGAGAAGGGGAGCTAGTGAGGAGCATGCAATGGTTTTGCTTCCCTTTGGATGCTCAAACATGGTGTTTGGAGGAAAGCTTCTATGCTGGAAGAAGAAAATCTCAAGACTTCTAAGGAAGGAATGACTTATAATGCTCACTCCAGAACCTCAACTTTTAAATAGTAATAAGTGTCTATTTTTGCACTGATACTGAAAATACTTGAAACAACAGTCAATTCTAGGAAGGTTAACACTACATCTAGATTTCTAGTTATCAAAGCCTCAGGGCAATGTACATTATTGTGTATATCCTGCAACCCTCTGAAAAGGTCCAGACATTTAAATTTAGGTTTCTCCAAATTTGGCAAAATATTAGTAATTGTTGAAGCTGGTTGATGAGTAATTGAAGTTCATTATATTATTTTTTTACTTTTGAGTATATTTGACATTTTCATAATAAAAGTTTCAAAAAATAGATTTTCACTCAAGGAGCATATATTTTATGTTCAAAATTTTACTGACTTTTCCTTTGGAAATATATATTAACAAGATCTGATTTATGTTTATTATTAAAGACTCTAACAAGCAGTCTGAATTTTATAAAACTCCACAAAGCATTATATTTTATGCTATCATTTAAAAAAAGAAAAAATCCTTCATTTCAGAAAAAAAAAATTACCATGATCTATGATGATAGAAGAAGTGCACCTAAACAAATGCAGTGCCACCATCTGCCTGGCATTCTCACAGTATAACAAAATAGACTGGTAATTAACTGCTTTCCTACCGAAATCTGCCAGCTTTAACTCCCCCGTGTCACTGATTAGAAGGTTCTGTGGTTTCAGGTCTCTGTGCAAAATATAACGCTGGTGGATGTAAGACAGCCCTCGCAGCAACTGAAATAAAAACAACTGAAAAATAAGGAGACAAAGGTTAAAATCAGAACACAGATAAATGCCAGTTTCTACATACAGTCTGCTAAGTACTTGTATTAATATTTAGTGAAAATGGGTAACCATCACCAAATTTTCTACCAAATTATTTCAACAGAATGTGAGATTTTAGTATGTAAATTCCTAATTCATTTAGAAGTAAATCTAGGAATTTCTAACAACCTATTATATCAACCCGAGAGTGATACTCCCTCAGCCAGAGAGATCTGTACTCCAATTAGCATTCTTTAAGCAAAATGTAAATAATCAATTTTTTTATAATTGATTTAGTCTTCAGGACTAAAATGATGTTTGAAAGGAGAGGAAATCTATTCATAATATTATAGAGATTAAAAAAAGAACTGTTTACCAAGGGTTTATATCAATATGTACATATTTAATTCCATAGAAACAACATGAACATAGTACCCATAAATTCATCCATTAACATGCTTTAAGGAATGGAAAGATAAGATGATCTGAAATAATTAAAACAAAAACAGTCATATTGTCTAATTAATACTACATTATAATTATACTGCTTTTGCACATATGGTCATACAGATTAGGCTGCTGCTTAAAGACAGACATGTACCACCTTCACTAATTTCAGAGCAAACCCATCCTAAAGGGAAAAGAAACACAACAGGAAAGTCAAGAACTCGAGAGTAATACTTTTGGAAGAAATAATTTCAGAAGTGATTAATAGCCTTTTCTGTGAAGTTTAATATTGGATCATACCAAATGTTTCTATTTTGATAACAAAAAAGTGTGGTTCACTAAGCTTCCCAATATTCTTCTTATGAAAAAGAGAATATTTTTAAACAATTTACTTGCCAAAATAATCCTAATTGATATTTTTTTAATCAATCTCCTAAAACAAAAACAAATGTTCTTACTTTTAAGTGCCACCAATATTCTAGTCTATATAACCAGTTAGTAACCAAAGGCAGTTTCAGGGCAATTTTAAATGAGTTGTAAAAGACAAATGATAGAAAGATTCTGAAATACTTGAATCGAAAAGATTGGCAACTTCCTGAGGGCCCTGGACGGTGGCATTTCTGGAATGTTCTGACTAAGCAGGGGCTTTGAAAGCCAAGTGAATTTCATTACAGGGGATACCTTGAAATAACAGTAAAGTTAATTAATCTCAAAATCTTTGTATGTGAGAATATATATGGGGCAGTAAAGGCTTGAGATGATTATTTCAAGAGTCTAGGCAGCAGAAAGTAGAAGTCTGATCTGTGTTGGTCAAGATTAAAAGACTAACTCAAGAATCTCGGGATGCAAACATCTCTCTGGATTTGTCCTCTCAACCCTTCTTGTACAACAAACAGAAAGACTTGAGTTCACACCATCACTAGCAGCTGCCAGCCTCATTCTTCACTTCCAATACTCCCTGCATCCTGAAGCCTAAAGCTTACAACTTCTAAGAAAATTCATACTCCTTTAGTTTAGAAGGAAAGAGGGAAAAATAAAGCTACTTTGTGTTATCAAAGCCTTTTTAAAAAACGAAATAAAAACATGAAGGTAAACCACATAACAAACTTAATTTTAAAAATAAGTTGATTTTGAAAGGAAACAGTTTGCCATTCTGCAAAATGCTACCTGATCTTTGGGATCTAGCAGAGTCTTATTAGAATGTAAGTGTTTAACCATGGCAATGCATTTTAATTTAATGAATACATAACACTATGTGCCAACTGCTATTCCATGTAGTTTATAGAATATTACTTCATTTGACGTTCAAACAATTTTAATGAAGTAGGTACTACTATTAACCTCCATATTAGTAATGAGGAAACTGAGTGCGGCTTCTCAAGATCCCACAGCAATTAAGTGGCAGAGCCAGGCCTCAAACTCAGAGAGTCTGATTCCAAATTCTATGCTCTTAACCATCTCACCATCTCACTCATCGTCTTGGCCAGAAATCAACATCAGTAGGCAAAGTATTTCTAGAGAACTGCTTCCTCCAATGAACAGAATAAATATCTGGGCATCTAATAACATGGCCTCCAAGGCCACTGAACTGAGAACTGATTCCAACTGAGGGGCTCAGGCATTATTTTTTGGGGGGTGCGGGCTCAGGCATTGTTACTCTATATTCCCCGGCTCCAAGAAACCTTGCCTACCTCAACACTCAGCATGCTGTTCTCCAACCCTGTACTTTTTGGAGCACAGTGGCGCAATCTCAGCTCACTGCAACCTCTGCCTCCCGGGTTCATGCCATTCTCCTGGCTCAGCCTCCCAAGTAGCAGGGACTACAGGCACCCGCCACCACGCCCAGCTAATTTTTTGTATTATTTTTAGTAGAGATGGGGTTTCACCATGTTAGCCAGGATGGTCTTGATCTCCTGACCTCATGATCTGCCCGCCTCAGCCTCCCAAAGTGCTGGGATTACAGGCGTGAGCTATTATCCTTGCCTCTCCTCAGCCAGAAAAGCCCTCTCTTCCCTTTGCCTACTATTTTCCATGCATTCCTAGGTCTCTCCTCAGGAACTGCTCCTCCCTAGAGCCTTCCCTGACCACCCCTGCAAGCCCTTGTACCCCTTCAGGTCTGTGTAAGGTGCTCCTTCTCCGTGCTCCCAGGGCAGCTTCTGCATATGTCTATCACAGTATGATACTTATCTAAGCTGTCTGCTTTAACTATCTTTATATACTCGGGTAATAGGTGGCACTCCTACACCAGTAATGTGAGTACTGACCTGAATTTAGAGACATCTGGATGGCAGCAGATAAAAGTAAATAACAGGCGCCTTGGAATGGAATTCTCGAGAAGCTAAGGGCAGACATAGGTAAATCAAGTAGTTCCAAAGAACTATTACTGAATACCTTTACTAATTAGTGAAAATATATAATCCTCATGCTAACGTAGAAGCTATTCAAATAGGATGCCATATTAAAGGAGATTTAAAAAGCAGTACTAGAGAAAAAAATGCCACTATACACTAAAATTCTAAGTGTATACATGACAAATTAAGCCCCAAACATGACAAATACAGCCCCAAACAAATGTCAGAACAAATCTCCACAGCATAAATTCACTTAGGGTTTATTAAGTGCCAACCATATGTGCTAGGTGCTGTTATGCAAGAGGGATGCCAAGAGGAATAAGATATAAGATGTGGTCCCTAGACTTGAGGAACTCACAGCTAACTCAGTGTGACAGACACACAAACAAATCATTGTGACTTAGAGGTCTGTATTTTAACAGCAACACAAACTGAGCATACTGAAAGCACAGAAAAGGGTGGATCTAACAACAATTTAAAAAAGTAGAAGAATTGATTCGGCTGTTACAAGAAGAGAAGGGAACGAATCACAAGAAACTTGTCACTCTGAAAACAGAATTCATTACATGTAAAATTTCAAAAGGAAACTGAGTTGAGCATTCAGTAGACACAGAAGTTAAAATGTTATGACAAACCCCTTAACATCCTGAAGGAAAACACTAAGAAGACCAAGCAAGCAGGTATAACATAAATTCCGAGAAAGACAATATATGAAGCTGTAAACCTACCAACTCAGCCTCATTAAATTAACTGTGGCAAGGGGATGATCAACTTTCTGAAAACCATTAGAAAACTTTTATGCTGGAGCTCAAATAAACTGATACCCTCAAAATGGCACTTTGACATGCTGAACTGAAGAAGTGTGAAGGTCTCTTTGACCTTCTGCCCCACTCCCCGTCTCTGCCCCGTCTCTCAACCCTCTGTCTCTCCCAAAGCACAGGATGAAGTTGTTCTCTGAAGTCCCCTTATCTGCCTAAAATCTGGACCTGCCAAAGAAGAAAACAATTACCTCTGGCCCCTTTCCTGAGTTTCCATTAACTGAACTCTTATCCTAGGAAGAAAGACTGAAGTCTGTCAACACACCTGGACAGACTTTTGTCACAAATCACTGTCTGCTCTGCAGGCCCAACAGACGTATATTCTCGTATATTCTTCAATCCCATTGAATTTCCTTAAAAATCATTTACCACACCCCTAAAAGCATTCATACATCCCCATTTCCCTTTCTCCTAATAAGAATATATAAACATCTATTCACATTGGGTTACTGGGTAACTATTCTTCTATGATGACCTTGTGCTATGCACATTAAAATAAGTTTGTGCCTTTTCTCAAATCAATGTGCATTTTGTCAGTTAATTTTTCTATGAACCTTTAGAGGGTGAAGGGGTAGTTTTCCCTTGATCCCTACATTTACAAAAAACATTTTAACATCCTTAACAAAATATACACTGGCAGATAGGGGTGGGAAGGCTCTAAGGAAGCAGCCACCCTACTGAATTCAATGGAATGCCCCATGGACTACTCTTGGAATGTCTTTAAAACTCAAGCTTTAGCGAGTTCTTCTTCTAGACAAATAGGCAAGTCCCTAACTTTCTAATTTAAATTTTTTAGAAAATCACTTCACTTGGTTGTTGTATAAAACACACAGCAAGCTATACTTGATCTTCTATGAAAAACCAGAAGACCCTTGAGAACAAGAAGGGCCACCAGGGAGGGGGCCACACACATTCTTTTTCTAAAGCATAAGAATCAGCTTTGCTAATAAAACCTGGTAAACACCATTGGAATCTCAGGCACTAAAAAGAAAAGAAGGGAGACTAATACTTACTGAAAGTTTATTCTAATTTAAAGAATAATTTTATATAAATAGCTTAATCAGGCCCGGGGCAGTGGCTCACAACTGTAATCCCAACACTTTGGGAGGCAGAGGTAGATGGATCACTTGACTTCAAGAGTTCAAGACCAGCCTAGACAACATGGCAAAACTATGTCTCTACCAAAAAAAATACAAAAACTTAGCCAGGCATGGTGGCATGCGCCTGCAGTTCTAGCTACTTGGGAGGCTGAGGTGGGAAGATTGCTTGAGCCCGAGAGGTGGAGATTGCAGTGAACTGAGATCACACCACTGCATTCCAGCCTGAGCGACCGAGTGAGACTCTGCCTCAAAAACAAACAAATGAATAAACAAAACAAAACAAAAAACCCCCAACAAATTACTTAATCCTTTCCATCTACCATCCTGTATTTTTCCTTTTGTTTAAACAAATGAGAAAACTAAAGCTCTAAAGACGTAAGAAACATAGTCATCCAACCATCACACAGCTCTTGTGAATTTTCCACCACACCTCATTATCTTAAATGAGGTTGATGCTGAATAAATGCATGGATGAGTAGTTATACACCCAATACAATCAAAGTGCTTTTATTAAGTGAATCAAAGTTTGTAAAAGCCTCAATTAGCATACAGTATAATAAGCACATGATTCTTGAATTTGTCTTTGCCATTCAAAATCTTAGAAATAGATAACATGAGAGAAGACAACTTCACGTGCTGAACTAGATAAATTAATATATTTGAAACTCTTTATCTTTCTACTATAGTAGCCATAAGATCTTCCTAAGAATATTTTGCCATCTCAGGATATTCTATTCCATCTTTATAAAAAGAAATTCATCCCAAATCCATCAGTAGGATCACTGAAGATTTATATTCCAGTTTGAATATGTTCATTTTCTGTAATAAAAATCCAATGAGAAATTGTCTTAAATAGTAATGAAACGATGAACAGGGACACTTTTGCCAGCAGCAGAGCTATCTTTAGCCAGTTGTCTTGGCATCCCCAGCAGGAAGCAGCATATTCTCAGTGCCATGGCATATACTTCTTGGGAGTATCCCTTAACACTTCCTCTATTCCCTTCTGAAACTCTTCACAATTTAAGTGGGTAAAATTAATTAATTAATTAATTAATGGTATTTTATCACAACTTTTAAAGTAAGTTGATATAAAGCACACACTATTGGATTCAATGTTATGTTTATTGCTCAGAACTACTGACACTTGCAGTAAGAAAGAAGCATTATAACCAGTCCCTCTCACCGAAGTCTAAATAGGTGAGGTCAGATGCTCTTTTTCTCAGTGTCTAGAGGTGTCATGCTCCGTGAATGGTCAGAAATACACAGATTATTTAATATATGCGGTTCAGTTTAATCTGAGATGAAGCGTGGTGAATATCTTGTAGATTTTTCAGGACGTGTGTCAACTTCTTTTAAGGAATGTGCAGGGTCTCTCAGGGCTTACAGAAGATTAAGAAATCTACTAAAAGGAGTCATTAGCAATGGGTCCTACCATTTAGAACACAGCAGTAATGTCTTAGAAAGATAATTATGCTACTCTTTTGTCATGGTTGATACTCTATAACTCAGGTTTCTCATCTTAAACATGGTTGGTTGAGTGGTTGGTTAAGTCTTAGATATCTTTGTTAACCATTTCACTTTGTTAAATTACATCATTCCGTTATTTTATGAATAACAGAAATGGAAGAGATTTTATAAATTAAACAACTGGAGTTGAATCACTACCATTTATTGAGTGCTTACTACGATAGACATTTTGCTAAGTGTATTATACACATTCGATAATTTAACCCTCACAACACCTCTGCCAGGTAGATGTTACTATCCCTATTTCACAGAAAAAGAAAGAAAGCTTCAGATAAGTGAATTGCCTCAGCAAAGTAACATAGCAAGAAAAAAACAAATACCACATCTTCTCACTTATACTTGGGAGATAAATGATGAGAACACATGGGCACAGAGAGGGGAAAAACACACACTGTGGCCTACCAGAGGGTGGAGGGTGGGGGAAGGGAGAGGATCAGGAAAAATAACCAATGGATACAAGGCTTAATACCTGAGTGATGAAATAATCGGTACAACCAACCCCCATGACATGCCTTTACCTATGCAACAAACCTGCACATCCTGCACATGTACCCCTGAACTTAAAAGTTTTTTAAAAAAAGAGGAATTAAGTGAATTGGCCAAAGGAACACATAGTAAGTAAGAGAGAGTGCTGATATTTGAACCCATTTTTTGTCTTACTCTGACACTACAATTAAGAGGGCTGCTATCCAAAAAGGCAAGCATACTATTTAATTAAAATAGCTATATACTATGTGAACCTAAAGCTACAAAATATGACACTGGTAGATAAATGAAAGTTATACATGAATAATAAATACTTCAAATAGTATGTTCCATATTTAACACCGTATCATTTAAAAACCCATAGACTGCACAACCTTAAACTACCCATATATCCAACTTCCTAGAAGTTAAAAATAATTAGGTAAAATCCCAATTATATGCAGTCAATGTCAAAATATTTTGTAATATGCATCAGATAATGGTTTAACTGCAATACTAGGTCTTCAATTTTTAAAAGCCACAAAATGATTCATCATGATTCATTCCATTTAGTTGAGTTTCAAAACAGCTAATGCAAATATTAAATCCTAATTTGTAATGCAATGTACACCCAAATCGTTTTATTTTACAAAGCATCATTGCAATTCAAAGTACTGAATTTTTAAAGAATACTTAGAGGGTTATACAGAGATATAAAAAAAGACAGAAATAAAACCCTAGCTATTCAACATTACAGTATAATTTATGTGTCACTTTGGACATACTTGACAGTGTTAAGTGTGCTACTGGGATGGTGTAAGACACAAGCATTCATGCTAAGGCATCAGTCCTTTCACGTGTATTTTTTTGCAATATATATTTTACAGATCCAGTTCTTGGAAAATCTGAGTAGCCGGAGGAGTTTGTCTTGCCACTGTTTTGCCCTGTTTGAGTTCTTCCATTCTTCTTTCTGCTTTTTTAGTTACAATCCCTAAGACTCTGACATAAGTAACATGCTTTGTCATTTCTAGATAATGTAACAATTTAATTTACATTCTTTAAGATCTTTGAACATTAATATGCTTTTCCTAAAGATGAGAACTTTCTGGAGAGAAATAACTCAAAAAATGAGAATTTCAGTTCGTGGGCAAGCTGCTGGGGAAATAACTGCTTAGCTTACCAAGTAAGTTGGCCTTCCATTCTACTCTCTTTCTACTTCAAGGCAATGGTGGATACCAAGCAAGGTGGTGTTTCCGGTATGGAGGTGCCCACAATGAGCACGCAGTTTAAAGCCATGGGATCTAGAGCTAGGAGACTTATAATAAGTCAAGTGAGGCTAGTGTGACTGATCTTTGTTTTGTCAAGTTCTGTAAAAGAAGATCTAGTACAGTAAGTAGGTTTCCAAGTTATTGGGCTTTGTATATACCGTGAAGCATGTTGCGGGGGTGGGGGGTGGGGCTGGGTCTTCCTAATAAAGGTGGGCATCAGCCTAAAATTAGTATTAGAAATATTCCCTAGGTGAGCAGAAACTGTTAAAGACAAGCTGTTGGATTTAATAGCTATCTAACATAATTTTCCAAGAGAAAAACTGAAAGAACTGTTCTAAGAAATTCAAATAACATAATCTTACTCTGTCATTGTCAAGTTTCTGTCTGTCAGAATTATAGGGCTGACCTGACTGATAAGTGCTTTTCTGAACTATACAGAAATAGCACAAAATCCAAATTGGGAAATGGAGAGTCAGTAGGTCTTCCTACTCAATTTCATTTGGGAACTTATGCTACTCTCTCCCAACTACAGGGCCATTCTTTTTTATACAAAATGAAAACGAATCAATATTCAGAGTTTAAATGGTTTTTCTGACTAAAGTAACATTTTAGATACTCAATCAAAATGAATTATCTTAATATCAACTGAGAAGGCTAGTATAACTAAAAAGAGAGAGATGTGGATAGAAAAATTGACAAAGATGATAGATCTTGAGTTTAAAAGCCTTGGAGTAAATCACAAAAACAAGTTATACCAAAGAAAAACTAATTTCAAATAGGATGTAACATTTAACAACTTGTGAATTTAGATACGTATGATCAACAAACCTCTTTCTCCATCCTCTCAGGGGGGTCTGAAGTAACAGAAATTCATATGGGAACGAGAAAATACCTATGAGCTGTACTGGCTGGACACAGGAATGCTGTGCCTATCCAAGACAATATGTGTATACTCTACTACTTGAACTTATTTCCCTCTGGGGTCTCATGTCTGTCTTGGAAAACATGGAAACAAAGGGGTCGTGTGCAGATCCATCTTAAACTGGAGAGAGGCAAGGTGACGAGTGTAAAGCCCAGGAGGGTGTTTCCCCTATTCTTAATGGGAACTCCCAAGTTGGGTAACTTACAATTAAAGCATCATGTAACACTTCCAATCATTGTCTGCATTTCATCATTCTTTGGGGTGACTCCTTTTCAATCTGGGTTTTAACGGATCTCTAGGAAAGAGTGTACTGTTTAATTAGCTGGCCTTAATTCCTTTGCTGGATCCAAATTGTTACGAACAAATCAGCGGATGATCCCGAGGATGCAAAAGACATGTTCTAAACAACTAAATGCAGGCCCCATATCTTAACCAGAAAATTCACTACTCAGATCCCCTCTGAATGTCTAACACAATAAGAGCTGACACGTGGAACTTCATTTTCTTTTATCATTAGTCCTCCACTTTCTAGATGTGGAAGATTATTTTATTATAATAAAAATAGGATGAAAACATTCAAAAAAAGCCTGGACAGACACTGAGACTTGGTGTCAAATTTTTAAAATATTCTTTAATGGCTTCATGAAATAATCATATTTCTTAATTAAAATACAGAATGAGGAAAGGCTCTATAATATTCACAGTCATGTGTAGTAGGAAATTATTAGGAGCTAAATGAGAAGCTCTAATGAAGAATATGGAGAAAGTCAGGTGTCACTTGGTTTTCTATCTGAACATTAGAAAGTCTCATTTAGAAATCAATTCTCAGTGCCATCTGTATAATACAATCTTAATTTGGCATAGCATAATTCTGTCTGTTATACACCTGCTTGTTCTCTGGTCTATTAAAGAAAAATAGCAAGTTTTCAACCATAATAAATCTCCTATCCTTTTAATTAATATATCTATTGAAATGAAAAATAAGAATCAGCTTTATGCCAATAGGATTTCGGATACTTCAGAGAATAAGGCAGGAAGTTCAAAATTACTTTGGTCATTTTCAATTGTTCACAAAAAAAGGGCAAATGTGTTTTTGCAGGGAACCTTCTAGAAAAGTCATTATGATAACAGAAATGGAAGTACATTACATAAAAACACAGGAAGATTCAATCTCATCATGGTAATAAGATTCAAACATCTACATTTCTGGACATCAGCTGGAGACAGCATCAATTAATCTTTTTTTCATGAATCTTAATTTTCAGTCTCTCATGCTTATCAATTTTTAACGAACACATGAAAAACTGAATAAAGGATGAAATTTAGACCATTATAGTCATTTGTGAAAATGCAATGGTCAATCTGTAGACCACTGAGAATTATAAAATCAAGAATTAATACAAGTTCTATATTCAACTATGATAGCTCAAACCCAATATAATTCACAGTGAATGGTCTTTAAAGGGAGTGGGGAATTCAACCACCTTTCCAAAAATATTCTAACCAGTTTCCCACATACCGATTATCACCATCTACAAACTGGTTGCAATGCCTTTAATCATCATAAATATTTATAACAGGGCCAATGTCCTCAGGCTTTTGATTCAGGTTTTAAATCATCCTCTAATTAATTGCTAAAATTACTTTGTCAAAAATTGGTATTATGCTTAGAAATAAACCATTTGTTATTAGTGAATATTTATTTCAGAATGCCATATTGATAATAGACACATTTTGTAGGCAATTAAAGTAGCAAAGTGAGTAGAAATTTAGTTAACACTGGCTTTTTAAAATGAGTCTATTCCAGTGCTTACAAGAAATACGCATCAAGAAAAATACAACTTTCACAGATGTTTTGCTGAGAATTAGTACAAAATTATATTGTTTTACTATGAAATCAGGAGCTATGTGTAGTTCCATTTGTTCTTTTTTTCTCCCCTTCATTCTTCCAGGATACATTACCATTGTAATGCCTGAAATTCTACCCAAGTCTCACTAAGGAACAATCTCCACAATTCTTAAGTGCAGGATATCCACATTTTTACAATACACAATTACATACAAAATATCAACAAAGAAAAATATGTACAGTTTTAGAATCCTAGATAAATGTTTAAAATGTTTATATATACTGTCATGCTGCAGAATGATGAAACTAAAAGTCAAAATTGCTAAATTTAGAAGCAAAATGATTTGATCACTGCTTTTTCCTATTGTTCACCATAATAAAAATTAAGTATTCATCACATTCTGAACATTTAATAATCTGTGAAGTGTTTAGCAAACATAGAGCTTCTGTGTTACTAAAAGGACATGCTCTTTTTAAAGACAATAGCTTATCTCACCTGGTTTTCCTATCTCCATAAATTTATAAAGAACTATTACAATGTCTTATTTTAGCTCAGTTGAGGTTTTTTGTCTATATTTTCCCAACAATCTAAGATGATGGGAAGATCAACTTTAAAAACAATTAATATCTAGCACAGCGTTATGAACAGCTGTTAACTTAGTAAATATTATTTTTATGTTCTTCATTTTTATATTCATAGATTTAAGTGACAATAAACATCACCACATGAAAAAATGTTTATATATCAAACAGAAATACCCATGAGATATCTGTCACTATGTCATAGTCAGAATTTTTTGAGAATAATTTCACCTGCAGTTCATATCCTAAAGCAACTCTGGAGGAGACCCTTGTCTCTAAGCAAACAGTGAGGAAAACCCAATGCATAATTAGATGAGTGGCCTCCCATAGAAACCAACATGGTAATAAGGGTTGTCTGCTTCCATGCACTGCAATTCAGATGCCAAAACACAAGGCTTTAACAAGCTACATCTATTTTTTAACTTTCCATACCCTTGGAGAAAGTATCACTATTATCTTCAATATGAAAATGATGATGAACCTATGTGACTTAGTGTTTCGAAAGTCACAAATAATCAAGCTAATTACAGTAATTTAATGTATTAATCATGTAGCTCAGGGAAAAGAACATTGCACAAAGAGTCAAAAAGCCCTCTAACACACTCCATCATCTCAGTGAACCTGATGCTTACTTTCTATGAAATGCTGGGGGCTGGAATGAACCATTGATCCAGGACGCTGGTCCTGGAATGAGCTTGGCTACAGCATTATCACTTAAAGAGGTATTTTTTGTTTTGTTTTAAATTACATCAACATTCAATGTTTAAATTATTATGACCATGTAAATATTATTTACAGCTGAGCTATAAAGTTTACTATGAAAACCTTTCTTTCCCCTGCACAAAAATTTGTTTTTCCTGGTGTTAGTAATAATCTAGTTCTTTTGTTTGTCAGTTTGTTTTCCTTTGTTTGGTTTTCTTTGTGGCCACTACTAATTCAACACCAAATTCTTTTCCCATCTTTTAAGTCCACTTAAACACATTTGGTATTCTAACTAACAATTTTATCTCCTTTATGAAATCTCTCCTGGAGACTTCTAGCCTGCTGGCTTAGCAAGTTACTTTCCCAGCCTGATGAGTAATTGTCCTCCTGGGATTCTCTTCTTCTTTATCCTGGGAATTTCCTTCACCTCTCTCCTGTAGTGGATTTTGTTACCTGGTTTCTTTGTCTTCTCTTCCTTGGTATATTCCTTGAGTATTAGTGGAGTATATCCTCAAGTATCTTCCTGAGAAAGAATGTAACACAGGCAAAATTTTCAACTCCTTGTGCATCTGAAAATGGTAATTTTACCTTCATACTTCACTGACAGTTTGCACAGAATTCTAGGCTGAAAATACCTCTGTGTCCAAATTTTCAAGCTATTGTCTCACTGCCATCCCCCTTTCAGTGTTACTGTTGAAAATCTGATGCCATTTTAATTCTTGATCCCGTGGAGTAAACCTGTTTCCTTTTTTATCGATTTTTCTTTGAACCCAGTGTTCTGAAATTTTGCAATAATGAACATTATTTTCAGTTTATTTTTTAAATGATCTAGGCATTAATCTAAAAACTCAATCCTATACATTTGAAAGAATTATGGTTTCATAGTTATTACTTTAATGATTCCCTCCTTTTTTCCTCAGTTATTCAGATGTGGGATCCCCTAGATTAGACCTCTGATTTTTTGATACTTTCTTTCCCATTTTTCATCTTTGTATTTTTTGGTTTATTTTCTGGCAAATTTCTTCAATTTTGTCTCCCATGATTTTATTGTTGTTTTTAATTTGTTATATTTTTAATTTCCAAGAGCTCCTTTGTGTTGTCTAAATTCTGCTTCTCAAAAATAATACCACATTCTTGTTTTATGGATGAATTATCTTCTTTTCTCTCTCTGAGACTATTAATGATAATTTTTTAAAGTTTCCTTCTCTACCTTTCCCTATCCAATCAGTGCAAGCAACTTGGCTTCCTCCAAGTTACTCATTTGTCAACTGGGGTCTTCACTGGAGAGTTTCTTGGATTCCTTAGGTCTGTCATCTTGGAATGATCAGATCCTTCACAGAATACTCTTAAAATCTTTTCCTTGAGGCACGACTTTTGCTGTCTAAAGCTCTCCATGCCAAGTCCTGTCTCTCAAGCTCTCCCCTGCCTCTCCCTGACCTACACAACCCCCACCTTATTCTGGGTCACCACCCACTCCCCTGCTGGCAGATTGAGGAGCAATGGAAGCCAGCAGGCTGCAGGGCTGTGGAAAAACAAGAGGCTAGGATTGCTGGCAAGTACACATGTCCTCAGGGCTGAGGAGTAAAACAATGCAGGGACATAGGGAGAGTCAGGAGATGCTGTAGATCATGGGAGAAATCTTGGCCTCTCCTCCTTGTGTCTGAGCAAATGCCCACATTTCCTACGTAAAGATACTTTTTAAAGTATATTTTTATTGATACATAATATTTGTACATAGTTTGGGGAGCCCAGGGTATTTTTATACAATCATACAATGTATAATGATGAGTATTTAGGATATCCCTGACCTCAAATATTTATAATTTCTTTGTCTTGGGAACATTCCAAATCTTTTCTTTTAGTTATTTTGAAATATGCAATTATTGTTGTTAACTATTGTTAGACTACTGTGCTGTCAACACTAGAACATATTCCTTCTATCGAACAGTATGTCTGTACTCGTTAATCAACCTCTCTTCATCCCCCACTCCAAAATCCTTCCCAGCCTCTGGTAACTATCATTCTACTTTCTACCTTCATGAGATCAACTTTTTTAGCTCCCATATATGAATATAAATACACCCTATTTGTCTTTCTGTGAGGGGCTTATTTCACTCAACATAATAACCTTCAGTTCCATCCATACTACTGCAGATGACAAGATTTCATTCATTTTTATGGCTGAATAATCTTCCATTGTATGTATGTACTGCATTTTCTTTATCTATCAATTTGTTGATGGACACTTAGATTGATTCCATATCTTTGCTATTGTGAATAGTGCTACAGTGAACATGGTGGTGCAGAAATTTCCTTTCTTTTGGATAAACACCCATTAGTAGGACTGTTGGATCATATGATAGTTCAATTTATAGTTTTTTAAGAAACCTCCATAGGTTCTCCATAATAACTGCACTAATTTATATTCCCATAGTGTATGACTTCCCTTTTCTCCACATCTTCACTAACATTTGTTATGTTTTGTCTTTTTGATCACAGCCATCCTAACTGGGGTAAGATGGAATTTCACTGTGGTTTTGATTTTTACTTCTCTGATAATTAATCATGTTGAGCATGTCTTACTACCTATGCACCATTTGTATGTCTTCTTCCAAGACAGGTTTTTTCAGGTCCTTTGTCTACTTTTTAACGAGTTTGTTTCTTTTGCTGCTGAGTTGTTTGAATTCCTTTTATAATCTAAATATTAGTCCCTCGTCAGATGAAGAGTTTGCAAATATTTTCTTCCATTCAACAGCTTGTATCTTTGCTCCTGTTTCCTTTGCTTTGCAGAAGCCTATTAGTTTAATATAGTCCCATTTATCTATTATTTTTATTTTTGTTGCCTGTTTTAGCCATGGAATCTTTTCCTAGACCGAAGCCCTGAAGTGTTTCTCCCATGTTTTCTTGCATGAGTTCAATAGTTTTGGGCCTTATGTTCAAGCCTTTAATCCATCTGAAGTTGATTTTTGTATACGGTGAAAAATAAGTCTTGTTTCATTCTTCTGCACATGGATTTCCAGTTTTTCCAGCACCAGTTATTGAAGAGAATGTTATTTCCCCAAAGTATGTCCTTGACACCTCTGTCAAATATCAGTTGACTATAGGTATGCAGATTAATTTGGGGGTTCTCTATTCTGAGCATTTTTCTGTTCAGACACATAGGTGTCTCTTCTTAATACCCATAACATGTTGTTTTGGTTACTATAGCTTTGTAGTGTATTTTGAAGTCACGTAGTATGAAGTCTCCAGCTTTGTTCTTTTTGCTCAGTATTGTTTTGGCTATTTGGGTTCTTTTGTGGTTCCATATAAATTTTAGGATTGTTTATCTACTGCATGAAGAATGTTATTGGTATTTTGAGGAATTGTATTGAATCTGTAGATTGCTTTTGGTAGAACGGTATTTTAATAATACTAATTTTTCTAATCCATGATCACAGGATGTCTTTCCATTTGTATCTCTTCAATTTCTTTGATCACTGTTTTGCAGTTTTCTTATACAGATCTTTCACCTTCCTTGGTTAAACTGATTCCTACATAATTTTTGGTAACTATTATAAATTAAATTGTTTTATTTCTTTTTCAGCCAGCTCATTATTGGGGAAGAAATACTACAAATTTTTATATGTTGATTTTGTATCCTGCAACTTTACGGATTTAGTTTATCAGCTCTGTAACTTTTTTTGGTGGGGTCTTTAGATTTTTCTATACATAAGATTACCTGGTCTGCAAGGAGAGATGATCGGAGGACTTCTTTTCCAATTTGGATTTTTTCCATTTTTTTCTCTTGGCTGATTACTCTGGCTAAAATTCTCAGTATTATACTATGCAGACGTCCTGATTCTGGGAGGTGAGAATATATATATATGTGTGTGTGTATATATATATATACATATAAAGCTTGCCAGGTGACTCTACTGTGGAATAAAGTGAAGACCTCTTAGTTTATTACTGAGGTTTCTTGTATCCACAAATATGCCAAGAACTGAGACTGTCCAGGACATTTCAGAAGATCCTCAACAAATCAAAGATTTCACTAGTTATGAGGAAAGGAATCCCCATAGATGAATACATTTTGCTGCTTTTAAGGTATTTTAAAAAATAAGAAGAGGTAAATCACATCACATTTTTTTTAGAAACAAAAATGTAGTAAGTCATCTATCGGTGACCATGTTAAACAACTTCCAAGTAGGAAAAGTTCCTGCTGTATATAAATACCCAGGCTCACTGTAAGTGTCACATATAATTTCTGTGACATTATTTCTACACTGACTACACATTTCACTCATCATTAAGTTTCTCACCATGTCCTAGGAGGCACCAAGTCCTGCAGTGTTAAACCTTGTTTATCACCATGGTGCAACCTGGACTCGGAATGAGGAGCAAACAGTAAGTATTTGAAGTATGATGAATGACCATGTGATGAAAGAAAAGCACACAAAGCTTGAATAAGAGCTGGTGAGACAGTTTCTAGAGGTACAGCCCAGTTACTGAGAAACAGTAACCTTGAGACCCATCTCTCCATGACCATTAGGAGATAAGGGAAAATAAAATGTAATGGAAGAAGCAGAACGTATAGTAAAAATGGGACAAAATTCATCAGTGTCAGTGGCCTGAGGACAGAGAACACAGCAATGCTTTGTGGAAATGCTTTTTTTCATCAACAAAATTTTCCACCAACAGTTGCTGATAACTAATGACACATAGATGATTGGTGAGAAACTAAACAGGGATAATAAAAGCCCAGTGATGTCGTGACTATGGGAAAGATTCAATCAGTTATTTAATCTCAATTGTATCACTGAATGTGAAAGTCAGGAAGTCAAAGTTAGCTCAGAGGATCTGCTCATTTCCACTGTGGCTGGTAGACTTCTGAGCTCCCCGGGGCCAGTGGTCTCACTAGCTGGGTGATCAACACATTCTCAGGGATAGAGTGGGAAACAAGAATGAAGATGTATTGTACTATTGATTTCAAAGCCAATAAACCCTAAGAAGAGAACATGCGAATGTATAAATGAGAGAATTTGAGATTTTAATGTTAAAAAATTATGTTCATGTTATAATACTAATATTTAGAGTTGGAATTGAACATAGACAAGATTAATAAAACACGTATTTTCATCCATTAAATTTTCTAACCTAATCTAACTACTAATAAACTATATGTTAATGGTTACACATTTTTAAGAAAAACGAACAGTCAAAAAACTTTAAGGAAAGGCAATCTAATAAAACACAAAAAGAAGACATATGAAAAAATCAACAGACTATAATTTCTATATTGATTCCATTATTTATTTAACAATGTTTTGACAGATTTCCTATAAGTTCCTACATTTTAAAATTATACAGTGTAACTGGCCACTATAAAAGCCTCTATTAACTTGTCACATTTATACATATACATAGAAAGTTTCCCAGGTGATTCGACTATGGAATAAAGTGAAGACCTCTTAGTTTATCACTAATAGGGTTTCTTATAACAAATGGGAAGAAATGGAGATGAATAAGTTTACTTCAAATACATCTGTAATACTCAATTGGTTCTCAGGATTATGAAATGAAGTCATTTGAGTTACACAATGTAAGTTCATAATTAAGCCATATCAGATATAACTTTGATCTCTTCTAATACTATTGCATATACGAAGAAGCTTGAAATTTTGGAATAATTTCCCAAGATGATTGTGAGGTCAAATTTTAGGAAATCGTAGTTCTTTTGATAGTCAGTAGTAATATTTCTACTAAAAGAAAGGAAAAAGAGTAGCAGAAAGTAGAATATGCTTGTACATAGAAATAAAAAGACATGCACTGTGAACCCACCATAACATTGTTTTGGATCATAATGATGCTTTATGTTGAAACCAACTGGTACATCAGTATGGGTTCCAAGCTACAGCTGAGACTCCCCTCTACTGTGAAGTGTTAAAAAGTAGGATTCCAGTGGTTTTCACTCATTATTAGCAAATGTTTCTCCAGCAAGAAAATATAAGATGAGATCTAAATATTAATACCCCAGTAAAAATATTTAATGTTAAAACATGGTTTCCAGCAACTCAACTGAAGCAATGACTGGTTCACCTCAATATCCCTTCTCTTTACACAAAAAATTTAAAAAATTTAAATATATTATGGTAGAGATGCTAGACTTCAGTTCAAAAAATACACATCATGAATGCTAACCTTTGGCTTAAAAAGATCTTTTCCTACCTTCACATTATCTGGATGCAGCCCCCCAGGGTGCTTGTCCATGTACTGACATAAATCAGTGTGCTAGAAAAGAAAAGGAAAAATGTATTAATAACCCTCTGGCTATAACATAATAAATCAATATTTTCCTACTTCAAAGTCACCATTACCTTCTGAACAGAGCAAATAAAAGACAAGTGGGTGGATTTTTCAGTGTATGTAGTGGCATGCCTCCCCACCCCCTAATTTTAAACACAATTGAA
Organism: Pan paniscus; assembly: GCF_029289425.2. Lineage (NCBI taxonomy): Eukaryota > Metazoa > Chordata > Mammalia > Primates > Hominidae > Pan > Pan paniscus. The sequence continues at coordinate 108,798,497 of NC_073255.2, read as the reverse complement.
TCATTATTTTTCCCCCTCGGCTCTGTTTTATGTTAAATATTTCTATATATTAAAAAGAATACATGTCCATAATTTGTTAAGTGTCTCATTTCCTTTTCATTGAATATATCCTTATACTTTAACTTAGAAAACCACACATATTTAACCAATGCAATTATAATGTCAATTATCCCATATTTTCCAAGTGCAAATGCAAATAAAAAATATTTATTTTATATGAGATAAAAATACCACAAATATATTCTACTAGTAAAATTAATCACTGGACTTATCTTTATGTCCATATTCAGAAAAAGTAATTTTCAGGTTTCTAGAACTCCTGAATATATTTGAGCAAATATGCTTCATAAATTAACAGAAACATCTTCAAAATTAAAAATTAAGATAAATATATCCAGATATGTTTAAACAAATATTCAACATCTCATGCTGTTATTCTTTTAAATATGCAAGCTCGATTTGTCCACAAGTAAATATCTTCTTCTTAATGCTTTTTCTGCTTATATCATAAACTATATATAATTTTTTAAAAGCATGTAGTTACAATTCACATTTTTATTCTTTTATTGGAGTGTACTATAAGATTTATAAAACTGAAACATTTAATCGTTCAGTAAAAGCCAATGAACATGAGCATTTGTGCCCCAATATCAGGCCTGAATTATTGAGGAAGTACAAGTTTTATAATACATTCAAGAACCTTGCTGTAGTCATTTATAACAACAGTTCAGGTTCTGTTATTAAGCTTTCATTGCATGCTAGGTTATAATTGCTGAGGATACAAAGCAGAAATTAGCCTTCATCATTCATCATGTACTTTTTGAGCCCATATGTTCCAGGCACAACACTAGTCACTAAGAACACAGGAGTAAATGAAACAGATGCAAATGGAAAAAACCAGACATGCCACTGATTACAGTAAAGTCTGCTGTGTCGTATTTTAAAAATAGTGCTGGATGATGTTCAAGGGCACAGCAGGGGAAACCTAATGAGGTCTAGAGATTTCAGAAAGGTTTCTGGAAGAAGTTACTTCTAAGTAAGACATGAATAGAGAATGAAAGAAGTTAGCCAACTGAAGGGCAAAGGCAAAGAAAATGGGTCAGAGAAAATGCTCTTAGATATGTTCTGAGACAAAACTGCCTTTATCTTGGGCAACCCAAGCTTTGATTTAGCTTCTAAATCAAAGTGAAACTCCATGAGGGTAGAAACTATGATTAGTCTGGAAATTATTCTCTCTTTGGTCCAGGCAAAATGTCAGACAAAGAGAAAAAGGAACTAAGTACAGATGGGAATACTTTTACATATAGGATAGAACACTAAAAACAAACCTAAAATATGATTAAAATAGGTTCAATGGAGTTTTTCCTGAGTAACTATATAAAAGTTTTATTTCATGCATTTAGTGAAATGAGGAATGACTCTGGACCCCAAACTGCCATTTTGTAACTTCATATTATTAACTTCCCCATCCTTAAATAAGGATAACACCATCCTCAGAGAACGACAAAGAACGAGAGAACATTTGTTTTTGAAGCCAGTATATGATAAGTACTTTTTACTTATAATAGATAAAAATAAGGTATTCTTTTAAAATAATGCTCATTATACTATAAGATCCAGGAGGGCAAGAAGTGTATCTAATCTGTTCAATGCTTCACACACAAGAAACAAAATGGTAAAAGAAAAGTACATCCAACCATATCAATAATCACATGTCCATGATGTGTTGAAATGCTTATTAAAAATGTAAAATCTCAGTTTTTAAAACAAATAAAATCAAATTCATACTGCTTCCCAAACACAAACTAAGAACAATAAATATCAAAAATCCAGAAAGTCTGAAAATAAATGTTTATTTATACTTTTGATATTTTGTTATTTATATTGCAAATATCAATAAAAAGGAATCAGATATATCAATGTAAAATCACGTTTAACATAATTCAAGAAACATGTATTCAACATTTGCACACCTAACAATAGGATACATTATTAAAAGCAAAAATTGACAAACATCAAAGAAGAAACGGAAAATTTCACAAAATCTTGAAGGGTTTTGCTTACTCCTTTCAAAAATTAACAAATGGAATTGGCCAAAAAAGTAAAGCTATAAAGGATATAACACAATTAAATAGCATGCCCAATAAACTCATGCTACACATGCTTTTTAAACACAAATGGCCTACTCACAAAAACTGACAATGTATGAGACAAAGAGAAAATCTCAAAAACTTCCAGAAAGCTGAAATCATATTACATCCTTTCCTCAAAACTGAATAAAATTAACATCAGAGTATCTTATATTTCATCAACTCTAAGACATACAATTCTTTTCATCTTTGATATTGGAACAACAGCATTCATTTATGATTACCCAAGCAATGAATGCAATATAGTTGTTATTGCCTGTGTCTCAGCAAACTTTTTATTTTGCTCAATTTTCAGAGTTTACTCAATGGCATGAGTCACCAACAAACAACTTAAGGACGATCTGAAGAAGAAACAGTGAAGGGTGAGCCCTAATTGTTACCTAGAAACCATTTATTGAAATTTTCAGGTAAGATTTTTTTTTAATGCCAGAATTAAAACTTCTCTAGCTCTTTCAATAAGCATAAAATAAAAATTCGGAATAAGAAGGCATTCAATCATAGTTTAATTCAGTGCATTTTTTCTTTTTTAGTAGTATATCAATAAGGTTTCTTCCAATCAATGGTGTTTTAAGTTCAATGGCAGCAGGAGGAAAATAAGGAAGAAAGAAAATCAGTTGAAGAGAGAGAATGAGAAAGGGAAGAATGAAGAGAAAAATCTATTTTCCTAAAAATGTACAAAAAGTTAAAGAAGTCTAAAAATACTTAAATCAGTAAAAAATGAATGATAATAAATACACTACATTTCAAAGCAATTAAATTTGGTCAGAGCATCAACAAGAAAATTTAGACCTTTAAATGTATTTATTTTAACATAAAAATGACTAAAAATGAATAAAACAACCAATAAAGTAAAGCTACAGAAAACAAAAGAGACAAGAAAAAAAAGAGAGAGAAGGGATCAATGCAGTTAATAGCAGACATTAAATAGAAAAACTAGAAAACAATAAGTTTGAACAATTAAACAAAAACCCACTTCTATGAAAAGCCTAATAAAACAAACCAACCTTTGGCAAGTCTGATTTTTTTTATTAAGTGAGGAGTTTGCCAAGACATAATCAACATTAAGAGTGAGAAAAACGAGGGTGGGCATGGTGGCTTATGTCTGTAATCCCAGCACTTTGGGAGGCTGAGGCAGGCGGATCACTTGAGGTCAGAAGTTCAAGACCAGCCTGAGCAATATGGCAAAACCCCATCTCTACTAAAAATCTCAAAAAAAAAAAAAAAAAAAATTAGCCAAGTGCAATGGCAAGTGCATGCAATCCCAGCTACTCGGGAGGCTGAGGCAGGAGAATCGCTTGAACATGAGAGACGGAGGTTGCAGTGAGTCAAGATCAAGCCACTACACTCCAGCCTGGGAGACAGAGCAAGACTCTGTCTCAAAAGAAAAGAAAAGAAAAGAAAAGAAAGAATGGGAAAAGTGACAACTAAAATTGTGAAGATTTTAAAATACAGCACTGTACATCTTTAAACCAGTACACTTGATATCTAGAAAAAAAATGTTTTTCTAAATAAAACATAAGTTACAAAATTTGTAAGACATAAGAAGGGCTATAACTAAAAAGGTACTGAATTCAGACTGTTTTAATAAAAAATGCTCCGAATCTTCAAATAACATATACAAGTTATTCCAGAGTACAGAAAAAGATAAGAATGCTTCCTACTCCTTCTTTAAAACACATTGTCAAACTAGGCAAGCACAAGAAAGGGATGGAGGGAACTAAAACAATCTCTCTATGATCACAGTCACAGATGTATATATTCTAAAAATAATAACAGTAGGTGCTAAAATTCAATATGGCATTAAAAAACTAACACATCAAGACCAAACAAGGCTAATCTTAGAAATGAGAAATAGTTCAATATAAAAACATATGTTAATGTGATCCTCTAAAATTAACAAATTAAAGAAGTGGAATAGTGGTGGGTACAAAAGAACATTTATGGTGTTATATATATGGCATGTATTTATAGAATGACAACCTTGCATAAATAAGATGAACTCTACACTCACACAGCTAGCATTCGGTGAATATTATATGCTTGTGAATTATCTTAAACTTTTCTAAGAATAAAGTATTCAAGCTTCTTGTTTAAAATGAAACAACAAAACTATGAGGAAGGAAATACATTAGGACTGGAGAAAAAAATTCCTGATCCTCCAAGTCCAATGACATTAGCATCAAGAATTGCAGGAAAAAGATCATCTCTAGAAATGAGATCTGGGAAAACTTAAAAGACTTATCTAAACCTTTAAAATTTTAGGGTTTTTTTTAGATGTAGGGCACGAAAACGTAGTATGTGTATGAGCACACATCATCTATACACACACGGCTTCCTCAGCTGTGTAATCTTGAGCAGGTGACATAACCTCTGTAAATCAGTATTACATAACTTTGAGCAGGTCACATAACCTCTGTAATGAAGACAATCCTAGTTCAATTTTCATATTAACCTCACATGGTTATTGTGAAAATTAACTGGTAAACATCCATAACAGTTTCAGAACATTGTCCAGCATACTGTGGATACTATAGGTGATGATGATTCATGATGATGATGATGACGGTGATTTTCTGTAGCGTGTTTAGAGGTAGGGAAGTGGGGAAGAATTGTTGGAAGAGATTGAAATAAAAACAGGAATGATACATATAGTCAAAAGTTCCCTAGGAACTTCTAGGAGTTGCATTTAATCTTTACATATGTGTGCTTCCTATGTGCATGCCCAGACATTCCCATTCCCATGCCACCACTCTCTATATATAATCACTGAAACTACATCCAGCATTATATCACTAACCTCAGAGTGCTCTGAGTGATTAGAGGCAAGAATATGGAGAATCTCATATAGAAGAGGGAACAAGAGGTAGTACAACATCACATTTTCCACCTTAACATTGATGTTTCTCAAATTTCTATTTTACCTAAACTAAAAACAGTTTGTTTTCCCTCTCTCTTTTTAAATACATAGTATTGTGCCTAGGACTGCATTACATGTGCCTGAATTACAAATTTCATTATATTATACATATCTTTTTTCTTTATACGTTCTTTCCTTAGTTTTACTCATTGGATTATGTGACCCTTATGATTTGCACTTATCCAGAAATACAGAACTACACTTAAGAATGATGCCAAAAGGCACTGCTGGGTATAAAGTTCTGAACAGAACATCACTATGGCATATGACCAACAGCTCACTCTCCTGTGATGACATACTAATAAGCTCAGATGCATCTGGCTTGATCTCTGGCTATTTCTTATTCTAATACCAAGAGGACCACCTATAGACTAGACCCCTGGTAACTACGCATATCCAAAAGATTGCTTCCCTCCAATCCCTACCATGGCTATGGGCTAACATCTCCTCTTTCCTTCACTATATTATGCCTCACCTCTTCTTCCCACACTTTCCCCTTTACTCCATCACCATTGCTATGCCTTAGGATAATGCTACCAGATATACTTGTGTCTGACAAGGTTACACCTGAATGCCTTCCATGAAGTCGGTGGTTTTAAAGGAAGCTATCAAGTGTGGCTTGACTTAGAAACCAAGCAGAAGACAGAGTGAGCACAGAAAGAGGCTCTGAAGACTCAAGCCCCACACTAGCATATATTCCTTTCAAAATCAGTATCCTCTGGGAGGCCGAGGCAGGCAGATCATGAGGTCAGGAGATAGAGATCATCCTGGCTAACACAGTGAAAACCTATCTCTATTAAAAATATATAAAATCAGCCGGGTGTGGTGGTGCACACCTGTAGTCCCAGCTAATCGGGAGGCAGAGGCAGGAGAATTGCTTGAACCCAGAAGGCAGAGGTTGCAGTGAGCCAAGATCGTGCCACTGCACCCCAGCCTGGATGACAGAGCGAGAACAAAAAAAAAAAAAAAAAAAACCAGTATCCTCTTTTCCTGCTGTTGAATAACCCATCAGGTAGCATTTATCTGGTTATTTACATAGGTGCAGGACTAACTCCAGGGGAAGGAATCCGAGGAGGGTATCTGAAATCATAACCCTCTTGAGGTGAAATGTTTTCTGTAAAAGAGTTTATGAGGTTTAGACTGTGGGTTTCCCATATTGATTTGATTTCTCTGTGGCTGGATCAATATAAAAAGCAAGAGAAAAATAACCCCTTGTGAAAAGACAGAACATGGAAAGACCACAGAAAATTGAAAAGACATTTTACTCACAGGCATTTTCACAATTGAGTCTCAGTTAACTGCAGTCACATGCAGATCTGAGAACTATACTGACTCATCTTAGTCATGTGGTGCAACAACAGCCATGAGGCTCAAAAGGAAAGACACAGAAGAAAACTAGAAAGATTAATTACGTATATAATGTCCATTTTAAAACAGGTGTGAGTGGAGAACTGCCCCTTTTAAAAGAGGAGGACAGAGAGGCCAGATCAAAGAAAAGGTAAAAAACAAGCTAGAAAACAACACTCACCTTTGCATATTTTCCTCTCTCCATCCCTTACCCTGTTTTGAATCTGACCTTGGGTCAAGGGAAAGAAGCAATATCCCTCCATCTAAAGCCACTGGTAAGAAAGCTATCTGAAACTCAGACCACCTCTTGGACATGAAATTTTGCCATTTCCAGGGCAGAAACAAGTATAGGAGAACTGTTAATAGGCTTCCTCTTTCAGTAAGTGCTTATGTTTCTCTTTACCTAACATTATTCATGAAGTGAGGTTTTCCAATTGTTGACTCTTCAAATGATCAGACCTCCTATTCATGAGATAGAAAGTTCCTCAGAGAAATTCTGCTTTTGCATTAGCATTGGCTTTCAAACTAGACCTTTCCCTTCAAGCAAAAATCCAAATAAAGCCCCTTCCTGAACACATGTATTTGTTTCCATTCTCCTACAATGTCAAGCCTGGTGTACACAATATTTGTAAGCTAATTTCGATGTTCTTCAGGAGCACTGCCAAAATGTGACATTGAAAATAGCATAGCCCTAGTTTTTGCATCTAGGCTAAAAATAAGGAAGCCGTTCCATGGAGATGACCAACAGAAATCCTCTCTTGAAAGTTACATTAAACACAGACTCTATATCCTTAACTTCTGTTTCATTTAATTTTCTATTTGACAGTGAAAGGACAGTCAATATATTCAAGCTTTGTACAGATTTTATAACATACACACAAATGAAAATAGTTTCACTGGCATAAGGATACAGAAAGACTACAAAAAATAATTCTGAATTTAATCTTAAATAGGTAGGCATAGTTTATGTGTAAACACCAAATTTGTTATATTTTGTTTTGAAACTGATGAAAACTTTAAGTGAATACATTGTTTTAAAAATGGGATATGTTACAAACTAGTCAATATGGTGCAAAAGGGAAGCATAAAAATTCCCTGACTGATCTCTGCTTGTTTAAGAAGCTCCCTTGGGTATACATGCCATCTGATTATAGACACTCCAACCTCTTCCAGGTGAATGAACCCATTATTAAAAACTCTAAGCCACCCTTTCAATGGTAAGAGGAAATATCAGAAGTCCACTATTTTCTGAAGAAAAAGGGCAATAATTTCTACTTTTCTGTGGTACCCCATGTGGTCCCAAAATTTATGGCAATCACAGTAATTATTAGTGTGGCCAAGGAAGTAAGGGTGGATGCCTTGATGCTTATTTTCCCACTGGCCAATGTCATCTTCATTACCAGTGTCCCATGTCTGAGACACAGTGCACACACCACACACATTTCACTACAACCACACTTAAGGGTGGTTCTGAACTTTGAAATAACTCACTATCCTTTCGTAATAGTTTTTAATCTACTTCACCTGCACCTTATTACAGTCATGTAATTTATTGGGAAATTGTTACTGCTAGAGGCAACTGAAGAAAACTTACAGAAGCTGAACCCTCCTTTCTTCTATAGCAATCAATGCCATTTTCCTCTAGGTATAACCTCTGTTTTATTCAGCCTACATTGCTATAAGAATTAAAACATCAAATTACTGAGCAGTTAGGTTCAAACTGCTCTTATATGCAGTCCACAAGATTAAACTGACTTTGAAATTGCACTTTTCCCTGTTATGCTTTACAGTACTTATCTACTTCACTTCCAAATTATAACTAATAAAATTATAATGTGAGTTCCAATACATGAGAATCATTCATTAATGAGAAAAAAGGGAAAGGAAAGTTCAACCAACTTATCCTTTAAAACGAAATCACAGGCATTCAGGGTGTTTAACAGAGGAAGTCTGTACCCACTGTACATTATATATCAAAGGGGCTCTATCTACCTACCTACCTACCTACCTATCTACCTACCTATCTATTGAGACAGGGTCTCTCTCTGTCACCCAGGCTGGAGTGTAGTGGTGTGATCATAGCTCACCATAACTTCAAAGTCCTAGACTCAAGGGATCCTCCCTCTTTAGCCTCCCAAGTAGCTAGGACTACAGGCATGTGGCACTACATCTGACTAATTTTCTTAATTTTTACAGAAACGGACTCTCACTATGTTGTCTGGGCTAGTCTCGAACTCTTGGTCTTAGGTGATCCTTCCACCCTGGCCTTCCAAAGCACTAGGATGACAGGCTTGGGCCATCATGCCTGGCCTAGAGGAGTCCGTTTTCAAAACAGTGATTAACAAACAAAACATTGCAAGCATTTTATTAAATGTTATTCAGGTTTAATGCTATATTAAAATTCCATATCATCTTTAACAACAAAAACAAGCCATTCATGAACCAGTAAAAAAGTGCTGTCTCTCTACTCTGAAGACAAGATTATAATTACAACTAGATTATTATGCCTCAAGTTGCATCATAAGACATGGTATGATGATAGAGACAACATGGTCTGCAAACTATTTCATCATCAAACACTCAGATATGTTATTCTCAAGTATTCCACTGTTCCTGTATAGACTTATTTGACACATTACAATGCCTGTTTATGTTTTATTTTTACCTGGTTTTAAGCCATTTAGGAAAGATTTAAAATTCTGCCAGTATACCACATACATATTCCCTAAAGAGGGTAAAAGTAGTTATCATACACAATATTTTATACTACATAAAAATCCTCTCATAGCAATCACAGTGCAATAGTTTATGCCTAATTAAATTAGCCATTTCTTTTTAGTCATAACATGTATTCTCTTTCTTCTTTTTGGTCATAATAAACCTGTACGTGTCTTACATGTCCCATAATTCTGTCTAAATGATTTCAGCTGTCATTTCTGAATCCAAAATGTATGGGCAGCCTGGGGCTGGTGACTGGAACAGGAAGCATTTCCAAATGCATTCCCATCATGTAAACCAGCAACCTGAAAAATCCCTTCCATTAAAACAAAAAACTTACTATTTGGCTTCTAGCAATGACATCAGGGATAGACAAATTATATAGCTCTATCCAGGCAGTAAGACTATTGCAAACTATTCTTCTCTGATAAAAGGAATGCAGGTATTCATGCTTTAATAGTTCAAGTGTCTGAAGTGGTTTCAATCTTGTAGGAGTTAATTCTTAAACCCAAACATATTTCTATATCCATATATATATAAATACCACATAAAACTTATTAAGTATAAGTGATTTTCTTTTTGTAAACTAAATAACTCAGTGTATAGTTTTGGGATGTTTCAAAAAATTAAGAAAAATTTGCTAGAAGTAAACCATTCTATAGAACCATATGCTATTCCAGCATTAGAAGAATGTGTAAAATGTGCTCTCTTCAAATAGTAGAGGAAAGGGTTAAGCAGTATGATTTATATGCCCTCTGGCAAACCATTCACAAGCCTAAATCATATAACAAATGTTCATGGAGTCAAACAGTCACTTGAAAAGGATGTTCATGCTATTTTGAAGCCAGGCTGATCTTTTAGAGGAATGAGAATGAAATGTTGTGATCATTGAATATGCTCAAGAATTGTTTAAAAAGGAAGAAAAAAAACAGGCTGACAAAGTGGGCCACACAAAATATTCTGGAGTCCAAGTCAGGGTAGAAAGAAAGAAAAAAGGAACTGAAATAGTACTCAGGAATATCTTAACTCTCAAACACTTTCTGGAGCCACTCCGATAGGAATATGGAAGATCTCGAAATCACAGGGTGAAAGCAACATGAATGAACAGAGTTAGAAACAAAGAACTAACGGAAGAGAGAACAGATAAAGGGAAGGAAGACAGAGGAATCAAATAACAGCCATCCTGAAATAACTTTTGCTGACTACAGGGGTGAATAATAGAGTCTTTTAAAAAATAATCTAGGTTCTAAAAGGTACTAAATGCGTGACTCAGAAAACTGAACCGTATTGTAATGAGCTTCAGGTACCTGTTACTTTTATTATTATTATTATTTTTAGATGGAGTCTTGCTCTGTTGCCAGGTTGGAATGCAGTGGTGCCATCTCAGCTTACTGCAACCTCCGCCTTCCGGGTTCAAGCGATTCTCCTGCCTCAGCCTCTCGAGTAGCTGGCACTACAGGCACAAGCCACCACACCCAACTAATTTTTGTATTTTTAGTAGAGAGGGGGGTTCACCATGCTGGCCAGGATGGTCTCAATCTCCTGACCTCATGATCCGCCCACCTTGGCCTCCCAAAGTGCTGAGATTACAGGTGTGAGCCATTGCACCCGGCCTACTTTTAATTTTCAAAACAGTAATTCTGGAACACATAATCAAATATAAAATATTAAACAACTTGTTAATTTGATTACCCCATTTTTTGGCATGCTAATGAAAAAATCGTAATTTTCAAACTCTTATAATAAGTGAAGTATTACAAAATGTATAAAGATGAATAAAAAAGTATTCACAATTTAGGAGTTTACTTATGACTATAAGGAAAAGAATAATGGCAATGAAATACATGACAATATATAATCTTTCTCTTCTTAATTAAAAATGAAGCATTTATAACTTTGATCATATAATTTGACCCAGTGGTAACAATTTTAGGGAGACTTGTTCCAAGAGAAAATTCAGAGGAATGTATTAGAAGCAATGTTATTAAGATTTTACAATGCAAAATACAGGGAACTCTTAAACATGGTCATGAATATCTGATTACTTATGGGGCAAAAGTTGTAAGCTAGACTCCAAGACAAGACAAACTAAAAATCTCTCAAATGGGAGAAACAGTTTGAAAAATAAATTTATGTTACGAATAGAGTATATCTAAATCTTCCTGGCTAGATGTATATTAATACACAATGTAGAATAACAATGCTTTCAGAGAAAGTAATGGCAAACAATGAAGTATATGAACTATCTGTTTGCTACATATGACGAAAGAGGCAAATTATATTGCTATTCTTATGGCTAGCCTGAAGCATAGCATCTTTAGGTAAGATCTCCGTGATTTAAGTAAAACTGTATTTTTAAATTATTTCAATATAGTGTATATAAAGAGGCAAAGTAATTAGGTTTCTCAAACTCAACGAGAAAAGGATCACACCAACATTATTTTTAAAAATTCAAGTTACCTACAGAGTACTGTGCTCTGAAACATGAGAAAATGAAGAGTAGTAAAATATACTGTTAAGAATCCGTAAAATTGTAAAAAATTTGTTCCAAGTAGCTCTCTTAACAGCAAACAAACAAACAAAATCCCTCATATATAGCTAGGGGAAAAACTCACAGATTTTTCTATCTGGAGTACTGCCAAAAGTTAAAATGGGTAGAAACTCCAAACTATTTGTCAGTACCTATGAGCAAATGTCAAATTCCTGACTTGTCTGTCAAATGAAAAAATAGCCAACAATCAACTCATCACTCTTTTTCTTCTTTTTTTACTACTAGCTTTGCTCAATCCATGGATAAAGAAAATGTACTTAATCTCTTGCTGTGCATGGGTATGAAATTAAAGATACTCTGGAAAAAAGAACTTTTTTTTCAATCATTGGACACTTGCAAACTTTCAAAAATAATAACTTTCTCAGGACCCTGATATATTTGGCAAACATCACTGATGTTTTGAATAAAAATCCTGAAACTTCAAGCAGCAAAGACCAACACCATTGCTCCTCATAATATGTTTTACGCTTTTATGCCAAAATCTTGTTAGGTAGTCAGTGAATCAGAGCTAAAAATATCCCTTCATTCTCTTGACTTAGTGCCATTTGCCATTAGAAGGTTACTTTAAAAATATTTCAAGGGAAAGAACAAAATCCCATCTAGTCTGTTTGGGATGAATTCAGGTAATGCTTTCCCGACGCGAGGGCTGAAAATATCATTTGAAAGTCACTCTTAGTAAAATGTTAAAAGAAGTTATTGGTGCTCAAATTTGAATCAATTACCAAAAATCACTTGAGAAAATTATACTTGAGAATTTTGGGTAAAATATCTCTCAATATTTACTTCAAAACAAATTAGTAGGCTTGGCATGTAATTACCATAATCAAGATATGAAGTTTCTTGAAATGATTTTTATCAAGGAAAACACAGTAGAAACCCTATTTGGCAAAAAAGACAACATACTTGTGCTCAACCCTTGACATTATGACAAAAAAGCTGGTGTTAAGCAAGCCAACTCAGTGTCCCCATAGAGAAAACATGTGGTTTTTAAATATTAAAAAGCCAGATTCCAAAGCTTAATAAAATCTGTTAAAATAATCATTGATGGAATTTAAGAATTTTAAATTTATCCAAAAATTATTTTTTATTTATTTCTTCTAAAGAAAAACGAGATATATGTGCAGAATGTGCAGGTTTGTTGCATAGGTATATGTATGCCATTGTGGTTTGCTGCACCTATTGACCCGTCCTCTAAGTTCCCTCTCCTCACCCTCCACCCCAACAGGCCCTGGTGTGTTTTGTTCCTCTCTGTGTGTTCTCAATGTTCAACTCCCACTTAGGAGTGAGAACATGCAGTATTTGGTTTTGTGTTCCTGTGATTGCTGAGAATGATGGCTTCCAGTTTCATCCATGTCCCTGCAAAGGACATGATCTCATTTCTTTTTATGGCTGCCTAGCATTCCATGGTGTATATGTGCCACATTTTCTTTATCCAGTCTATCACTGATGGGCATTTGGGTTGCTTCCCTGTCTTTGCTATTGTAAATAGTGCTGCAATAAACATATGTGTACATGTGTCTTCATAGTAGAATGATTTATAATCCTTTAGGTATATACCCTGTAATGGGATTGCTGAGTCAAATGGTACTTCTGGTTCTAGATCCCTGAGAAATCGCCACACTGTCTTCCATAAAGCCTGACAATCCCACCAACAAGTAAAAGCATTCCTATTGCACAGCCTCGCCACCATCTATTGTTTCCCGACTTTTTAATAATTGTCATTCTGACTGGCATGAGATGGTATCTCGTTGTGGTTTTGATTTGCATTTCTCTGATGATCAGTGATGTTGAGATTTTTTTCATGTTTGTTGGCCGTGTAAATGTCTTCTTTGAGAAGTGTTCATATCCTTTGCCCACTTTTTTTGGGAGGGTTGTCTTTTTACTGTAAATGTGTTTATGTTCCTTGTAAATTCTGGATATTAGACCTTTGTCAGATGGGTAGCTTGCAAAAATTTTCTCCTATTCTGTAGGTTGCCTGTTCACTCTGATGATACTTTCTTTTGCTGTGCAGAAGCTCTTAAGTTTAATTAGTTCCCATTTGTCAGTTTTGGCTTTTGTTGCAATTGTTTTTGGCGTTTTTGTCATGACATCTTTGTCCATGCCTATGTACTGGATAGTACAGCCTAGGTTTTCCTCTAGGGTTTTTATGATTTTGGGTTTTACATTTAAGCCTTTAAGCCATCTTGCACTAAATTTTGTATAAGGCACTAAGGAAGGGTTCCAGTTTCAGTTTTCCACATATGGCTAGCCAGTTTTTCCAGCACCATTTACTGAATAGGAGATCCTTTCCCCAATGCTTGTTTTTGTCAGGTTTGTCAAAGATCAGATAGTTGCAGATGTGTGGTGATATTTCTGAGATCTATGTCCTGCTCCATTGATGTATACGTCTGTTTTGGTACCTGTACCATGCTGTTTTGATCACTGTAGCCCTGTAGCATAGTTTGAAGTCAGGTAGCGTGATGCCTCCAGCTTTGTTCTTTTTGCTTAAGATTGTCCTGGCTAAACGGGTGTTCTTTGATTCCATATGAAATTTAAAATGGTTTTATTCTAATACTGTGAAGAATGTCAGTGGTAGATTGATGGGGATACCATTGAATCTATAAATTACTTTGGACAGTATGGCCATTTTCATGATATTGACTCTTCCTATCCTTATGCATGGAATGTTTTTCCATTTGTTTGTGCCCTTTCTTATTTCCTTGAGCAGTGGTTTGTAGTTCCCCTTGAAGAAGTCCTTCAAATCCCTTGTTAGCTCTATTCCTAGGTATTTTATTCTCTTTCTAGCAATTGTGAATGAGTGTTCATTCATGATTTGGCTGTCTGCTTGCCTACTGTTACCATAAAGGAGTGCTTGTGATTTTTGGACATTGATTTTGTATCCTGAGACTTTGCTGAAGTTGCCTTTCAGTTCAAGAAGTTTTTGGGCTCAGATGATTGGGTTTTCTAAATACAAAATCATGTCATCTGCAAACAGAGACAACTTGACTTCCTCTCTCTTTGAATACCCTTTATTTCTTTCTCTTGCCTGATTGCCCTGGCCAGAACTTCCAACACTATGTTGAATAGGAGTGGTGAGACAGGGCATCCTTGCCTTGTACCAATTTTCAAAGGGAATGCTTCCAGCTTTTGCCCATTCAATATGATATTGGCTGTGGGTTTGTCATAAATAGCTCTCACTATTTTGAGATATGTTCTATCAATATCTAGTCTATTGAGAGTTTTAACTTGAAAGAACATTGAATTTCATCAAAGGCCTTTTCTGCATCTATTGAGATAATCATGTGTTTTTTGTCACTGGTTCTGATTATGTGATGGATTACATTTATTGATTTGCATATGTTAAGCCAGCCTTGCATCCCAGGGATGAAGCCAACTTGATCGTGGTGGATAAGATTTTTGATGTGCTGCTGGATTCAGTTTGCCAGTAATTTATTGAGGATTTTTGCACTGACGTTCATCAGGGATATTGGCCTGAAGTTTTCTGTGTTTGTTGTTTATCTTCCCAGTTTTGTTATGAGGATGATGCTGGCTTCATAAAATGAGTTAGGAAGGGGCCCCTCTTTTTCAATTGTTTGGAATAGTTTCAAAAGGAATGGTACCAGCTCCTCTTTGTATTTCTGGTAGAATTCAGCTGTGAATCCATCTGGTCCAGGGCTTTTGTTTGTTTGTTTACTGCCTCAATTTCAGAACTTGTTATTGGTCTACTCAGGGATTAGACTTCTTCCTGGTTTAGTCTTGGTAGGGTATATGTGTCCAGGGATTTATCCATTTCTTCTAGATTTTCTAAGTTTATTTGCGTAGAGGTGTTTATAGTATTCTCTGATGGTAGTCTGTATTTCTGTGGGGTCAGTGGCGATATCCCCTTTAACATTTTTTATTGTGCCTATTTGATTCTTCTCCCTCTTCTTCTTTATTAGTCTAGCTAGGAGTCTGTCTATTTTGTTAATTTTTTCAAAACACCAGTTCCTGGATTCATTTATTTTTTGGAGGTTTTTTTTTTTTTTTTTATGTGTCTCTATCTCCTTCAATTCTTCTCTGATCTTAGTTATTTCCTGTCTTCTGCTAGCTTTTGGATTCGTCTGCTATTGCCTCTCTAGCTCTTTTAATTGTGATGTTAGGGTGTCAATTTGAAATTTTTCTAGCTTTCTGATGCGAGCATTCAGTGCTATAAACTTCCCTCTCAAGACTGGTTTAGCTGTGTCCCAGAGATTCTGGTACATTGTTTCTTTGTTCTCACTGGTTTCAAGGAACTTCTTTATTTCTGCCTTAATTTCATTATTTACCCAGGAGTCATTCAGCAGCAGGTTGTTCAATTTCCAGGAAATTGTGTGGTTTTGAGTGAGTTTCTTAATCCTGAGTTCTAATTTGATTGCATTGTTGTCTGAGAGACTGTTATGATTTCAGTCCTTTTGCATTTGCTGGGGAGTGATTTACTTCCAATTAATTTGGTTGATTCTAGAGTAAGTGCCATGTGGCACTCCGAAGAATATACATTCTGTTGATTTGGGGTAGAGAGTTCTGTAGATATCTACTAGATCTGCTTGATCCAGAGCTAAGTTCAAGTCCTGAATATCCTTGTTAATTTTCTGTCTTGTTGATCTGTCTCATATTGACAATGGGTGTTAAAGTTTCCCACTACTATTTTGTGGAAGTGTAAGTCTCCTCATAGGTCTCTAAGAACTTGTTTTATGAATCTGGGTGCTCCTGTATTGGGTATATACATATTTAGAATATAGTTAGCTGTTCTTTTTGAATTGTTCCCTTTACCATTGTGTAATGCTCTTCTTTGTCTTTTTTAATCTTTGTTGGTTTAAAGTCTGTTCTGTCAGAGACTAGGATTCCAATCCCTGCTTTTTTTTTTTTTTTTTTTTGCTTTCCATTTGCTTGGTAAATTTCCTCCATCCCTTTATTTTGAGTCTATGTGTGTCTTTGCACATGAGATGGGTCTCCTAAATACAGCACACTGATGGATCTTGATTCCTTATCCAATTTGCCAGTCTGTGTCTTTTAATGGAGGCATTTAGCCCACTTACATTTAAGGTTAGTATTGGTATATGTGAATTTATCCTGTCATCATGCTGCTATTTGGTTATTTTGCACATTAGTTGATGGAGTTTCTTCGTAGTGTCATTGGTCTTTATATTTTGGTGTATTTTTGCACTGGCTGGTACCGGTTTTTCCTTTCCATATTTAGTGCTTCTTTTAAGAGCTCTTGCAGGGCACGCGTGGTGGTAACAAAATCCCTCAGCATTTGCTTGTCTGGAAAGGATTTTATTTCTTCTTTGCTTACGAAGCTTAGTCTGGCTGGATATGAAATTGTGGGCTGGAAATTCTTTCATTTAAGAATATTGAACATTGGCCTCCAGTCTCTTCTGGCTGGTAGAGTTTCTGCTGAGAGTTCCACTGTAAGTCTTAGGGGCTTCCCTTTGTAGGTGACCTGGCCTTTCTCCCTGGCTGCCCTTAACAATTTTTACTTCATTTCTACCTTGAAGAATCTGATGATTATGTGTCTTGGGGTTAATCTTCTCGTGGAGTATCTTAGTGGCGTTCTCTGTATTTCCTGGATTTGTATGCTGGCCTGTCTTGCTAGGTTGGGGAAGTTCTTCTGCATAATATCCTGAAGTGTGTTTTCCTGCTTATTTCCATTCTCCCCATCTCCTTCTGGCACTCCGATCAATTATAGGTTTGGTCTTTTTATGAAGACTCATATTTCTTAGAGGTTTGTTTCATTTTTTTTCTCTATTCTTGTCTGCATGTCTTATTTCAGTAAAGTGGTCTTCAAACTCTGATATCCTTTCTTCTTTCTGCTTGGTCTATTCAGCTGTTGATATTCTGTATGCTTCACGAAGTTCTTGTGTGGTGTTTTTCAGCTCCATCAGGTCGTTTATGTTCCTCCCTAAACTGGTTATTTTAGTTAGCAATTCTTCTAACCTTTTATCAAGGTTCTTAGCATTCTTTGCATTAGGTTAGAATATGCTCCTTTAGTTCACCGTAGTTTTATATTACCCATCTTCTGAAGCCTACTTCTGTCAATTCATCCATTCGCTCCCCCGCCCAGTTCTTTGTCCTTGATGGAGAGACACTGCAATCATTTGGAGGAGAAGAGGCCCTCTAGTCTTTTGGGTTTTTAGCATTTTTTCATTGATTCTTTCTCATCTTCATGAGTTTGTCCAGTTTTCGTCTTCGAGGCTGCTGAACCTTGAATGGGGTTTTTGTGGAGATCTTTTTGTTGTTGTTGTTGTTGATGCTGTTGTTGCTTTTCTGCTTGTTTTTCTTTCAGTAGTCAGATCCCTCTTCTGTAGGGCTGCCACAGTTTGCTAGAGTTCACTTCAGGCCCTATTCATCTGATTCGTTCCTGTCCCTGGAGATGTCACTCAAGGAGGCTGCAGAGCAGCAAAGCTGGTTGCCTGCTTCTTCTTCTGGGACCTCTGTCTTAGAGGGGCACCAAACTGATGCCAGTAGGACCACTCCTGTATAGGGTGTCTGACTACCCCCGTTGGATGGTCTCATCCAGTTGGGTGGCATGGGAGCAGGAACTATTTAAGGAAGCACTTTGTCCCTTGGTGGAAGGGTATGTTTTGCTGTGGGGAAACCCACTCATCTGGGCTGCCTGGATTCCTCAGAACTACCAGGAGGAAAGGCTAAGTCTGCTGGTCCGCAGAGACTGTGGCCACTCCTCCCCCTAGGGTTTCAGGTGCAGGGAGATCCGAATTCTGTTCCTGAGCCTCTGGCTGGAGTTACTGGAGATCCTGCAGGGAAGCCCCATCCACTGAGGAAGGATGGGTTACGGCTGGGCCTGAAGAAGCACTATGGCCACAGACTGCCACAGGTGGTAGGTTGGGCTGTCAGGACAAGTCTTGGGACCAAGCTGTTCAGCCTCCCTGCCTCTAGCAGAGGAAGCCTGGAGCTATAGAAATGACAGCCACCCTTCCCTTGCCCAGGGAGCTTAGCATGTTTGGCAGTTGTGAGTCCCAGTGCTGGCTGCTGTCCCTCCCCCAAGGAGCTCAAATGGCTTAGACAGCAGGCAGCTGCAGCCAATGCTGATCGCATCTCCCCATGGGAGTCTGATAGGCTTAAGCAGATTCCAGCTGAGAGGCGGTAAGAATCTGCTTGTTTCAGAGTTCGGTGCTAGGCCCTGGTGGCATGGGTTCACAAGTGGGATCTTCCGATTGGTGGGCTGCACAGTTCTGTGGAAAAAGCACAGTTTCCCCAGCTGGGTAGCACACCACTCACAGTCTCCCTTCTCTGGGGAGTGGGGGCTCCCCTTTCCCGTGTTGCTTTCAGATGGGCCACCATACCACACTGCTCTTCCTTCTCTCGGTGGGTAATGCCCGCCTTCTAGTCAATTTTTTTTTTTTACAATAGCAGCGACTTTTATTTATTTATTTTTTATTATTATACTTTAAGTTCTAGGGTACATGTGCACAATGTGCAGGTTTGTTACGTAGGTATACATGTGCCATGTTGGTTTGCTGTACCATCAACCTGTCATTTACATTAGGAACAGAATAGAGGCCTCAGAAATAACACCACACATCTACAACTATCTGATCTTTGACAAACCTTCACGTCAATTTTGATGAGAGAACTTGGATACCGTGGCTGCCAGTGAAGGATTCACACACTTATTATGGTTTTTCTGATGGGAGCCTCCAATCACCGCTGCTTCTAGTAGGCCATCTTGTCCTCTCCCCACTATCCAGAATTTTAAATGACATCAAAGATGAGCATGGAATTTTTATGTTAATGATACAAAGAGTACGTAAATTTTCAAATGTGAATAAACGATACATAACTGCATTTAATGATTTGGAATGATGACAACACTAGCATGGGTATAAAAGGTTAAAAAAACAGTGTATGTTGTATATGGTGTAGTATACACATAAACATACACACATATATATAACATGCATGTGAGTATAAATCATAAAAGAAGTCTTCAAGGATAATACATGGTAGCATCGGCTCTCTCTGGAGTGGTTGGATAGTAAGTAATTTGGGATACTTCAGTCAGGATAGGCCAAGTCATTGCTGCAATAACAAGTAACTTTTGCTCAATTCGTTGGCCAAAGCAAGTCACCTGGCCATGCCTAACTTCAATAGGGAAGACAGACATATTCTTTTTACAAAGACTGATATACAAATATTTGGGAATAGCAATATGGTCTTCTACATTAGGCAAATACTACTCATTTTTTTCTTCACTGTCAATACTTACTGAACATTAAATACATACATATATGTATAAATTTTTATTGAATTTTAACAGAACCCTTTGTCAAGGATTTAGTAGCCTTAGAAAAAGTTACAATTTTACCAACTCACTCAATTACTTCTCTCTTTTTTTAAAATTACTTCTCATCTAAAGTTAACTTTTCTAGAAATTCTTGCTATACTACACTAACTTTTTCCTTCTGATCTCTGAAAGTCTGATTTTCTGGTGTAATGTCTCATATACTTGGATACTTAAATCAAAACCCATATTTTGTCAGTGACTTCTCTAAAAGGTAACAAATCCATGTTAAACTGAAGGGTTAACTACATTTATAAATTAATCTTTGTAAGTCTTGGACACAGGATGGATCTTCCAGATGAAGGCTGATGTACAGTATGTCTGCTGTGTAAAAGAAATGCATTATATTTACTAGTTGAAATGTAGGAAAGAGAGCAAGACTGGACAAAGGAAGTCAAACTATTATGCTGACAAATAAATCTGTGGCCAGTCTAGCACCAGAGTTGTCCTGTGTTGTGCAGAAATGGCTGGACCTTTATACCTTCATGTTTTACAGTCACCAGATATAGGAAGCCTGAGGAAAGGCCTGACCTCATTCAGAATGGGTCTCTGTAGCTGAAGCAGATGCTGGAGGAGCTGACAGATGGAGGCATTCAGCTGATATTACTTCCTGTAGTAAGTCCTCCTTTGCAGGAGAAACCAGCCACTATATCTCTGTGTCTGATATACTCTATAAGACAGTTTTAATGAAAACCTTGAAAAATAACTCTCAATTCTCTCTCTCTCTCTCTGTCTCTCTCTCTCTCACACACACACACACACACAGCCACACAATGTGTCCAATGCATCTATTCTATGAAAATTACCATATCAAGTTGGCAAAGATTTATAGGGTGCCCACTGCATTTGGTAACATGAGAAATTAGTCCCTGCTCTCATGGAGACTGGCTGCTCATCCAGCTCATTCATCTTACACAGGTGTCGTGATGACAAACAAGAATGATCATGTTGCCCTTTGAACCCTTACAAGATACCACTCAGTTCAATGTACTTTTAGTTAGCCGAAATCTGATTTTTTTTAAAGATCCCTGGTCCTTTCTTTTTCTCTAATAAATATTCTATTACTAATCATATTCTCCCCATATTGCTTTCCCATAGTATTGTTGACTTTTTATCTTCTTGTTAGATTTAGACAGCTTTCCTCACATATTTCCTAAGATTCTAGCTAGAATACTCAACATTTTTCTTTCCTGACTGGTTCTAACTTCCTTATCCAAGTAAAAAGGGTAATAAAATAGAAGGGGGAGAAACATCAATCAATCCATTCTTCCAAATGTCCCTAACAAGGGCTGAAAGAAAAACTAATAATTGAGATCCAAAGCTTTAAAACCAAGATCACATATTTGAGAAGAAAGGAAAAACCCAAAAGATGGAAAATTCTTACTTAGCAAATAGCTGCCACCACAAGTTAGTTTCTCAGTTCCCAATTTACGAAATAGAAATGAGGCATGAGCATCTGTTGGGGATTTATAGCCAGGCTTGAATATACCAGTGAGAAAGGAGTAAATTACTCACTAGAAGTTGAATGTTAACTCAGAACACTGAAGTTCATTTACTAAAAATAACATCTTAATAATACACAGCAATGAAAACATAATGAAACTGAAAAATGAAGTGTATATATTCTGAATAATTAAATTTTAAAATCAGAACCTTTCACCCCTATATATTCCTTTATACACAGACTGTAAAAAGGTTCTCATTGGCTTTAAAATACTGTCAAATGTATGAATATGTATCTATACATGTGTCAACATCTCAAAATCATAACAAATCATAAAAAAAACCCAACAACTAACCAGCCAATTGACAGCCATAATTATTTTCTATTAAGATAGCAAATTCTAATAAAATCCTTCAGACACTGCTCTTGTGCCTAAAATGTTATTGAATGGACAATAATCTAATAACAGTTAATTAAAATACCTTCACTCCCACTAGCCTTGTCACATTTGATAAACTCTGACAATTGATAAAGAGAAAAACTTATATACTTCACAACAATTGACGTCAAAAAGTTATCTAATTATACATTGGTTTACACAATGGCACGCTTTAACATTTGTTCATATTTAAACTTATTAAGAATGGATGATATTCCAAAGTAAAGATGACAAATAGAACATATGGATCTACCTTGTATTCTCCTGAATTCCCACTCACCAAATTTTGAAGCTCCAAAACAGATGGTAGCAAGTTTTGCATAGAAAATACACCCAACCAACCAAATGGAATACTAAACTGGCAGTGAGGAAAGCCTAGAAGCAGCACTGCTTATGCGGAGAACAATCAAAAGGCTCAGAAATTGGTGGCACCAGGAAGTGGGCATGAGTTGAAAGTCTATATATGGAAGTCGAAAACATGGAATATTGGTTGACAATCTTTTTAGTAGCTATTTAACTTAGATTTGTTTCCCCACTCTGCTTATACAGATAACTGCCCCTCTTAAACCCAGAGAAGGAAAAACAGAGGGTGTCCAAACTAGAAAATCCAACCAGTTAGGGACAGCGACACCATCCTAAAATGGGGGATTATGTAGGGGTCTGAACCCCACTCGATTTCCAGAAGATGGGCAGCCAGGCAGGAGTTTAGAAGTTTTTTCATTGGGAATCTTATAGCATCACAGGAAAGACGGATACTGGCATTGAGGGTTTCTCAACAATATGACTTAGTCAGTACCTACAGTGAAATTCATAATGACCCAGATACCCACATACCTGGAATTCCCAATCATATTGCTTCTGTACCAGCTATCTGGCCAAAGCCTCAAATATTCAAGAGAGAGCCCAAAACAAACTAAAAGAAAAAAATAACAACTTGGTGGAAACATAGTTTTACTATTAGAAAAACTTCACAAAGGCTATTATTAATATTTTCAGTGAGAAAATATTAGTAAGAAAAGATATTGCAACCTTGAAACAAGGAAGAATATATTATAAATGAAATATTCAGAGCAAAGGTACCTTAGAAATTAATAATAAAATTTAAATTTAGAAACTTCAATAGAATATGTGAAACACAAAGTTGAGGAAATTTGATCATTAATGTTGAGCTAAAAAAAAAAATGAATTAGAAAACGGGAGAGAAAAGACAAGAAAATTAGGAGAACAATCCAGGAGGTCCAACATTCAAATAATAAAATATCTAAAAATAGAGAAAGGAGAAAATAAAGGAAGGAAATAGTAACAAAATAATTTAAGTTCTTGAATACAAGTAAATACATTAAAGATGTTCAACATCATAAGTCAGGAAAACACAAGACAAACTCACTATCAGATAGAACTAAACATCCAATATAATAAAAAAAAAAGGCAGAAAATAACAAGTGTTGCCAAGTGTAAATAAAATTGGCACCCCTATACACTGCTGGTTGGATTGTAAAATGGTGCATCCACTTTGGAAAATAGTTTGGCAGTCCCTCAAAAGGTGAAAGATAGAGTTATAAGATGACCAGCAATACCACTCCTAGATATATGCACAAAAGAATTGAAAGAAGATAAACAAATGTACGTACACAAATGTTCATAGCAGCACTATTCACAACAGCCAAAAGACGAAAAGAAACCCCACATGTACATTAATTGATGAATAAATAGATAAAATGTACATCCAAAGTATGGAATATTACTCAGTCTTAAGGAAGTATGAAGTACTGAGAAAAGCTACAACATGGATGAACTTCAAAAACATTATGCTAAGTCAAAGAAGACAATGACAAAGGGTCACATATTATTATGATTCCATTTATATGAGAAGTCAGGCAAATCTATCGAGACATACAGTAGATTGGTGGTTCAGGAGCAGGGGGTTAGTGGTGAATTCAGAGTGAATGCTAATGGATATGGGATTCTTTTTAGGGTAATGAATTGTAAAATTAGGTTGTAGTAATGGTTCCACAACGTTGTGAATAGGCTCAAAACCGCTGAATTGTGTACTTTTAAAAAGCAAACTTTGTTACATGAATTGTATCATAATAAAGCTACTGCGTTACACACATAAAAAAAAGGATGAAAGGACATGAGATTCCAGATTGAAAAAGTACACCCAATGAGCATAAAGCTGAACCTTGGTTTCTTTTTCACTTTATCATAAAATTTCAGGACACTAGAAATAAAGAGAAATAGCTTAACAGAAACAATGGAACTGAAAAATGGAGCAATCTTACTGAAATTCTAATGGAATTATTTCCAAGCAAGAATTCTACATCTAGCCAAAATGTCAATCAAGCATGAGCACCGAATAAAGATATTTTCAAAAATACAATGCCTCAACAACAACAAAAATCTCGCACACACCCTTTCCCAGGAAGCTATTAGAAATAGTCTTCCTCAAGACAAAACCACATAAGATGAACACAAAAGAGCTCCAGCTCAGGGAAGAGGGGAAGGGCATGCCTGGAAATCAGGAAAGATACACCAGGCAGAGGCTCTGGGAGGCCCTGAATTAATAACAGAAATGAAAAACAGAAAATTAATATTAATTCCAGAGAAACAGAGAGGAAAAAGTAGTCACAGTACACTATGTGTCTTGGCTACAAAGATTTATATTAACATGCTAATATAAATATCAAATTCTGAATTCTGATATAATCAAAATTATGACTACACTGGGAGGATGGGAGACTGGGAGGGCGGCAGGAAAAGGTGAGTACGTTTGTTTTGAAGTGGAGGAATGAGAAAAAAAACCAAATTCTCGCTTTGCATTGTAGGAATCAGTAGATTATGCCAAAGATGAATAATCAATAAGTGAAAATAAATGAGTTTTATTAGATATTTAAAGAGAAACTGAAAGAATCAGCTAAAAAAGTGGAAAGTTGAAGGTAAAAACTGCTGTTTTTCATAAGAAACCTAGAACTAATTGACTTAATCTAAATACATACATAACTTGCATAAAAGCAAAAATCACATCAACAAAAATGAATAATTTATAGGGTGGCCTAATATTCCTTTACCAAAGTATAGAATGCACATTAAACTAAACCATTATGTGATATTAACTAAGTATTCATAAAATGGAAGAAAAAGTAAAATTAAAAACAACTAAATAGAATGCAAGAAGTGGTCATTTTCATGACAGGCATTTACTAACTTACTTTAAAAACTTGTGAAGTTATAGCCACCAGTTTTGTATGATATATAATAATGTATACTTTCACACTTACAACTGAATTTGCTAGTGATTTTTTCGTCAATTACTTAATGACCTATTCAGACTTAATGTGAAGGTAACTGGAATTATTGATCATCTTCATCCTGATCTTGGGTACTTACATCAGGTGGCAACTTTTGTACCTTAGCTGGAGCTTTCTCTAATCTCTCCAAGCTGATAATTATTGTCAGTCTTATTACATTCAATGTATTACTCTCGTGCCTCCACCCACCCCCTGAATCATGCAGTTTTCCAGGAGTATTGTTTTCTTAAGACATATGGCCATAATTCCTGTGAGAAAATTTTTAAAAAGAATTAACATGAGAAATATATACTTTTCTTTCCAAAGGAATTATCTTTTTATTACTGTTTTATCTTTTCTGTGATTTCTCTACCATTAAATATCATAGTTTAAGTGGTGAAATTCTAAGATAAACTGAGGAACAAGAATTAAAATATTATAAAAATCAGATGCATACTGTATTCTCATTAAAATAGTTTGATCTATGGTGGAATATACTCAGAACTGTGTGCTTTTGTGGATAGGAAGGCATTTACCATAGCAACAGTTGGAGATCAGAAACACTTCTATCTTAGACCATGTGAATTAAATACCAAATCATGATTATAAGTATCTAATAAGGAGAGCAATCACATAAAATAAAACTAGAATATAGAGATGATAGATATGATGTAAACAGGAAAAAAATTGATATCTCAGTACCCAACATGATAGTGGACAGTTAAAAATGACTAAAAGTAACCATCATTCCTTATTATTAGATGAGAAAAAGCCATTAGGGAAAAGGATAGAAAAGAAGTTAATTTATTTTGTCCTACCAATTACAGAAAATGAGAAGTTCCTAAGAGAGCACTGACTGAAGCTAGCTTGTTTCCTTTTCATTTCTTTAATTTCTCCTTATGGTTCAGAATTCCTCCATCTTACACTGCCTGCACATTCAGTCATCCACAATGTTTACATCTGTTCACATTCTGTACTTGGTTCTGAATGACAACCTCCCCTTCAGAATATAGAATCACAGTATTATACAGCATAACTAGTTCTCCATATATGAAACAAAAACCCTTCCATAAAGAAAAGCCTATGAGACAAATCTAGTTTTCCTATTGTTTACACTAAAACACAAATATGTTCTAGTACCATGACACCTATAGATGTGTGACAGCAATTTATAACTCAAATGGCTTATGGAGGTTTACCTCGTCTAAGATCACAGTTCTCCACATGACTTCAATCTCTTTAAAAACAAGGTCTATATATTTGTATCTCTAGAACTTAAGGATACTCCCTGGCACAGAGAAGACAGTCCGTATATGTTGGAGGGAAAAAAGTGAATGAATGAATACATAAATTATTAAGTGAATGACCATAATGAGCTGTGTTTCTGTTCCTCAAAATTATGTCACATGGGACACACTTATATATGCCAATTGTAAAACCTTGGGCAATCATTTGCTATGGAAACTTGTAGTTACCTGGATTCACACTCAACTCAGGAGATGATATGATGTAGCCACTGGAAACGGCATGCACGAAGTATCCGACATCTTAGCCTAAATTTCCTCATCTGCGAAATGAAGGGACCTTACATCTACGTCATGGTATCAGTTGGGAGCACATAACCTAAATTACATATCTCAATGTCATGCATGTAATACAGGTTAGGAACCCTTTCTACAATATTCCTGATGTGAATCTAGTCATCCTCTATTTGAATGCTTTTAGCAATAAGGTGCTCATTACATTTCGAAGAAGTGAACATAATTTACAGAAAACACATAATTGAGCATTCTTCTAAGAATTAAGCCAAAGCCAGCCTTCCCCAAATTCTCACACTTGACTTCCTTACCCCATGTAGAATATATGCACTACCTTTTTCTCTCCTCTCTTGGTATGTCTTTAATTCTCCTGAATAATTTTGGCATCTTATTGGAGCTCCTCTGTGCATACTCCCATACACCAAAGAAATCACTAGTCTTTTTTTACATGAATTGTTTTAAGTTACCTTTCCTCCACCCATTTTTCTGTATTAGGTTGGGATGCTTTCTTTTTTTAAAAGCAAATATACCGTTTTACTTATCCCCATGATAATTCACCTTGTAGGTTAGGCTCATCATTTTATTATATTCTTTTCTGACCCTTGATTCTATCACCCTAAGTGTTAATTATACTTTCCAGCTATGACACAAATAGGTCCAGCATATCACCACCACTATCTGAGTCATTAATAAAAATATCAAATAGAACAAGGACAAGGACAATGCCCTCCAGCACACCCCGACAGACTTTTCTCCATGATGATGTCAATTCATTGATCAACACGCTTTGGATAAAGTGGTTCAACCAGAGATAAAACTGGAAAAAAAAATAATGATCTCCTAACAACTAGATTTCTATTCTTGTTTTAAATATCTCATAAATATCTCAAACTAGTTCACTAGTCTGTTGAAATCAGGAAATAACAAAGAGAATGAAGATCATTAGACCCTAATGTCTAAAAATTTATTTTAAATTTCACCAATGTTCTATATTAAGCTTATATTTCTGTAGATTCAGATTTGTCCCCCATCACCCTTTAAAAACCAGCATTACTTTTGCCCATCTCCATTCTTGATGATTTCCCAAAGATGATAAACAATGGTTCCATGAATATACCACCCGCCAATTCTTTTTACATTCTAGATTTACCTTATCTGGGACTAGATAATGAATCTAGTGGATGTTTATGAGGTGTCTTTTTCTCCTTAGGGCATGATGGAAAAGCAGGGAAAAATGGAAGCATGCCCTGTATCCGAATGTATTCCCTAAGTTGGGAAAGGTTCTGATTTTATGAATTTTTTTAAACTTTTATTGTAAGCTTGGGGTACACGTGCAAGTTTGTTATACAGGTAAGCTTGTGTAATGGGGGTTTGCTATACAAATTATTTCATCACCCAGGTGTTAAGCCTAGTATCCATTAGTTATTTTTCCTCATCCTCTCCCTTCTCCCAGCCTCCACCCTCTGGCACACCCCAGTGTGTGTTGTTCCCCTCTATGTGTCCATGTGTTCTCATCATTTAGCTCCCACTTATAAGTCAGAACATGCAGTATTTGGTTTTCTATTCCTGTGTTAGTTTGCTAAGGATAATGGCCTCCAGCTCCATACATGTTCCTGCAAAGGACATGATCTCTTTGTTATGACTGCATAGTATTCCACAGTGTATATGTATCACAATTTCTTTCTGCAGTCAATGGTATTTTATGAATCTTGACAGGAAACAGGACCCACCTGCCATTAGAATAGCCAAAATGCTAGATACTCACTTTCTTATGGTCCTGTGCAGTCAAAACATGGGCTTGAAACTTCATCTCAGCCAACAAACACAATCAATCCTGGCTTAGCATTACGAGCTAACAGTCCAAAGAAGCAATGATAATGTAGGATGTTCCCATTTTGGCAACATTGGCAAAGATAGGCAAGGCCAGCAAAGCAAGAGACAATGTCCAGCCCCAACACTCATGGTGGCAGCAGGGTGCTTAGTGGACAGTGCCATGGCATGATTTTGGCTCTGGTCTGGCTATCCAGTCTCATGCTGTTCCTGCCCACTTTTAAAGTCTTCCCAACAGGTGTGTCGGCCACACAATGTATATCCAGAATCCAACCATTTCTCTTCACCTCTTCTGCAGACATCATCTCATGTTTAGATCTTATTGCAATAGCCTCCTGACTGGTCTCTCTGATTCTTAACCTGCCCACCCTTGGTCCATTCTTAAGAAAGCAGCCAGAGACCCAATAAAATATGAGTCAGATCAAATAATTTCTCTGCTCAACACCCTTTGGAGGCTTCCCATCTCATTCTGAGTCAAAGCCAAACTCAGTACAGCCAAACCTTTCAAAGCCAACAGAATCTGAATGCCACTGCATCTCAAACCTTGTCTCTTCCTATTGTCATCCTTGCTAGCTCCCTGCAAGCCACAGCCCTGCTGTTCCTCAGACAAGCTTTCTGCCTAGAATGCTCTTCCTCTAAAAATATGTGCATCTCCCTCTTTCATCTCCTTCAGATTTTTACCTAAACACTTCTCAGCAAGCCCTCCCTGATCACCCTCAATTAAAGTTGCATGTGTGCATACCTATGCACATACATCTATCTCAGAGGAAAGCAGAAAAATGTTCAATTGCTCAAGGACTGCTTAATCTGGAAAGCAAAATATTGATAGAGAGCTACAGTTTTTCAAGAACAGATGTGGCATAAAATCATGCAAATCACAGCATTCTTCACAGATTTAAACATCAAAATGTATGAGGCAGAGAAACCAAATAAGTAAATTCTGTAGCAAGTTGAAAAGACAGTATGTAATTTTCAGCTTCCTGTCCCATCTTCTAACATCATACATACCTTAGACCATCATATAAAACTCTAGGAAGGTAGTAACACAGGTAAGTTGCAGGTTAAAATGGAGTAACTGGCATCTTTAGGCACAGAAGACTTGAGCTAAAGTCATATCTTTACCATTTTAACTTGGCTAAATCATTTGTCAATCTGCTTTAAATTCTCTAAGCATTATTTTTCCTCATCGATAAAATACTTCATAAAAATAACATGCTACCTACAACTCAAAGAGCTGAGGGTGGCATCTAATAAAATAACATCTATGAGAGTGCTTTGTAGAATGTACAACACTATAAAAACATTTTATGGGCTTTATGATTTCTATTGATACAGTTTTGTTTTCATGTGAAATACAATATTTTTGTTTTATATAATGTTATACATTAGTTTAGGCTATTTCACTAGTTTATAGCACAATAGGAACAAAATGATTATCCCTAACAATATCATGATTAGCTTTGAGTTTGTTGCTTTTCTTTGTTTCACAGCTTTATTGAGGTATGACTGATATGCAAATGACTGTATATACTTAATGTATACAATCTGAGGAGTTTGGACATATGCATGCACCCATAATACCATCACCACAATCAAGGCAATCAAGTTAATAAATATATCCATTACTCCATTAATGTGTGTGTATGTATGTGTATGTGTGTGTGTGTATATATATATATAGTGTGTATATATACATATATATGTAATATATATGTATAATAAAGGCAAAATGACACAAGGAAACTTGTGGAGTAATGGATAAGTTTATTACCTTAACTGTCTTGATTGTGGTGATGGTATTATGGGTGAATGCATATATATAAATAGTTTGTTTGTTTTTTAGAGACAAGGTCTTGCTCTGCCATCCAGAGTCCAGTCTAGTGGTACAATTGTAGCTCATTACAGTCTTGCACTCTTGGACTCAAGCATCCTTCCACCTCAGCCTCCAGAGCAGCTAAGACTGTAGGCACATGCCACCAGCCTGGGTAATTTTTTTTTTTTAATTTTATGTAGAGACAAGGTCTCACTATGTTGCCCAGGCTGGTCTCAAATTCCTGGCCTCAAGCAATCCTCCCACCTCCACTTTCCAAAGTGCTGGGATCACAGGATTGAGCCACTGTGTCCAACCTTGCTTTTATATTTCTGATGGTAAGAATGCTTAACATAAAAATCTACTCTACTACCAAAATTGTAAGTGCACAATATCATATTGTTAAACCATGTGCACTATGGTGTGCGGTAGCTCTCTGGAACTTACGACTGAAACTTTTATCATCCATCTTGTATCCACCCCCCTCCAAAAAAAACCTGAAACTTTATACCCACTGAACAACTCCCTATTTTCCCCTCCTCCTTATTCCCTGGTAATCACAATTCTATTTTGATTTCTACTTGTACACAATTATTAAATATGTAATGAAAAATGCTGCTACACATGCTTTACTCTTATGTAATTTAAAAGAGAACAGTTATTAGCTTAATGGCAATATATATTTAAATAATCATGTTTGCTATCAGCATTCTTATTTTCACTGATGGGATCTGTTTTAAATTTTTCAGCATGGTGTTAAATAGGATAATGCGGCACTTATTTGTCTTTGGCAAAGAAAATAAAAACTAAATTGCTTAACTTTCTGTTTAAGTAGAAGAAAAATTTGTTAGAACTTTCACAACTAAATATATTCTGGAGTCAATGATTCTCAACTACATTTTCTACCTTTCTCTTCCAAGTTTTAAACCTGTATAGGGAAAAAAGACAGCTATAATAATATTTTAGACCATTATGAACGAGATTCCTTTTCAAGCTAACTGAGCGACTCCTTGGTTTAAGGTGTTCCTTCATATTTGACATATTAGACCCAACTGCCTGGGTCTGTCTTACAAACTACAAGACCTTGGAAATAACTGTACTCAAAACCATGCATCAGAGGGGCCCACATGTTACCCAATAGCAACATGAGCAACTTAAGGAGCACATTTCCTAAGGGGTTCCCAACCTTGCAGCTTCCAGATCGTAGTATCTACAGACTTTGTAACTGTATAAGAATCTAAATTACAGAACACTTTAGGTCTGTAAAGCTTTTCCTATTACTTAAAAGAAAGCCTACACCAACAATATCCTGTTAGCCACTAAACCACTTTAATAATGACCTTCAAAGTCATTTCCTTGACTAAATTTTTACCACTTATTTCACATCACTAAATTTTTACCACTTATTTCATTATTCTGGCCCTCAGAAGGCTTTTATAAAACCTAAAATGTCATTCATGGCAACAATATAAAGCAACTAGGCTTACAGTTCTCCTTTAAAGCCAAAAAAAGAAATACATTTATAGTATGTACATATTATAAATAAGAATCCTTCACTTGGTAAAACTTGAATTACATAGATATCTCAAAAAGCCCTTGAAAACTTCATTGTGAAATCAAAAGGAAAAATACAATAGTATCTAATGAATCTTAAATTATTTTACTTTCCCGTCATATCCAGGGTTTTAATGGCATGGGGTATTGGTTTTTCCTACTGTTTAACTTACAATGGTACCTCCCTCAAAAAAGGGTACAATGAATTAATTACACAGAACTACAAAATCAACATTGTTTAGAAAATACCTTTGATGTTAATAATTCTGAAATACAGCAACATTATCATTAAGTTTTAGAAATTTTAAATTAAACTGATACTGACTTTAGAACTTACTAACAAAGTTCTGTGTGTGTGTGTGTATGTGTGTGCATTTCAGAAGACCCTAGTGGCATATATGCGACAATACTATAACTTACAAGTTTGCTTTATGGAAACTAAAAACACATTTTGTAATTGAAATAAAAGTTTAAATGGACAGGTTTTTGGCCAATCTACAAAACTTATTCAAACTATAAAGCAGTTTCACTGTTTTTAGGACTTATCTGCACTCAGGATATTAAGTGTAGAATAAAGGAAGGTTGTGGAAAGAAAGAAGAAAGTTTTCTTTTCCTCTTCTGACCAAAGACCTAGGCTAACTAAAATTGATAAAAATAAACAGGAGCTATAACAGTCCAATTAGGATGGGCCTGGGTCTATCTTACAAACTACGAGACCTTGGAAATAACTGCTTCATCTCCCTAACCTTTAGATTTTTCCTTTGCAAAATGGTGGTATTTACAGTTCCATGAGGCTGTTGAGAACACCAAAAGTGACAATGAATGTAAAGCCCTCCGTACAGTGCTCAGCATAAAACTGTAAATTTCAGCTGTTGGGTTTTATTATTGTGGCCATATTTGTCTTAAACATTCTTTTGCCTCTCTTTCTGTGGCCCTCACTCATTCATCCCAAGCCCACAGTGCCCTCCTGTTTCCTACCTTATGCCGCTCACTAATATCTGCTCTAATTTCCAAGGCACTTAATGTTTAATAATTATTATTGCCTTTCCACTGCTTCAAAACATGCAAGAAGAGTAGAGTTTATTTCTGCTAGATACTGTGAGGAAAGCAATCTGATTAAAACAATCCATTAAGGTATGTAAGAACCTTAATTTTTCTTGAGATATCCAAATATTTACAAAGAACAAGCAATTGGAAACTTGTGTTAAGGAAATAAAAACTTTAGGTAATATTCAGGGAAGTTATTTTTGAACTGGGCAATTGCCAAATAGACTAATCCTGCTGAGAAATCTACACCTTCCCACCCTAAATGAGAAGACTATCCCTAAGAAATTTCTACAAACTGAAGCGGTTCTTTTCACCAAAGGCTGATTTCAGGAATTCAACTAAACATCTTTTACTAAAAATGCACAAAAAACAAACTTCACATATAGCAGCAAAAAGCAAAATGATAGAAAATGATGAGAATAGGAAAAGATAGAAAAAGAAAGGTAGAAAGGAAAAAGGCAAAGAAGCAGTGTAAAAGTAAGGCAACACAGGTAGACAGGACAATAGAAGCAGAGGCAGGGCAATCATAAGCCAAAAATGGCCCAAGTTGGCCTCAATCTCTAAAAGAGACAAGAGTAATCTATATGATGTCCGAACTCCATGGAGAAGTTGGGAACAAAATGTTACTCTAGATACTGCATGTGCCCATATTATTAAGTGGTTGATTTAAAGGCACATGGGATGTCTCCATAAGAATTGGACTAGGGAAAATTTTACTCACACAAAGAAAAGTGATTATGTTTAAAAGTCAGTCTTTATCAGTAAATAATGCAGGGTAGTGAATTTATTTCCTTTTATTTGGCAACAACATAAATACAAAATCGTCAAATGACACTTGATCCAATATGTACATTTTAGCCCCATAAATATATTTCATTATTTTTTAAGATTTAGAGGACAAATTTTCACATTACTTTTATTAGTTTCTTTACCAATGTTACTGATTTTGGTGCACAAGCTACTTTCCTTCCTTTTAATTATCTAATTTGAGGGACAGAATAAGTACATTTTTGAAATCTCTTTTCTACAAAACACTGTAAAAGTCAAGCATAGTACGGAAAATCTAGATTTAACTGAAATGTGTAAACTAGACATACTTAAAATTATGAATCAAAAGTTCCAAGTCTAAATCAGCTGGAATACATTATTAACTCCAAAATCATGGATTAAACAAAAGAAATTATGTTTGCATTGATGTGTGAATCTGCATCCATTCTTGGTACCACATAATATATGCAACTGCTCAGCTCTAGCTGTCCTTGCAGTCACATTACCATATTATTCAAATGTATCTATCATTTATATGTAAATAGACAAGATAAATGGCTTCTTCATAAGACAACAATTTTCAAATGACAGACACAGGCAGACATAAGCAAAATAAAAATGTTGCAAATATTCATTTTTTTTAAGGAAAAATGGAAAGTACTTCAAATTTTTTAAAAAGTAGTGTGATAATTACAAAATGGGGTCCTAATACACTGACAATACCAACAACTATTCTAAATAAATGTCTGCACCGATGTCATTTGTGTCTTATAAATTACATGTTCTTAGATCCATCTGTGAAAATTGGGATGTTAATTATCATAGTTACATTTCACGATTCCACAGTTAAGTGCTGAAGTAGTGCTACACAAATACCATGTTTTTTAAGAGAAATGGAGAAGGATTAATTATGAGTTCAAGTCCAAGTCTTCTAGCAATAATACTCTCACATAAGAAGATCATTACATTGTGTGCTATGCAATTGGAAGTTCTAATTAATAGTTGAAATACCAAGTGAGGGGGAAAACTTTGAAGTCTAAATTGTATCAGGCTTTCCTACACACACACACACACACACACACACACACACACACACACACATCTTAATAAGCATGCTTTTGAGAAACCAAGTTACAAATCCAAAAATAAAAAACCATTCTTATTGCCTATGAGCTTTCTTTGATAATGATCACCATCAGGCTGTTGAATCCTATGTAATAAACCTAAAAATTACAATGTATCCTAGTAACAAATAGGTTATAAATAGATAACATATCTGATAGAAATTCAAGTTAACATTTTTCTGGGTTTTTCTTTTAAGATACATATCATTCAATAATCTCTTATAGGGCCTTTATTTTATACAAAATTACAATTCTCATGTATTCAGATAAAATATTAACTTCAGTACAGCAATCTAAAAACAAAATTCTATGACAACACTATAAGAATTTCATTCATATTTTAAATGTCTAAATTTAAAAGTCTTATTTTACTTACCACATATTCAAACACAAGTGTCAGCGTCTCCTTGGTATGGATGATGTCATGAAGTAGCACTATGTTAGCATGTTTTAGTCCTTTTAAAAGAGAAGCTGTAAAACAAAATGGACAGAGAAACAATTTATCGTGGATAACAATCAACTAATATATACCATTATAATTTTGGCACACTGTCAGATGAGAGATATCTATTTTCACATGTTCCAAGTCAATAACAATTCAAAATGAAGGGTAGAAAAACAAGACTTTTTTTGAGATGGGGTCTCACTATGCTGCCCAGGCTGGTCTCAAACTCCTGGGTTCAAGTGATCCTCGTTCTTCAGCCTCCTGACAAGCTGGGATTACAGGTGTATAACACAGTGCCTGGCCAGAAAAACAAGGTTTTCATTTAGATAAAACTTCTTTCAGTTATTTTACCTGTCATCTGTTATTAATCTCTAGTTAGGTTTCATTATGATCAGGGAAAATACTTGGTATGATTCCAATTCTTTAAATTTGTATAGTTTATTATCCAGAATATGGTTTATCTTGGTATACATTCCATAGGTATGGAACCTGAATTCTGCTGATGTTGGGTGGGGAGTTCTATAAATGTCAATTTGATCCTATTATTTAATAGTATCATTGAGTTCTTCTATTAATATATCCTTACTAATTTTCTGAATAGTGGTTCTATGAACTACTGAGAGAGGCATATTGGCATCCTCAACTGTAATGGTGGATCTGTCAATTACTCATTTGGGTTCTGCTTGTTTTTGCTCTTTGTATTATAAAACTCAGTTGTTTACTGAATACATGTTTAGGGTTGCTATGTCTTTTTTGAGAATTGACCGTTTTATCAATAAGTAATGTCCTCTTTACTCCTAGTAAATTTCTGTGTTCTGAAGTCCCCTTTGTATAGCTATCCACCATTCTCTTGATTAGCATTTACCCATCCTTTTCTTTTCAGTCCTAATGATATCACACAGTTGAAGTTTCTTGTAGACAGTATACGGTTTGGTCATATTTTTAATGCATTTTGCCAATCTCTGACTTTTCATTTTGATGTTTAGACCATTTACATTCAATGTAAATATTAATACGTTGGGTTACCACCTGCCATTTTAATCTGATTTTCCTTTAGGTACCTTGCAATTTAGTCTTCACTTCTGATTTGATTTTTTCTTTTCTTCTATTCTTGTCAGAAGTTCAATTAACTCTAATTTTATTTCATTTTATTTTTTGTCCATTTCTCTACTTAGCTTTTGTACTTCTAACTAAAGGTAGGCTTGTTTGTTTCATACACCAAGAAGCATGAATTCAAATATTCAATTCATATTTCAGTGTTATGCACAGTTTTAATTTTACGGTTGACTTATTGCAAGAGTTTTTGCAACCAAAATGCACTAATCGCTATTTTCAATGTTTGACAGTCGTTTTGGGTAGATGTGGGCTACTTTATTCTATTCCTATTTATTTAATGAACTGGTTCCTAATCTGAGAGTCTTTTTTTCTGTCACCTTTGCCCTCTTCTATGTAGTTTTTACAGCTGGCACTGGGAGACGAAAGAAGAAGGGTTTGGGTTGTCTTGTTTCTTTTTCATTTCCACAGGATCCTTAATTTCTCCCTTTTCCTTCCTTCTTTACTTTCACTATCCTGTCTTAACAAGTACCACCGTTTCTCTCTATATACGACTCTCCCCTAGAGGCAATGCTTTCCAACAGCTGCCAATTCCAGTCACTTTCAGCCTCCTTTATTGCATCCAGTGCTGTGAATGAACTACACAGCATCCCAGCTTTGTCTTTCTGGAATAATTTTGCTTGTGATTTGATTAAGTCCTCCACACCCCTGTACTGTTTTTCACAGCTTCTTAAGCCTCTATCAGCTTCCCCTGTGTCACTCTTTGCTATCACAGGCTTGTTGCTGTCTCTTAATGCTCTTGAAGGCATGAGTTGTCTGTTTTTATTTGTTCTCCTTGTTGGATTTATGACTTTTGGAGGAGTATGAGTGGGAAGATTCAAGATCAGAAAGGCATCATTAATTGTCCTCCAAACCCCTTCTCCCATAGGAACAGTAATCTTTATTTCCCCCATTGATATATCTTGCTCCTGGATCAAGGTCTAAAGCATAGTAAGAACTCAACAAGTTTACTGAATGTCATGCATCTGGGGTCCTCAGGGGTTGGGGTGGCTATTCGGAATAAGAAGAGCCTGCTGCCACCTAGTAGCTCTTCCTCAAGTTTGACCAATCTTCCTTTGACTCTGAGACTAGCACTACGCCCAAACCTCCAGCTGATAAAACTCAGTTTCCACACAGGGCCTCTGGGTATCTACTCCTCTAAAAACCCAGAGAAGACCAGCTGCTAATGCTAGCAATTTCAAGACCTTGACAAGGAATAGCTGGCTTTACCTCTTAAACTGCACTCCTTCCTCAACGCAAGCCTCCTTTCCTTTGATTAAAAAAAGGAATGAGACGCGGCCAGGCGTGGTGGCTCATGCCTGTAATCCCAGCACTTTGGGAGGCCGAGCGGGGTAGATCACAAGGTCAAGAGATTGAGACCATCCTGATCAACATGGTGAAACCCCGCCTCTACTAAAAATACAAAATTAGCTGGGTGTGGTGGCGCGTGCCTGTAATCCCAGCTACTTGGGAGGCTGAGGCAGGAGAATCACTTGAACCTGGGAGGTGGAGGTTGCAGTGAGCTGAGATCACACCACTGCAGTCCAGCTTGGCAACATAGTGAGACTCTATCTCAAAAAAAAAAAAAAAAAAAGGAATGAGACACATCACATCCCCATAATCAGATTCTTTGCAACACTGCTCATCTTAAAGAAATTTTAGATTAAGATTTATGTTTATAAATAATACCACAAAAGACGTGACTGGGCACTTAGTTTTCCACCTTTTGGATTATCTCCTTATAATAATTGTGAAAAATAGAATTACGGGGTCAAATGACATAAATATATTTACAAAATATTATTTATTAAATTTAGGTGGTGAATTTAGTCTTACATCTTTCTAACTCTGTAAGAATAAAAGAACTGTGAAAGACAGGGGAAAATGTTAAAAAAAATTGTACAATGCAAGTAGCCCATCCTATCAAGTAACAGAAACCTTTATTAAATTAATATATGAGCATTTATACACTCATAAGCATGAGTATTAATTTGAGAATAAATTCTTCATACCTGAGTAAAAACAAAAGTAATCAAAATTATTTCTCTTTACAGCAATGACAATTCAAGTAGAGTATTCAAAACACAGAAGTTTCCTCTTTACCATTACATTAAAAACATTATGTCTTCATTTTGGTTTTTAGTTAAGAACCTATAAAATCTGAAGAGAAAAAAACAAAAAAAATTCTGCCTATATTCTATCAATAACTTGTAGTAATTCATTTATTAATCAAATATTTATTCAGAATCTAGTTGCTGACACTGGTGGCCCTGAGCAGGTCCTTGATCCCTTGGCAAATAATAATACAGCAAGGCCATATCTTTAAAGAGAGATTTACAACACCAAGAGTGAACTTTCATGTAAATGATGATATTTGGGTAATGATGTGTTATTCCAAGTTCATTAACTGCAACAAATGTATCACACTGGTTGGGGATTCTAATAGCTGGGGAGGCTATGCATATGTGAAGGATGGAAAATATGTGGAAACTCTCTGTACTTTCCAATGAACTTTGCTATGAACCTAAAACTGCTCTAAAATGTAAAGTCTTTTAAAAAATAAATGAGATTTACCCATGTTTTAACATATTAAAATAAATTTCAATTATTTAATATTTCACTAAAATAAAATAATATTTTAGATACACAACTACCATGCAAATGAGTCTGCACTGGACAGTCATCAGAGAAGGCAAAAATAAAGTACTTAGGACTTAGTAGTACACTAACTGCCAGTATTACCTCCACGAAGGTGAACTCGTGTTATCAGAACTATTGTTACTGCTATGAATTTCCATTGTCTTCCCCAAGCAAACCTGTTTCATAACAATATATTAAATCCTTAATCCAAATATAAACTTTTATAAACACATATTGGTCAAAAGAAGGCAGTCTGATAACTGATCGGTGGGGAAGGCAATAAGAAGGGTGTTCCCTCTGGAACTGAATCTGGAGCAACAATGTATATTCCCAGGCAAGAGAACTAGACACTAACTATGGTAGAGAGGACTTCTCTTCTGCCCTACACATATCTGCCAAGAGAAACTTAGTTTTGCACACTAAAAACCTTATTGTAAAAATATCTACAGGCTTACTTTATCTGAGCTTTATAAACCAGCACTCAAGTGAGAAAGTAATTACAATAACAGTAAAATCACAGCACATTAACTTTGAAGAAACAATCACTATAGATTTACCACAGAGTTTAGTATTGTTAATTCTAATAATTTACAATCTTCTTTCTTTCAATTATTCAACTAGCCCAGTAGCCTTAAGCAATTAAAACTTTATTAGGTAGCTAGCTTTCAGATATTAATCTGGGGATCGCATAGGCTCATTTTAAAAGTGATACTTGCTTCTGCACCAGTCTTCTGAGGTGCACACATCCTCAGAGATCATTATTTCAAACCACAGCAGGGTATTTTTAAATGATGGCAAGGTATGGTACATAACACCTAGCCTGCACAGGAACTTTTCAGATCAAATGAATTAAGGGCCCCTGAATATCATGTCGTAAGAAAGGCACATGGCTTTGTGAAGCAAGTTTTGGAAACATATTATTGAACATTATTTGCAATCTTGTCAAATTCCATTTTTCAAGTTAATACCTCAGGTTGTCAAATTCAGAGATGATCCATCCTTGTTGGCAACAACTCCATAAAGGTATTAAAGCTTCCACTTCAGTGAGAATCTCATACCCAGAGGACGCTTTGACACAGGATTTTCTTTAACCGTTTTCCCCCAATTACTGCCTTTCTTCTCTCACCACTTACACCTAAATTGTTTCTCATTTCTCAAAGTAATATCTTCACACCCATCATTTCCTACTGTGTGTGTCCCACAATTTCAGTAAAATCAAATTCCTGCCAACATTCATCTTAAGAAGAAAATGTTTTTTCTTGAAAGTGACTAATATTATAGAAAAGCATCAAGTCATTTTTCATATTATATTTTTGACCAGTTAGATGAAATCTCAAAGCCTCCACATTACATCCTAATAAATCTCAATAATTATGACAGATTTTAGATTTCAAAACATATTTATATAAACTTTTGAAACACACTGTCAGTTAAATAAGTACCAACATCTGAATTTGAAACAAGCCCTCTTGCTTTTAAGATTAACATAATGAATTCATACTTGGAAAAGCACAGAGCCACTAATTTCAAAGCTGATGGCAGAAAAATGGCATTAATGGACAGAAAACAGCCTACGATATGTACCAACATCACGGTAGGTGACAGACATGACTAACTTTGAGGCTGCCAAAGGCAGCAGCCACTGGTCCCAGCGAGGTGCCAGATACTACAGTTCCTGCTGTTAGCAAGGCAAGGGAGTCTCCTAGCTGCCAAGTCAGTCCAGAGATTAACACCTACAAGTTCTAGAGCCAGTGTGTCTCCCTCATCAAGACAAGCACTGTCAAAATCATACTCCATGTAATCCTAATAATATCATAAACACAAGGACATGTTATTCTGTCATTGTTTATCTACAAAAATCCTGTAACATTAGCGTTAGTAATTCAAGCACCCTTGGTTTCATCATAAGTTTTAGGTAAACATATGGCAATGTTTTAAATTTATTTCACCAGTGAGATTTGAAAAGGTAAAATTGCACATGATGCAAAAGACTTGTAATTAGAATTAAGGGTGAAAATTATAACAATAGTTTAGGGGCTGTGGTGTCAAAACTATACAAAAACAGAAAAACATTTGCTCATAGAGGTAGCTGTGCTCTGACAAAGTCCCAGTAGGATAGAGGGATGCAGGGAGCCTTCCCTTAGGTTGGCAGAAGGATTCAGATTCATATTCGCAGCCATACTCAAACCTTGGCATCCCACTTTGAGAATAAACAACTTAATTTTTCACTCCAACTTGGAAGAAATGAATTTCATCCAAACTCTAGTCCCATCATGATTAAAATGAACTTTGAGATAATACAGAAAATCAGAGTAAGTTCATTTTATCAGATACCCACTGTAGTGGTGTGTGTTTTTTTTTCCAAAACCAATGTTAATAAAGGGGAAAAAAACCTTTAATATTTGAGATAATTTTCTAGATCATTATTTGATGTCCTACTAGGAAAAAAGAGATTACAAAGACACACAGCCCATCCGCCATCATTTCACCTTTAGTCTCTGGGAGAAAAAAGACATTCACAGGCTCCTTTCATCTTATGTGTTCTTTCTCAGCAGAGTGGAGTAGAGGGATTGCTGCCTGACTTTTCCAGAATGACTACTCATGAAACCTAAGGACCCAACTATATCTCAAGCTACAACCACAACAAACATCAACTTTTTTTTCCAGCCCACAGCTTGACAGCTTTAAGGCTGTTGAAATTTACTTTTACTACAAATAGTAAAACTACTTTTAACTACTAAGTTCCATCTCCCTTACTTGCCAGTGGAGTCTGAATATTTTCATAGCTAAAATATTCTGAGGGGAAATATAAAGAGGGGACTTAAAAATTGCATGCACAAAAGAGACAGGATTGCTTGTTTAACTGTCTGTAATGAGGAGACAGTCTAGCAGAGAAAGAACATGTGCGTACGCTGAGCACTGATGCGCAGCTCCGGGTTAGTGCATTCATGGTTCTATAATGCATGCTGCCTGCTTGGCCTAAACACTGGAAGAGCAATGATAAACACTGTGATTGTGATCAATCTGGACCTTCTCCTTAGTGATATCTAATACAATAAACACTCCACACACAGAACCATAAACTAATGAATGAAAAAATAAAGGAATAGGGCTAAAAAATAGAATTAAATGTTTGACCCCATATTTGCTTTTTATTCTTTATACACACATATGTACAAAGAGTCAACTGTGGGTTATGGAGGGAAAGAGGTCATAGCCAACTCTAAACGTAAGGTTAAAATAAATGTGGTGTCATGTAATCCTTAATTTAGCTAAAATCACATTCAGGATTTAGAGATGTTTTTTGTTCACCAGATGTCATCCAAAATTGGAAAGGTAATACAACAGGTTAGGAATACTTTTAAAATATCACGTAAGTTGTTTTATATCTATGAAAAGGTGTACTGTTTTCACTTGCTTCTTAAGAGTTTTTCAGTTTGGAGATGGGCAAAAATTCAATCCCACTACACACTTCTCTTGCTCTGCTTCTCTCTAATTTCCCTAACATCATAGAACTGAAATGTGATATTGGAAATTACAGCCTAAACCATTTCCCCCTTCCTTAGCATCGATACCTATTTATCTGTCACCTGACTACTGGCAAAGAGCGGTGAGATACAGGCTATTTCCACATTGTAGACTCACATGCCCACATCAACTGGTTACTAAATCACTGTAAAGAACACATTCCTCTAATACTACAGCTTGACCACATGAAACTGCCAATATTTGACATTTTTTACCTACTAACACAGCAATTGTACATGGTTCAACCTAGTAGAATTTACCTGGTTCAAAGCATTTAAATTTT
Organism: Pan paniscus; assembly: GCF_029289425.2. NCBI lineage: Eukaryota > Metazoa > Chordata > Mammalia > Primates > Hominidae > Pan > Pan paniscus. The sequence goes on along the minus strand of NC_073255.2, from coordinate 108,755,689 downwards.
TTCACAAATGTATTGTTATTTTTACCAACATTAATATTCAAACCAGTTAATCTGCTACCAAATCACCACCAATTGACTGCATTTTTAAAAAGGAATAATCTATTCATCAAATTATAGTTATAGCTGAGAAGAGATATAGAAATAATTTAATATCCTACATACATCTTTCTGCATCATTTGAATTGTTTATGATAAAGATATATTGCTTTTATACTAAAAAGGAGATATCTGGAAAAGTTTTTATTACAAGTGAATGTGCTAAAGAACTAAAACAACACTATTAAATAAAAAGCATACAGGTGTTTATACAATACGGAACTATAATACAATAATGAATCATTATAACTGCAGTAATATTCTTCACTTCTAATCCCTCCTCACTTGGGTACTGGTGGAAATATGTATATTAAGGATCTCTTTTTCTATCCTGGTACACTGTAGACCCTGTATCAGCCTGTAATTTGCTCTCATATCTCATGTTAATCTAACATGTTAAATCTGTTTCTTTTCTAAATAGTTACTTTCCTGCATTAAAATTTACTCAGTGCAAAACATTTTCAATCTTGCTGTCTCCATTCACTGCTAGTTCAACCTGTAAATGACCCTCTTCTGCTGTTCCATGCTCTAGTTAATCTTGGTCCTATTTGTGATGGGAAAGATCCAAACAAATGCAGGTACTATATAAATGCTAGACATATGGCTCTTCTTAAATGCAAACATCTTGCTAGTAACTTCTGGGGAAAGGAAATGTACTTAGCAACAAGGATGGGAATGGTGTTGATTATAATCCAGGTACTGTCTTCAGGAGGAAAAGAGACAATTTAGGGACTGAGGGTTTCTGCAAGACCTGATAACAGGTTTTTTATTTTTTAATCTTGGTCTGGCCATAAAAACTAGGTTTAAAAGCCGTTAGGCAGTTTGCTTCATTTTAACTATTTTATACTTTATTACACATGGGTTACATGTACAGTTAACAAGAACACTACAAAGTATGTGATTGAAAAAAAAAAAAAAAAGATGAGTGGTTTCGCACCAAGCCCCTTATGTTTTCTGGTTAAGAAGAATAACCATTCATATCATATTAGCTATTACTATTTGACTAGATTTGTATTTACGTATATTTTATTTATGTATTTATTTAGAGGCAGGGTCTTGCTCTATTGCCCAGGCTGGAGTGCAAGGTGTAATTACAGCTCATTGCAGCCTCAACCTCCCAGGCTCAAGTGATCCTCCTGAGCAGCTGGGACCACAGGCACCTGCCGCCACCCCTGGCTAATGTTTTGTTGTTGTTGTTGTTGTTTGTTTGTTTCTAGTTATTTGTAGAGATGAGGTTTTGCTATGTTGTTCAGGCTGGTCTCGAATTCCCGCACTCAAGTGATTCTTCCACCTTGGCCTCCCAAAGTGCTGGGATTACAGGCATGATACACTGTGCCTGACCTTGCTGTCTGAATAGATTTAAATCAACCTCTCTTTAAATGAATGTATGTGAATAGCTATTGTTGTATGCTTTTACACATAAGATTTACACATCTGTATCTTTTACAGATAAGTTTAAAGTCAGAAAACATCTCCTTTGCCATGGCTACAAGTCCCAGCACCCAAAGGCACATAAGATACTCAACTTTGTAAGACTGTGGTGAAGAGGTAAAGCACTGTCAGACTCCTCCACAAAACAAGGTAGTTCTGCAGCATATTCTTAAGCAAATTAGAACCTACCTCCCTTTATGGAGAAACAGACCATTCACCATTCGCAACAGCCACAGCTCCAGGCTCATCATGCAGTGCTTCTCAAAGTATGGCCCTCCAACCAACTACATCAAAGTCAACTGGTGTGCCTGATACCAATGCAGATTCATGGAGTCCTATCCCAAAGCTACCAAATATAAGTTTATAAGGATGGAACCCACGAATCACCCAATACATATTTATTTAACATCTACTACATGCCAACCACAAGGCACTGGAGATAAAACAGAGGAAACACAGACAAAAAACTCTTGTTCTCATGAAGCTTATATTCTATATTTCAACCAAACTGTCCATTTAACATTTACACATCCTAAAGTTTAAAAATCACTGTGCTATGGCTCTCACAGAGGGAGAGGGGTAGCATGTTTATGGTGTGTGTGAGTGTGTGTGTGTGTTTGTGTGTTTACGTATTTAGTTACACTTCAACCTACTTGCTGCTCTACAAGCATATCAACAGAAACAGCTAAGTCAGTCCCTCAGTTCATGTATCTAGTGTCTGTCTTTGTCTTTTCTTCCTTGGGTTTCCCCTCTCTCACACACAAAGCTACTGAGGTAGATTCTACTGAAAGTGATAGTCTTGAGCTAGAAGGCAAAGGAAATTCTTCATTCTGAAAATTTGATGGTATTTTGATGTGTGCAGTTTTTTCCCGTTCAGTTGAAAAGCCCAAAAAATGTCAGCCAACAAAGTTTTTCATTATTAATGAACTGTTGATAAGGTCATAATTATATGGCCTTTCCAATCCCACTACAATTCTAAAATCTGTGAAAGAGTAAGATTTGCTGTAAATTGCCTTAGAACCAGTGCTTTGATAAACATATACAATCAGCAGATCTGATCATAATGAAAACAGATTATGAGCACAGAAGGAAGAGAAAGAAAAGACCGTAAAAAATGAATACAGATTTTGGTTGGAGCTGAATTAAAATTTCAAACATACCACTACTTCATTTGACTGAAACAAAGTCAAAGCTGAAAAAACTACAAAGTACAGCACAGTTCATTGGAAGGCCCACAGTCCCAGAGCCTGTGTTACCCAAAGCGTCAGTTCACCTTCAGGCAGTCATCCTCCTAGGCCTGGACAAGCCTTAAAATCCCTCAGGCTGACTCTACTCAGCAGTGGCCTTGTGAGCACCTAAGTTCACCTCAGCCCTGAGCGAGCTCTGCCACTTACATGAATGTCACTAATACACTGAGTCCCAATTTGCTTCTCTATCACTTGTACCTGTCCTCCTTGTCAGTATCCAGTAATGCTCGGCTGCTAATAACCGTGCTTGGCCAATGCTAGCATCACTCAAATGTTCGGGGTGTTTATGAGATATTTAATCTAAGAAAAGGCACTAAGGCCTTCCAACCATATGGTGGCAAAGACTGGGGAGTCCCAGCCTCTGAGTGGGCTCATTTCTTTCATTTTAACTGTTTAACTTTTCTGCTTCACATTATTCCAGCTAATGCAGCATTGAAAGAGGCTATTCTACATCTGGAAATACATAAAAGCAAGACAGGAATACATACCTATAAAGGGTAGAGTGACTTATCGCAAGTGTTCAGCATTTAGAAGTCTGTGATAATAAAATGGTTTATGCAAAGTTACATATCGCAAAATGTTATTTAATAAGCTTGAGATTATTCTCCTTCCAACTTTTTCTGAAAATAAAGACATCCTAAATCTCCTTGATACTAGGGAAACTACTTCAATACAAAAAATAATAACATTAAAAGATTTGCCAGACACAGCAGCTCACCCCTGTAATCCCAGCATTTTGAAAGGTGGAGGTGGGAGGACAGCTTGAGCTTAGGAGTTCAGGGCCAGCCTTGGAAACATAGCAAGACTCCTTATCTATAACAAATAAAAATTAGCTGGGCATGATGGCACATGCCTGTAGTCCCAGCTACTCGGGAGGCTAAAGCAAGAGAATCACCTGAACCCAGGAGTTTGAGGCTGCAGTGAGCTGTGATTACGCCACGACACTCCAGCCTGGGTGACAGAGTGAGAGGTGAGCCCAAGAATTTGAGGTTACACTATGACTATGATCACACCACTGCACTTCGGCCTAGGTAGAAGAGGGAAACTCTGTCTCTAAAAATAATAATAATAAATAAATTAGCAAGGTAACTTCAAATTGTCATAATAATTAAAAAAAAAACAGGTATTCAAGAAAATGACAAAGGGGAAGAAAAACAGGTTTCTCTATTATGGCCTTAAATTCTCCAGAAATCTTGCATCTCTGTACGCACTGTCAAACAGAGGAATTGGAGAAAGAGGTAACCTCATCATACATTCCTCTAGGTAAGAAACTATCTGACTCCTGGACAGTTTGGGTTACAAACAGTTGAGGGGACAGTCTCTGCAATGTACACTTGTGACTGGTATTGACAATAGCTCCTGCTCATACAACCTGCCTTTCCATAAGAGACAGGCAGCTCCTGAGAGCTATGGCAAACATCCACCCATTATTAGCATTACCATCATCTTCTCAAATGCACTCAACCTTCTACTGACCCATGCTTCCCTTTCTAATAAGTTTTCATCTTGTTTCATGTACATTACCCACACACACATTCATACACACACATATATATAAAATCTTAGTGCACTGAATATATTTGTAATTTGACTGATACACAGGGTGATTGATTCACCATGCACAACTGAAATAACCCTCACAGAATTGTAAAACTCAGGGTCACCTTCAAACACACCAATCCAACCCTTTATTTGACAATTGAGGACAATAAAATATAAAAGAATTTGGTCATAGGTCTCAAATTCTGGCCTCCTGATTCCTGACACAGTACAATTCCATTTTCATAATAAAATAAATATTTTCTGCTTTTCCTTTTGTCTTAGTTTTCTTGCATCCATTCCTAGTTTTTTGCTGTGGTCATGGTTTCCCTTTATCTTCATATCCTTCCAGGTGTTGGAAGGCAGAAAAACCTGAAGCTAAGAAGACTAAAAGGACATCAGATATATCCTGATTGTTGTGAAAACTGTTCACTTGCAGCATCACCACCTGGACTAAAGAGGTTTAAGAAGACAGTAATAAGTAAAGGGGGAGCTAAAGAGGAAACTGCTGCTCAAATCAGCTTTTGAAAAATGCCTTTATCTGATCTAGTCACTTCTCTTCTTAAAACCTCTCAACAGCTGCTTAACAGGACTTAGAAGAGCCCGCACAACAGGCTCCTGATGGAGAGGTCTCCATGCAGCTCCCGACTCCCTATCACACTTGGAACTCCAGCCATATGGTGCTTTTCTCAGATCTTCAATCCCCCGTGGTCTTTCAAAATTAGGAGACATTGTCCTTTCTGTTCCCTCTTCCACAGCTTCTGGGCCTCACCAATTCCCACCATCTCTTCAGATCTTAACTTAGTTATCATTTTCTTTGGAAGTGTTCCCTGACCCCCAAGGTTAAGTGAGGTGCCTTTTCTAACCTTCTCTCAGCAGTGTTGTCCTGTCACAGTATTATAATAACCTGATGACCTATTTCCACCTGTCTATATCCCCCACTCACTCATTATTTACACTTACTCCTGCTGTGCCCATAGCACTCAATTCAGTGCTGAGTTTAGAGAAAATGCCTATTAAGTGCTGATTGAATAACGCATGCATGAACAAGAAAAATAAAATCATTACAGGATCCTCCATAAATCACTGCAAGGAGCACAGTATCTAGCATTGCACTCTGCTGTAGATTGGTTATCTCACTACAATGCATTTAGTTCACCCTGAATATATTGATCAAAAATAAATCCATTCTCATTTTCTTATTAACTGACAAACAAAGGGAGACTATAGATGTCGCAGAAATTTAAAAAGAAGCAAAGAAATATCCTATAGGATGTCATTAGGAGTTTTCCTTTCATAAGTGGGTGAAATGTTATATATTAATGCTATAACTAAAAAGGCATTATTTTATTTCCACACACATTTCAGATTATGGAAAGATGGTAAAAGATTTGCTTTGAAAGTATCATTTATTTCTAAAAGCACATGTCGGAAACTGAAATTGTATCCCAACATTTTATTCAGCATGAGATAAGTTTGTTAACAATAAGACAGTATCAATAAGAAAAGGAAGACGATGTTCTAACCATACATGGATTTACAGTAGAACCAGATCCAACCCGCAGACTTGGTTTATGTACCCTGTGCAGTATTTTTTAATCTTTGTCAGGTATTTAAAGATCAGAAATTTTCACATAAATAAACACTCTGGCTTTTCTATAAAAATCAGAACCTCTGCCATCCTGTGCTTCACGATGTGGTAAAAGTTATGTGGCTGGAGCTACACAACTGGCCCCTTCAACAAGCATCACTGCTATGGCTCCCCACCCTCTCCAATCCCCAAGAGCGCAGAGCTCTTATACCCTATTATTGCTGGACCGCTAAGTTTGTGGTCCCTAAATTAATGTTTGAATGTCATGTGTAAAAACCTAACACCACTTTGTCCAAGATAAGATAAAGTAACAATTATAAGTGTATTAGTCCATTTTGTGTTGCTATAAAGAAATACTGAGGCTGGGTAATTCAAAAGAAAAGAGGTTTATGTGGTTCACAATTCTACAGGCTATATAAGCATGGCACTCACATCTGCTCGGCTTCTTGTGAGGCCTCAGGAAGATTTCTGTCATGGCAGGAGGTGAAGAGCAAGCAGCATATCACATGATGAGAGAGGAAGCAAGGGCTCGGGAAGCAAGAGGATTTGGGGAGGTATCAGGCTCCTTTTTAAACAACCAGATGTGAAGTGAACTCACTGCCCCATAAGAGCACCAAGCCATTCATGAGGGATCCGCCCCCACGACCCAAACACCTCCCAACAGGCACCACCTCCAACACCGGGAATCACATTTCAACATGAGATTTGGCAAGAACAAACATCTAAACTCAATCAATGAGGAAACTGGAAGTAGACAATTTAAAGTGGGTTTTACGTGTCCCACAAATCAATAAACAGAGTAAGAAAAGGGACAAGAAGGAGAACACATAAGAAGGTATTTGTGGATGGTCGTAATTTCAGCCAACGAATAGGCAAAAATAAAATTATATCAATTTTCAATTATTTATTTCAAAGCCCCAATGAAACCCACTAGATGAAATAGGAACCTCTTAGTGTTATTAGCATGGGACATTTGTTTCTTTCATATCACTTTGAATACAGATTCATTGATTGGCAGATTTAATCAGACACTGAAAGACATTTAGCCCATTTGATGCACTTTTTCAGATAAGACTAATGTGGCTCAGAATGTTGAAAATCATCCAATTTGGGATGTGTCCTCCCCTCACTAGCCCTCTGCTGCTCCAATTCAATCTCAGAGGCTTAGAAAAAAAGTCAAGTAGGCATTAAACTTTTCATATTTACCCCCCAGGAAAATGAGGAATAAAGAAATAAAATGCACTTATTCAAGGTAGCAACAGAGAGCCAACAGCCAAGCTGGGCCAAGAGTCAGGTCTAGTTCCCAGGCCATACTGCCAGGCTTCTACCTGAAACACTGCAGAGTTTAAAGTCTGAGAAAACTGGCTGGGCACTGTGGCTCAGGCCAGGCAAAGTGGCTCACACCTGTAATCCCAGCACTTTGGGAGGCCAAGGCGGGCAAATCACTTGAGGTAAGCCTGGCCAACATGGTGAAACCTCATCTCTACTAAAAAACTTAGCCAGGCATGATGATGCAAGCCTGCAGTCCCAGCTATTTGGGAGGCTGAGGTGGGAGGATCACTTCAACCCAGGAGGCAGAAGTTGCAGTGAGCCAAGATCATGTCACCGCACTTCAGCCTGGGCGACAGGTTAAGACTCTCTGTCAAAAGAAAAAAAAAAAAAAACATGCTTATGCCTTGACAGACCCCACCCCCAACATACACACAAAACAAACAGAATGGGAGGAAGGCAGAGATAAATGCTAATTAATGCATGAAACTCAGAATAAAATTAATCCAATGATAACACTGACAAGGATGTGAACAAATAAATACACTTGGACACTCTTTGAGGTCAGAGTTATTGTGGTGGGAAGGAAGACTAGTAAACACCTAAAAAAATTACATTTTTCATAGCCCTTGAACCTGCATTTCTCCTGGGAATTTATCTTTTAAGAAACAGGGGCAGAAATAAGCAAAGACACATTAATAAGAATGGTCATTTCAATGTTCTTCATAAACAGTAAAATATTAGAAATAACCTAAACTGTCATTCATTGTGTTAAATAAAATTTATTCTGGTTAAATAAAATATGGTACATTTATATAACATAGAAATCATGTACATATTTAAAAATATACTATAGTTCTCTAACTACCAATATTGTAACATGTCTATGGGGAAAAACATCAAGTTGAGAACTGTATGCATTTAAAAAGAAAGTAGAGGTGGTGGATGTACTCAAGCTATGAAAAGAAATTACCCATGTGGAAGAAAACAGAGCTCAGGGGATAAAGTATGGGTAGATTGGTGGTTTACTGTTTATTTAATATTAATTATTTCGTTTAATTTTTTATCTGGATAATCTATTCTTTTATATTATAAATGTAGCTAATAAAAATTAATTAAAATATTTTTTAATTCCTTTGCTTTCTACTCTCTTCTAAGGCAGGTACTTATTTAACAAAGTATTTATTGATTTATTCAGCTAATATGTATTGACCACCTATTTCTGTTTGTGATTATCTAACCTCGGAAGATATGGAAAGATACAGCAAATGCCAAAAAACTTTTAACATTTGACTCCTTCTGGAATATAAGCAAAATTCATACTATGTGTAGGTTAGCTCTGGAGTAGACAAGCATCCAAGAACACCTCCAGATTGCTTGGCATAACCTGCCTAGAGAAATGTTTTGATACATACAATGACAAACCCTCCTTCCCTAAGTAAGATAAAGCAGTTGAACCAAAATAAATAAGTATTCTTGCCACCCAAAAACTCTTCTGCTGGGATCTTAAAAGGAAAGAGAATAATGAGCAATCAGGCCCTGCTTGCCTCTACTCCACACAGGAGAGCTTTGGGGAAACGGACTGCACCAACCAGAAAGCAAACTGTTCCTGATAAGGGTGAAGGGAGGAAGGAGAGTGGGGTGATGTGGAGGGCAGGAGCCTATACAGAGGCCAAGCCCCAACATTAGGATGCTGGGGGCCACTTTGGTTATTCAGGTGATTTTCATCCTTTCCAAGTGAATTACCTCATAAAACCAAGGGAAGTGATGGGCCCACAACCAGGTGGTGACTGATGACACCTATGGTTGGCCACACCTACCCATTTCCCTGATCCTGGTCCTAACCTACTCTGGCATGGGGCACTGGGTGACTGACAGGTTTTTACATTTTTCCTTTTGTTCTTACTACCTCAATAAATAAATAGATGTGTTTTTCCCATTTTAGAATCTGGGGTACTGCTTAGTGTGATGGAAATGTGCAGATCAGCTACTTCTAACAAAATGAGTCTGTCTCCATTCAAACATTTCCTGAAGCTAGTCAAGAACATGTTCAGCAACAGCACAGACTGGCAGTTCAAAGAAGGATCTTAAAGCAAAACTACTCCTCTTAAGTGGGTGAGAAGAGCCATAAATAACTTTATTACAGCGGATCTTTGTAAGTGCATGAGAGTGTAACAACCGAACAACTGAAATATTAGAGCAATGGAGAAATAGGAGAGAGAACTCCCAACGGAGCCAAGTGTGGAACCTTATAGTACAGGTCCCACATGAGCTGCTCTGGAGGAACCTATGGATATGTTATAATGAGATGCAGCATTCTAAGCTCAAGGAACTTGAGTTTGGGGGAAGAAGAAGAGTCACAGATGGGAAAATATGTAGTTTATTTTGGTTGAAAACCAAAATGTTTGAAGTAAAGTAATGGGGACAAAGTTGGAGACAAAGGTTTGGGTCCTCATTCTTCAGGTTTTTATGGAGTTTAATTATTATTTTATATAAAAAAAGACAGGAGAGTTAAATAAAAGGTGGGCCTCTGTAAGGTTCATCCAGCAGGAATACACAGAGTAGATTACTGTTGGAGAAGATGGTGTCCTTTCACATAAAACTAACTGAATGCACTATTCTAGGAGAGCTTAAGAGAACAGCTATTAATGGCTAGAAACTGCCACCCTAACTTAGTGACATAATAGTGTCACCAAGGAGACAAAAAAATTCTCATTTTATTTTTTCAGAAAACCTCATACAGATATTAGATTACCTGAAATAAAAATGTACATGCCTATTAAAAGGTTAGCATTGAGTAGTGCCTATTACCTGTGATACAAATAATACAATGTACTACAAGTCTTATGAGACGGTTTGCTGGGAATGTATTCAAACGTAAGTGACACCAGAAAAGTGAGCTAGCAAAAACAATTTCTACCTGCCTATATGCCGTACATGTACATTTGGATATTTTCTTTCTTTCTAGTTTTAAACTACCACTTCATCTTAAAAAAAAAATAAAGAAAACCAAAACAAAGGTAATTCAAATAAGTTCAAATAAAGGACTTAATCAATTTTCTGATTTAAATATCCCCCAGAATATTTCTATATAATAGTTTTAGAAGATGAAAAGTAAAATTAAACTTTTAAAACAAGTGGAATAAAAACAATGATGTCCAAAAATGTTTAACCAGATTTACATAGTGTAATATCTACCATTAAATGCCTTCAAAAATATAGAAAGCATAGTTTTAAGACTCAGGAATATATGCAATGCAATACTCGCTTATGTAATGAGTTAAGAGAACTCATTCATTCATTCAATAAATGTTTACTGAGTGACTACTCTGTGCAAGGCACTGTGCTAGGTACTGGAGACACAACACTGAAACAAAAGAAAAAAAATAAGTAAAAATCCTGCCCACCTGATGTTTATCTGGTGGGGAGAGACAATCACAAAAAAGGAACGTGTAAAATAAGTATTTTGTTAGAGTGTGGCAAGTGCTAAGGAGAAAAAGTTTCTCTCTCTCTCTTGCTAGATATTTTGCCACAAGCTGCCATCTTGTGACTAACCTAAGGGTCACTATTTTAGAATGAAGCCAGAGCTAAGGAGAGAGCTCCACAGAGATGGGGAAGGGTTATCTTCACCATCTGAAGCCTCACCTTTCCTCTGGACTTACTGTGTGAGACAATACATTCTTGTTTGTATATTTGTTTAAACCATCTGAGTAAAGGCTATCTGTGATTTGCAGCCAAAAACTTTCTAATATGAGAAGTTTAAGAAAGAACTTTCCAATATGATTTAAAAACTGAGATTTTCTTATCCTTCATTTGTTGACTGCAGAGAGGGTTAAGATCACATGAACAACAGATCTGGAGCTTGGAAATGAAACCTGATCATTCCTACCAGCTTTTTGCAAATATATGCAAATACCACATGAACACAGCCAGAAAACAGATAATTTTCTATCTAGAAACTCTGAGACAATAATCTAGCTTCATATTTCATTTCAGAGTAGAAGAGACCAACAGCCCAGCACAGGAATTTAGAAGTCCCACATCATGACTCTAAGGCCAGTGCTCTTTCTACCATCTGTTCCAGACGAACACAGTATTAGTTGAAAGGGAGCTTATATATCATTAGGCCAAACCCTACATTTTGTAGCCTAAAAAGTGTATTTCTCCTTACCCCACCCCCAATCAAAGCCACCTGAGATGATGGGAAGTTAAATTCCTTGATGAAGGTCAGGGTTTATCAAAGGCAGATTAGAATTTACCTCTCCTAATTCCCAATCCTAACTGTACTTCCACAGGTCACCTCCCTCCAGGCTCCAGTATTATGTGCCTATGCAACTAGCTATTAAAGTGCTTTTCTAATTTTTCAAAATCTTTCTGGCTAAACTTGCAAGGCATGTTATTGCTCTGTTTCTCTGTTATATGCCTGTTACCAAGGACACTCCAAGGAGTAATGATAATTTATTTTTTTAATCCATTTCATTTTAAATTACAAAACCAAAGTCATAACTTGGCAGCTCTATGAAAATAGGGTGAAAATGCTTACCTTTTCCCTAGTAAAAATTTAAAGATGCTATATAAATGGAAGCTTGACAATGGGATATATATCAGTAAAAATTACATTACATTATATAGATCATAGTCAAAAACTCCATTATCTGAGGCAGGAATAGCATAAAAAGCATCTGAATTTCTTCCAGGCTATTGACCTTCCCTACAGCATGCCTTTACAAGCATTTTCCTCCCTCTAATCATCAGGTGGACTTTCACTTCCAGTTCAGAAAATTCCCAAGACACTGCTCCTGGCTCTGCTATGCACAGATTATGTGTCTTCATTTCTAGAGAACCAGGTCTCTGCCCCAGGGAGCTTTGCCATGGGTCTCAAGCCAAAGAATTCCCTGCCACAGCCCCAGCACTAAGGAGACTAGATCAAGTACTTTCCAGGATGCTTTTTATTGAGGAATATGATTAGATGTATTGTTTTTCCTAACAAGCATTAATCCTTAAAATCTAGAGCTTTACTAATATATCTCATATATACAAGGTTAACCTACTGAGATGGACACAGCTAATTCCCAGTGCTTAAGATTATCATCAATTAATTTTAATGAATAAAATAATCAAGTCATTAATTTTCTAATAAAGCTGCAAAATTTTTAAAAAATCAAGATAAATCACTACTTTTAAATATGCATTTCTTGTGTGACAAGTATATATGAGTTACATTAAACTATAATTGTGAATTTTTTTAAGGAAAAAGGGACTGAGACTAATGAACTAGTGAACCAAAATATTAAAGCTAGAAGAGAACTAGCAGTATTGGGTGCAAAATTTTGGTTGTATCAACTTCATATGACCTCAAGCCAAACATTAGCTCCCACTCTTAGTGAAGAAAATGTAAATTTAAGGAACTATCAAAATTTATCTCATGTACCTACATCAAGCAAGGTAAATAATTAACAGCAGAACATTTCTTATAAGCACAATAGTGATGCTTTGGTCTCAGTAAAATCAAGCAGGAAAAATATTGTCACTGTGCAAACCTCTCCAATAAAAGCAACATTAGCAATAGGTTGTTTGGCATTCCTATGAAAGATCCACACAACAACTTAGGAAATGTTTTATCTCTTCACTTGTAAATTCAGGCCCTCATTCAACTCAGACACTAACAGAAGGATTAATAAATTTTACAAATTAGGGTTCCAGGTACCAACTTTTGCAATGGTGCAAAAACTATGACACAGCTTAGTTTGCTATGTACTAGGCAAATTTAGTACCTTATTTTATATATTTTCTTATAAGATGCTATTTTTAATCCTATGAAGCCATCATTTGACATTTTGCAACAAACTGCCATTCGCCATTCATGTGTATGTGTATGCACGCACAGACGCACATAGATGTGTGGGTTTTACTTCCAGATTGTGTCTGACACACTCTGGTTCTTCTGAGAGAAAGACGTCTTTTTGTTTCAAAAGTCTTTCTAGCAGCTTCTGCTTTCTCCAATCTGTGCCACTTGTTCCTAACACCCTTCCTTTCTGCCTTTATTTTCCTAGGCTGCAGTACCAGATCACTTTCTGGTGCACATTCTCACTGCCTTCTTTCACACCAATCACTAATAAGCGAATATTTCCCACTTTAAGCTGTCTTCTTTCAAACTCTTCAAAGTTTTCACATGAGTCTCACACAGCACTTTGTACTTGTGGGGATCGTTTGACAGGAACAAAGAAAGTGAAGTTAGATGCCTAATGTTACTGCCAAAATGTCAAATGTTGGCTTCATAGGATCAAAATAGCATCTTGTAAGAAAATATATAAAATAAGGTATTAAATTTGCCTAGTACATAACAAACTAACCTGTGTCATCGTTTTGAGTATAATAAATCCAAAGATACAATTAGCTATTAAAGTACTTTTCTCATTTTTCAAAATATTTCTAACTAAACTTGCAGGGGCTGTTATTGCTCTGTTGCTTTGTTATATGCTTGTTGCTAAGGGCACTCCAAGGTGTTATGATTATTTTTTAAAAAAATACATAGGATTTGAATTCTAGGCTTTGTCTCTGCTAGCTTGTGATCTTGCTCAGCTGCTTCCTCATCTTCAGTGTAAGGATGGTACCTGTATTAAAGGCTGCATGAGGACATGCGAAACACCTACCGCAGTGCCCAACACAGAGTGGGCACTCCATGAAAATTAGTTTCCTCTTTTCCATAAGCAAGTGTCTGGAACTACTAAGAATATAAGAAGTACCCTCAAGTAACCACAGTCACTAGAATCTTCCCAGCTCCTTTTGTTCCACTGGGAAAGCTGACACGTGTGTGTGTGTGTGTGTGTATGTGTGTGTGTGTGTGTGTGTACATATATATATATATGATGAAAATATCATTATTATCAGAAACTTCATAAGGAAGTGCTGCTGTAGGTAAGTGCTGCTTCGTAAGCAACTGCTCTGTTATGGGCAACTAACAAAAAAGGAGGCAATTAAGCAACATGTTCAGTTACCACCCCAAATTTAACAATATTGTATATTACTTTTATTTTTAAATAATAGACTTTATTTTTAGAGCAGTTTTATGTTTACAAAAGAAAAGTAAGCAGAAAGTTCAGAGGGTTCCCATATAGTCCCTCCTCTCCCACTTCCCAGGTTCCCCTACTATTAACATAGGAGGCTATATTTTTTACAGCTGATGAGCTAAAATTGATCACTTTTTTATTCACTGAGGTCCACAGTTCGTGTTCACTGTTTGTTTTCTATATTGTATGGGTTTGGACAAATGAATTATTTCCACCATTACAATAAGACATAGAATAGTTGCAATGTTCTAAAAGTTCCCTGTAACTTTTATTTTTCAAATAGGAAAACTTTTTTTTACCCTGATTATGAAAGTAAAACTTATTTGCCTCAAAAAATGTTTAACAATTTCTAAAGGTATAAAGCAAAAAAACATAAAAATCCATCAAATTCTAGCTATAGAAAACCAGTTTGATACCTTCCCTCCCATTTCTTTTTCTATTCATATGCCACCATATATGTACCTGTATGTGCATATGTGTACTCTCTTGTATTTTTCCTTCATTCACTTGCACTTTAAACAGACACAATGTCAATGAAAAAGTTAAAGAAAATCCCTCAGAATTTCTACTAATGCAATATTGGCTAAACCTCTCAATGGAGAACAGTTGTAGCCCTTTGGTATAAGAGAAACTATGGTAAGCAGTCTGTATCACCTTCTATTGTAAAGGTAAAACATACTGATTGTGGAATGGGAATGCATCAAAGTGGAAGTGAATAAAACAGGAAAAACGATAAAGAGAAAGGTATCTTGGACTATTACTCAGAATTCCTACATCTCTTCCAGAACTACTATATTGTCCTATCTTGGACTGAGGCCACAAGCTTCCCTTATGTATCCAATTCTCCAACCACCAGTCCTACCCTAGCAAAGGAAGGGATGGGAAAGATCACAGTTAAAAGACAAAGAATTATTTTAACTCTTGTTCTCCCTGCTTACCTAAATCTTAATACATCAAAAGGGGACTTATAGTTAATTAGAGAAGAATGTCCTGTTCTGGTTATTCTTTTGGATATATTTCTGGCAAATCACTATGGCTTTAAAGAAAACTAAAAGCCTTCTTATATAGTTCTTTTTAAGGATCATGAACTTTCCAAACTTTATGGATCAAATAACAAGTAAGACTTGAGCTCCACTCAGCCCTTGGTTCTGGAAAATCACTCTGCCAATCTCTCCAACACAGAAAACTGCACACACTGCAATCTTTTTCACTCCTTTAAAATTAAACAGGGCTTTGAAACGAAGATAGGCAGTTGCCAGGCTAGAAAAGACAGGAGTAGAGAACATCTTAGCTTGAAAGTCCGACAGCTTCTGGTGACAGTGACAAGGTAATAGGGCAGTCCTCTTAGAAGGAAAATAGATGTAGCCTGTCATCTGAAGCAAGTAATTTCCAGTCTCTTATCCCATCATCCCAAAGTTTAAATGATAGTCAGCTTAACTCACAACCTTCATTCTTTTTACATCCTTCTAGATGTCTACACAGTAGGCATGCAGTATATGCTGGCTGCATTGAAGTAAACATCCCAGCAAGCAAACCTGTCTGTCAGTACAGGATGGAGGCATGAGGCAACAACATAATGCAAGAAACAATTTCAAAAAGGGAAAAAAACTTCACTATGCACACAAGCACTTGGAACACATTCCACTTTGATTCTGAATGAAAAAAATGCATAAAACCCTACTATCTGTAATAAATGATATTTCATTAAAACCAATAGTTTATACTAGAGAAAGGGAAACTAGGCATAGCATCCTATGATACCATTTGGAAGAAGTGTGAAAAATAACCAGAAATAAAATTATTTGTTTCTTACATGTAATATGTTGTTTTCACAAGACTCCTGAGGCACAAATTTGCCGTTTGTTTTTAAATCTTGAGAGACACATTGCAGCAAGTAGAGATCATTAAAGCCCTGTATGCTAAGGAAAAGAACAGATGGGGTGGGAGGAAGTGAGCAAATGGGCTTCCCTGCATACAACCTTCGTCACTAGAAAGCTATCTTGCTGTGGATTCCACCACACTGAAACAGCAAAACTGTTCATTATGGCTAATGACTTACTTGAACAGAGGCAAGGGGCATTAGCAGAGTACGAAAAGGCACACAGCTAGAACCCTGGAGGCCAAGCCATAGTCTCAATTCTACACTATTGAGGTCCTAGGCAGGTCAATCAACCACTGAGACTTGATTCATTTCCTCACCTCTTAAATGAATGCCTGGAACAAGATCTCTGCATTTCTTTCACCCAAATTTTCTACAAAACTTTCTTGCTCAACTATCAGGGGAACCACCCCCAATATTTCAATGTAGGTTCTTTCCTATTTTCCCTAAGTGTCAGCTGGTCTGAGAAATAAAGAGAAAGAATACAAAGAGAGAAATTTTACCTTGGGGCCTCCGGGGGTGCCATCACATATTGGTAGGACCGTGATGGCGACCCCTGGCTGCAAAACCAGCAAGTTTTTATTAGGGATTTCAAAAGGGGAGGGGGTGTACGAATAGTGAGTGGGTCACAGAGATCACATGTTTCAAAGGGCAATAAAAGATCCCAAGGCAAAGGGCAGAGCAAGACCACAAGGCAAGGGCGAAATTAGAATTACTGATGAGGGTCCATGTTCCGCTGGGCACGTATTGTCTTGATAAACATCTTAACAGGAAACAGGGTTCAAGAGCAGACAACCAGTCTGACTAGAATCTACCAGGCTGGAATTTCCCAATCCTAGTAAGCCTGAGGGCACTGCAGGAGACCAGGGTGTATTTCATCCCTTATCTCAACTGCATAAGACAGACACTCCCAGAGCGGCTATCTATAGACCTACCCCTGGGAATGCATTCCTTTCCCAGGGTATTAATTATTAATATTCCTTGCTGGGAAAATAATTCAGCAATATTTCTCCTACTCACACATCTGTTTATAGGCTCCCTGCAAGAAGAAAAATATGGCTGTATTCTGCCTGACCCTGCAGGCAGTCAGACCTTATGGTTATCTTTCCTTGTTCCCTGCAAATCGCTGTTACTCTGTTCTTTTTCAGGGTGCACTGATTTCATATTGTTCAAACACTCATGTTTTACAATTTGTACAGTTAACGCAATCATCGCAGGGTCCTGAGGTGACATACATCCTCAGCCTATGAAGATGACAGCATTAAGAGATTAAAGACAGGCATAGGAAATTATAAAAGTATTAATTTTGGGAACTAATAAATGTCCATGAAATCTTCACAATTTATGTTCAGAGATTGCAGTAAAACAGGCATAAGAAATTATAAAAGTATTAATTTTGGGAACTAATAAATGTTCATGAAATCTTCACAATTTATGTTCTTCTGCCGCAGCTTCAGCCGGTCCCTCCATTTGGGGTCCCTGACTTCCTGCAACACTCGACCACCGTCATACCCGTTGCAGCAGAGGGAACTTTGGTCAGTGTGTGTTTTGTAATTTGTATTATGGAAACAACAGGCATCCTACATATGTTTTTCCAAACAACACATCCTTTCCCCTCCTCACCACAATCCTGATCTGCAACCCACCCTAGCCTTGAAAATCACTACTCTAGATGTTTAATATGTCTTCTAACACTAATGTTGTAAGAATCTCTAAGGTTCATCCTACAAAACCCAGGCATACCCTCACACCAGAGATGGTGCCCATACGCCCCTCTGAATCTGTCTGCCCACCTTCCCCTGACCAGGTCAAGTCAGAGTCAAGAAGGCAGAATCCAGTAGTAAAAAAACAAAGAAGAACAGGCTCTGCTGGGCTTCTAAGTCCATCTCTGATACTCTGGCCAGGCTTCTCTAGGCCCAACATGTCTTTCTCCCCACAGAGATAATACATCCAGCCTTTGATTATAAAAGCAGAGGGCAGTGACAGTTTGGCCCATCTCTTTCTGTGTAATCTGGAGTGACTCTGAAATCATGTTCTAATACACTAAGCTTATCATTCTGCTGTCTAGAATTTTATTTCACTTAGAAATATTATTTAATTAGCCGGGTGTGGAGGTGGGCACCTGCAGTCCCAGCTACTCGGGAGGCTGAGGCAGGAAAACTGCTTGAACCCAGGAGGTGGAGGTTGCAGTGAGCCGAGATTGTACCACTGCATTCCAGCCTGGGTGATAGAGCGAGACTCCATCTCAAAAAAAAAAAAAGGAAAAAAGAAAGAAAGAAATATTATTTAAAATATTTTGCAGAAGTGTAGCAAGCCTAATAACAAACTCTCCATAGCAAAGATTCTTTCTCTTATACAACCTTTGCATGTGATCACAATGCCCAGGAATAATCATTGCCATACGGTCCAAAGGCCTGAGGGAAAATGGCCAGCTATCCCATTAAACTCTAAAACTAACTCCCACTCTGGAGCAAGTGCCAGCTGTCCCAGAAACCCTTTATTTGCATGCTTTTATGATTTTGTATTTTCCTGAGAAGGAGACTGGCTGCTTAACTTGTATTTCAAAAGAATCTGTGATGCAAATGAGGTGAACATTCTACTTGCTGCTCAGCAGGTACAGAAACAATATACAGTTACATGCTGCATAATGACATTTTGGTCAATGATGTACTGTACATATGACGATGGCCACATAAGATTATGATAGAGCTTAAAAATGTCTAGCCCCTACTAATGTCATGGTCATGATAACATTGTAGGGCAGTGCATTACTCCTGTGTTTGTGTGATGCTGGTGCAAACAAACCTACTGCATTGGCAGTTGTATAAAAGGGTTGCATAGACAATTATGTACAGAACAATAATACCTGATAATGATAATAAATGACTATGTTACTGGTTTATGTATACCATTTTTATCATTATGTTAGTGTATGCCTTTACTCCTTTTACTTGTTAAAAAAAATCACTGTAAAACAGCCTTAGGCAGGTTCTTCAGGAGGTATTCTAGAAGAAGGCCTTGTTATAATAGGAGATGACAGCTCCAAGCATGTTATTGCTCCTGAAGTCCTTCCAGTGGGACAAGACATCGAGGTGGAAGATAGAGATATTGATAATCCTGACCCCATGTATCCAAGGCTACTGTGTGTGTTTGTGTATTGGTTTTTAAGAAAGACATTTAAAAAGTAAAAAAGAAAAAAATTGAAATATTAAAAATAGCTTATAGAATAAGGATATAAAGAAAAAAGATATTTTTTGTACATCTAGGCAATGTGTCTGCATCTTAACTTCAGGGTTATTATAAAAGAGTCTAAAAGTGTTTCTAATTACAAAGTTTATAAAGTTAAAAAATTAATGGTAAGCTAAGGTTATTACTGAAGATAAAGTTTTTAAAATAAATCTAGTGTAGCCTAAGTATACAGTATTTGTAAAGTCTACAGTAGTATAGTAGGCCTTCATATTCACTCACTACTCACTCATTGACTCACCAATGAAACTTCTAGTCCTGCAAGCTCCATTCACGGTAAGTGCTCTGTACAGGTGTACCATTTTTATCTCTTATACTGTATTTTCACTGTACCTTTTCTACATTTAGATATACAAATACTTACCATTGTGTTACAATTACCTACAGTATTCAATAGGAAAACATGCTGTAGAGGTTTGTAACTGAGGAGCAATGGGCTATATACCATATAGCCTAGGTATGTACAAAGCTGCACCATCTATATCTTTATATTAGCACTCTATGATGTTTGCACAAAGATGGAATCACCTAATGGTACATTTATCAGAATGCACTCTGTTATTAAGTGATGCAGGACTTAATATATACCCACAAAGTGTACTGTACTAGTACTGTACACTGGACTACTATATGTGACTTGGTAGGAAGTGAGAGAGGAGCAGGAGGAGGAGGTGAGGGAGGCAAGAAGCAATAGAAGTAATTACAGAATGATAGGATCATGTCATATTTACCTAGCACTTCATTGTCAACAACACACTTTGATTTTCATTATCATTGTCTTGCACAGAGACTTACATGTATTAAGTGCATTTGTATTCATAGCCTGGCATCCACTGCTCCTACAAAGGGCAAACTCAACCATCTCTCCTTCCCCTTCCTTCCAGCAATTATCTGTTCTCTCTGGCTAGTCTTCCTCTCTTTCTGCTAGGACATTACCTTTAAACATACCCTAGAGCACCATCTTATAAAATTCTCCCTTGACTTCAAGTTCTCCACTCCCCACCTGCCACACTTACCCACGCTTAACAATCATTTCTCAGTTACTCTTTCTTAAGATCCCAATCCTTACAAATTCCTCTATCATCTCCCACTTTATCCATAACCTACTCTAATCTGGCATCCATGTCTTTCATTCTTTCTAGTCAGTTTCTGTCTCGCAAAAACCTCTGACAGATTATTTTCTCCTTTTTCAATGCCTTTATCTTCTTGTTTACTTTGTCCTCCTTTGCTCCTTGTCAGTCACCGTCACTCCTGCTGCCTCATCCTCCTAACATCTAAACCCTGGGCTGTGACTTGAGCCCTCTTTTCTGTCTACATTCACTGAATGGATAATCTCATCTATTTCTGTGGTTTTAAAGACCATCTGTTCACTGATAAATCTCTAGTTTTTCCCTCTAGCCTGAGTGTACCCTTGAGCACCAGCCTTATACATCAGCTGCCAACTAGACATCATGAATTGCATGGCTGATAGCCATTTCAAAGAATCCTTGATTTCCCCCAGATCTGCCCCAAACCTGTTATTCCCACAAAATAATACATTCCAGTAAATGCTAAACAAATAAAACCCAGAATTTGGCCTTGATTCCTATTTCCTCTTATCCCCTGGATCAATCCAGCAGAAAGTCCCATTAGCAGTACCATCAAAAAATGTCCAGTCTCCATTTACTTTTCCCCATCTCCAGGTTATAAACCTAGTTTAAACTACCAACACCTTTCTTCCCAGTCTACTAAAAACCCAAATGCAAAGTACTCTTTTAAAACTTATGCTGCAAACGAACAAAACCTCCAATTTCTTCCCAATTACTCCAGTGGCTTCCCATTACAGTCCTAATAAAATTTCATCTTTCATACACAAGGCCCTACTTTATCTGATCACTCCCCTCTCAGTCTCCACACATCAGCTTCCAGCCTTACTTGCTTTTCACTTGTCTTCAAGGAAGTCAATCTATATGTCTGACATACTCCCATTGTTTTAACAAAACAAATGTATTTGATAATCATGGCTTTGTTCTCTAATAATACCTACTACCACTGTTGATTAACATATCTTTCAAAGTAATTTGTAGGAAAATGTAGTAATTGTACATATGCTAAATGAGAGATACAAAGTAGAGACATAATTTCCTCTAATTGCTTCCATCTTATTTTCAGATCATTTACTTAATAAATGTCCTTACAGTAAAGTTTCAGAAGGCCACTGATCTTTTGAGCCTAAGACCATATGATGACAAACATCAAGAGCTAATAATTTATTTAAGCACCACCAAGGGGTCTTTTAGTCACTGCCAGAACAGCCTTTTATTAAGGCAATTGGGTAAATTGGTCTAAATGGTTTTAAATTGTTTTTAGAATTATTAGAGCTACTATGAAATATCCAAAGTTTACATTCTTACAGGAATTTGAAAGGAAATGCAAGTCAATTTATAAAAGGTATGAGGGGTTTGTTCATTTTCACCCTAAAAACAAATTTGACCAAAATGATTGGGTCTATTTTTAAGTCCTTTCTTAAAAATCTTGCCGGCTTTGAAAGTAGAAGGGGAGATACAAGCTACATAAAAGGCTATTTAACATTATACATTTTTGAAGCCATACTAATGATTCATACACTAAAATAAACCTTGCAATACTAGTCAGACTATCTGGTGCTTTATCCAACAATAAATCAAGGATACCAACCACATGCTGCCTTATCTAGACTACTCTTCATTCACACCAATCAAACACACAAACAGAAAACCAACTCCAATGCATTGTCTAACTGGGCCATTTGTTCTCATTTTCATTTTTGAACTAGACACAAGAGACTTGAAGACAGAAAATATGCCTTATAACTTTTCTTGTGCCCCCAGATGAGTGGTTGCAAACAGGAAAACATATCAAAGTCCCTAGGAAACTTTAAAAATGGGATTGTTGTACCTCAGCCTCAAAGATTCTGATTCAGTATATCTGGGGTGTGCATTTATAAATGCTCCCCAAGGGATTCTGACATGCAGATACATTGTAGAATTACCATCATAGAGCCTTTACATGGTGTTCATATTATAGCCATTGTGTGACTAATGGTTTCACAAATTTTAGAAATGAAGTTGTTTTCAATTATCAATCAACTAATAGTTGGAAGCATCCCCATCTTTATAGAACATGAATGAGATTTAAAACAAAATGAGCTCATGAGACAGGAAGTGGAAATGCTGAAGCTATGCCCAGACCTGGTTATTCTGAATAACCCAATCTCACTCCTCTGCTACTTCTTTAAAGAAAAGACAATGGCAAACAGAGTCGACAGCTAAGTGCTGACATGATGGGTGACAAGGTGATGGCTGGATGTGGGAAATGGCTACTAGCATGAGAAGAGATCATGCAGACACCACTGACAGTCCCAGAAACATTCACCAAGGCCCTAGCCATGTGACTTTCTCATCGCCTCTGACCTACTCAAGGCATTGTAACCCATTACACTGAGTGACTTCCTCTATAAGAACTTCTTCAAAGCCTTTTACATAAGCTCCTTTTCATGACCTAAGTTCTTAAGCTAAAGTATTTTTATTAAACCTGACCTCCCGGCCCACACACATGCTTAAGATAATGTAGAGGAAAAGTGTTTCCTGCATTGTATAGCACTTTCAACCACAAGACTTATCAATGATACTTCAATATTTAACAATATGTTCATTTTTTCCAAGCTGATTGACTCTTTTAAAAATTCAAACTTATGTAAGGGATTTTCAGGTATTTTCCTTTTAAACATACCTATCTTCTTTTAACAAGTAGGTATTTTACTATAAATTGTTAAGTAAAGTGGCTTAAAAAAAAACTAAATTGTCTAATGTAAATTCCATGCTGAAAATGACAAGCTACTTTAGGAAGCCTAAGTCAATCAGCTATGGGTCCAATAACAGTGTTCTCATTGGGGTCTCTTATGTGTAACTTTCCCTTGGGCCTCTCCATCACTACAAGCATCAGGGAAGGTGGGGAGATTAGTCCTTCTACTCCTACAGAAGATTACTTCTACAGAAGATTACTCCTACAAGTGTTTCTGAACACTTACTGGTGCCAAGAATTATTCTAGGTGCTGGAGTTATACCAGTAAATTTGTAACAATAAACAAATACACATACATAACAATGCCAGCCTTTTTTAAGTATTATAAATAAAAATAGCCAGTGAAGAGGCCATAGAGTGACTGGAACTAGGGTAGGATGTATGGAGGGGCAGAGAGGGAGTTTAAATCAGAAAAAAATGATCAGATGTATTCTCTGAAGACATCTTTGAGGAGGTAATCTCTTGAGCAGAGACCTGATTGGATAAGGGAGAGGGACATGCTAATAACATTAGAGGGCAGAGAGTTACTAGATGAGGCACAGTAAGTCCAAAGGTTCTGAGGGGGAACCTCATGTGCTGTGAGATTAAAGAAAAACAAGGAGACCAGTGTGGCTAAGAATATTGATGGGACATGAGGTTGAGGACAAGCCAGGATCTACAACATACAGGTAAAGAATTTGGCTATTAGTCCATTATGACTAATGCTACTGGAGGATTGATAGTGGTAGAATGACAATCTGCTAACTGCTATGTGGAAGACAGATAATGCGGAAAAGGGTGGGGGAAAAAAAAAAAAACAGTCAAGTGTCAATATAACAATAGAGCCCAAGCAAGAGAGAATGGCAGCCAAGGAAGTGGCGAGAAGCTGTCAGATTCCAGATCTATTCTGCAGGTGGAGCCACTAAATGTACTGATGGACTAGATACAGGGGCTGAAAGAGCCAAGTCAGTCCCAAAAATCTAATCTAAAAATCGTACTTAATACAGTTTGGCTCTGTGTCTCCACCCAAATCTCACCTCAAACTGTAATCTCCATGTGTCAAGGGGAGGGTCCTGGTGGGAGGTGATTGGATCATTGGGGAGGTTCCCCCATCCTGCTCTCATAATGGTGAGTTCTCACAAGATCTGATAGGTTAAAACGGTGGCACCTCACCCATCATTCTCTCTCTCTCCTCCCACCACGTAAGATGTGTCGTGCTTCCCCTTCATCTTCTGCAATGATTATATGTTTCCTGAGGCCTCCCCACCCTTGCTGAACCGTGAGTCAATTAAACCTCTTTTGTTTATAAATTACCAAGTCTCAGGTAGTTATTTATAGCAGTGTGAAAATGAACTAATACAGAAAAGTGGCACTGAGAGTGGGGTACTGCTATAAAGATACCTGAAAATGTGGAAGTGACTTTGGAACTGGGTAATGGACAGAGGCTGAAACAGTTTGGAAGGCTCAGAAGACAGAAAGTTGCGTGAAAGCTAGGAATTTCCTAAAGACTTGTTGAATGGTTTTGACCAAAATGCTGATAGTGATATGGACAATGAAGTCCAGGTTCAAGTGGTCTCAGATGGAGATGAGGAACTTATTGGGAACTGGAGTAAAGGTCACTCTTGCTATGCTTTAGCAAGGAGATTAGTGTCATTTTGCTCCTGCCCTAGAGATCTGTGGAAATTTAAACTTGAGAAAGATGAATTAGGATATCTGGCAAAATAAATTTCCAAGCAGCAAAGCAGCAGAGCCTGAGTGCTCTTAACAGTGTAGAGTCATATGCATTCACAAAGAGATGGTCTGACATTGGAACTTATGTTTAAAAGGGAGGCAGAGCATAAAAGTTTGGAAAATTTCCAGCCTGACCATGTGGTAGAAAAGAAAAACCCATTTTCTGGGGAGATATTCAAGCCAGCTGCAGAGATTAGCATAAGAAAAAAGAAGCCGAATGGTAATAGCCATGACAATGGGGAAAATGTATCCAGCATTCAGAGATCTTTGCAGCAGCCCCTCCCGCCACAAGCCCAGAAGCCTAGGAGGGAAAAATGGCTTCATGGGCCAGGCCCAGGGCCCTGCTGTTCTGTGCAGCCTTGGGACATGGTGCCTTGCACCCTGGCCATTCCAGCTCCAGCCATGGCTAAAAGGCACCAAGTTACAACTTGGGCCTTTGCTTCAGAGGTTGCAAGCCTTGGAGCCTTGGAGGCTTCCATGTGGTGTTGGGCTTGTGGGTGTGCAGAAGACAAGAGTTGAGGATTGGAAACCTCCACCTAGATTTCAGAGGATGTATGGAAATGCCTGAATGTCCAAGCAGAAGTCTGCTGCAGGGGAGGAGTCCTTATAGAGAACCTCTACTAGGGCGATGCAGAGGCAAAATGTGGGGTTGGAGCCCCCACACAGAATCACCACTAGGGCACTGCCTAGTGGAGCTGTGAGAAGAAGGCCGCTGTTCTCCAGACCCCAGAATGGTAGATCCACCAACAGCTTGCACCAAAGGCCTGGAAAAGCCACAGACATTCAACACCAGCCCGTGAAGGCAGCAATGGGGGCTCTACCTGGCAAAGCCACAGAGGCAGAGCTGCCCAAGGCCTTAGGAGCCCACACTTTGCATGAGAGTGCCCTGGATGTGAGATATGGAGTCAAAGATGACTGTTTAGGAGCCCACACTTTGCATGAGAGTGCCCTGGATGTGAGATATGGAGTCAAAGGTGACTGTTTTGGAGCTTTAAGATTTAATGACTAGCCGGGCAGTGTCTCATGCCTGTAATCCCAGCACTTTGGGAGGCCAAGGCGGGTGTATCATCTGAGGTCAGGAGTTCGAGACCAGCCTGACCAACATGGTGAAACCCTGTCTCTACTAAAAATACAAAAATTAGCCGGTTGTGGTGGCATGCATCTGTAGTCCCAGCTACTTGGGAGGCTGAGTCAGGAGAATTGCTTGAACCTGGTGGGCAGAGGTTGCAGTGAGCCAAAATCATGCCACTGCACTCCAGTTTAGGCAACAGAGTGAGGCTCCATCTCAAAAAAAAAGGATTTAATGACTGCCCTGCTGGATTTCAGACTTTCATGGGGCCTGAAGCCCCTAGGTTTTGGCCAATTTCTCCCTGTTGGAATGGGAACATTTACCCAATGCCTGTACCCCCACTGTATCTTGGAAGTAACTAAGTTGTTTTCGATTTTACAGGCTCATATTCAGAAGGGACTTGCTTGTGTCAGATGGGACTTTGGACTTGGACTTTTGAGTTAGTACTAGAATGAGTTAAGACTTTGGGGGACTGCTGGGAAGGCATGATGGGTTCTGAAATGTGAGAAAGACATGAGATTTGGGAGAGGCCAGGGGGAGAATGATATGGTTTGGCTGTGTCCCCACCCAAATCCCATCTCAAATTGTAATACCTACATTGTCACTGGAGGTGACTGGATCATGGGGGTAGTTTCCCTCATGCTGTGCTCATGATAGTGAATGAATTCTCACAAGAGCTGATAGTTTAAAAGTGTGGCACTTCCCGCTTCACTCTCTGTTTCTCTCTCCTGCTGCCATGTAAGATGTGCCTTGCTTCCCCTTCTGCCATAATTGTAAATTTCCTGAGGCCTCCCCCAGACATGCAGATCTGTGAGTCGATCAAACTTCCTTTGTTTATAAATTGCCCAATCTCCAGTAGTTCTTCACAGCAGTATGCAACTGGACTAATATAGTACTTCATAATGAAACTTTTATGAAAAACCTTTAGTTGTATTTGAAACTCGCTCTGCCACATACAGGATACATTCCTATATAACGTGTCAACAGAGACCTCAAACATCTGAATTGTAAAAGAGTATAATTTCTTTACTTTTCCTTAATACATATGATTCATGGTTACTGTTCTGTCAGTGGGTAATTCAACAAGCAGATGAGTATCTCCACAGGAAACTCAGTCAGACATAGCTGTCATTAGCAAGATCTTAGCAGTATAGCTACAGAGACAGAGGTGTGAGAGATCTGGAGAATTCAGTAATATTAGATTTCAAAAGTTTTAAGAGTTGTGACCTAACCAATAGGGAAAAAAAAATATTAAACAAATAGAGAATTCAATGAGAAGTTTAAGAGATTAGCTGAAGGAAGTTAGGTGTCTCCAGATTCAGAAGAATGCAGATTCAAATGAAATAAAATAATTAATTCAAGGTAGAAAAATAATTACTTCAAGGTAGAGACTTAGAATCCTCCGATTGTGATACTGACTATACAAAATGGTGTCGAGCATCTGTCAATGGGTGGGAGAGAAGAATACTGCTGGGTCCACATGGCAGACCTCCAACAGGTCTCAGATCACTGGCTGGTAAGTTACCTAAACCACGTTATATAACAACACCACTTCCAGAGATGAGAACTATAAATCACTCTGGGTGACAAGGACTCTGGAAATATTTAGTTTTAAATACAGACATAATTATTTTAAAGCAGACCCACAGTATTTAAACCTTGGAGGTTAAGTTTAGGAATCAATATGTAATCATTTGGACAGGTTTCAATATTTAGTTGATAAAGTATTATGTTTAAGACAGTTTGATATAGTAATAGACTATGCGTGTAATATCAATTTCTTTTATTTTAAAATGTGATTTTTAAATTGAAAGGTATAAAACAATTTTACTAGGTTCCCACCAATACTAGAATGCTTAAGAGAAACTACATATACAAATTTTGTTTTATTGGGTTTACAAGAAAAGCTTTTAAGCTATTACATGGAGAAGTTCTGGTTGTTAGATCAAGGCATTTGGAGGCTTTAAAAGAACCAAATATATGAAATTTATAAATGCATTTTAAAAGTGTTTCTGGGAATTGAATTAACTAGGTCAAAAATTGGAACGGATTAAGGATGCTTAATTGGTACTCCTCTAGATTATTCTGAAATGTAACCAAGAAAAAAACGTCCTTCCAGTTTCTCCCCATGGTCCATTTACCCACTGGCAGAAGACAGGTTGGCGTTTCTGCAGGACCCATACTTTTAAACCCTCTGTGTTCCATCTTCCACTACCTCTTATTCTCATAGGAATGGTGTGTTTTTCTTGACCTTCATCTATATACTCAGTGTCTACTTGATCTCAATGCTAGGTAAATGGAAATTAAGTATTCAAATGAGTTGAAAATGTATGTCCATGCAAAAACCTGCACATGAATGTGTATAGCTGCTTTATTCATAATTGGCAAAACTTGGGAGCAACCAAGATGTCCTTCCACAGGTAAATAAATAAATAAACTGTGGTACATCCATACAATAGAATATTATTCCATGACAAAAAGAAATGAGATATCAATTCACAAAAAGATATACAGGAACTTTAAATGCAAATTGCTGAATGAAAGAAGCCAATAGGAAAAGGCTATACAGTCTATCGTTCTACTGTATGACATTCTAGAAAAGACAAAACTATTAAGACAGAAACATGAGTGGTTGACGGGATTGGGATGGGTATAAGCAGGGTGTAAGTAGATGGAAGACAGGGACAGGCAGCAGGGGTGGGGTGGGGGGTTGGGCAGCAATGAAAGTATTCTGCATGATACTGTAATATCATGCAGATATTACATATCTGCATGTATGTAATATCTACATGCAGATATGTAGATAAATACATCAGGCACTTGTCAAAACCCAAAGAACTATACAACAGAGTGAACCCTGATGTAAGCTCTGCACTTTAGATATATTAATGTATAAATTTGGTTCATCAATTGTATCAATTGAATTGTAATGAATGTACCACAATAATACAAGATGTTAATAATAAAGGGAACTGTGTGCCAGGGAAAAGAAGTATATGGGATCTCTGGACTTTACACTCAATTTCTCCGTAAACCTAAAACAGTTCTAAAAAATAAAGTCAATTAAAACACACACACATAACTGACTATGCAAGTGTAATGAAAAAACGTAATTTAAAAATTTTTTTAATTAAAAATTAAGCCTTTTTAAAAAACAAAAAACTCCCCCAACCTTGCCTTCCTGCTAGAACTAGTATCTCCACAGAGATAGCCAACAGTGCCAGGGATACTGAGTTCTTTAAAAATAAACTGAAGAGGCCGAATGCGGTGGCTCATGCCTGTAATCCCAGCACTTTGGGAGCCCAAGGTGGGCAGATCATGAGGTCAGGTGATCAAGACCAGCCTGGACAACGTGGTGAAACCCTGTCTCTACTAAAAATACAAAAATTAGCTGGGAGTGGGGGTGGGCGCCAGTAGTCCCAGCTACTCACAAGGCTGAGGCAGGAGAATTGCTTGAACCTGGGAGGCAGAGGTTGCAGTGAGCCGAGATCATGCCAATGCACTCTAGCCTGGGTAACAGGAGTGAGACTCCATCTCAAAAAAATAAATAAATATAAATAAATACTGAAGAAACTAATGCTTCATTCAATAATTCAGTCTAATAAGTGGACAAATGGTTGCAAAGTTTTTTGATTGTGAAATTATAACATTTAAGAGCTTTGTCCTAGTTTACTGACGGTTGAACTCATAGACATTCTACATACAATTCACTCCAACAGCTGGAATTAATTGGCATTCTTACTCAACTTCTCTGGAAGAAATTCTTCTAAGATAGCTATAATTGCAAAAGCAATTTATTGAAATTTCTATCCAGATGACTAATCATATCTTTAAAACTAAAACTGCTAGAAATTTTGACTAACAGAGACATAACTACCACACTACACTGTGTGGTCATTTTTACTTAATCTATCCTCAAAGAATCTTTTTGAAAACATGAGTAATAAAAGTTTTAAATAATAAGTAGATCTACGATACAGAAATTGTTGGTCAGAATTAGTCATCTTAGCAAAACAGCTTAATAAAAATAATTCACATTTATTTCCCAAATCCCTAAAATTCAGCTTCACACTACCCTGAAATTATGTTAGTAAGAAATACATTTCGTATAATTTGCATAACAAGCCATATTTTTTAAGGCTATACAAAGAAATTATCTAATAATAATCCCTGCCACGATAACAGTTTGTATTCACAATTTCATTACTTATACCACAGCAAGGCAGGCAAGGGTAATGACCACTCTAAGTAAGATATAAATGTTGTCTAGCTCTGAAGTCCTCTAAAAGTATTTAAGTTTACTTTTTAGAAACAAACTATGGTATTACTGACTTTCATGGGCATTTTACTTTAAGAAATGATTTGCAAATGAGTATAACTCTCCTTTATACATAACTTTTCTTGGAGGGTCCTACAGGGCCCTTTACAAACCTCACTTGCTAGACTGGAGGCATCCTCCATTAAATCAGCGAGCTCCAACCAAGTCAAATGCTCATTTACATATAAACACCATCACAGCCCCATAGATGGCTGCCCTGCAGTAGGTGACTCAGAGTACAGGAGTATAGTCTCCATCTCCCAGCTTCATTGTGAAACTCAAGTCACTTTAGCTATGCACATAAGCTTTAGTTATATACATCATCCTATTCTTTATGAATAGGTCTCAAGTGATTCAGATGTTAATTTGTCCATGAATCCTGAACTGAAGCCAAAATTTCAACAGTGTAGGCTGTACAACCAAAGGTAACCTTTCATGATTTCCTGAGGAGAATTTAATTGCTTGTCTGAGCCAAAGCCACAAACTACGAATCTAGCAAAACAACTTAATCAGAAAATATTTGAAATATTGCCAGCAAAAGGCAATTCAATCCTTGTGGCCATCTGACTCCAAGTTATATTGTCTATTTTTATTACTATTTTAAGTTATTACAATAATTGCTATATCATCATATTATTATTACCATCACCACATCTATTACTTGAACTATTAACAAAAATAACTTACTTTGTTGCACTTGACAATTTCATAAATCCACCAGATCATTACAATAGCCCCATAGATCAAAAATGGCAAAGTATATTATCTCTCTACCCTGTTTAAGGATATTTTAAGGAAACGGATGCTCAATTTTGTTGAGTAACTTGTCCAGGGCTGCACAGCACATAATGAGTAGCAGCAACTTAAAATCAGTTCTCACTCTACATCCACGTGATTTCCCCTCCTTGATATAACTGTTTATGAGCTACTCTTCTGCTGAGATTTAAGAACACAGAGGTAGAATTATTAATTCTCCAACTGACTCACAGCTTCCTGAGAGCAACTGTTTCCAAAACCTCTTTGGTACTATACCCTACAAACACCATGTTCACTCTTAGGTTGATGCAGATGGCTACAAGGGCTTTTGGACACAGACACCTGCCCCATTCCACTAACTGTGGGATTCTGGGTAAGTGACATTCTTCTCCTGAAGCTTTGATTTTCTCACCTATAATGGAGATCATGCTGGCAGCTACTCTTCCCAGAGTAGTTGTGTGGATTAGAGGATATAACACATGTAAAGCAGGAAGTCAAGTGCCCAGCTCGAAGACCATGTAGAATCAACATTGTCTATTGTCATTATGACTGATTTTCCAAAATTAAGCTTCAGTCACACCTACATCTGTTAATATAACCGTTCCTGACAAAGCTCACATCACAAGCATCTTCATTCACTTTAGACTTCCTTTGTATTTATGAAAGATTTTGTACTACTTACCAACATATGGCCATAAAATTGTTTTCTTTCCCAAAATTTTGAATTATTGTTCGGAGAGCAAGAATTGTTTCCTTGTATTCATTTTTATTTCCCAGAAATATGAAAAGTGCCTACTATGTGCCATCTTTATAGAATATAGAAATACAGTGCATTCAAAATAACAATGTGAAAATGTGTGTCCTCTCTGTTCTAGTCCCATGTCACAATGGCAGTAACCATCACAGCCTGAATCTGCAGCTTCATACTCAGGGTGTCTAGTCTTCACAAGAACTTGGCACAGGGAGAGGGCATGTTACCACTCTGTTAGAGGAAAGGTTAAACAGTCTGCCTAAGTTCACACACTGACTAAGTGCCGATGCCCAGCCTGGAGACTAGGTTTGGTTGATTCGAAATACCTACTCCCTCCTACTACAACTTGCTGCATGCACTTCTGTTCCTGCACCTTTCCGATCTGATCACATTAATTTACACCACCCAAGTCAAAGTGGAAAAACCCAACAGGGCTTCTTCTCTCTGTGCCGGAAGCCTTTGTGCCGCGAGAAAGTACATCCAAATTGAAGGATGCAGTGAGAAATAACAATCAGAATTGTTAACTCTACCTCAATCTTTCTTTCCCAGTTATTTTGAAGATTCAATGGGAAATTATTTTTCAAAACAGAAATTGTCATTCTATTTAGAATACTTAACGAAACTCAAAATCAACTATTCTTTATTTCTGAAGATAGAGTAGATATCTCCTTTGGGAATTAATAAGACATAAAGAAAAATAATCTGGTAGCTTGGCTCTTTTAGAAGAAAAATTTAAGACTTTGAACATGAATTTTGATTAATGTATGCTAATATCCAGAAGCATCTGGATGAGCTTGACAGCCTCCAAGTCCTCCCTAGAACCACCATAAAGAGGGTGGACACAGAGGGCCAACTTTATGATTCCTCTATTTCTATTATCTCCTAATTAGTACTACTGGGAAGAGCAACACACTAGCCCCTGTTCACTGAAGAGTTTATAAAGTGATCAGCTTACCAAGCAGATAAATGATTTTAAAACTTTTTGTCAGAGTATAACATACATACAAGGAAGCACAAATCATAAGTACACAGTGCAAGCATTATACATCCATGAAATCTGCACCTGGTCAAGAAATTAAAGATTCCTAGCATTCTAGAAGCCTTTTCATAGTCCCTTCTAAAGACTGCCCCTTCCACGAGTTACTACAATACTGATTACAACACCAGATATTAGTTTTGTCCATTTTTGCAACAATCATTATGTGCTCTTTTGTGTCTGCCTTTTTTCAGGCAACATTATGTTTTATTGTATGTAAATGTAGTTCATTCATTTATGCACCTAAGTTTTGAAGGGGAGAGTTGGCCAGGAAGAGTCAGAGCATGGTGCTAATGTCCAGGGCAAAGGCTGCTCTGCAGGTAAGGGAAGAGAGTTACTGGGCAGCAAAAGGAGTGGAGGGGAGCACAGCACTCGGCATCAGGACAGGAAGTGAACTCCAAAAGGTGGGCTGGAATCACAGAGAAGAGACTCCAAGTCTGCAATGGTCCCAGCACAGTGTGGGAGACTAAAGTGAGATAAGAGGAGAGGGAAACAGCAGCTGTTAATTCATGCTCTTACTTCAGATCATCCATGTAGGAGCCACCCAAACCCGTACACACATGTAACTCTGAAATTCTTTCAGGGAAGTTCACCAGTGGAGCTCAAATACAATCTTACTAGAAAACTCTCTCCATCTTATCTCACCACTCTCAGTATTAATATTTTGGACGTGCCACATACAAATATAATCAAGGAGTAAAGCAGTCATTGATTCACTACTATGAGCCTAGCATTCTGCTAGATACTGCCAAAAATACCAAAAACAGTCTCACCGTCCAAAATAAATACTGAAGACAAGAACAGCATACATGGAGCTAATGAAAAAATAAGAGCTAGTATACAATGAATAACAGAATTGCACAGTATTAATAATAAGCAGGATTGATTCACCCGCAGGGGATTAAAGATGAACAGAAGACTTAGAGAAGAGGGGACATTCCAGAAGGAAGGATAGCAGAAGCAAAGGCCTAAGGCCTGAACGAAGGTACAGCATGGACAATGAGTGGGCAGGGGTCTCAAGGAAGCTAAAGAGCAGACTTTCCAGGTAGGAGTAACCCTTAATGGACTGGAGGGAGACACTGAAGATAGGGAGAAATTGGGTTCAGTGACAGGCAAGGTGGGGTCAGATAATGATGGGACCCCTGAAGTCTAATAGTAACATTTACCTTGATAAAGCAGTATAGGGAATACACCAAAGGTCCCTAAGCAGGAAAGTGAAATGTCGACAGTGATTGTGGTGAACATTGTGGAGCTCATCTCACAGCCCTCTTTGGTGCCAACAGACCCATCCTTCAGCTACTCCACAGCTGTATCATTTGGTGGAAAGAGATCTTAGCTGTGGAAGCCTCCCCCAGTTTCTGCCTCCTCTCATGGGGTGAGTTGCTCATAGCCAGGCCCTTGAGGAGGCAGAGAGGAGGAGACTCAGAGGGCAGTTACAGAGCAAAGGACAGCCACACGAGCAAAGAAATTAGAGGGACTCTGAAATGGACCTCAGAGGTCACTCAGGAGAGCATGGTGGGGCATAATGGCCTGGCCCTCGGCCTTAATTTTTGACAAATCTAAAAACTCATCCCAGCTTGGAACACTCTGTAGGATCACCTGAGGTTTTAGGTACAACTTCATGTGGGTCAACTCTCTCTGCCCAACCCTGCCTTCCTCACTTCCTTGTAACTGTGTCTCCCGAATCATTCTCCAATAAACCTGCATGCAACATAGGTTTCCAGGGAACATGATCTAAGAGACTGTGATGAAAGAAGACTAATCTAGCAGCAGAATGTAGAGGAATGTGAAAGAAGGGACATATAATCAGAAGGGCCCAGAAAAGAAACTTACTCCAAGAACCATCACTACTTTATAACTGAATAGGATAATAGCAATGAAACTCAAAAGCAGATGATGAAGTGGTAGCCATTTTGATGAAAACTCTACAAACATGTTGAGAGATGTCTTGTGAGGAGGGTCTAACATGACCCTGGCATAGACAACCTGAGAAACTGATATCTTTCAGTTAATGAAAACAATGTAAACCCTGAAGGCAATTGGGATACGTGGTCTGGAGCATTCAAAATAGAGTTCAGCTTGGTCATGTTTAGTTGGAGATACTAGCACCAGATGCAACTAGAGTTATAGTAGGTTTTCTGAAATTTGGGGCTAAATCAGGCAAGGTTAGAGATGTGGACTGGAAATCAGCACAAAGAGGTGACAACTTGTTCCAAAAGGTTAGACGCATGTATTAGTCTGTTTTCACACTGCTATAAAGAACTACCTGAGACTGGGTAATTTATAAAGAGAAGAGGTTTAATTGACTCACAGTTCCACATGGCTGGGGAGGCCTCAGGAAACTTACAGTCATGGCGGAAGGTGAAGGAGAAGAAAGGCATATCTTACATGGTGGCAGGAGAGACAGAGCGAGGCAGGGAAATGTCACTTTTAAACCAAAAGCTCTCATAAGAAGTCACTCATTATTACAAGAACAGCAAGGGAGAAATCCACCCCATGATCCAATCATCTCCCACCAGGCCCCTCCTCTGACACGTGGGGATTACAATTTGAGATGAGATTTGGGTAGGGACACAGAGCCAAACCACATCAATGCACTCTCATCAGGAGGTAAAGAGAATCAAGGTCTTGGATTGGTGGGATGCCCAAGGAAGCAGAAAGAGAGGAAAACCTTCTTAGAGAAGACAGAGGACTTCAAGATGCCATATTTAGCAAATAAAAATACAGGATGCCCAGTTAAGTGCTGCAAGGGTCATACTCATACTAAAAAATATATTAACTTCTTATATGAAATTCAAATTTAACTGGGCATACAAAATCTAATCTGGCAACCCTTGGAACTTCAAATACAAAAAAGTGGGGGTGGGGGCGCAAAAACCTCAGGAATGTGTGGCATAATGAAACTACAGAAAGAGACAGTTGTTCAGTGGTAGTAGCAAATGGTGTCAAATGACAAAATGATGTTAAGG
Organism: Pan paniscus; assembly: GCF_029289425.2. Classification (NCBI taxonomy): domain Eukaryota; kingdom Metazoa; phylum Chordata; class Mammalia; order Primates; family Hominidae; genus Pan; species Pan paniscus. The sequence continues at coordinate 108,719,890 of NC_073255.2, read as the reverse complement.
ATGACCAAAAATTTGGAAAGGTAACTGATAAGCTTTAAAACATTCTAGTATTTATTTGAAAAATTCTACAGAAGATTAATTCCTATGCTTGAATTACTGTGTACTTTCTTAACTTATTGAGTCCTGATTGAATTATTATTTTACCAAAACTGTCTAAAAGATGATAATTCTGTTGCCCATCCAGAGAAAAGGAAATGTTAAGTATTGCAAATCCTCTTCTTCCTACTGGAGGAAGGCTAACATTTCTCACAAAACTGAAAGCTATCAAAAAACTGGTTTTCTACATTAATATATGCATTTTACATGATTTAAAATCTTCAAGTAATGTCTTCTCTCTTTTCTTTAAAGACTACAAATTGCTTAGGGTCATTCCATGAACTCAACCAGGCCTACAGTAATTAAAAAGAACACAATTTTCTACATGTTTCTTTCCATGAAATTAAAAAAAAAAAAAACTCCAAAGGGAAATGTAAAACACAAATTGCAGTTAGTAAACATGAGTTATCTAAAATAGGCATTTCATTTGCAGAAATGTATCAATGTGTATATTTATGTGCATGTAAACAGAAAGGAACTGTAACCTGGAAATATTAGCATTAAAGAACACTTGCTAGATACCTTCTGGATCACATATGCATAACAAATCATTTCAGTTACTTCCTTGTAAACAAAGAAAAATAAATATTCTTCATTTAAAAAGTCTAGAGGTTTGAAAATCTCAGTTCTTGACTGTCATCTCAAATCTGCTTTTGCATTATACTTCATCTCTGAAATAGAAAAGGCCATATATTGCTCTCCAATGACACATGAAGTTTCCAGTAACAACTCCATGCACAGACCAAAACAATATATCACTGTACTTAAAGAATTTGCCTAGATGCTTCATGAAGCCCAAAAGCAACACACGGGTTTATCAAATCACTAAAAAAATGCCCATATATTTCTCTAGTCATATTTTTACTCCAAATACAGCAATACGTATAATATTATGGCAGCAAATAAAAAGTTTCAGTAACAAATTATATATATATACACACACACACACACACACATATATATACACACACACACACAGAGAGAGAAAATATTGGTCATTTGCTCTTTGTGGGTTTTAAGATTTTGTTTTACTGAAAACATATGAGATTAATGAATGTGTTACTTAAAGAAGGCAGGACTTCCTATTAAACACACTGCAAATTCAATGCCAGTAATTTTTCCATAACATACATAAATTTCAAAGTTGAGAGGAAATTATTCCTAATAAACCAAATTTACTATTACTCGTTGCTTATTCAGAATATTTTTTACTTCATTTTTAATAGTTTCAGTAAATCTGAAATTATCATAGCATGAGCTTATTGGCCAAGTATTTTCCATAAGCTATTAGTGAGGCAGAAATCTTCTGGGAATATAAGAAGTATCCAGAAGTATAGTTATTCAAGTTGTAGCTAAACTGCCAGTGATTCCCCAGTTCTGAAGACATTTAAGCATGCATTTGAAAACAAATTTGTGTGGTTGGCAGTTGAACGTTCATGTTTTCCCATTTTCAGTTTGATTTAGCTCTCCTGATAAGGCAACAACTGAAAAATATTTTTTGCACTAATTTTTCCATCATGTGAGATGTAAATAAGTTCCGCTATATTAACTGCCCATGAAACAGCAAAATGTTTAATATCTGGTTAATCCATTTTTCCAGGACTTAATTGGTTATGTGTGAATCATTGCCAGACAAGTTTTGATTGTTTTCTAACACATTCACAGTTATGCTAGAGAGGACTGTGTGCATTTGACTAAGAAAGGAAATCTGGAGCAGGAGTTGGGGTAACAGTTTGCAGCTCCTGGCCAATCAACTAGCAAATCACTTTAGGGTTAAGTCTTAACTTCTATAATCCTGCCTCCGGGAAGCAGCACTTCCTAGTGTTAAGAGCTGTGCTTTAAGAGTCAGATGGACTTAGGTGTGAATCTGTCTGGTAATCAATTCTGTGGGCTTACAGTCTGCTGGTTAGAAAGGGTAGATGGTGGGAGATTGGTTCCCTTACCCACCATGAACCATCCGGAATAATCCAAATGTATTAACATAAAACAGGCAGAGGAGAAGAGCTACTCCAGATCCAAATCAACCTTGGAAGTCCCTGAGAGAGTAGAAATGTTGAACTGCTTCCTAACGGCTTACAATCTTAGAATTTAATCAAAGGCATTTAGAAAGTAACAACAGAGACAACCACTTACTAAGTGACTACTATGCATTTAGAACTTTTAAAAAATATTACACAGGTCATTCTAAATAAGCCAGCTCCACCAATCTGCTGTTCATCACAGAAACTGGATCAATTCTTAAAACAAACAAACAAACAAAAATTCCTACAGAAAAACTAATCTCAGTCTCTATCAAGAAAATTTTATAATCCTAAATAATTTTGTTACACCAAGTTAGCATCATTAAAACTGACCCCTGCTGTTGATTCCTGCCCATTCCAGTCTGAAACTTTAGGACAAAAAGGAAAGAGTGTCAAGCTCACAGATAACAGAACCACTGCCAAGTTCTGGCTTATTATTTTCTTTAATTCTATTTCTTGGGTCCTGTTCAAGTTGCTAGGGTTTTTAAAAGTACGATTATCAATTCGATTCTTACGGGTATACTCAAGGACTTGACTGAAATGGCATGTGTCCAAAATATATAAATGACCCATACTAAAATTTCCCTTAATTCTCTACTTCTACACTTTTCCCACAATGTACTATATGGTACATTTTCCCCACATATGCTATTAATTTTCCTTTTATAAAATTAAAATAGGAATTATTTGATAGTCTTTTGAAGAGTTCCACCACATTCCAAAATGTCAGGAGAAAATATAAAATACAGAGAGATCTGAATGACGTGTTTTTTGGCACTTCACACCAAGATCAGATATAATCTGTGGTGAGAGCTGTATTTTAACTAAGTGATTCACTGCCAGATCTCTGACCATCTTCTCTGCAGTGATGACTCATACGACTTTCACTCCTGATCTTGGTAGTTCAAACTACCTACTCGCTCTAGGACTCACTTGTTCTCTTGTAAAATGGTGGGAACAGATTACATCATCACTAACGCTCTTTTCAGCTTTTATATCCTCAGATTCAGTGATTTACTGGGATAAATGGTTATCACCTCAGTTTCAGTACATATTACATGAATTCAGTCACTTGGGCCCTAAAACTGTTGCCACGTCTGACTTCCCTGTTTCTGTACATAGTCCTATCAACCTCAAACTCACCCTCGCTGAAGATACTCAAATCTTTCTCAGAACTTACTAATATCCCTGAACTGGACACAATCTTCAATATCTTGTTATATCTCCTCTTTCCCAGGATGACATTTTCTTACAGATCCCTGGGTCTCCTGACCAATCATCCCAAATGCCCTGGCCACATTAATGATCCAGTGTCAATAATTAAATTCATGCCAAAGTAACAAAAGGAATAGTAACAAACAACAAGTATAAAGAAAATAAGTCCTAGAAACTGACACTGCACAGAACAATACCCAGATTATCTTTTTAGTAGAATAACAGTGAACATCTGAGCAGCTCGAGTTTTCATTAGAAAACTTTCAGGAGCAACCCACACACCCTACTAGCAAGATATTTAATTCTCTCTATGCCAGCCAAACTGGTGGTGGTGTTGGTTGATGTGGAGTGGAAGTACTAGTCCTACTCCAGCCAGCTGCCCTGGCGGTTATGTCTTTCTCTGTTCATTTATGTTTATAGGAATTTTACCTACGTTTGAAGGCTCAGCCCAAATCCCATGTCTTCCATGACCACATCAGTGATCTCTAACTCTTTTCATTCAGAAACCACTATGGCCCTTTTTTAAAAAAAATTTTATTTTAAGTTCTGGGATACATGTATAGAACATGCAGGTTTGTTACATAGGCATACACGTGCCATGGTGGTTTGCTGCACCTATCAACCCATCTTCTAGGGTTTAAGCCCCGCATGCATTAGGTGTTTGTCCTGATTCTCTCCCTCCCCTTACCCCCCATCCCCCGAAAGGCCCCAGTGTGTGAAGTTACCCTCCCTGTGTCCATGTGTTCTCATTGTTCAACTCCCACTTATGAGTGAGAACATGCAGTGTTTGGTTTTCTGTTTCTGTGTTAGTTTGCTGAGAATGATGGCTTCCAGCTTCATCCATGTCCCTGCAAAAGACATGAACTCATTCTTTTTTATGGCTGCATAGTATTCCATGGTATACAAGTGCCACATTTTCTTTATCCAGTCTATTGTTGATGGGCATTTGGATTGGTTCCAAGTCTTTGCTATTGTGAATAATGCCACAATAAACATATGTGTGTATGTGTCTTTATAGGAAAATGATTTATAATCCTTTGGGTATATACCCAGTAATGGGACTGCTGGGTCAAATGTTATTTCTGGTTCTAGGTCCTTGAGGAATTGCCATACTGCATTCCACAATGGTTGAACTAATTTACACTCCACCAATAGTGTAAAAGTGTTCCTATTTCTCCACAGCCTCACCAGCATCTGTTGTTCCCTGACTTTTTAATGATTGCCATTCTAACTGGCATGAGACGATATCTCATAGTGGTTTTGATTTACATTTATATAATGACCAGTGATGATGAGCTTTTTTTCATATGTTTGTTGATATGGCCATTTTCATTACTGCTTAAATTATATTGAAACACAAACTGCACTCTGGGTTAGTTCCATTTTGATGGCAATAGGAAAAGAGTTGGGATGTTACTAGTCAGTGCTTGATTCACACCACAACCCTTAGAACATAAAGCCCTAAGTTGGCAATAGTTTATAATTGAACACAATTGACTGTATCATAAAGTACAATGTAGTAAGTGCTAAAAGGTAAGTGTACACAAATAAAACAACAAAAAAAATGAACAAAAAGTACAAAGAAAGAAAAAGATTGTTTCTATGAAAGCCAGAAAGATTTCAGGGAAGAGGCAGCACTAACATGACCTTGAAGGATGCTCAAAGCAGAGCTGAGGAAGACTCAAACTTTTTTTTTTTTTTTTTTTTTTGAGACGGAGTCTCGCTCTGTCGCCCAGGCTGGAGTGCAGTGGCGCGATCTCGGCTCACTGCAAGCTCCGCCTCCCGGGTTCACGCCATTCTCCTGCCTCAGCCTCCCGAGTAGCTGGGACTACAGGCACCCGCTACCACGCCCGGCTAATTTTTTGTATTTTTAGTAGAGACGGGGTTTCACCGTGTTAGTCAGGATGGTCTTGATCTCCTGACCTCGTGATCCGCCCGCCTCGGCCTCCCAAAGTGCTGGGATTACAGGCGTGAGCCACCGCGCCCGGCAAGACTCAAACTTTAAAAAGGCAAGAGAGTCCTTCTTCTGAGATGTAGCTTCTCTGGCTGCTTCTCCACTATGGAATCATAAAAGTTCAGCTTGTCAGTTGCCATTTACAATCAGCTTCCTGGCTGCATAAGTTACTCAATAAGTTTTGTTTGTTTCTTTTGAGATGGAATCTTGCTCTGTCACCCAGGCTGGAGTGCAGTGGCACAATCTCGGCTCACTGCAACCTCCACCTCCTCGGTTCAAGCAATTCTCCTGCCTCCCTAGTAGCTGCGATTACAGGTGTGAGCCACCACGCCTGGCTAATTTTTGTATTTTTAGTAAAGATGGGGTTTCACCATGTTGGCTAGGCTGGTCTCGAACTCCTGACCTCAGCGATCTGCCTGCCTCAGCCTCCCAAAGTGCTGGGATTACAGGATTGAGCCACCACGCCCGGCCACAATGTAGTTTTTATTTTTGTTTTTTGCTCATATTGGGTTATCTTCTCTCGCTAAACAAGTATTTTGTGATTAAAATTGTTTGTCAAAAATTGACAGGAATGATAATTTTTTTTAAAAAAGCTCTGATGTAAAATGTGGCTCATGTTTTTTGTAATGACAGGACAGCTGGATAGCATCAACAGGAGACCCCTGAAACTTTCCTTCCGACTGACTGTAAGAGTACTTACTCAAGGGCCACCTCTTCTATCAGTTTCAAAGCTCTTTTAATTTACCCACGATTTCTATCTCACTCTTTCCCTTCAACAGACTTTGGCAATTACAGTCCTATAATTCAACCAATTATACATCTTTCTTTACTAATAAATTTTAAGATCTTTGAGAATAGGAGGTATCAGTTACAGAAGTTTAGAGTCAACAAAAGTTTTATTTCTGATAATAAAAGTAACACATATTTAGAGAATTTGGAAGAAAGAGAAATAGATAAAGATATTAAATCACTAATGTTGACACTTGAATTTTCTTCTTTTATGGCTAAACCTATAAATAGGTATTTTAATAAAATTAGAAAATGTAGGTGAGGTATAATTTACAAACCATAAAATATACCACCCGTAAGTATAAAATTCAGTGCTTTTTAGTAACTATACAGAGTTCTGCAACCAATGCCATAACTCAGATTTGTTTGTTTTACATTCTTCGGACCCTAACTATTATTTATATTACATTACATTAAGATCATTTTTTATTTTTTTGAGACAGAGTCTCACTTTGTTGCCCAGGCTGGAGTGTAGTGGCGCGATCTCAGCTCAGTGCAACCTCTGCCTCCTGGGGTCAAGCAATTCTTCTGTCTCAGCCTCCCAAGTAGCTGGGATTACAGGCACATGCCACCGTGCCCAGCTAATTTTTGTATTTTTAGTAGAGACGGGGTTTTGCCATGTTGGCCAGGCTGGTCTCAAACGCCTGACCTCAGGTGATCCACCCACTTCAGCCTCCCAAAGTGCTGGGATTACAGGCATGAGCCACCACGCCCAGCCAGATCAGTCATTTTTGTTAAACAATTTTACTGAAGTATAATTTATCCATGGTAAAACCCACCAGTTGTATGCATACAATTCAATAGTTTTCAGTAAATTATTATACAGTTGCCCAACTATAAGCACAATCCAGAACTGACACATTTTCCCTACACCAGAGAGTTGTAACAGTTGACTGTCAATCCTTGCTCCCAGCTCGTCCCAGGCAACTTTTTCTGGAAAGTTCTGGGAGCTGAGATTGTGCCACTGCACTCCAGCCTGGGCGACAGAGGAAGATTCCATCTCAAAAGAAACAAACAAACAAAATACGCTTGGTATATACAACCAAGCGTTATTTAACTTAGCACAGTGTTTATGAGGTTCAAACATGTTATCAGTAGTTAGCTCTTTTTTACTGCTGTACAAATATACCATATTTTATTTATCAACTCAACAGTTGATGGACATTTAACTTGTTTCCAGATTTTGGCTATTCTGCATAATAATACTGGAAACACTTAGGTAAATGTCTTCATGTGGAAGTATGTTTTCATCTCTCTTGGGTAGACAATACCCAGGAGTGAAGTCACTGGGTCATATGATAATTTAATATTTAACCTTTAAAAAACAGTCAAACTATTTTCCAAAGTGGGTGTACCACAAGCAGATATTCCCAACAGCAATGTTTAAGGTTCCATTATTCCATATGAAACACTTGGTATTGTTGCTCCCCTCAATTATAACCGTTATACTGGGTGTGCAGTAATAGCTCACTGTGGTTTTTAATTTTCATGTCCTTTATGATTAACAACTTTGAAAACCATTGCACGGTCTTATTAGCCATTATATATTTCTTTTTTTATTATTAGTATACTTTAAGTTTTAGGGTACATGTGCACAATGTGCAGGTTAGTAACATATGTATACATGTGCCATGCTGGTGTGCTGCACCCAGCAACTCGTCATTTAACATTAGGTATATCTCCTAATGCAATCCGTCCCCCCTCCCCCAGCCCCACATCAGGCCCCAGTGTGTGATATGCCCCTTCCTGTGTCCATGTGTTCTCATTGTTCAATTCCCACCTATGAGTGAGAACATGCCGTGGTTGGTTTTTTGTCCTTGCGATAGTTTGCTGAGAATGATGGTTTCCAGCTTCATCCATGTCCATGAAAAAGACATGAACTCACCATTTTTTATAGCTGCATAGTATTCCATGGTGTATATGTGCCACATTTTCTTAATCCAGTTTATCATTGTTGGATATTTGGGTTGGTTCCAAGTCTTTGCTATTGCGAATAGTGCCACAATAAACATACATGGGCATGTGTCCTTATAACAGCATGTTTTATAATCCTTTGGGTATATACCCAGTAATGGGATGGCTGGGTCAAATGGTATTTCTAGTTCTAGATCCCTGAGGAATCGCCACACTGACTTCCAAAATGGTTGAACTAGTTTACAGTCTCACCAACAGTGTAAAAGTGTTCCTATTTCTCCACATCCTCTCCAGCACCTGTTGTTTCCTGACTTTTTAATGATTGCCATTCTAACTGGTGTGAGATGGTATCTCATTGTGGCTTTGATTTGCATTTCTCTGATGGCCAGTGACGATGAGCATTTTTTCATGTGTCTTTTGGTTGCACAAATGTCTTTTGAGAAGTGTCTCTTCATATCCTTCGCCCACTTTTTGATGGGGTTGTTTGTTTTTTTCTTGCAAATTTGTTTGAGTTCATTGTCGATTCTGGATATTAGCCCTTTGTCAGATGAGTAGATTGCAAAAATTTTCTCCCATTCTGTAGGTTGCCTGTTCACTCTGATGATAGTTTCTTTTGCTGTGCAGAAGCTCTTTAGTTTAATTAGATCCCATTTGTCAATTTTGGCTTTTGTTGCCATTGCTTTTGGTGTTTTAGACATGAAGTCCTTGCCCATGCCTATGTCCTGAATGGTATTGCCTAGGTTTTCTTCTAGGGTTTTTATGGTTTGAGGTCTAACGTTTAAGTCTTTAATCCATCTTGAATTATTTTTTGTATAAGGTGTAAGGAAGGGATCCATTTTCAGCTTTCTGCATATGGCTAGCCAGTTTTCCCAGCACCATTTATTAAATAGGGAATCCTTTCCCCATTGCTTGTTTTTGTCAAGTTTGTCAAAGATCAGATAGTTGTAGATATGCGGCATTATTTCTGAGGGCTCTGTTCTGTTCCATTGATCTCTATCTCTGTTTTGGTACCAGTACCATGCTGTTTTGGTTACTGTAGCCTTGTAGTATAGTTTGAAGTCAGGTAGCATGATGCCTCCAGCTTTGTTCTTTTGTCTTAGGATTGACTTGGCAATGGGGGCTCTTTTTTGGTTCCATATAAACTTTAAAGTAGTTTTTTCCAGTTCTGTGAAGAAAGTCATTGGTAGCTTGATGGGGATGGCATTGAATCTATAAATTACCTTGGGCAGTATGGCCATTTTCACGATACTGATTCTTCCTATCCATGAGCAGGGAATATTCTTCCATTTGTTTGTATCCTCTTTTATTTCATTGAGCAGTGGTTTGTAGTTCTCCTTGAAGAGGTCCTTCACGTCCCTTGTAAGTTGGATTCCTAGATATTTTATTCTCTTTGAAGCAATTGTGAATGGGAGTTCACTCATGATTTGGCTCTCTGTTTGTCTGTTACTGATGTATAAGAATGCTTGTGATTTTTGTACATTGATTTTGTATCCTGAGACTTTGCTGAAGTTGCTTATCAGCTTAAGGAGATTTGGGGCTGAGACAATGGGGTTTTCTAGATATACAATCATGTCATCTGCAAACAGGGACAATTTGACTTCCTCTTTTCCTAATTGAATACCCTTTATTTCCTTCTCCTGCCTGATTGCCCTGGCTTCCAACACTATGTTGAATAGGAGTGGTGAGAGAGGGCATCCCTGTCTTGTGCCAGTTTTCAAAGGGAATGCTTCCAGTTTTTGCCCATTCAGTATGGTATTGGCTGTGGGTTTGTCATAGATAGCTCTTATTATTTTGAGATACCTCCCATCAATACGTAATTTATTGAGAGTTTTTAGCATGAAGGATTGTTGAATTTTGTCAAAGGTCTTTTCCACATCTATTCAGATAATCATGTGGTTTTTCTCTTTGGTTCTGTTTCTATGCTGGATTATGTTTTTTTGATTTGCATATGTTGAACCAGCCTTGCATCCCTGGGATGATGCCCACTTGATCATGGTGGAAAAGCTTTTTGATGTGTTGCTGGATTTGGTTTCCCAGTATTTTATTGAGGATTTCTGCATCGATGTTCATGAGGGATATTGGTCTAAAATTCTCTTTTTTGTTGTTGTGTCTCTGCCAGGCTTTGGTATCAGGATGATGCCGGCCTCGTAAAATGAGTTAGGGAGGATTTCCTCTGTTTCTATTGATTGGAATAGTTTCGGAAGGAATGGTACCAGCTCCTCCTTATACCTCTGGTAGAATTCAGCTATGAATCCATCTGGTCCTGGACTTTTTTGGTTGGTAAGCTACTAATTATTGACTGAACTTCAGAGCCTGTTATTGGTCTATTCGGAGATTCAACTTCTTCCTGGTTTAGTCTTGGGAAGGTGTATGTGTCCAGGAATTTATCCATTTCTTCTAGATTTTCTAATTTATTTGCATAGAGGTGTTCATAGTATTTTCTGATGGTAGTCTGCATTTCTGTGGGATTGGTGGTGATATTCCCTTTATCATTTTTTATTGCTTCTATATGATTCTTCTCTCTTTTCTTCTTTATTAGTCTTGCTAGCGGTCTATCAATTTTGTTGATCTTTTAAAAAAACTAGCTCCTGGATTCATTTTTTTGAAGGGTTTTTTGTGTCTCTATTTCCTTCAGTTCTGCTCTGATTTTAGTATTTCTTGCCTTCTACTAGCTTTTGAATGTGTTTGCTCTTGCTTCTCTAGTTCTTTTAATTTGTGATGTTAGGGTGTCAATTTTAGATCTTTCCTGCTTTCTCTTGTGGGCATTTAGTGCTATAAATTTCCCCCTACACACTGCTTTGAATGTGTCCCAGAGATTTTGGTATGTAGTGTCTTTGTTCTCATTGGTTTCAAAGAACATCTTTATTTCTGCCTTCATTTTGTTATGTACCCAGCAGTCATTCGGGATCAGGTTGTTCAGTTTCCATGTAGTTGAGTGGTTTTGAGTGAGTTTCTTAATCCTGAGTTCTAGTTTGATTGCACTGTGGTCTGAGAGACAGTTTGTTATAACTTCTGTTCTTTTACAGTTGCTAAGGAAAGCTTTACTTCCAAGTATGTGGTCAATTTTGGAATAGGTGTGGTGTGGTGCTGAAAAGAATGTATATTCTGTTGATTTGGGGTGGAGAGTTCTGTAGATGTCTATTAGGTCCACTTGGTGTAGAGCTGAGTTCAGTTACTGGATATCCTGGTTAACTTTCTGTCTCGTTGATCTGTCTAATGCTGACAGTGGGGTGTTAAAGTCTCCCATTATTATTGTGTGGGAGTCTAAGTCTCTTCGTAGGTCTCTAAACACTTGCTTTATGAATCTGGGTGCTCCTGTATTGGGTGCATATATATTTAGGATAATTAGCTCTTCTTGTTGAATTGATCCCTTTACCATTCATTATGTAATGGTCTTCTTTGTCTCTTTTGATCTTTGTTGGTTTAAAGTCTGTTTTATCACAGACTAGGATTGCAACCCCTGCCTTTTTTTGTTTTTCATTTGCTTGGTAGATCTTCCTCCATCCCTTTATTTTGAGCCTACGTGTGTCTCTGCACATGAGATGGGTTTCCTGAATATAGCACACTGATGGGTCTTGACTCTTTATCCAACTTGCCAGTCTGTGTCTTTTAATTGGAGCATTTAGCCCATTTACATTTAAGGTTAGTATTGTTATGTGTGAATTTGATCCTGTCATTATGATGTTAGCTGGTTATTTTGCTCGTTAGTTGATGCAGTTTCTTCCTAGCCTTGATGGTCTTTACAACTTGGCATGTTTTTGCAGTGGCTGTTACCGGTTGTTCCTTTCTATGTTTAGTGCTTCCTTCAGGAGCTGTTGTATGGCAGGCCTGGTGGTGACAGAAATCTCTCAGCATTTGCCTTTCTGTAAAGTATTTTATTTCTCCTTCACTTATGAAGCTTAGTTTGTCTGGATATGAAACTCTGGGTTGAAAATTCTTTTCTTTAAGAATGTTGAATATTGGCCCCCACTCTCTTCTGGCTTGTAGGGTTTCTGCTGAGAGATCCGCTGTTAGTCTGATGGGCTTCCCTTTGTGGGTAACCCAATCTTTCTCTCTGGCTGCCCTTAACATTTTTTCCTTCAATTCAACTTTGGTGAACCTGACAATTATGTGTCTTGGAGTTGCTCTTCTCCACGAGTATCTTTGTGGTGTTGTCTGTATTTCCTGAACTTGAACATTGGCCTGCCTTGCTAGATAAGGGAACTTCTCCTGGGTAATATCTTGCTGAGTGTTTTCCAACTTGGTTCCATTCTCCTCGTCACTTTCAGGTACACCAATCAGACGTAGATTTGGTCTTTTCACATAGTCCCGTATTTCTTGGAGGCTTTGTTCATTTCTTTTTATTCTTTTTTCTCTAAACTTCTCTTCTCACTTAATTTCATTCATTTGATCTTCCATCACTGATACCCTTTCTTCCAGTTGATCGAATTGGCTACTGAGGCTTGTACATTCGTCATGTAGTTCTTGTGCCTTGGTTTTCAGATCCATCAGGTCCTTTAAAGACTTCTCTGCACTGGTTATGCTAGTGAGCCATTTGTCTATGTTTTTTCAAGGTTTTTAACTTCTTTGCCGTGGGTTCGGACTTCCTCCTTTAGTTCAGAGTAGTTTGATCGTCTGAAGCCTGCTTCTCTCAACTTGTCAAAGTCATTCTCTGTCCAGCTTTGTTCTGTTGCTGGTGAGGAGCTGCATTCCTTTGGAGGAGGAGAGGCACTCTGATTTTTAGAGTTTCCAGTTTTTCTGCTCTGTTTTTTCCCCATCTTTGTGGTTTTATCTACTTTTGGTCTTTGATGATGATGACGTACAGATGGGTTTTTGGTGTGGATGTCCTTTCTGTTAGTTTTCCTTCTAACATTCAGTACCCTCAGCTGCAGGTCTGTTGGAGTTTGCTGGAGGTCCACTCCAGACCTGTTTGCCTGGGTATCAGCAGCGGAGGCTGCAGAACAGCAGGTATTGGTGAACAGCAAATGTTGCTGCCTGATCATTCCTCTGGAAGTGTTGTCTCAGAGGAGTAACCGGCCATGTGAGGTGTCAGTCTGCCCCTACTGGGTGGTGCCTCCCACTTACGCTACTCGGGGGTCAGGGACCCACTTGAGGAGGCAGTCTGTCCATTCTCAGATCTCCATCTGCGTGCTGGGAGAACCACTACTCTCTTCAAAGCTGTCAGACAGGGACATTTAAGTCTGCAGATGTTTCTGCTGCCTTTTGTTTGGCTATGCCCTGCCCCCAGCGGTGGAGTCTACAGAGGCAGGCAGGCCTCCTTGAGCTGCAGTGGGCTCCACCCAGTTTGAGCTTCCCGGCCACTTTGTGTACCTACTCAAGCCTGGGCAATGGCGGGTGCCCCTCCCCCAGCCTCGCTGCTACCTTGCAGTTTGATCTCAGACTGCTGTGCTAGCAATGAGTGAGGCTCCGTGGGTGTAGGACCCTCAGAGCCAGGCACGGGATGTAATCTCCTGGTGTACCGTTTGCTAAGACCATTGGAAAAGCACAGTATTAGGGTGGGAGTGACCTGATTTTCCAGGTGCCGTCTGTCACCCCTTTCTTTGACTAGGAAAGGGAATTCCCTGACCCCTTGTGCTTCCCAGGTGAGGCGATGCCTCGCCCTGATTTGGCTCATGCTCGGTGCGCTGCACTCAGTGTCCTGCACCCACTTTCCAACACTTCCCAGTGAGATGAACCCGGTACCTCAGTTGGAAATGCAGAAATCACCTGTCTTCTACATCACTCACGCTGGGAGCTGTAGACTGGAGCTGTTCCTATTTGGCCATCTTCACCATTCATATATTTCTTTGCTGAAATGTCTATTCAAATAAATTCCCCATTTAAAAAAATTGTGGGGGTCTTTTCATTGTTGAGTTTTGGACCTCTTTATATATTTTTAATATAAATCCTTTATCCAATATATTATTTGGAAATATTTTCTACCAATTTGTGACTTGTCTTTTCATTTCTTTAATGGTGTCTTTTTAAGAGGACAACTCCAATTTATTGATTTTCATTTATATATTACGTTTTTGCTGTCATATCTATGAAATATTTGTGTAATCCAAGGGCACAAAATTTTCTACCAGATTTCCTTCCAGAAGTTTTAACTTTTATCTCCTACACTGAGGTCTTTGATCAATTTTGAGTTGACATTTGTGTATATTATTATATAAGGGTGTATATCCTTTTGCATTTGAATATCCAATTGTCATAGCACCATTTATTGAAAAAGTTATTTCTCCATTGAATTGCCTTGCAACTTATTAAAAATCAACTGCCCACAAATGTCAGGGTTCATTTTTGAACTTTCCATTCTATGCTGTGAATCAATATGTTTATTTTCACAACTATAACATACTGTCTTGATCTCTGTAGCTTTATACAAAGTTTCTGAAATTACGTAGTGTAAGTCTTCCTACTTTGTTCATTTTCAAAACTGTTCTGGCAATTCCAGTTCATTACATTTTCATATAATGTAATATATGAAATATAATTGTAGCTCAGATGGCCAATTTCTACAAAAAGCTGGCTGGGATTTTGACAGGTGTGACATTAAATCAATAGAGAAATTTGGGGTGAGGTGTCATCTTAACAATACGAGATCTTCAATCCATAAACATGGTACATCTTTTTATTTATTTTAATCTTCCTTTATTTCTTTCCATCAAGATTTTGTAATTTTCAGTACAAAAATTCTAAATATGTTTTGTTAGATTTATCCCCAGGTATTTCTTTTTTATTATAAGTATTTAAAGTGATTATAAGTGGTATTGTATTCTAAATTTTGTTTTCCACATGTTCATTGCTAGTATACACAAATATGGCTGTGTGTGTGTATGTTGAGAATATTCCTTTCTATTCAAAGTTTGTTAAGCCTTTAACACGAATAGGTGTTAGCTTTTGTAACGAACATTTTTTACATCTATGGGAATAATAATGTGATTTTTAAACTTTATTCTATTAACATGGTATTACATTAAATGATTTTGAGATGTCAAACTGAACTTTAAGATACCCCCCTTGCTCATGGGTTACATTTTTTTAAAGCAACTTATAGTAGCTATGTTAATTACTATCATGACAAGAAGTTTACAAGTACATTACAAATTCTCATCATTTTTAAAAATTAACCCAGAAATTTTGAATGGAAGAATGTATTATCTTTGAACAAACACCTCAATTTAAAAATCCCAGTGTAAATCCTAACAGTCATTTACTGGCAAGTTTTGTAACACAGGACATTTTATTTATGTCTAGGCCTCAATTTCCTCACCTGTAACTTGGATATATTAAAATCTACATATAACATAAGATTTGGTGAAAATCAAACAAGATAGCGTTTTTTAAAGATTGGCAAAGTAGGAACTGAAAAAATCCATGGGATTTTTAGAAGTTATACATGAATTCAGATTAGAACTGCTTATATAATCCTCCTAAAAATGTCTTAAATATAAAAGTATCATATCTCAATTTATATTTCTAGTTGACAAAATAGGACAAAATGTCATATAAATTTTTTACAAATTTAAAGCAGCCAAGAATTCAGTTACTTGATTTAAAAAAAAAAACTTTATCCTTTAAAATTATTAATATAAAAAAGAAAACATATGACTTTCATAGTTTTTAATCATGATTTAACACTTGACAAGTTTTTGTTGATATCAGTTGGCAGACACCCATCAGATTACTCAGACTTAGAATAACAATTGTGGCAATTTACATAAGCTTACTTAGAATTACAGTCTAGACTCATGGATTTTTATCTTCCATTTACAAAATTTTTGCCTGTCAATTATAAAAACGCTTTAAGCAATTCATGTTAATTTTTTCAGTGACAGACATAAAGGGTGATTGTTAGAAGGTTTAAAAAATATTTTAACCCAATAAATGTGCATCATATTAATGCATGTATGCATTGAGAATAATAGTGATACAATTATAGATCTTTTTTCCAGGTAAAAGATTCATGATGGTAATATTATTTTAATTATAAAGCTCTAAAATAATATGGTCTCCATTTCAAAAATGAAAAAACTAAAGACAAAATATGTTAAGTACTTGCTTATGATCACATAGCTAGAGGTACAGTCTCCATCAAGACTGAAAAATTTCCAGCTCCTCGCTTATGGAGCTCTCTCAATCTTGCCTTTTTGCTTTGGGGAAGCCTGAGAAGAATCTGTGTACAATTTTCATCATATGGGTTTCTGTCCCAATAGTAAGGCCATATAATAGAATACAAAGAAAGAACATGGGAGCTTATTCATTCATTCACTCAGTCATTCAACATACCCTGAGTGCCTATCATGTGCCAGGCACTGTTCTAGGCCCTGGTTAGAATATTCAAGGTGAACTCCATATCTACCACTTAATTATTTGTGTGACTTTGCACAAAAAAAATCTTGTTGGACCTCAGCCTCTTGATTAGTAAAATGAAGATGGTAACATCAACCTTCCTCAAGGAATTCAGTGTCTTGATTAGTAAAATGAAGATGGTAACATCAACCTTCCTCAAGGAATTGAAAATTAAACTAATCATATACTCGAATATGACTTGTAAAGTTCTCAATTTAGATACAACAAACACCTGTTATCTAAACTGCACCACCATGTCACACAACTGCCACATGAATGCCAGACTTCAAACTCACTAATTGAACTCATTGTCTTTCTTATACTCCACCTGCCTCCCCTATCCCCAACCACAGTTACTCATTACTGGTTCCACTATCTACCTAATTACCCAATCCAGAATCCTGGAAGTCACCCTGACTAACCCCACCTTCATCAAGCTCCATGTCTAGTCAAACACAAAGCCCTACCAAGTGTCCCTCTTAAGTCCCTTCCAAACATATTTATCTCCTATCTATCCCTACTGCCAAAACCTTTTTAGAGGCCCATTATTTTTTTGCCTTAAATATTTGGGTGCCTTTTTGTCTCTCTAACACTGCATAATCTGAACTGAAAATAGGTAAATTCAATAAAAATCTGCATGTTGAAGGTTGAGACTCCCCTGTAACCTCTGTCTCTTACTCAATCCCCACAATGTGGGCAGCAAACTGAAATCTTCCAGGCAGGAGATTAAATAATCCTTTTCTGTAGAAACTGAAGCCTCCTTCCAAGAAACGACCCCCAAATACTGACATCTTAGATACTGCAAGAAAAAAAAAATGGTTAACTCACCCCATCACAAAACTGCCAACCAATATTCCCTATCCAAGCACCCAGAGCTTCCAAACAGTGTATTAAAGTCTGACTTTTAAATATGAGCTGACAATCAACAAGATCTCCAGGTAGCTGAAGGATGCTTCCAATAAGAAAGAGACCAAACACACAAGCAGAAATAAATGAAAGTGACAATATAGAAGAAAATTCAAATAACTATATTATTTATTCTCAAAGACATAAGAGATGATAACTCTTTTTGATCTCCTTTTGGGAGATTTCTCTGAGTTCACAATCCAACTGTTCTTCTGAAAGTTTAATACCTCTTAATGTATTTTCATTTTGAGGAAATTTTCATTATTCCTTGATTGCTTCTATTTTATGGCCTCATGTTCATATTTGATAGATATAATATCCCAAGAAGCCTGTAAGTTGAGTTGTATTTTCATCCTCTTTAAGAAATGGAAAATGAGGCACAGCAAGTTTAAGACTTGCTCAAAATCATACACTTAGATGAGAATGAAGTCCAAACTGCAATCCAGGCAGTCAGGCTTCAGAAACCAGGCCCTGGACCTCTTTCTGGTCACTATTTATTAAAATTTACTGTAAGACCAAACACATAGCTTGAAGACCATGAGGATGCAACTGAGAAACCCCTGGACAAGGTAATCTCTAAAGTCTGATTTAGATTCCTAATTAGCTTATATAGGATTCATGTACTTCCAACAATGATGCTACAAATAGTGCCTTTAAAAACAGTTGCCAATAAAACAGCTGAATTCAGAAATGTCTAGGCTGAGCAAAGAATTTCTGAGTCTTAAAAAAAGTTATTAAGACCCTTGAAGAAACCTAATTTAACCTGTCACCTACTACAGAGGGTCAAATGTTGCATTAACATAATGTTTCACTGAAAATTCCATCTATAATCAACTTGTTAATTTTGAAATAATTGCAAGAGGATGAACAATTCCAAACAGCGATATTGACAAAACACAAATGGAAACAACTGTTCGTCCTTTCTTCCTCTCCCTGCCACAGCCCTCCAGTCTATTAAAGAAGGAGGTTATGTCCCAGGAGCCCCTCTTCCCATCTGTGCCCACTCTCTCAACTTAGCTTTCAGGAGCCTGAGTGCAAGAGACTCCAGGTCAGGGAAAAGGGAGGGAACAGAGGACCTGAGTTCTCTTTTGGCAGATGTCCTCTCTCCACTGGGAAGGTGATAGGGGTAAGAAGTATCTAGGCATCCAGATATTGACAAAATAATTTCAGTTATAACCAAAGATGATTATATACTTATCATTTAGGTTGTATTTGATCATCAAAGCTATATATTTGGATAAAAAAAGGCTCTTATGGGACAGCCCAGGAATCTACTCAAAGATAAAAAAGATGTATCTGGATAAAAAATGTCCATATACCTGGATAAAAGGCATATCTGGATAAAAAAAGACTCCAACAGAACAGCCTGGAACATTTTGTCTTTGTGTAAATGTGTCTGAAATCCCAGTGGCCAACGTATAGAATCGTGGAAGTAGACCTTTATCATTTCACAGCAACTTAGTAGCTTTAGAGGTCTCCATTATATCAGTTCTTCCTGCTTCCAATCCCAGACTACCAATGTCTCAATCATACTCACTAACTTGACAGATGTAATCTATCTTCACACAAGCCACAGTTCATATGTCATTCAATAATCCACAGAGAATGATATTTTGCTTGAAAACAAAAATAAATGAATAACAATAACAAAAGAGCCTATATGGAGAGAAACAAAAATAAATCACATTGGAGAAAGTTATCTATATTCATTCATTGTCTATTATATGCAAACTTCAGTAATAAGAAAACAAAGAAGAGTGTTATCAAAACCACCATGTAGTACATTTTTCTCCTAAGCTTTCAAAGGTGCAATGCAGGTCCCAGTCCATTATGACCTACAAATCTCCCTGTGAAACTGAGAAAAATAAACACTGGTAGCAGGTTGAATAGTGTCTCCCAGAAATTTATGTCAGCCCAGAACCTCAGAAGGTGACCTTATTTGCAAATGGGGCCTTTGCAGACATAATTAGCTAAGTTAAGATGAAGCCATACTGGATTAGCGTGGGCTCTAAATCCAATGACTGATGTCCCTATAAGAGGAGAAGACACAGAGAGAGAGAAGACCATGTGAAGACGGAGGCAGAGATCGAAGTGATGTAACAATAAGCCAAAGAACACCAAAGATTGTAGGAAGCCACCAGGAGCTAGGAAAAAACTAGCAAGAATTTCTTCCCTATAGCCTTTAAAAGAAGCATGGACTAGCCAATATCCTGATTTTGGACTTCTACTCTCCAGCACTACAAAAGAATAAGCCAGCAAATTTGTGGTAATTTATCACAGAAGCCCTAGAAAAGCAATACAACACCCCAAACATGAAATGCAAGAAATGAAATCTAGACTGGTTAATTATCAATTGAATTATAACTCGATTACATATACAAACTTCACAAGCAATTGTACCATACAGTTACAAGGAAAAATGGTATGGTTAATGAAAAACAACAAAAACAGATAGGCTAGAACATTAAAAAAGAAAAATGTAAGGTAGAGAATCAAGTATCAGTCAAACACCAAAATTTTAATGACTCAATTAAAATCAGTCTTATTTTCCATTTTATAACTTTAAAAAATTTGTAAAAGTAATATCAATAATTCATATAACATTTATTGTACTATTAGAATATTTTAATTATACAGTACAAATTTTACAATTAAATCATAAAATTATTCATTTTACAAGCAGGTTAACTAATTCCAAATATTTGAAATAAAAGAAGTTGTTCTTTTTCCTTTATCTCTTTTTCAGTTTATATCTACCTCTGCCTTCCTGGTACCACATTTTGTATTAAAAATCTAAAATGTTTCCACAGAATTCTAATAGAATGAATAATGAAAAAAATACATAAAGAAGGGTGGAGAAAGGAAGAGAGAGAAGGTGGATAAAGCACATGGGAATACTCAGACATGTATTAAAAAGAATGTACCCAAACAAAAAGTTCAATACTACAGAGTTTACCATGAGAGGTCCCCTTTTCCTCTACATGTTTCTACTGTCTCTGAGTTATATTGTGTTGAATCTATTTGTTCCTTACCTCTTTTAGACCCTTTCTTGTCCTATGTGGATGTTGCCTTCCTTTCTTTATTGAAAAATGCGTTATCACTTTTATAAATAAATTTTTTCCCATGTCCCCCCTCAAAATCCCTATCTTTTTTGCTAACCTTGACTTAATGGCAATAACACAACCCTCTGTATGAAATGAAAATGAAGCATGAATTCAAAATTTCTACATAAAATCTAGCAGAGTAAAACGTTTAAGTATAGGCTCTGACGTATGATTGCTCAGGTTCAGCTTTTTTTTTTTTTTTTTTTTTTTTTGAGATGGAGTTTCACTCTTGTCACCCAGGCTGGAGCGCAGTGGCGTGATCTTGTCTCACTACAACCTCTGCCTCCCAGATTCAAGTGATTTTCCTGCCTCAGCCTCCCTAGTAGCTGGGATTACAGGTGCCCGCCACCACACCTGGCTAATTTTTTTGTATTTTTAGTAGACACGGGGTTTTGCCACGTTGAACAGGCTGGTCTCAAACTCCTGACCTCAGGTGATCCGCCTGCCTCCGCCTCCCAAAGTACTGGGATTACAGGTGTGAGCCACCGCACCCAGCCAGGTTCAGCTTTTAGCTCTACCACATGCTAGCGTTAACCTTAGGTAAGTGACTTCTCCAATCCTAACTTTACTAACCTCAAAATAGCAATAATGATAGTACCTACCTTAGAGGGTTTTGTGAGTGTTAAGTGAGACTAGGCTCTGGCTGTGCAAGCACACACCAAATATTGTCTATTTATACTGCTACCATTTTAATTTAAAGTCGTTCCCTATTAGAGTATCTAGATTTCTCTTTAAGCATAATTCTCACCTAAGAAAACCATCACATATTCAAGAATCTATGAAAAGAGACAACTGGTTCATTCACCTCATGCCTGTCTAAGAAAATCTTAAGACAACAAAAAACGTGGAAGTCTAGAATACAATATCAGAGAGTAAGAACATACACACTTAACACTTAAAAGTTGTTTGAAAGATGGAATATCCTAAGACATTTTATCCACTCTCTTTCAAACCTCTCCTGTATCTCCCAGCCCTTTATCTGTTCCTCATAAACCAAGATGATGCTATATAATGATTCTAAATTAAAATAGAAAAGCTGACCCTGAGCACTACAACTTAATTTCTCCAAGCTGCCATCGAGGACAGAATGAGTTTCAAAGCACCTGAACTTGAATTAATCCATTACACACTCTAGCTCAATGAGAGATAAAATTCAAAGTACATCTTTGGACATAAATCTAGGTTAGATTAGAGTTGCTTCAAGTATTTCCACTTGAGGTGAAAATTATGCCTTAAAATCCAAGTTTCTAGGTAAGCCTGTGAGTGGGAAGTAGCCACTTACAAACTACTTTACTGTGCATGGTGTTTTCCTATTCTGAAACCTTCCCGCTGTTGATATTTTGTAAATGAGAAATTGATCAAAACAGCAGAAGAGGGGCAAATTCAAATTCAGGTGTTCTATCTCAGTTGAACACACCATGCTGCTTCCTCATCAATGTAAAACTGAACATATCCCAAATGTCTCCCACATTGCCCTAAATATTTCAAATTCTACCACCAGATACACAGAGGAGTTATTGTGTCTGGACTTCCAGAAGTATTAATGGGGAAAGGCTAAGCAATGATGATGCCTTTTGCTTCCAGATATAAACAGCAGAAAAATAAGAATATGAAAGGCAGAATGAGAAGGCAAGAAAAAAACAAATAACAAAAACTGACCCAGAGTTTAATTTCTCTTCCTTGAAGTCATTTACTGCTACAAAAAAAAAAAATCACTCAGAAGTCAGACTTTATTAGAAAGACATTAAAATATTTTATTCAATAGAAAATAAAATGCCATTTTGTGATCAAGGCCTCAACTATTTTTCTATCATTCCCTGATCTCCAGAACATTCCAAATTCTGAGTTTAAAGATTCTTTGGGAAATCAAAACCACAACGCCAAAGTAGTTCTTAAGAGATGGCATAATCCAACTCCTATTTTTTGCAAGTAGGGTGACATGGTTTGAGTCTGTGCCCTCACCTAAATCTCATGTTGAATTGTAATCCCCATTATTGGAGGTGGGGCCTGGTGGGAGGTGATTGGATCTGGGGTGGTTTATCATGGTTTAACACCATCCCCCTTCGTGTTGTCATATCAATAGTGAATCAGTGAGCTGTCATGAAATCTGGTTGTTTAAGAGTGTATAGGACCTCCTCCCTCTCTCTATTCCTCCTGCTTCAGCATGTAAGACGTGCCTGCTTCCCCTTTGCCTTATAGGATGATTGAAAGTTTCCTGAGGCCTCTCCAGAAGATGCTGTGCTTCTGGTACAGCCTGCAGAACCATGAACCAATGAAACCTCTTTTCTTTAGAAATTACTCAGTCTCAGGTATTTCTTTACAACAGTGCAAGAATGGATTAATACATAGGGTTACTAAGGCCCAAAGCCATTAAGTGCTGTTATGGGCTGAACTGTGTCCCCCCAAAAAATTCATGTTAAAGTCCTGACCTTTAGTACCTTAGAATAGGACTGTATTTGGAGATAGGGTCTTCAAAAAGGTAATTAAGTTGAAATGATGTCATATGGGTGGACCCTAAAGCAAAGTGATTATTGTCCTTGTAAGAAGAGAAAATTTGGATGCAGACAGGTACATAGGAAAAATGATGTGAAGACACAGGGAGAAGACCACTATCTACAAGTTAAGGAGAGTGGCTGGCACAGATCCTTCCTCATTGCCCTCATTTGGAGGGCCACGACACCTTACTCTCAGACTTCCAGCTTCCAAGACTGCAAGACATTAAGTTTCTGTTGTTCAAGCTACCCAGGCTGTGGTACTTTTTTTCAGCAGCCCTAGCAAACTAATTGAGGTGGCTTATCTTATACTGTACATGGATGAAAAACAAAGTCAGGATCAAAACCTACTGATTTGTGTATGTTGATTCAGTAAAGTTGCAGAATACAAAATCAACATACACAAATCAGTAGGTTTTGATTCTGACTTTGTTTTTCATCACTGTACAACATAAGAGAAATCACCTCCAGCTTCCCATGGGAGTTTCTACCTTGCCTTGTAACTGACTCCGTTTTCACTCAACATTCGCTTCCACAAAAATGTTATACATGATTCAACCTCTTAACGACCATGGTACATATATACTACTTATGCTAAACTCTTGTGAGCTGCACTCCCACATTCCCAACAAGACATTTTCATACAGATGTCTCATGAGCTCAAAATCCCTAAAACCCAAATTGATTACTCCAAAATGTCAGTAATGACCCTGTTGAAATCTAACAAGGTCTAGGTACAAGATCCTGCTCCTTAGACAAGTCATCTAACCCCTCTGAGCCTTAATTCCATATTTATAATACAGGTTCTATAAACAATATAAATTCTACAAAATAAAAATTTAAAACTTTTTCAAAGGGCTAGCATATGAAGATTATATCGGATATCAGCCTTTTAAACTGTGAAGTCTTAAAAGCAATTCTCCATGCAATCACCAACTATTTCTATCTCTGGCCCTATTTTTTCACTCAGTCAAACTCAAAACCATTGACATTTTCCTCTCAATCTGTAATCAATACTTCACCTAGCTCTGACATCTCTTTCTATAGAATATTATTTTTTGTTACTAACATCTAATAAACCCATAATTTCAAATCTGCAACACACTGAATGACTGACTTATCAGCTTCCAGTTTCTTCTTTTTCTAATTGATATCCTATCTGAATATCAGATTTTTGTCCCTAATATGCCCAACTCTAAAGTCTTCAGAGGCTCTCTAACCCACAGAACAAGATCCCACCTACACAGCCCTGCATTCTACAACACAACCGCAACTGAGGGCCAGTTCCTAAGCTCATCTCAAGGCTTAAAATGAAATTATGTTGCCAGTCAAAGCCAGGTCTCAGTGTGCTAAGGATTCATTGCATTCCCCGCTTCTCTGTGTTTCCCAGAAGCTAACCTTTAATGTGCCTCAGGAGCTTGCCTCACACCCAGCCAAAGTGAATAAGAAGATCATCAACAACTTCAATGTGATCCTACTTGCTTCTTCCCTTGAACCTCCCACTGATGGGCCTGCTTGTCACACTGGTCCTTCAATACCACTACGAACCTTCTTGTCACCTTGGACCAAGACTAGCACCAACAGTAAGGTTAGGTTGATTAATTCTAGTGCACACCCTGCATACCAGGAATCCTGCCTGCTGGCCAGTTTCATTTTTCTTCTGGTTCCTTTTTGGCCCAGAATCCCTGTCCCTCTCCTCTCTCATATTCAGGGTCTACTGTATAATTAAATTCAGTAGCACTTTTAACCTTATCTCCCTCCACAGCTTAACAAAAACCTATTGTTCTACCTCAGTCATTTTCAATCCCATCAAAGCCAATACCCTCTTTATATAACAAATATTTTACTACTTTTTTTGCCTTTACTATTATGAAATGGAATTCATATATAACAAGATACACATACATAATTTCAAATATTTATATATAAATATAATTTCAAATATATTAATTTATATCTATATGTAACTAATACAAAAAATAAATAAAAATTAATTTATAATAAAACAAAGTCTTTAAATATGTAAGTAGACACAACTATACCGGAACACACTGAAGAGTGGTGCTCACATCTATGTACAGAATCAGCATAAGCACAACCACTACAAATGCAGACTGTGGGATATTGCATTATTGAATTAAATAACACAAGCAGCACTGCCACTAAGGAATTTTTCCAAAATATGAACAAGTTGTAAAGTTTTAAACAAAACACAATACAATTTTTCCATGATTTACACTGTAGTTGTATTCCCAGATAGTTTGGTATATATTAAATCTGTGCACAGCATATTTTGTTTATATGCAAAATAGTTGGGTTTGGGCTCATAAATATAAAGATTTTTCACCTGCATGAATGCTCAGTAAGACATTAAAAAAAAGCTTGTGGGACATGAGATAATTGTGCAGGAAGCCAGGGACCCTGAAAAGAGGGACCGGCTGAAGCCATGGCAGAAGAACCTAAATTGTGAAGATTTCATGGACATTTATTAGTTCCCCAAATTAATACTTGTATAGTTTCTTACACCTGTCTTTACTGCAATCTCTGAACATAAATTGTGAAGATTTCATGGACACTTATCACTTCCCCAATCAATACTCTTGTGATTTCCTATGCCTGTCTTTACTTTAATCTCTTAATCCCATCATCTTCATAAGCTGAGGATGAATGTCGCCTCAGGACCCTGTGATGATTGTGTTAACTGCACAAATTGTTTAAACAATATGAAATCTGGGCACCTTGAAAAAAGAACAGGATAACAGTGATGTTCAGGGAACAAGGGAGATAACTATTAGGTCTGGCTGCCTGACAGCCGGGCAGAACAGAGCCATATTTCTCTTCTTTCAAAAGCAAATAGGAGAAATATCGCTGAATTCTTTTTCTCAGCAAAGAACACCCCTGAGAAAGAGAATGCATTCCCAAGGGGAGGTCTCTAAAATGGCCGCCTAGGGAATATCTGTCTTTTACGGTTGTAGATAAGGGATGAAATAAGCCCTGGTCTCCCGTAGAGCTCACAGGCTTATTAGGATGAGGAAATTCCCGCCTAATAAATTTTGGTCAGACCGGTTGTCTGCTCCCCAACACTGTCTCCTGATAAGATGTTATCAATGACAACGCGTGCCCGAAACTTCATTAGCAATTTTAATTTCGCCCCGGTCCTGTGATCTCGCCCTGCCTCCATTTGCCTTGTAATATCTTATTACCTTGTGAAGCATGTGATCTCTGTGATCCACATCCTATTCATACACTCCCTCCCCTTTTGAAAATCACTAATAAAAACTTGCTGGTTTTACGGCTCAGGGGGCATCATGGAACCTGCCAACATGTGATGTCTCCCCCGGACACCCAGCTTTAAAATTTCTCTCTTTTGTACTCTTTCCCTTTATTTCTCAGACCATCCGACACTTAGGAAAAATAGAAAAGGACTCATGTTGAATATCGGGGGCTGGTTTCCCCCGATAGACAATTGTTTATTGTATTAGAGCAGAGATTGACAAACTTTTATTGAAAGGGCCAAATAGCATATACTGTTAAGTTTGGGGGACCATACAGTTTGTCAAAAGTACTCAACTCTAAGAAAGCAGCCATAGACAATACATAAATGAGTTGGAGTGCTGCGTTCAAATAAAACTTTATTTACCAAAACAGACAGCAGGCCCCAAGCCATAGTTTGCCTCCCTCTGTATTAGAGTTTCTCACGTAAATGCCAAGCTCTCATCCACTAAACATGGTTGCATTGTTCAATTATTGTGATGACAAAAGCCACTTCCATGGAGCAATAATTACCCATCCTTCCCACTCTATCAATTGAGAACTCCTGATCTTAACTATTCCTCCTGTTCACTGCACTTGGCGAAGGCATTGAGCTTTCTGGTCTCAGCTCCTTTTCTATACCTGTCTGGATCACTTCTCCTCAATCTACTCTTTACTGTTTTTCTATCTTATGCCTAATTCAAGTCCTAGCTAACACTTTACCTCCCATCACTAATGGAAGAATTTCCTTAAAAATCACAATCTTTTAGAAATAATTTCACAATCTTTTAGATTTCAAAATCTTTTATAAATAATTTGGCATTAATATGCTACCACATATTATTCTTCAACTTATGATTTATATGTTCTACCTGCCACCTGCAAGGCAGGTTCCTTGAGGGAACAGACTGTATCTAATAATCTGTCATATTTATAGATTCTAACCTAATGATTTTCCTTAAGTCACTTACTATTGTAGAGTGATTACCATGCTAGATGTTGAGGGTACAGCAGTGAACAATCAGACAAGGTCTCTGACCTCACTAAGATTATATACAGAGTGGAAAGAAATTTTCAGATTCCAATAAGAATTATAATGGAAATAAAAATAGGGTGTGATGTGGAGAGTAAAGAAGCATAAAATGATGGCCAGCCACTAATTTGGATAAATGGACAAAGAAACTCTCTCTGAAATGGGATGTTTGAATTGACCCCTAAATCTAAAAAGAGCCAGGGAACAGCATTCCAGCCATGGGGAACAACATGTGTAAAATTCCTGAGACAGGAAACTCTATAGCATGTTTGAAGAAAATCAGTCATATAGGACTTGAAGCAATTTTAAATAAGGGGATTGACATAATATGATTTTAGTTTTCAAAAATATTATACGGCTAACAGAGTAGAGAAGGGATAGTAATAAGGCAAGAGAAGTGAGGTGTATAATTAAGAAGCTATTACAGAAGTCCATGGAAGAACTGATGGTATCCTGGACTAGGGGTGGCAGTGGAGAGACAGAACGTGGACAGATTTCAGGTATCATTTAGAGAGGTAATCAACAGGGCTTGTTCATGGCTAGATTTGGGTAGAGGAAGCACTGGATGCTGCTATTACTAATACAGGGAGAACATGGTTTCAGTTATAGTGGGAGGATCATGAGTTCCATTCAGATGTGTTAAGTCTGAGATGACTGTCATACAATGATTGATTTTTAAAGATTAAACTAGCCTTGTATTCCTGAAATGAATCTCAGTTGGTAGTGATGTAGTATCCTTTTTATATACTACTGTATTCAAGAGAAGATGCCAAATAGGCAGGTGGATATATGAAATGGAGATGAAGACAAGGTCTTAGCTAAAGAGATGCATGTGTAGGATATCAACTTATAGCTTCTCTTTAAACTCATGAAATAAATAATATCACCTAGGACAGAGTGCTTATTAGAAAAGAAAAAAAAAAGGCAGGCACAGTGGCTCACGCCTGTAATCTCAGCACTTTGGGAGGCCGAGGTGGGTGGATCACTACTTCAGGAGTTCGAGACCAGCCTGGCCAACACGGTGAAACCCCATCTCTACTAAAAATAAAAAATTAGCCAGGCGTAGTGGCGCACGCCTGTAATCCCAGCTATGCAGGAGGCTGAGGCAGGAGAATTGCTTGAACCAGGGAGACAGAGGTTGCAGTGAGCCGAGATTGTGCCATTGCACTCCAGCCTGGGTGACAGAGCAAGATTCTGTCCCAGAAAAAAAAAAAAAAGAAGCCCTTTCCTGTCCTGAAACTCCCCCTAACTCAGAGAAAGGGTCAGCCTAAGAGAAAAACCTACCTACTTGGAAAATCTGATGTCACAGAAGAGACTGTTTCAACCATGCAATCTGCTAAAAGGCTGGGTAAAATAAGACAGAGAGGTATACATTTGACTTGACAAGAAGCAAGTGACTGACGAACTTTATAAGAACAGTTTCCGCTAAAGATAAACAATGGAAACAAAATTAAAATTGAATGAAAAGGAGAATAAGAGGTGAGAGAGTAGAAATAGAAACAAGATTTTCAAAAATGATACATGTAAATCATATCAATAGTTGTACATGTAAATCATATCAACAGTTGTGGGAAACAAACCAAAGCAGTGACAGACCACATTTAGTTCATCAATACCTTGATAAATTATTGCAGCAAACCACCAATTTATCTTGTTATGGATGAAGAGAATAATAGCTGTGATCCTTTCAATGCAAAAATAAACTGAAGTCTTATGTCAAGATAATCTGCACTTTTAAAAATGTAGTAGAGGTAAACCTACTTATCCTAAAACTTATTAAACTGAACTGAAAAGTTCCCACTAATTTAAAAAAAAAGATATTTTATTCTCTTGGAATACAAAAGCCTTTCTATGCAGGTAACAAAGCAAAGATAGAGCTATTTAATTTAATAAAAAATAAAATCTTATATGTAGCAAACAACTACATTATAAAAGAAATTTTAGAAAATAACACACTAGAGGAAAATATCACAACATAAATGACCCTAATATATAAAGAATGTCTATGTTATCTTCTTCCAATCAGAAAAACCAGTAAAAGTACAGTAAAGGATAGAAACAAAGGAAGAAAAGAAATTCAAATGACTAGTAAGATGGCATGACAAATCCCCATTTTTAAAGATTTTTCCTTAAAAATCATCAATACGGAATAATGTTAAACTAATATGTATCTAAGGAACTCTGTAAATGATAGCAGACATACAAAATTCCTCAGTTACCTAGATAGCTTCACCATTAATGCACAGCATTTTATTCCACATCTGAGCACACAGCAGATAATCTTGTTTCATTTAACATGATTTGACATGACTGCAAGAGATACTGATTTTTAAATTTCAGTTTACACATTTTAATGAAACATACAATCCTGTAATTTTAAAACTCAGCATATTCAGAGGTGTATAATATTAAAATAGCTACGGGGACCATAGAAACACAAAAGCAGTATCAACAAGGAGAAGTGCCTACCTTCCCTGATAGCTGTGAAAGGTGTCCCTTCTTCTTCCTGCAGCCTGATCACCTTCAGAGCTACCAACTTCCCATTTACCCTGTGAGAAATGAAAGATAAGTGAATTCATGAAAATATGTGCCCATTATAGTTCTAATTGTCTTCCTTATAATTTATATAACTAAATAAATTCACTTTTATGCTAAAAATGTCAGTGATTCAATTATACCACCAAAGCAAGGTTTCGGCTGGGAATTCTGTATCATCATCATAAATATTCACATTTTAAATATTCATACTTGCATAGGCCAAGATTTAACTGAATTTTTCTGTGATTCACTGTGTTCCTTCCAGAATGAAACTAGTATTTAACCAAATCACCACACTTGATAATTATTCTCAGATTAATTAAAAATCATGCAGTCAAAAATAACTCTGTTCCTTTGTTTCTCCAATAGCTCCCTCTTTGTTCCTTCTGCTGAAATGTCTTCATTTTCAGTCTTTAGCTGAGGTCATTCAATTCCCAAGGACAGAAACTTGACATTCTTCTCTCTCTCTCAAAAAAAAAAAAAAAGGAAAAAATTCCCCTTTTTTTCTTTTTTTTTCTTTTTTACTACGACCTCCTAAAATTATATTTGGTCTAGTTGTGCTTTATATTACAGTATGTCATCAAAAAAGTTATGAATATTTTACCATTACAAGATTACACAAGACCTATCCAAAGCAGATGGTCCTTCCAGACACATTCTAAATATGTGTTGGCGCCAATTAAAAGTAAGATTGTGCTATGGAGTTAACTTTTTATCCAGTCATTTCTGCCATCAATCAAAGACATAACTATCTATATTAGTCCCCTCCTTGACTGTTCTATTTTCTACCTACACTGGGCCTAGAACCATACTTTATTTGGTTTGTTTGTTAATTAAAATAGGAAAAAACAAAAGCACACATATAATCCTCAGTGGAATGGTTCCAGGATCCCCTTTGATACCAAGTCTGAGGATGTGTAAGTCTATTACACAAAATGCTGTAGTGTTTGCATAAAGCCTGTGCCCACCACCCATACACTTTAAATCATCTCTAGAGTACTTATAATACCTAATACAATATAAACACTATGTAAATAGTTGTTATACTGTATTTTTTACACATATCATTTTAATTGTTTATTATGTCTTTTTTCCCAATTATTTTCAATCCAAATTTGGTTGAATCTAGATGCAGAAACCTCAAACATGGAGAGACAACTGTATTAAAAATGTAAAAGGTACAAGATATATAGACTTACATATATATGTATCACACATATATATACACATAAATATACACATATACACACATACACAAATAGTGGTATACAATACAGAGTACACTCTATATTGTTTACACTTAACAACATATTTTGGTGACATAAATTCATAGAAAACTGCCTTTTGCTTTCGAAAACCACAGGGTGTTCTTATGTATGAGTATAGCATACTAAGTTTAATCCCAGTCCTCTGTTGATAGCTACGTAGCTTGTTCCCAAATTTTGCTACTACAATGATGTAATAAATATTCTTGTATGTGTAATTCCATCCTGTAAAAATATGTCTGTAAGTTAAATTCCTAAAAGTGCCATTGCAAGGTCAAAGGTATGTGCATTTCTGATCTCCAATTTTGATGAATATTGGAGAAGCATCCTACATAGAGGATACCAATATAAATATTTGGTATCCTTTCCTATACCAAATAGAGCTCCCCTGCCTCTCCTCCTTCACCTACACTATATGTTCTCAGTGTCTGATTTTGCCAATTTAATAGGTCAAATATGGTCTCTTGTTGCAATTTAAATGGCTACCAAAAATCTCTAGAGGTTAAAGAACTAGCAAAGGAGAACTTATGTGGGCCAGAGAATCCAGTGTCTGAGTTTGAAAGAATTTGAATGTCTCTTTTTTAAACCTACATCTATTTGGTCTGCTTTTGCTCAAAAAACTGCCATAGACATAAAACCCAAAAGAACAAGGACTTCATCATAGTTGAACCATCCTAGTGGCATTTCTCATTGAACTGATTGCGGAAATACATTATTATTGGTTACAGTAATGGGATAGGGAGACCTGATTATAAGGCTCCACAACATACCATCTCCTCAAGGTTAGGAGTTGTGTTTCTTTTTCTTTCTGCTTTAGCAGACAGGACAGGCCTGCTGCTTTTCTGTTCTGCAACTTCTTCTCCTGAGTATATTTTCTTGATTTTTCTAATCCTGTTTGTGCTCTAGGTACCCAGATGCAGGCAAAAAAAATTACTATGCACATGGGGTTCAGCTGGAGACTGCACCTTGTACTCTTCACTTCATCTTTTAGGACTAAGCACTTTGGCAGGGCTTGAGGCTGGGATGCAGTTAGTGCTGATAACTGCATGAATTTTTCTCAGCCCAGTTGAGCTCATCACTGGCTCCCTGAGGAGGCAGTAACTGATTCCAGGAACTGCTTGGAATTTTCCCCTCATTTACAGATATTTTCCCCTCACCCATAAAACACACACACAACCTTTTTCCCGCAGAGCTTTCCATTTCTCTTGAGAGCATTAACTTTTATATATCACGTATTGTGAACTGAGTTCTGGAATATAGGAACCACATGCTTCTGTAGGTTGTGTACTTGAAGTACATTCTCAGGCATGAAACTATGATTGCCTTGTAACACACTGAAAGGACACCAGCCTTTAATTGAATCAACACTCATTTTTTAAGTGCAACTAAAGATGGATTCCCCCTAAGTAATTTCACTGACTAATTTGTATTATTTTCGTAGTGAAAAAGGTCTTTGAAAATATTTTCTATAATAACTGCATAAAAAAACAAGACCTAGGTTCATGGAATTCATATTCTGAATTCTGCATGAATTGAACCTCCAAGTGTTTGTTTTTAATAAGTTATGATCATCTCAACAGTTCATGACACTGAGATTTTATGTATTACATCACTTCAAACTAAAATTTCCTTAAAATATATACTACACCATAAGTTCCAGAAATGAAGGGGACTTTTTCTGTTTTATCAACTGATATGTGCTCAGTATCTAGGACCTTCTTGGCACAGAGTAGATTTCACTGGGTGAATATTAATGCTGTTATAATAGTATACTAACATTTTCCTCATCATACCTGCAAAATAAGTCCAGAATAAATTACTAAAAGTATTATTTCCAAAAATTTCAAAAATACCAACATTTTATAAAGTTTTCAACATCTTTCATGTTAGGTTTAAATGTTTATTTTCTTTTTATAAATAAAAGGTGTGGTCTCTTTATGTTTACTACATCTACATATAGAAAAGTTTTTATTTCCTTTAAGTTTTTTATATTCCTTAAGAATTTGTAGAATGCTTTGTTAATTAACCTTTTTGCATCCAGCAGACATGTTTCAAAACACTCACTAACCTTTAATAATCTGAGCAAAGACCACTAATCAGCATCTCCCTTTTCTACGATTGCTTCATTGGTTTCTCATTAAGAATTACATTGATTATCAAATTGCTCTTTAACCTAAGAGTCATTGTGACTTTCTCCTTTCTTAATTACTTTTTATCTACGTGTCTCAACACTCAACAACTACTGAGTCTCTCAGTTCTAAAGCCTGGTAAAAATGTTAAGTCACTGGGTCTACTTTTAGAAAAGATAGCTGTGGAAAAAATAACGTTAAGAAATTTTTTAATAGTCTACCTTTTGTTCATGTATATTTTAAACCTTTTTTTTTTTTTTTTTTGGAGACAGGGTCTCACTCTGTTGTCCAGGCTGAAGTGCAGTGGCATGATCATGGCTCACTGCAGCCTCCAGCCTCCATCTCCGGGGCTCAAGAGATTCTCCTACCTCAGCCTCCAGAGTAGCTGAGACTACAGAGCCATGCCATCACGTCAGGCTAATTTAAAAAAAAAAAAAATTTAGAGAAAAGGTCTCACTATGTTGCCCAGGATAGTCTTGAACTCCTGGGCTCAAGTGATCCTCTTGCCTCACCCTCCTAAAGTGCTGGGATTAAGGTGTGAACCACTGTGTCCAGCCTTATTTTAAAGTTTAATATGACCTGAAATATTTGACAGTCTAAGTTACTAACTCATTTACAAAATGGAAATTTTTAAAGATATCAAAAAGATATATTACTGTATGAAAAACAAAATGAACATTGTGTCTTCTAATTATCTTGTGGATTTAACCTATTTTATGAAAACTTCGAACATATAATTCAAACGTTGATTTAAATAACTTGAAATAATCACAAAATTCAAATTGAATCAATAAATTAGAGCTGTTTACAGAAAAACATTGAAGATCCCTCTTCAACAAGTCTTATTAATTAAATCAAAGGCTAATGAATAGAAGGCAATGAGGGCTTGATTGCCAGTGGAGATGTTAATTCAGGTAAATAAAAAGGGCTCTAAATTGTGCTAATATTACCACAGAATGTTCTATTGCAGTTACTGCCAAATTTGCCTGTAGTTGCTTTAAGCTGTATAGAGAGCCATTTTATTTCAGAGATTCTTTATGCTTATTCTCTTATTTTTCCAATAACTGTCATTCCCAGCTTAGCCCAAAGGAGCCATGACTCATTGCTTTAGTCTGCCCATCAGGCGACATGAACTCCAAAGTGCCGTACCAGGAAGAACTGCACTGGGCAGGAGTGGGGAGAATATCTCCATGCACAGGACATGGGGATACTGGGTAGCCAGGTAGAGCCAGGCTGAAAGGGGATCCAACTTTCAAACTGTTTCTAAGCACAAAGCACAAATCCAAATCTGTCAATTTCAGAAACTCTGTCCACACATCTGTGTGCCCTAAATTTGTAAATATAAAATTTTCTTGTGGGAGTAAAGCAAGGTCTAGAAGTTTTCTTTTTTTTTTTTTTTTTTTGAGACGGAGTCTCACTCAGCCGCCCAGGCTGGGGTGCAATGGCATGATCTCAGCTCACTGTAAGCTCCACCTCCCAGGTTCACACCATTCTCCTGCCTCAGCCTCCCGAGTAGCTGGGACTACAGGCGCCCACCACCACGCCCAGCTAATTTTTTTTGTATTTTTAGTAGAGATGGGGTTTCACCGTGTTAGCCAGGATCGTCTCCATCTCCTGACCTCGTGATCTGCCCATCTCAGCCTCCCATAGTGCTGAGAGAAGTTATCAATAAAGAAAACAGCCTATTTATTTTTTCACCCATTCATTTGTTCATTTAATGTTCTGCAAAAACAATAAAGGAAAACTCCCCACTTAGCTCAAAGTACATTTTCCAGTTTCAAAAGATGATGCTTAAAGAGAACTTCCTTATGGAAAAAAATTCTCAAAGGAAAGCCTAAAGGTCTTCTATTCCATTAGTTACTTCAAATTAATAGACTATCTTAGCACAAGAAAACAAAATTACAAATATTATCTGTGTCATCTCTGAAAACAGTGTCCATGTGCTAACACCTAGAAGAAATTATGTCTACAAGATATGGAGGAAATTAAAGCAATATACCCAAAATAAATTTAATATAATCTGGGAAATTTAATATATTCTGCTTCTCTCTTCCATTATGATTTTGTCTCAAGAGAAACTGCAAAGGAAAATAATACCAAGTGCAGACATATACAATGCTCGTTTCCTTGTGGTATTGGTCTAGAAGCAATAGAAGGAAATGTAGATACTTTGGAGGGAGTGACAGTAGAATGCTGGAGTAGGGCAAGGACAATATTTTCGGAAGAATTTACAGATTTTTGGCAAAGTTATTAAAAATATTTTTAAAGTTATATTAATAGTGTTTCATTTATTAATTCCCTCTTTATATGCTAGTTAAAATGCTCACTATACTGTATTACATACATATTTCAAAAATTAAACTTAACTAAATATTCATGACATTGTTACTGTCATCTAAATTCAATTCTGATTCAGGTGTGAATAAGAAGTCATCTCAACACTGTTTAACGTTTACTCTTCAGGAATATCCTAAAAGTGCTAACTACAATACTTTATTCCAGAAAAATAAATTAAAATTTCAAGGTAAACTGTCAGCAATTACACCTTGTCATAATCTATATCAAAGTAATACAGAGAGAAGTGGAAGAAGACTAAAACTAGTTTGTCTTAAATTAATTTCTTTTTAAAAAAACTTATGGATACATAATAGTTGTACATATTTACAGGGTACATATGCTATTGATATAAACATATAAAGTGTAATGATCAAATTATGGTAATTGAGGCATCCACCACCTCAACCATTTATCATTTCTTTTTGTTGAGAACTTTCCAAATCCACTCCTCCAGCTATTTTGAAATATGCAATAAATTATTGTTAACTATAGTCATCCTATTGTGCTACCAAACAGTCTTATTCCTTCTATCTGTGTTTTTGTGCCTATTAATCAACCCCTCTTTATCCTCCATCTCTCCACGACCCTTGTCAACCTCAGTAACCATCATTCTACTCTACCTCCATGAGAACAATTTTTTAGTTCCCATATATGACTGAGAACATGTGCTATTTGTCTTAGTGCTTGGCTTATTTACGAACTTAATGTCCTCCCGTTCCACCCATGTTGCAAGTGACAATATCTAATTATTTTTTATGGCTGAATAATATTCTATTGTGTATTATCTATCACATTTTCCTCATCCATTCATCCACTGACGGACACTTGTAAGCTGATTCCATACCTTGACTATTGTGAACAGTGCTGCAATAAACATGGGGGTGCAGGTATCTCTTCCACATATTGATTTCCTTTCCTTTGGATAGATACACCCAGGAGTGGGACTGCTGGATGATATGGTAGTTCTAGTTTTTTGACGCTCCTCCACAGTATTCTCTATAGCAGCTGTACTAATTTACATTCCCACCAACAGCATACAAGTGTTCCCCTTTCTCCATATCCTCATCGCTATTTGTTATTGCCTGTCTTTCAGATAAAAGCCATTTTAACTGGGGTGAGATGATATCTCACTATGGTTTTGATTTGTACTTCTCAGATTTTTAATGATGTTGAGCATTTTTTCATATACCTGTTGAACATGCATATCTCTTCTTTTGAGAAATGTCTATTCAAATGTTTTGCCCATTTTTTAATCGATCTTTAGGGATTTTTGTTTTTGCTATTTGTTTGAGTTCCTTATGTATTCTGGTTATTAATCCCTTGTCTGCTGAACAGTTTGCAAGTATTTTCTCCCATTCTGTAGGCTGTCTCTTCACTTTGTTGATTGTTTGCTTGTAGAAGCTTACTACTAAAAGAAAACATTGGGAAATGCTTCAGAACATTGGTTGGGCAAATAGTTCTTCAGTAAAACCTCAAAAGTACAGCTAACCAAAGCAAAAATGGACACATTAATTTCTTTTTGAATAAAACCCAAAGATTAATAAAACAATAGTATAATGGCTATTTATTAGGATGTGACTAACAATGCAAAAAGATTTAATGAAATGAGGAAAGGGCATATTCAATCAACAATTATTACCTATAAAAAGAACTGATTGCTACTAAAGCATGATTAATCATTATCAATGCTTTATCAAATATACAAACTCATAATATTTAGAAACATAATATTAGAGTGGCATATAATGTTCATAGGAAAAAATTAAATTATGTACATTTCAGCAATTTTAAACCACCCAAATTTGCACCTTTCTAAAAATAAAATCTGTCAACCAAGGATTTTAGGGTCTTATCATCTTACAATTAAAAGTAACCTCAGTAATCATCCAGGCTCCCAAGGAGACAAAAAGATCCCCACTGGCTTGATGGTCTATCCTTGTACTCTCACTGCCTGGATCAAAGTAGTCCCTAAAACATTTTCATGGAACCCCAACTCCTCTATAAAAATTCAAAGTATTTAGTTCCTCCTTATGTTGAGACAAAAATGCTTCCTGTGAGTTTTACTCTCTGAATCAAGATCTGAATCCACAAAGACTAAACTAGGTCTTCCTCTATAAGACAGCCTTTCACTTAATGAAATTTTAATATCCCACCCCTTATTCAATAAATATTAACGGAGAGACTATGAGCCTGTGTGTGGAGTAAAGGATAAACAATATAGACAAGTCCCCCCATTTAAGGAGCCAATAGTTTAGCCAAGGAAACAGACACAGAACATCTAAGTACAAAAATGACTGAGGCATGTCAAAGAGATTCCAGAGGCTCCCATTTGTCAAATTAGACAATTTGTGCATTAGTAAAATAATACCTGCAATTTAAAGATATAAAGTATGTTTAAATTTTGGAAGTTCTGGCCAGGGCAATTAGGCAGGAGAAGGAAATAAAGGGTATTCAATTAGGAAAAGAGGAAGTCAAATTGTCCCTGTTTGCAGATGACATGATTGTATATCTACAAAACCCCATTGTCTCAGCCCAAAATCTCCTTAAGCTGATAAGCAACTTCAGCAAAGTCTCAGGATACAAAATCAACGTGCAAAAATCACAAGCATTCTTATACACCAATAACAGACAAACAGAGAGCCAAATCATGAGTGAACTCCCATTCACAATTGCTTCAAAGAGAATAAAATACTTAGGAATCCAACTTACAAGGGATGTGAAGGACCTCTTCAAGGAGAACTACAAACCACTGCTCAATGAAATAAAAGAGGATACAAACAAATGGAAGAATATTCCATGCTCATGGGTAAGAAGAATCAATATCGTGAAAATGGCCATACTGCCCAAGGTAATTTATAGATTCAATACCGTTCCCATCAAGCTACCAAAGACTTTCTTCACAGAATTGGAAAAAACTACTTTAAAGTTCATATGGAACCAAAAAAGAGCCCGTATCAACAAGTCAATCCTAAGACAAAAGAACAAAGCTGGAGGCATCACGCTACCTGACTTCAAACTATACTACAAGGCTACAGTAACCAAAACAGCATGGTACTGGTACCAAAACAGAGATAGAGATCAATGGAACAGAACAGAGCCCTCAGAAATAATGCCGCATATCTACAACTATCTGATCTTTGACAAACCTGACAAAAACAAGCAATGGGGAAAGGATTCCCTATTTAATAAATGGTGCTGGGAACACTGGCTAGCCATATGTAGAAAGCTGAAACTGGATCCCTTCCTTACACCTTATACAAAAATTAATTCAAGATGGATTAAAGACTTACATGTTAGATCTCAAACCATAAAAACCCTAGAAGAAAACCTAGGCATTACCATTCAGGACATAGGCATGGGCAAGGACTTCATGTCTAAAACACCAAAAGCAATGGCAACAAAAGCCAAAATTGACAAATGGGATCTAATTAAACTAAAGAGCTTCTGCACAGCAAAAGAAACTACCATCAGAGTGAACAGGCAACCCATAAAATGGGAGAAAATTTTCGCAACCTACTCATCTGACAAAGGGCTAATATCCAGAATCTACAATGAACTCAAACAAATTTATAAGAAAAAAACAAACAACTCCATCAAAAAGTGGGCGAAGGACATGAACAGACACTTCTCAAAAGAAGACATTTATGCAGCCAAAAAACACATGAAAAAATGCTCACCATCACTGGCCATCAGAGAAATGCAAATCAAAACCACAAATCAAAACCACAATGAGATACCATCTCACACCAGTTAGAATGGCGATCATTAAAAAGTCAGGAAACAACAGGTGCTGGAGAGGATGTGGAGAAATAGGAACACTTTTACACTGCTGGTGGGACTGTAAACTAGTTCAACCATTCTGGAAGTCAGTGTGGCGATTCCTCAGGGATCTAGAACTAGAAATACCATTTGACCCAGCCATCCCATTACTGGGTATATACCCAAAGGATTATAAATCATGCTACTATAAAGACACATGCACACGTATGTTTATTGCGGCACTATTCACAATAGCAAAGACTTGGAACCAACCCAAATGTCCAACAATGATAGACTGGATTAAGAAAATGTGGCACATATACACCATGGAATACTATGCAGCCATAAAAAATGATGAGTTCATGTTCTTTGTAGGGACATGGATGAAATTGGAAATCATCATTCTCATTAACTATCACAAGAACAAAAAACCAAACACCGTATTGAACAATGAGAACACATGGACACAGGAAGGGGAACATCACACTCTGGGGAATGTTGTGGGGTGGGGGGAGGGGGGAGGGATAGCTTTAGGAGATATACCTAATGCTAAATGACGAGTTAATGGGTGCAGCACACCAGCATGGCACATGTATACATATGTAACTAACCGGCACATTGTGCACATGTACCCTAAAACTTAAAGTATAATAATAATAAAATAAAATAAAAATAAAAATAAATAAATAAATGTATAAGTTTTAAAATGAAATAAAAAACCTAATTGGTCATTTTGGAGGGTATTACAGAATCATTTCATTACTTTAAAACTTTCTAAATACAGAATATATCAAACATTTTCCTTCCCTTTCATACCCTTTCATATACACTGTACCTCAGTATAATTAAATATTGTAGTTGATTTGAGGAAGTTTCTCTATAGATGCACTGCATGTAACAAATGAAGATGGAAAGACAGAATTTGAATATCACCATTTTGCTAACCATAATCACTTAGTAGATTATCAACAGTTAGATTCTGACCAAGGCTAAATCTAACTACTTATTTAAAAGGCATAAGGGAACAAGTTAAATAACACCATTAGGAAACAATAAGGAAAATCCAGACTTCTAAAGCTCTATAGGAGAAATTAATCTGTTTCTTCAACAAATCAACTTCAAGGGGAAAAAAGGCATGGTAGGGGTAACCCATGGACTAAAAGATTGACATGTAACTGCAATTCATTGCAATGTATAGACTCAATTTTTCTGGATTCAAACAAAGTGTATTTTAATACTGTATAGTTGATATTAAGGAACATTTAACTTTTTACATGTTATCATATAGTATTGTCATGTGTTTTAAAACACAATGCTTATCTTTCAAAAAATAAATCTAATATAAAGTAATATAAGGTCTGGGGTTTTCTTTCAAAATAATTGCAGGGAATGAATATAGATGAAATATGATCAGTCATGAGTTGCCCATGTTTGAAGATGGGTGATGGCCTCATGGAAGTTTATGACTATGCTCTCTACTAGTTATTTTCTATAATAAGTTCTTTTTTAAAGAATACAATATGCATTGGTATAAATGTGATAAGGGAAAATCTCAGCACGCTATATAAAAGAAATAGGGAGGCTGGGGCAGGAAGATCACTTCTGACCAGGGGTTTGAGACATGCCTGGGCCACACAGCAAAACCCCTTCTCCCTACAAAAATTTAAAAAATAGTTGAGCATGGTGGCACGTGCCTGTAGTCCCAGCTACTTAGGATGCTGAGGTCGGGGAACCACTAGAGCCCAAGAGTTCAAGGTTATAGCAAGCTATGATTGTACCACGCACTTCAGCCTAGGCAACACAGCATGCACATCTTTTTATATTTTTTTTCTTTTTTTGAGACTGAGTCTCACCCTGTTGCCCAGGCTGGAGTACAATGGCGCAATCTCGGCTCACTGCAACCTCTGCCTCCCGGGTTCAAGCAATTCTCCTGCCTCAGCCTCCCGAGTAACTGAGATTACAGGTATGCACCACCACACCCAGCTAATTTTTTGTATCTGTAGTAGAGACAGGGTTTCACCATGTTGGCCAGGCTGGTCTCGAACACCTGAACTCACTATGATCCACCCCTCGGCCTACCAAAGTGCTGGGATTACAGACGTGAGCCACCGCGTCCAGTTGCCCATGTCTTAAAAAAGAGAAAAGAAGAGAGAAAGAAAAGAAAGAGAGAAAAGAGAGAGGAGAGAGAAAAGAAGGAAGGAAGGAAGGAAGGAAGGAAGGTCGGTCAATTTTTACATTCCACAGGAAAGGATTAAGCTGAAAAAAGGAAGATAAAAGAATAAACCAAGAACATTCCAGGCAGATGGAACAACCTGCATAAAAGCTCAGAGGGTGAGAATGTGATGTGTTAAACAAAAATAAAGAAGAGAAGGAGGAAGGGAAATAAAAAATGGGGGAAGAAGGATAGAGCTAGTGAGGTGTGGGTGGAAGAGCTAGAGAGGACAGGAGCCAGATCACGAAGGGCCTTCTGGGCTGCATAAAGGACTGATACAAAAAACACTGAAAGATCTTAAGAAGGGTAACAGCATGATTAACTTCTGTGTCTGCAGCTCACTCGCTATGGTGTGGAGAATTCCTGCAGGAGCACACAGTGGGAGACGGAAGGGCAGTCAGAAAGCTGTTGTGGGGCTCTGGGTGAAACTTGGTGGCTATTCTTACCAGGGTACTGGTAAGAGCAATGGGAAAAAAGGAAAATGGTATTTTGAAGACAGAACAAACAGGCTGTTAGGATAAACTGAATTGGGATAGGGAAATTATAAAGGATGACTCCATTACTTCCTGATTTTAGCATCTAAGTGGATGTAGGTATCATTTACTGAAATGAGTGAAATTAAAGGATGAAAGATTTAGACAAAATGTATCAAGAGTTCTGTTTGGGAAAAAGATCTTAGTCTGGGAACATCCAACTGGAGACCTAAAGGAAGCACTGGTATTTATGAGTCTGGATCTCAGTAGAAAAATCTAGGCCAGACATATAAATTTATGAGTTACTTGGGGGACTGCAAGAGACAGCCAGTTTTCTGTTAAAGCAGAAGTAAACACTCAGAGAAGAGGTAGAAAATATGTAGGAATTTCCTGATCAGAGAATGATGTTCTATATCTAGAACACATGGAAAGAGCCTAAAGGATGGAGGAAAGGGACAGTGTGGGGCACACATTAAGAAACATGATACTTGCAAATGGTTAAAAACAAAAGGGAAGAAGAAATATGAGGGTGCAGTCTGAGGCATAGTGGATGATCAGGGAGTTTTTTTACTTTGGATAGTGCCTGGGATATGACACAGTGATGTGAGGCACAGAGGATTCCATCCTGGCAGTCTCTTGGAAGCAGTGGAATAGAGGCTACTGTTTTGGCTGCTGCTCGGCACAGCTGCCCCTATGTGCACTAGGCAAAGCATGGAGAGGGATGGGCCGAGCTTTTGCAGCTGCACAGATGACAAGGTACAGGTCCTCAACCTTGGCTACATATCAGAATCACCAGAGGAGATTTGAAACAACAATGCCTAGCTCTGCCCCTGATTTAACTGGTGTGGGGTAAAGTCCTAGCATCTGTATTTGTAAAAACACCCGCAGTGATTCTAACGTGCAACCAGGACTGAAAATCATTGCGTTAAACCTTCAGGTTCCAACACCAGCTTCTCACTGCCTCTCTTCCTTTGCCTGGTCTCTCCAAAACTGAAGTCTCCTTTTTACTATAAACATTCAAAAGTTTTTCAACTATTTTGAGTGTCCTCATAGTTGAAAGCTCAGTGGTAAACAAATGAGCCAAGTCCTTACCACGTAAAAGAGATACTGAAACAGCACCTTACTGGAAAACTTACTACTCTCAGGTATAGCTGAACAGCCTGTTTTAGATCCACCACCAGCAACAGCACATCATCCAACTGCCTATAATCCTCTTATCTACCAGAACATAACTGGGAACATTTAGCAACATTTTTAAAATAAGCAGATATATAATAGCTACAGTGTTCTGCAAGTCTACTAGCTTA
Organism: Pan paniscus; assembly: GCF_029289425.2. Lineage (NCBI taxonomy): Eukaryota > Metazoa > Chordata > Mammalia > Primates > Hominidae > Pan > Pan paniscus. The sequence continues at coordinate 108,676,760 of NC_073255.2, read as the reverse complement.
AAAATCTGATCCAACCAAGGAATTAAGGTTATTTAAGTATGACTTTTTTTTTTTTTTTTTTTACTAACTTCGTGTCACTATTTTGCTTTCTAATTGTTGAGAAACCATCGGAACAGTATTTTCATTAGAGAAGGGGGAACAAGAAGAGCGTGCAAGGGGAATGTCACACCATTTCCTTAGGTTCTGGTTCATAGATTTATCGTCTTCTGTAAAGGTTTGGACATCTCAAGACTGCTAATGCCTCTCCAATTTTTCATAGATCCTCAAAGATCACGGACAGTGATGAAACAGTTTCAACTCCAGATTTCTTTAAAATTCTGTGCAACAGTCATCTCAAGTCTTCAATCAGAACTCCAAAGAGAACCAAAGTACTATCAAATGTCCTAAGACATTTGTTAATTTAATTCACATCTACATTTGTTCTGCACTTTCATGCCTGAAACTAACTCTCCCTGGAAACAATGATATCAGGAGGTGAGTGCTTGCACTTCTTCTGTGACCTTTCTATCCCCATGACCCCTGTGTGTGTGAACTTTAAAGCCAAGCTCACACTCGGTTTCTAATTCTTCCACTTCTCTCATTGAGATGACTTGTGCTTATCTGCTTTGATGTTTGATTGTTCAGTTTTGAGAGACTTTAATCATCCATTTTAATACATTAACCTTCTGGAGTTTTAGGGCTATGGGTTGTATACTTCTCAGGACTTTGAAGAGAAATACTTCCTAGATGCAAGGAATTGTTCCAGATGGAGCAAGAAATAACATGCAAACAGCCCTTGAGGAGATTACCAGCTAACAGAGAAGACAGGAAAGTACCAAGCAACCAAAATGCATGATGAAAGAAGGAAAAATTCTAAACAAAAGTAAGGCAAAGTTATCAAGGACCAGGAATGGAAGAACTCCAAACACATCAAAAGAAGGCAAAGCACAGGAAAAATCTCCAAGTCATCCACAGAGGTAAAAAGTAGTTGTTTACACATACTCTTGAAATTACTAGAGAAGGGCCGTGTTTGATGAGATGGGATAGTTTCATAAAAAATAAGTAAATGTAGTTCCTTATGAGTTTTTCAGATTGATTTTTCACACATACTGAGATTTGAAACCTACTATGTTAATTAGTTCTCTATGAGTTTTTATACATAAACATAATACCCACATGTACCATATAATGCCACATGTACCATATAATACCCACATACACTGAAAACTATGAAGAAAGGAATTCTGTGAAGGCAAACAAACACCAAATAACAAAAACTAAGAAGAAGGAAGAAAAGGGGAAGGAGGAAGCCAGGTAGGAGAAGGGTGGGGGGGAGAAAGAGGAGGAGGAAGAGGAGAAGGAGAAGAGGAGGAGAGGAGAGGAGGAGAAGAAGGAAAAGGAGAAGAGGAGGAGGAGAAAGGGGGAGGGGAAGGGGGAGGGGGAGGAGGAGGTATTTTCGTTTTTCTCTGGTCCTACTTTCAAGCACACTTGTCTGGAGAAACACATTACTGAGGTCTTTGAAAAACCTGTATTTCACATTTCTAGAGAAATCAAATTTTCTCATTCTGAGGTCAAGTTGCCATTTCAAATAGATTTTTATCTGTAGTAGCTTTTTTTTCCCACAGAAACTGTTTTAGAAAAGCAGAAAAGAAATGGATATACTTCTTGATATTATCACTTTTCCTCAGTCTTTGATTACTTATTACACTCTTGCTAATTCTTACATACTACATCTCATACTGTATCTAAAAATCAAAGTCAAACCCATTCATTCCTAATTTTCTGTTTTAAAAGCCATATACAGCATCGCGATGAGAATGAATCATTGCATGAGCTAGGATTAAAGAAAAGCAGATAAATCAGATGCTCAACTTTACAGCATTTCAAGCCTCCTGGTCCAACGATGTGTTTAACGCATTCTGTTTCTGTTTCTTGAGCAGAGTCATAAATGCCCCCTCTTTCTCTAACAGAGGCATACACACCCAGGATCACACAAGAAAAGTCAAGTTTCCACTCTCATGAAAAAAGCATCTCCAAAGCAGTGAAATGAGATGCACAAAAAAAATCACATCACTGATTCACCACCATGAGGCTCTGAGGAGTCCCCAAGTACTACTCATTGCCAAATAGTATTAACTAGAGATTTTGCATGTCGCATTCAAAAATAGTCATATGAAATTAAGTGAAGCTTAGAACAGCAGGAGAAACAATTAAAACAGCCCTCGAGAGTCATTAAGGCAGGGGTATTCAGAGTTCAGACTCTTCTCCACTCATTCTAATAGAGACCAAAACACACATATACACCCCTGAAGTTTAAGTTATAACCACAATTTTAAGCGAGTATTTTCTTTTTCTGGTTGCCTGCAAAGGCCCTTGGAGAATAAAGAAAATTTCACAGTAGCCTGGTGAAAGTAATAGAGAGATATTAAGACAAGAGGATTATGAGTGATTTTTATTTTCCCCAATAAAAATGTATTACTTTCATACTTATAGGAAATGTTACCATTGAATATATTCAAAATGAAATTAAAAATAATATCAAGAAAAGCCAAAATTATTTACTTTAAGGCTTTTATGACAAAAAAGGATTAGAGAACAATGCTATATGGCATCACTGATTACCTGAATCTAAAGGTCTGTTCTAAAAATAAGGGTGCCACTTAAAATGAACTGTCTTATAGGCAAGACCATTATCAAGTTAAAAAGTTATTCAATTAAATATAAAGTTGAAAAAGAACTACCTACACATGTTGAAGATCAGGTTTTATATTACTTCATATATAACTGAAGAGCTAAATAGATTTTAAGAAGAAAAAATTCTAAGCGTTATATAACTGGTATAAGAAAGACCTGTGCTGGCCTGGTGTAGTGGCTCACACCTGTAATCTCAGCACTTTGGGAGGCCAGGGCAGGCAGATCACTTGAGGTCAGGAGTTCGTGACCAGCCTGGCTAACATGGTGAAACCCCATCTCTACTAAAAATACAAAAATTAGCCAGGCATGGTGGCAAGCGCCTGTAATTCCAGCTACTCTGGAGTCTGGGGCAGGAGAATCATTTGAACACAGGAGACGGATATTGCAGTGAGCTGGGATCGCACAACTGCACTCCAACCTGGGCAACAGAGCAAGACTCCATCTCAAAAAAAAAAAAAAAAGAAAGAAAAGAAAAGAGGAGAGGAGAGGAGAGGAGAGGAAGGAAGAGAACACCTATGCCAGTGTTATTTCTAAAACCTACCAAGCAAGCCAGAGTACAAATCAGCCTGATTTTGAATGAACTGGTTTTATACACAGTCAATAAATTTAAAATCAAGATAACAGTCTTTAATTCAAAAATAGAGCCAGGCGAGGTGGCTCACACCTTTAATTTCAGCTAATTGGGAAGCTGAGGCAGGAGGATCACTTGAGTCCAAGAGTTCAAGGCTGTAGTGAGCTATAATTTTGCCACTGCACTCTAGAATAGGTGACAGAGTGAAACCCTGTCTCTAAAAATAAAGTAAAAGCAAAACTAGCACTGATGTTCAGGTATCCACTATGCGGCAGGCCCTGGGCCAAGGACTTTATTTACATTGTCTCATTTAATCACGCTAATACCTCTGTGTGATAGATACTACCATTGTCTTCACTTTATAAAGAAACTGAGACACAGGGTAGCTAAATAATTTGTTGTAAGTCACACAACTAGAAGAGGCAGGTTCACAATTTGGATCTAGGTGGTCAGACTTCCTAAGTTATCTGTGGGGTTGCAATAATTAAAGCATGAACCACAGAAGAAAGGTGTGTAGTCCACACTCTTATACTACTCCTTTGTTCATCAAAAGTACTCTGCTTATAACTGTTTTTTCTTTCAAGACACTCATGATCAAATTATTTAATCTGAAAGTAGTGTCATTATTCTTGGAGGTTTTCAACTAATCATTCTTTACAAACGTCAAAATAAACCAATATATTTTAGAATGACATTAATAAGTCCTATCCTAATTATAACACTGATTGATACATGTTTATGGCAGAATACTTGGTCAGTACAGAAAAATTTTTCACCAATAGTAATCTCACTATTCAGAGTTAAATTCTTCAACATGTGTGTCTATTTCCTAGGTTTTTTTCATATGTAAATTTTTCCCAAGAACAACATTCTACAGAACTTTAATAATTGGTCATCTATTTCGCTGTGGTTTAATAATATATCCTTTTAGTGGATGGGCTTAAGTAGAAACCCAGTGTATTAGTCTGTTCTTGCATGCTATAAAGACATATCTGAAACTCGGTTGTTTATAAGAAAAAAGGTTTAATTGACTCACAGTTCCACAGGCTGTTCAGGAAACACGGTTGGGGAGGCCTCAAGAAACTTACAATCATGGCAGAAGGGCGAAGGGGAAGCAAGCACGTTCCTCACTTGGTGGAGCAAGAGGAAGAGAGAGCAAAGGGGGAAGTGCTACTCACTTTCAAAACAACCAGATCTCCTGAGACTCACTCACTATCATGAGAACAGCAATGGGGAAATCTGCCTACATGATCCAATCGCCTCCCACAAGGTCCCTCCCCAAACATTGGGAGTTATAATTCAACATTAAATTTGGGTGGGAACACACAGCCAAACCATATCACCCAGGAAGCCTCAAGTTCCAATAAGCACACACCTTCCTTGTAAGGAAAATGACCCCAACACTTATTTCTTTCATAATGTTTCATGGCTCCTGCATTTTGATTTATTGGTGAAAGCAATCTTGCCAGCTAGGCAACAGAAGACTGAGTGAGAAAGCAGTGTAGAGGCCTGGCAGGCACATGGAGGCAGAACCTACCTGGCTGGAATTCAGTTCAGTGGGAGTGCTCTATTTACAGTGACAGAAAACAACCAATCAAATCATCTTCAGGAGAATTCTGCTAGCAGATGTTACTCTATGAACCCAGGTACAGAGACTATATCCAAATGTTCAGTTGAAGACCCTCCATGTCCTGACAACAAATCTCTATCCCAAAAGTCCATCTGTTAGTCTTGTCTCATCAACCTTAGCCTGATTGGAATGTTCCAAAACATTTTCCAATCATTACACAGGTAACATTTATTAACTGAGCATCTATTTACAGTACTGTTGATAGCAATAGGAGGCAAACAAATTCCTAGGCAGACAGGAACGGGTTCCCAGTGAAACTCGACCTTCAAGCCAAGGACATTTTGAAGTGTGAACACCAAACTATCAGTTCCAGATAGAGTCCAGTGACCAGAGTGAGAATGTCCATTCTCATTCAGTACACTTGGCCCCTGATTGGTCCCAGGCCAAGGCTTCACTTCAGCTCCTGATTGGTCCCAGGCCAAGCCTTCACTTCAGCCCCCAATTGGTTCTTTACGCTATCATCTCTCTTTCTGAATGGTGATCTTCCCAAGCCTATCCATAAACCAATCAGCACATATTTGACCATTCTAAGCCCATAAAAACTCCAGACTCAGGCTTGCAGCCAGCAACCCATTTTTGGGTCCCCTCTCGCTGCTGAGAGCTTTCCTTCTGTTGCTCAATAAAATTCTACTCTGACTTACTCATTCTCCAGTGTCTGTGTACCTCATTCCTCTTGGTCATAAGACAAGAACTCAGAACTCACCAAACTGTGGGAGTAAAATAGCTGTAACACTCCCTCCTGCTCGCCAAACTCTGGGAGAGAAGAAGCTGTAACATTTCAACAGGTACTGAAGAATAAGTTCATATATATGAGGAACTAAAAGAGATACCAAGCAAGGCAGTAACTGAATCATGCAAGAAGTGTTAAAGAAAAAATTATTCCGATCCTTGTTTAAATAGTAAAAAAGACTATTGTGATAGGTGTCAAGACAATTGCATGGGGAAAGAAAGATTAGGGTCAACTCAGGATACAAAGAACAAGTGAGGACTTATAGACAGAAGCAGGCTGGGGGATTGGTGGATGGAAAATTACTAACAGGAGACATCAAGGCTAGAAGGAATTCTTGCTAAGCGGACATAACATGATTCTTACTGAGGGCAAGCAGGGTGATCAGACATCAGGGTGAGGGGATTCTCTCCAGACTGACTAAGCAAGACTCTTGCTAAAACTGGTCTGTGCAGCGCTGTCAAGGATGGGGGCCAAGGGTGACGCCTACTTAAGAAGAGGGCCTGGAGGAGCCTGACAAAGTTTGGTCATGGAGATAGTCTTGTCAAAAGTCAGAAAAGTTTCCTGGTATTGATGGGGCTTGAGTTAAACCTTGAAGATGGGATCAGTTGTAGGCATGTAAAAAGGAGACACAAGTCACTTAAGCGTGAAGGGGTCTATCATGAACAAAGTTGCAGAAGTGAGGCACCAAAGCACATTTAAAGCCTGGAGAGCAGAAACAAAGGAAGCAGTAGGGATATGGGGAAAGACAGCAGACTCCAGAGGGATGTGGATGCTGGGTCTGCTGCAAAATTAATCCAGTTAAGTAATGTGATATTTGATCTTGCTGGACATCAATCAACGTTTGTATTACTACATTTTTTAAAGTAGAGCTTTGAATGAAGATAATTAAGAACCAGTGAAGTAAAAGCTAACAATCAACAATGTTCACCTAAAGAAGTTAAAAATACATTTTTAATCCTACCCAATAAAGGTCAATTAACTGAGTTTTTAAGTCCACTACATAAACCTCAAAACAGACTATAACGTTAATATACTTAAAAGATAAGTATACTAAAAAGTTAGAATTCCAAGACCAAGACTTCACTACTATAGTTATACATACATACTACAAAATCTGGTAGCAAATCTTCATTGTAATTATTTGAAAACCTGAATACACAATTTGTTAAAAATATCTAAGCTACTTTCAGGGCTTTACAAGCAATTATATGTGTGTTCATCACCATCAAACAGGACATTAGCATCCCTTTTCTATAGAGCAATCTGCTTTGCTGCGTTTAGTGCTACAAAGTAAGGCCAACTGGCAAGGTCTTAACCAAGAAGCGATTCAGTAATGTTAAACCTCAGCTACCAAATCTAGCATCTAATAAAAAAATCTAATTTCCTTTTACGTGAGAAAAAAGAATTTGGCCACTTTGAGGAAAATTCATTTATATGGCTTTTCCTTGGATAGATGCCTTTCACACAAGTTGGCTTCAATAAACACTTCAGAAGTGAATGAAGTCCAACTATCTCAAATGAGGACTAAAACAGCAAACAACTACAAAGGACAGATTACATCAGCTTTCTCTGTTCATAGGACCATTCATAAAATAAGTAAGCAATCACCTAAGTCAGCCAGGCGCAGAGGATCATGCCTGTAATCCCAGCACTTTGGGAGGCCAAGGTGGATGGATCGCCTGAGGTCAGGAGTCCAAGACCAGCCTGGCCAACATAGCAAAACCCCGTCTCTACTAAAAATACAAAAATTAGCTAGGTGTGGTGGCACATGCCTGTAATTCCAGCTACTCGGGAGGCTGAGGCAGGAGAATCGTTTAAACCCAGGAGGCGGAGGTTGCAGTGAGCTGAGATGGTGCCAATGTATTCCAGCCTGAGTGACAGAATGAGGGCTCAGTCAAAAAAAAAAAAAAGAAGAAAACAGAAAGAAATCACAGAAGTCAGCTTTCTAAATGTTTCTCCTTTGTGTGTGTGTCAATCCTTACAGTCACTAATAAAAAGCATTCTGATAAGCTTTTCACTTAAGTTGAAAATGAGTGTTAGAAGAATAAACTACCTAGCTTCAGGGGCAACATATACTCAAAAGCAGTTAGATATGTGCTCAGTTTTCACCCAAAATGAGCAATGAATACAATTGGCATGACTCTTCTCCAACTGAAACAGATGGGAAATCAGTAGTCATCCTTCCATAATAGCACCTTAGATACAAATGCTAGCCCAGAAAATAAATAGGACTTTGGCTTGTATAATATATTAGCTTATAAAAAGAAGTTTTTTAAGAGTAGCATATCTGTAAATTAGGTAAATTGAATACAAATGTCTAAATTTTTGTATGTAAAATATCTGCAAACAAAGGTTTTAATCACTGATTAGTAACTGTCTACCATTTGCCTCTTAACATTAACTCTTTTGTTCAAAAAAGCCTGGAATGTAGCTATATAAAAATTACTATCAAAAATCGACACTATAAAAGTAATGTCCTGTGTCCATGGTAGATAAGCAACTTAGTCTGCTTATAATACATAGGATTACCTTTCATTTTATCTTTGTTTTCAAATACACAAATTTTTAAAGGAAACATATCATTTATTGTCTTCGTTTTACCATGATTTAAAAAATCCAGACCACTAATAGTCAGCTGAACTCACAGATTTTGAATCTAAGTGAGAGAACACAATTGCTTAGTTGTCAAATATGCATCCAATCGGTATACTATACAAATCACCAATTTTGAGTGACTAAAAAGAAAATACAAATTATATCGGATATTTGAAAAAAGAGGACAATTCACTCATTTCAGATAATGGAATGGCTCCAACTCTGAAGTACGGTAAGAAAGTGGCAGATGAGAAACTGAGACGCCCAACTTTTCAGTGCAGCTGTTACCAATGATATACGTAAACACAGGCCCATCATTCATCCTGCCAACTCTGCTTTCTCCAACTTTCAAAAATAATTGCTGCTACCTCTCTGAACTTTCTTTGTAATATACACACACCCACACTCACACACATGTGCACAAATATATATAAATCCAGGAAAAGTTTTTGAAAAGTAGAAAGAGAAACATAACTATACATGCTGATCATTAAGTGTCTCCTAATATTATCTCTAAATAGAGATCTGGCTGTGCCAGCTACAATAATTACATTTACAACTATAAACATCCTCTACAAAACCACGTTTATTGGATGAAATAACCTTAAATACAGTGGTTCTCTCCAGGTCTTACTAATTAAACGAGCCCTTTTTTAACAGAGGGTCAATGGTAAGTTAGTCTAGGTCACATCGATCATCACAACAGTGATTAGCAATTTAAGAAAGTTGTATCTGACAGTTTATGTGAATAAATACGTGTAAACAATATAAATACACCTACGTAGATATGAATGTACAAGGAAGTGACTAAAAACATGAGAACAAAGATAATGAAAAATTGGCAAGAGTTTCAAAGGACACAACAGGTTGAGAGAATCAATGTCTCCTCAACTCAATTTTGAAAACTTAACTACATTCACAGCAAGAGCTGGGGATATACCTCGGGTGGAGGCTCAAGAGGGCTCAGATTCTGATTTACTCAAAAACGTATTAGAAAAAATTTTATTTTTTCAGGTATAGTTCTTACTATAATATTAGTTCCTATGTTATTTGTGAGAAGAATAAAAGGGTTGAAAGGTGCTGGCGAGTCAGGAGTTATGTTTGTCATATGCTTATATGGCAATGAATAAAAAGGTAGTAAGAGAAATGGAGCCCATCAAATCTTGGGCTGAAGTCCACATGAGAAGGCAGCAAAGGAATAGAAAACCTTGTCCAAAATAAATCTATCTGACAGAAAGGGAAGGTGAGCAGTGAGCGCTCTATTTCATGCAGGCACCTACTATATCAAAACTCACAAATCACTTAGGTGAAACAAGGGGGGAAAATAGCTATGATTTCACTGTGGAATTGCCTAGAACAGTGGAGAATATTAATAATAAATGACTAGAGAGAAAAAACAACATTGATACAGAGGGAAAATAAGAGAATTATGCAAGAAATTGGCTACGTACCCTACAGTTAATTATTAACAAGGAAGGTATAAGGTACATGGATGTGCTTTGGTCAAGAAATAGGCCAAGGCAGACATCCAGGCCTGCATGACTCAGTGAGTTTAGGACGCAGGCACATACTCCACTTGTTAAATAACCTGTTTGTGTAAGTTCATACTTGGCTGTAAGCCATTATTGTCTGTTAAAGGTATAATTGCCCTGCTGACACTGTGCATGGGGGGCTCGGTTCAGCATGGGTCAGTATGTCATGGCATGGCTTGGCTATTGCACCTAGAGAAAAAGAGAGTACCGGAGTTGTCCATCTTGCAGATGGACAGAGGGGAGCCAGGGTACTGCATGGCTCGACATGGCTCACACTCATGCCCAGAGGGAAGGAGTTAAGCTGCTGACACTGCAGGCAAGGGAGAGCTGGCCGTGCAGCTGTGTGTGGGAGCAGCCAGAGCGGCAGAGCTGGCTGCTGAGAGGAGCTGTGGAGCCGGAGCAGACAACCAAGATAAAGGCGGACAGCGTGAGAGAGCTGTTGATGAGAGAGCTCCTGAATAAAACCATATTCCCCTGCCTATGGCCCCCCGAGTGTTCTTTCAGCTATCTGCCCATCTACCCACTCCCCTCGGACCTCGGCTGGGGCTCAAACCTGACCCTGGACCTTACAATTGGCATAGTCATGGCATGACAGAAGGGTAGGGTAAGAATAGATTTCAAGAAAGCAGATTTTGAAGTTTTACAAAAAATGGTAAAAGTTAAGAACTCAGCTCTGGAGTTGGACTAACTGGATCTGAATTCTGGCCCTGGAACTTAGCTGTGTGATTGTAGGCAAATTACTCAAACTTTATGGGTCTCAGTTTCTTCACCCGTAAAATAAGGGAAATTGTATTATCTCAAATCTCTTCTAGGATTGTTATAAGAAACGGAAAAGAAGTAGCTGATATTCATTGAACATTTATGTGAGACAATGTTCTAAACACTAAATGTATTTGCTTACATACATTCTTCACAGCTGTATGAAATCAATTCTATTATTAACCCTGTTTTCACAGGTGAAAAAAATGGAGTGTTCAATAAATAGTAGCTTTATTTCATAACTCTAAATTACAAAGAGAGAAGTGGTATCAAGGAAGAAAATTCACAAAAAAAGAGATGTCATTAAAAACAATCACAACTAGTATCAATGAAGAAAATGGAGCAAAGAAGAAAAACAAATGTGCTACACAGAGAGTTCCATGATGTATCTGAATTTCAAAAGAACATGAATAAAAATAAAAGATCTTTAAGAAGGATAATTTTCTTATAGGTCTAGATCCTAAATGAGATGAAGCCGACAATAAAAAGAGCTATTTCATATCTACACATTATTAGAAAAAGAAACAGGAAGACCAATTACATGGAGCATATGAAATAAAGTTCAAGTGACAGAGAAAATAGAGCTCCTCAGATTTCTCCATCAAGAATATACTTCAAGTGTTTCCTTAATAACTTTTTCTCTTTCTACTGACTCCTTTGTCATAGTCTATATACATACTCGATTATTGCCCATTTAGTTTAAAACTGAAACAACACAAAACACTTCTCCCCTTTCTTCTAGTTCTCTTTTCTTTCCCTGCCTCACTGCTAAAAAGAGTAGCTTATATGTATTTTACCCTACATTTTTTCATCCCCCATTCTCTCTTCAACACAAAATAATTAGTATCCATCCCCACCAGTCCCTTAACATTCTTAAAAAAAAAAAAAAAAACCTTCCTAGTTGTAAAATGTAATAAATTACTTTCAGGATTCATTGATTTGACTTTTCTGAATATCTGACATCATCGTCCATGCTCTTTGAAACTCTCTTTCTTCCTTGGTACTTTGCTGGTTTTCTCGCCACCTCTCTAGACAATCTCTCCTCTGTTCTTCGCTTCTCTCTTTGCCCAGCTCTAAATATTGGTGGTCTGTTATTTCATCCCTTCTGTTTCACTGAGATGATACACATTCTTTTAATTTAATAATCCTTTATGCTCTGCTTTGGGCACAGTTCCAGGTGCCCTCAACTCTCCAGCACTTAGCCATGAAACTTTCTCAAGAACAAGTAGTAAAAAAAAAAAAATAACTTTTTTAAATAAAAAAGTCACTGTTTAACCTAGACCATTGCTTTCTCATTAGGAATCTGGCTTCCTTTGGGACTCCCAGTAGGCCTCATTTGTAACACTACTTGTTTGGTTTCTCAATACCTCAATTTCCCTCTTCTTTCTCCTAAGAGGTTTGATGAGACACACAACAAAAGCCCTTGGTTCCTCTCTTGCTTCCTCAGGGGCTTGTCTTTCAATACCTATGCTGACTGCTAAGCTGCGTGAGAATTCACTCTCCTGTCTCACCCATCAGGCCAATTAGGAATGACTTCTACCTTACTCTCTGTTGGGTTACAACAGGTCTTTCAACTATTAACCAAAGTGCCTGATGTTTACAATTTTCCCTCAGCTCAGACAATGCTTGCAGATCTCTAGGATCATTGATTTAAATCCCTGAAAACAGAGATAGTTAAAAACACAGCAATCCCAAAGAGACCCTTCTGAACTAGAGACAGATATCTTCTAAAAATTCAAAGAATTTGTTTATACAGGCAAATGTTATGTCAGTTTCCTCAGAACTCTAGAAGGAAGGGAAAACATATTTGCTCAAGAATCAACCATTAAGCATAAAAAAAAGTCTTACGCCTGAAATCTTTAAAATAATTTCCTTTCTGTCTGATCATCTCCCCAACATCAACAGTGTCTACCATACAATCTTGCACTGAATTACTCTATGCAAATTGCAATCCTAGATTTTTAAGGTACCTGCCATCTCTCCATTGTTATAATTCCTACTAGTAGTACAGTATACTTCCTTTGTATGAGCCAGTGCTAAATAGACTGGGAGCATTTGACTAAAACTCACTGACACTGCAACCTGTTAGCTTTGAGCTCTAACAGCACCTAATTTCACCCAAACCCCAGCTTGTTAATTCTTTCACATTTCCAGCATTTCAGCTATCTTGAATTACTCTAAGCCTAACATTTATGTTACGAGTAGTAAGGCACCTGAGTAGGTCATCTGAATTTTAGATTGATTAGTTCCTATTTCACAAAAATCATGTCTAATTGCCAGACCTTTCTGTCTAAGAACTGTACATAAAGTTCATTAACCTCCCACGAAACTTTTAAAATCAATTCACAAATCTGCATTACAGATTCAACAGCACTCATAAACTGTTCAAAAATGCTCCCACAGATTCACTGACATTAATGGCTCTAAATACTCAGTTGGATCCCACAATAACATATTCCAATCAAATTTTGGTTTTTGGCAAAATATTTTACCAAGTTTCCAGAAAAATAAAAATTATATAATATGATCAAATAATTTATCATCCAAATGGGAGAGTATTCAGAGTAAAAAGAGCACTATTAATAATCATGAAAATGACAAGCATAAACCAGAACTGTGCCAGGTACACTAGGACAGAAGAGCCCCCTCTATACAAAGCCATTTATACTAAACAGAAACTTTTTTTTAATATATACTTTAAGTTCTAAGGTACATGTGCACAACATGCAGGTTTGTTACATATGTATACATGTGCTGTGTTGGTTTGCTGCACCCATTAACTCATCGTTCACATTAGGTATTTCTCCTAATGCTATCCCTCCCCCATCCCCCCACCCCACGACAGGCCCCAGTGTGTGATGTTCCCCACCCTGTGTCTTTATTGTTCTCAAGGAGAGATCTAAAATCTAATGAAATTAACCCAAAAAGGAGTCAGCAAATACATGTTCAGAACAGATAGCTGAGAGAACTCTGTACAAAGATGAGAGCAAAGATTTAATTCAGCCTAGAATAAAAACCAAACTCTATACGGGGTTTTAAAACACGGCCCCCAAATTCATTGACACTCCTCATTAAGAGGTGTGGTCTATGGCCCCTACTCTTGGATCTGGTCTCTTTGAACACTTGATCAAGAGTAGGTGAAAGGAGCACTGTGCCAGTTCTGGGTCCAGGCCTTGAAACATTGGCAGCTTCCACTTTGTTTATTTTGGCAGTACTGATCAGATCATCTAATCCTTAGTGATATCTCTGCCTGCTTAATCTGTCAATTACTGACAAAGTGGTGTTGAAGTCACAACCACCATAGTGGATTTGTCCATTTCACCTTTCAGTTCTATCAATTTTTGCCTCACGTATTTTGACACTCTGTTGTTTGGTGTATATACAATAAAGTTGGTTGTCTTCTTGGAGAACTAAGCTCTTTATCATCATGTAATGCCTCTCTCTAATCTTGATGATCTTCTGAATCATCAGAAGTACTTGCTTTGTCTGAAATTAACACGGCTACTGCAGCTATGTTAATTTTTTAAGACACGGTCTCACTCTCTTGCCCAGGCTGGAGTGCAGTGGTACTCACTGCAACCTCTGCCTCCGGGTTCAAGCAATTCTTCTGCCTCAGCCTCTTGAGTAGCTGGGATTACAGGTACATGTGCCACCATGCCTGGCTAATTTTTGTGTTTTTTGTTAGAGACAGGGTTTCCCCCTGTTGCCCAGGCTGGTCTCAAACTCCTGATCTCAAGTAATCTGCCCGCCTCAGCCTCCCAAAGTGGTAGGATTATAAGGGTGAGCCACCACACCGGGCCTTCCAGCTATCTTTTAATTTGCGTTAACATGGCATATATTTCTCTATCTTTTTGCCTTCAATCTGCATCTTTGTATTTAAAGGATAGTTCATAGATAAAATATAGTTGGGTCTTGTTTTTTTATCCACCCTGACAATCTCTCTCTTTTAATTGGTATCTTTAGACCAATTACATTTTAAGTGATTTTGATATGTCTGTATTAATATCTGTCACGTTTGTAACTTATCTGTTCATTGTTTTTGTGCTCTCTCACTTTTCACATACCCCCTTGATTCAGTAGGAGGAAAGGAGAGGACCCTATCCCAGAGAGAGCAAAAATTCACACCTACTTACAACTTGAGGGAGGGTGCCAAACCCTGGAGGGACTCAGATGTGACCCACCAGCAGATCCCAGTACAATGAGAAAACTATGGGTCCTACCATACCTCAAAAAATAAAATAAAATTAGCTCCTTCATTTGGTATAAAACACACCAAGCTCTTTCTCAGCTCAGGGCCTGGTATGAAACACTCTTGTGCCTGCTCTTTACCTGCCTGGTGACATCTCCTCCTTCAGATCTATGCATAAATGTCCTCTCCTCAACAAGGCTTCCATTTCCATCCATCCAACATATATTTACTATCTATACCCCTCTCTTATGCAAATATACATAACCCACTACTCTCGGTCTTAATTCTTCCTCAGCTCTCTTTTCCTTTACATAATTTACAATTACAGATTCTGTCTGCTGACTTGATTAATTTCTGCCTCCCTCACTGGATAATATGCTTAATAAAAACAGGGGACCTGTCAATTTTGTTCACCACTACACACCTATTGCCTGGCCCACTCAGCCCACAGAACACAGTAGAGAGTTACTACAACCTCAAAAGGAATGCACTATCTTAAACAGACAATGCCTCCATGCATTTTTTAAGACCAGGGTTTCTCAATCTCAGCACTAATGTCATTTTGGGCCAAATAATTCTTTGTTGCAGGAGACTGTCCTGTTCATTCATAGGATATTCCACAGCATCTCTGGCCTCTACCCACTACATGCCAGTGACACCACCACTACTCAAGTTGTGAAAGCCAAAAATGTCTCCAGACACCAACAAATATATCCTGGCAAACAAAATTATCCCTAGTTGAGAACCACTGGTTTAGACTAGAAATGCTCCTTCCCTACCATCCTGGTTTAAACAAAAGGAAGACAGTAACAATAAAGCAGCTCAGGAACATGGGTATGCTTTAACCTGAAGTTAATCATATCCTTCCCCAAGTCCTCCTCAAAAACCACTTTGGGAGAGGGGTTTTAGGAGTCCTCACATAATGACTTTCAATTATTTCAGTAATTGAACATTTCTACACTAACTCTTCAAAAAAAAAAAAAAACCCAAAGAATGCCTCCATTTCCACCAGATGGGCATAGCTGACATATGACCACAATTTTAACAACAGCAAATATCACTGATTGTATTGAGCGTCTCCTGTCCAAATGATCAAAGAACCTGATAATAAACATGGCTAAGAGAGGCCAATACGTTTAAACACTGTCTAATAGGAAAGTTATTCCAGTACAATTTAGTCTAATAATTAAAATCATCTTCTTGCTTAAACAATATCCTCACTGTCACTTTCATCAAAAAGATTAAGCATTGTTTGTTTATCTGCTGCAAGCTAAATGAAACCAGCTGTACCAATGAACCAGACTCTAATGTCTGCATTCTTCCTCTAAAGGACGTCAGGGCTGAATCTGCAATTTGAGTAGGATTTAGGGTTTAAAAATAAAATAAAATTAGCAGATGTTGGTGGGTGGGCTATTATCCTCCTTGGACTAGGTAAGGATAGGAACCCTACTTTTCAAACTTTCACCTATACACAGATCTGAAGGAACACAGATCGGAAAATCCCACATTGTGAACTGCATTTACTCTGTTAGCTTTTCTTCCCTCAGTTTATCCTGTTATACATTGTAATGCTGTATTTTGTTCATTAAATTATAAAACTAACACTGATTGTATTATACTGTGATGTTATTTTCATTGATTAAATAGTGCGGTTACAGGCTTGATCTTTGAAGTGAGCTGTAATAATAAGCTTTGGTCCAAGAGCCCAAAGTCTAAAAGAAGTCAGAGCAGACCTAAGGAGAAACAGCGTGGGCCTCGGGAGCATCCTACAGCAGAGCTTGTAAAATGTAATCAGACTAGTGTCTCTTTGTAGAAAGCTCCCATTTGTGGGCAGGTAACCTCTCAGGACTCTGAAGTCCACATGACAGTCTAGGTGTCAACACTTAAGATTGCAGCTTCAATGAACCAGGAATCCAGTGTTTTCCATCTGGGGATTACTGACTTCTAGAATTCTTCAAACTCCTCCTGATAGTGTTTCAATGAAGTTGACCTTCAGTGCAAGCAGTAAGAACTGCATCTTTAATCTCACATATTGTGAAAAGGTGGTTAACTGCTGCTGCCTTTCTTCTTGCGCTGCTGCTTGTTTTAATTAATAGCATTTCTTCCCCCCTATTTCTCCTGGGGTTTTGAAGAGCTCTTTGAACTGTATTTAGTATATTTCAGTCTTGGTTTGGTGTAGTCTCTCAATTTATGAGGTCGTTTAATTCAAGTTCAATTATTCTGCGCAAATTGGCAGGATGAAATGCTAAAAGATTGGCACTTTCAATCACATAAATCTCATGTCACATAAAGTGAGCAAATTCCTTCATTGTTCTCATTGACCTCTGAGATAACAATTTATGGCTGGCACAAACCAGTGTGGGCAGGCTTTTCTTTGGCAGGCTCCTGCAGAAGTAATGCTTTGGCATGTTCACCTCAACAGAAACTGAACATAAGCAGAGAAAGTGACCAGAGATCAGGATCATCTGTGGGACAACTTAGTCTGAATACTCCAATTCTAGAAGCAGAACAAAGAGCAAGCTGTTTTTCCTCTAAATGGCATATGAAGTCTGAGAAAATCAAAAGCAGCTATAGACTCACATACACCCTAGATTCAGTAGGAAAGAAAGGAGAGGACCCTGCCCCAGGGAGAGCGAAGACTCATACCCACTCACTACTTGAGGTAGGGTGCAGAACCTGGGGGACTCAGGTGTGATCTACCAGCAGATCAAAGTACACTGAGGAGAATATGGGTCCCACTATGTCTCAACTTTGGGTCTTGAGGTTGTGAGAGGTAGTAGCTCTTATTTTCAACAACCAGGTATTCATGGGTGCCCTTGCATAAGCTAACCACCGATCCTCCCAGATCATATTGCTTAAAGCCAATTCCACTTCAATACTCAAACAAAACACTTTTGCTTAACCAAAACTACCACAATAATCAAAGTGAATCTGTTTACTTTTAGCTTACGGCCCTCAAAGTTCAACAAATTTAGTGGAGAGTCTGATAACCAACGAGTGAAAATCTCATTATATTTGCTTGGGGGGAAGGAGCAAGCCCCAAAAGGGAACAGTGCCAAGGATTCCACAAAGACACATAGTGATGAGGGAAGCTTGATTTAAAAGCACACAAAGATGTGGCTTCTAAACTCAATAGTGGCCATTGGAGAGAAAACATTTAAAATACTTTAGTCAACATCATCCTCTCTTCATTCCCTTTGAAACCCCACACCATTTTACCTGGATGTTTTTGTTTTACGATTTTTTTTTTTTTTTTTTTTTTTTTAGACAGAGTCTCGCTCTGTCACCCAGGCTGGAGTGCAATAGCGCAATCTTGACTCACTGCAACCTCTGCCTCCCGGGTTCGAGTGACTCTCGTGCCTCAGCCTTCCGAGTAGCTGGGGTTGTAAGTGCATGCCACCACACCCAGCTGATTTTTCTATTTTTAATAGAGACAGGGTTTCACCATGTTGGCCAGGCTGGTCTCGAACTCCTGGCCTCAGGTGATCCACCCGCCTTGCCCTTGCAAAGTGCTGGGATAGCAGGCACGAGCCACTGTGTACCTGGGCCTTTCTCACTATGTTCTAGCTTATATAGAATATAGTATTGATACATCTTCATTTATATAGAATTACTTATGTATTTGTACCATCTCCCTTCAAGATTAAGTTTCCTGAGGGCAGAATCCTCATCTGAGTCACCTCTTTTTCACCGACAGCATAAAAAAGGCATAATTATAAACAATACAATGAATATTCATCACTAGTTGAATAAGTTCAAAAAATATTAACACATCTCTGAATATACAGAAGTCCTTGGTAAACTGAGAGGTAAAAAGATGATTTCAAGGTGCTGAATTAAAGACATTTTAAAATGCCATATATTTTAATTTTCCAAAGTATTATACGATGCATAATTTTTTAATCCTATATTAAACGCTACAGGAATTTAGAAGAGATAACATAATCAGAAAACCAAACCAGAAGAGAGATCAGCAGTCAGCAGTCAGAAGTAATGATAACTGCCACCCCCCATCTAAACATAAAAACAGAGACAGAGAGAGAGAGAGACAAAGAGACAGTGAAAGACACAGAGAGAGAGACAGAGAAGAAATCTGGAGAACACTGATCAAAAAACAAAAACTTTCTACTCAAATATGAGAATGTGGTAAGTTCAAAGCTTTTTCTTAAAAGCATATTTGTGAGTTTTGTATGTTGATGTGAACAGGGTTAACCAGCCATTTGTTAGAAGCCAAGCTCACTACAAAGCAGACTACCTGTATAGGAATCTCAGTTAACTTCTCTCCAGTGTATGTGTTCCTACATGGATAAGAGATCCAAAAGAATCAAGAATAATTAAAAACACTTTCTATTCCTCCTCAAGCTTCTAAACTATGCCTAATAGCAACTACTCCACAATCAAGAATTACACACACCCACTGGGCATGGTTGCTCATGTCTGTAATCCCAACATTTTGGGAAGCCGAGGTGGGTGGATCACTTTAGTTCAGGAGTTTGAGACCAGTCTGGGCAACATGGCAAAACCCCGTCTCTACAAAAAAATAGGAAAATTAGCTGGGTGTGGTGGCAAGTGCCTGTAGTCCCAGCTACTCAGGGGTGCTGAGGCATGAGAATCGCTTGAGCCTGAGCGGCAGAGGTTGCAGTGAGCCAAGGCTGCATGCACCACCGCACTCCAGCCTGGGCGACAGAGTGAGACCCTGTCTCAAACAAAAAAAAAAAAAAAGAATTACACAAATCTCTTGATGGGGCAAATAAATATCCTTTGTTTGTACTTTAAAAAGAACCAATAGGTAAAGGATGAATGACACATATTACAGGCAGAAAAAGAACAACACTGTCATGAATGCAATGCCAAGTTAGTGAGGTTTGACACTAGTAAGTGTTATGGATTGAACCGTTCAAAAAGATAAGTTGAAGTTCTAACCCCAAGCACCTCAGAATGCATTTTTTTTTGAAATGAGTCATTTATGGAGGCAATCAAATCAAAATGAGATCGTTAGGGTGGACCTTAATCAAATATAACTCATGTCCTGACAGAAAGGGAAAACTTGGACACGGACACAGACACACACACACACACACACACACACACACACACACACACACTGGAAGAACGCCATGTGGAGAAGGCAACAAGAGGGGTGATGCACCTGCAAGCCAGGAATGCCCAAAATTGCCAGCACACCACCAGAAGCTAGGACAGAGGCATGGAACAGATTCTCCCTAACAATCCTCAGAAGGAACCTACCCTGCAGACACCTTGATTTCAGACTTCTAGCCTCTAGAACTGAGAAAGTACATGTAGCTTAAGCCACCCAGATTGTGGGACATTGTTATTGCAAGCCCTAGCAAACTAATACAATGAAGCTTATGGTAAAATCCAAACATGACACCTGTAAACCAACACATATGTGTAAAATGCTCACAAACTGAAAATCACAAGTATCTCTACAAATGCCAGACAGCTTCACTGCAAGATAATGAGAGCTGTTCCTGGGGAGGATGCAAAAGATTATGTTTAAAGATGGCAGGTGGGATGCAGACATTTATGAGAGAATGGTGAGGAGTATTGGAACAGGGATCCCAACAATTAGTTGGCTATTTAAATTATATAGCACTATAGGGACACACCAAACTTAGCTCTCAAGTCCTGCTATATGACATGTAGCTGTTATTCTTCAGCCTGACTTAGCCACCTTAAAGCAAGCAAAGCCAGGGAGCCTGTCATCTCTTAAAGCAGGTAACTAGGCAATGGCTTTCCTCTCCACCTGGAGGAAAAGAAGTACTACATGTGACCAGGAGGCTTGAAACTGCTCAAGAAATGCTAACAAGATAAATTAATACCTACTAGAGTGAAAACTATTAACCGTCCAGAACAATCTTTCTCAAAGATTATAGGTACTTTTAAAGTCTTTCTTTTATTCAGGCACAATAAATGAAAAATTCTTCAACTATCTCCAAGATTTTGAAATAAATCTTCAAGATAAAAATTTAATAGAGTTATTAACACATCTGGAGATCAGCTGAGCACATCTTCAATGGGTAGGAACTTCCAAGTGTTTGGTTTGTTTTCTTATAAAGAAATAGTGTTTGCTTCTATTTGAGTCATAATTAAAACAAGTCAGAGTATATGTGAGAACTATTTGGAATATTCAAAGAGGATCACATCTTTCCAAGGTCTTGCACTATGGAAGCAGTAATGGTGTACTGATTAGGAAAATGATAGCTTCAAGCCACCAGATGGGAATGAGCTAAACAAACTTTGCCACTAACTACCTGTGCGAACATAGGCAAGATGCTAAACCTCTCTAAGCCCTAAGATTCCTGACTGTTAAATGAAGATGACAATAATGGGACCCACCTCATGTGGCATTGTGAGGAGTAAATGAGACAAAGGGATGTACTATATTGTACACAAAATAATTGCTTAATAAAGGGTAGTTATCATGTTATTGACACTAAATTTAGTACAAGTAATTTTTATATGGTAAAGTACTGCTATTTTTCTTTAGGAAAGAATATTAAAATGTGGGGCACAACCCCTGTTAAAATTAACTCAATCATTTAGACCATTACTTTGACATTCCAAAATTCTCAAGCAATATGGTTATTAACAGTCCTCTGGATTTTGTTTTTTATCCCTTATCATGTTGACTATTCATTCAAATTTTCTTAAAAATATATTTTTTAAGTAATTTCAACTTTCATTTTAGATTACGGGGCTACATGTACAGGTTTATCATATTAGTATATTGCATGATTCTGAGGTATGGGATATGAATGATCCTGTCATGCAGGTAGTAAGTATAGTACCCAAAAGTTTTTCAACCCTTTTCCCCTTTCCTCAGCAACCCCAATCAGCAGTCTCCAGTGTCTATTGTTCCCAACTTATGTCCAAGTGTACCCAATGCTTAGCTCCCACTTACAAGTGAAAACATGCAATATTTGGTTTTCTGTTCCTGTGTTAATTCACTTAGGATAATGGCCTCCAGCTGCATCCATGATGCTGCAAAGAACACGATTTCATTCTTTTTAATGGCTGTGTAATATTCTGTGGTGTATATGTACCACATTTTTTTAATCCAATTCACTACTGATGGGCATGTAGGTTGACTCCACGGCTTTGCTATTGTGAATAGTGCTGTAATTAACATAAAACTGCATGTGTCTTTTTGGTAGAACAATTTCGTTTCTTTTGGATATATACCCAGTAATGAGACTGCTGGGATGAATGACAGTTCCTGTTTTAAGTTCTTTGAGAAATCTCCAAACTGATTTCCACAGTGGCTGAACTAATTTACATTCTCACCAGCAGTGTATAAGCGTTCCCTTTTCTACACAGCCTTCCCAGCACCTGTTTTTGACTTTTAATAATAGTCATTCTAACTGATTTGAGATGGTATCTCATTATGGTTTTGATTTGTATTTTTCTGATGATTAGTGAGTGGAGCATTTCTTCATGTTTGTTGGCCGCTTGAATGTCTTCTTTTGAGAAGTGTCTGTTTCTGTTCATGTATTTTGCTCACTTTTTATGGAGTTATTTGGTTATTGCTTGTTAAATTGTATAAGTTCCTCAGAGATTCTAGATATCAGATCTTTGTCAGATACACAGTTTCTGAATATTTTCTCCCATTCTGTTTACTCTGTTGATAGTTTATTTTGCTGTGCAGAAACTCTTCAATTAGGTCCCACTTATCAATTTTGGCTTTTGTTGCAATTGCTTTTGTGAACTTAGTCATAAATCGTTTCCAAAGGCCGATGCTCGGACGATGTTTCCTAAATTTTCTTCTAGGATTCTTACAGTTTCAAGGTCTTACGTTTAAATCTTCAATCCATCTTGAGTTAATTTTTATATATGGTGAAAGGGAGGGATCCACTTTCATTCTCCTGCATATGGACAGCCATCTATACAAGAAACATTTATTAAATAGGCAGTCCTTTCCCTATCACTTATTTTTGTTAACTTTGTCAAAGATCAGGTGGCTGTAGGTGTGTGGCTTTATTTCTGGGTTCTCTATTCTGTTCCTTTGGTCTATGTGTCTATTTTTGTACTAGTATCATGCTGTTTCGGTTACTGTAGCCTTATAATATAGTTTGAATTCAGGTAGTGTGATGCCTCTGTCTTGGTTCTTTTCCCTTAGGAATGCTTTGGATATTCAAGCTCTTCTTTGATTCCATATGAATGTTAGAATATGTTTTTCTAATTCTGTGAAAAACAACATTGGCAGTTTGATAGGAATAGCACTGCATCAATAGATTGCATTGGGCAGCATGGCCATTTTAACAATATTGATTCTTCCAATCCAAAAGCACGAAATGTTTTTCCATTTGTTTGTGTCATCTATGATTTCTTTCAGCAATGTTTTGTAGTACTCCTTGCAGAGATCTTTAACCTCCTTGGTTAGACATTTTCCTAGGCCTTTTAATTTTTTGTGGCTATTGTAAATGAAATTGCATTCTTGATTTAATTCTCAGCTTGAATGCTGCTGGTGTATAGAAATAATGCTGGATTTTATACATTGATTTTATATTCTGAAACTGTACTGAAGTCATTCATCAATTCCAGGAGCTTTTTGGAGGAGTCTTTAGACTCTGTATAGAATCATATTGTCAGCAAAGATGGATAATTTCACTTGATTTCTTATTTGGATGCCTTTTATTTCTTTCTCTTGCCTGATTGCTCTGGCCAGGACTTCTGGTACTATGTTTTAATAGGAGTGGCGAGAGTGGGTATCCCTGTCTTTTTCCAGTTCTGTAGAGGAATGCTTCCAGCTGTTGTCAGTTCAGTATGATGTTAGCTGTGGGTTTGTCATAGGTTGCTCTTATTATTTTGAACTATGTTCCTTCAATGCCTAGCTTACTGAGGGTCTTTATCATGAAGGGATGTTGGATTTTATCAAAGGCTTTTTGCAAATCGACTGGGATGATCAAATGGTTTTTGTTCTTAATTCTGTTATGTGGTGAAGCACATGTCTCGATTTGTGAATTCTGAACCAACCTTGCATCCCAGGAATGAGGCCTACTTGATTGTGGTGAATGATCTTTTTGATGTGCTGCTGGATTTGGTTTGCTGGTATTTTGTTTAGGATTTTTGTTCATCAGGCATATTGGCTTGTAGTTTTCTGTTTTCATTGTTTCTTTCCTAGTTGTTCGTATCAGGATGATGCTGGCTTCATCATCCTCGATGATAAGGCGGTGTCCATCTTCCTCAATTTTTTGCAATAGTTTCAGTAGAATTGATACCATCTCTTCTCTGCACTTCTGGTAGAACTTGGCTATGAGACAATCTAGTCCTGGGCTTTTTTTGATTGGTAGGTTTTTATTATTAATTCAATTGTGGAACTTGATATTGGTCTGTTCAGAGTTTCCATTTCTTCCTGATGCAATATTGGGAGGTTATGTGTTCCAGAAATTTACCAATTTCCTCTAGATTTTCTACTTTGTATACATAGAGTTGTTCCTAATAGTCTCTGACAATCTTTTGTATCTCCAGGGGATCAGCTGTAATGTCACCTTTGTCATTTCTGATTGTGTTAACTTGGATCTTCTCTCTTCCTTTAATTAGTGTTCTATTGATCTTTATCCTTTCAAAGAACCAACTTTTGATTTCATTTATTTTTAATATATTTTTAGGTCTCAATTCCAGTCAGTTCTGCATTGATTTTAGTTATGTTTTTTCTTCTTCTGGCTTTGGGGTTAGGTTGTTCTTGTTTTTCTAGTTCCTCTAGGTGTGATGTCAGTTAATTTAAGATCTTTCTAATTTTTTTAGGTAGCCATTTAGTGCTGTAAACTTTCCTCTTAACACTGTTTTTCCTGTATCCCAAGGATTTTTGGTATGATTAGTCTCTGTTTTCATTTATGTCTAAGAATTTTTTGACTTCTGCTTTAATTGTTTAATCAAAAGTTATTCAGGAGGAAGTTGTTTAATTTCCATGTAATTGCAAAGTTTGGGGAAATCCTCTTGGTATTGATTCTTATTTTTATTCCACTGTGGTCTAAGAGTATGGATGGTATGACTTTGATTTTTTTTTTAATTTACTGAGGCTTGCTTTATGACTGAGCATGTGGTCATCTGTCCTAAATGCAAATGAGAAGAATGTATATTCTGTGGTTGATGAGTGGAATATTCTGTAGATGCCTATTAGGTCTAGTTGGTCAGGGGTAGAATTTAAGTCCAGAATTTCCTTGTTGGTCTTCTGCCTTGATGATCTGTCTAATGCTGTCAGTGCGTTGTGGAAGCCCCCACTATTATTGTGTGGCTAAGTCCTTTTGTAGGTCTACAAGTAATTGTTTCAGGAATCTGGTTGTTCCAATGTTGCATGCATATATATTTAGGATAGTTAAGTCTTCTTGTTGAATTGAACACTTTATCATTATGTAACGCCCTTCTTTCTCCTTTTTTATTGTTGTTGGCTTAAAGTCTGTTTTATCTGATATAAAAATAGTGACCCCTGCTCTTGTTTGTTTTCCATTTGAGTGACAGATCTTTCTCCAACCCTTTACTTTGAGCCTACTTGTGTAATCACATGTGAGATGGGTCTCCTGAAAACAGCAGAGAGATAGGTCTTGTTTTTCTTTCCTTAATCCAACTTACAATTCTATGCCCTTTAAAAGTGTGAGGTTTAGTCAGTTTATATTCAAAGTTAATATTGATATATAGCATTTTGAGCCTATCATGAAGTTGTTACTTGGTTGCATTATAGTTTCTATTGTATAGTGCCTTTACAGAATCTGTGGGCCATGTACTTCTGTGTGTTTTTGTGGTAGTGGGTATTGTTCTTACATTTCCATGTTTAGAACACCCTTAAGGATCTCTTGTAAGGCTGATCTAGTGGTAAGAAATTCCCTTAGCACTTGCTTGTCTGGAAAACATTTTATTTCTCCTTTGCTTATGAGGCTTATCTTGGTGGGATATGAAATTCTTGGCTGAGATTTATTTTAAGAATGGTGAAAACAGGCCCCCAAACTCTCCTGGCTTGTAAGGTTTCTGCCGAGAAATCTGCTGTTAGCTTAATGGTGTTCCCTTTATATGTGATCTTGCTTTTTTCTTTGTAACATTTTTTCTTTAGCATTGACCTTAGACATCCTGGTGAGTAAGTCTTGGTGGTGTTCATTTTATATAGTATCTCCCAGATGTTCTCCAGATTTTTTGAATCTGGATATTCACCTCTCTAGCAAGGTTAGGGGATTTTTCTGGGATTATTCCCTCAAATATGTTTTCCAGGTTGTTTACCTTTTCTCTGTCTCACTTAGGAATGCCAATAATTTGTAGGTTTGATCACTTTACATTATCCCATATTTCTCAAAGATTTTGTTCATTTAAAAAAATATTATTTTTGTCTGGGTTAAAAAGATTGGTCTTCAAGCTCTGAAATTATTTCTTCCACTTGGTCTAAGATATTGAAGCTTTCAACTGTTTTCTTCTTTTCTTTTTTTTTCTTTTTTTTTGGAGACAGTCTCGCTGTGTTGCCCAGGCTGGAGTGCAGTGGTGTGATCTCAGCTCACTGCAACCTCCGCCTCCCAGGTTCAAGCTATTCTCATGCCTCAGCCTCTGGAGTAGCTGAGATTACAAGCATGTGCCACCACACCTAGCTAATTTTTCTGTTTTTAGTAGAGATGGGGTTTCATCATATTGGCCAGGCTGGTTTCAAACTCCTGACCTCAGATGATCCGCTCGCCTTGGCCTCCCAAAGTGCTGGGATTACAAGTGTGAGCCACCACGTCCGGCCTCAATTGTATTGAAATTCCTTAAGTGAGCTTTTCAATTCTAGAAACGCTGACTGATTTCCTTTTAAGATGTTATATCTCCTTCTTCATTTCCTGGATTGATTTAGAAGTTTCTTTGTGTAGATTTTGAATCATGTCTTGGATCTCATTAAGCTTCCTTGTAATCCATGCTTTCAATTATTTATCTGTCATTTCCGAGTTTCCATTTTGGTCAGGAATTATTGCTGGAGAGTTAGTGTGATCCTTCAGCGGTGCCATGACATTCAGATTTTTCACAATAACAAAATTCTTTTGCTGGTTCCTTCTCATCTGGAGATGTTGGCACTATAATTTTTGTAATTATTTTTGTACAGATTGCATTTTTTCTTTTTCTTTCTCTGTAATATTATTGTTGTGTGTGTGTGTGTGTGTGTGTGTGTGTGTGTGTTTTCTTTCCCCTTCCCTTCTCCCCACTCCCTCTGTGTTGCAACTGCAGAGAATGCTGGGTAGGATCTTTTGGCTTTGCTTCTATAGCCCTATGCATTTCTATCAGCAGCTTTTACATACGGCTGTTTGGTTTGACCTACAGCCAGTAGATGGCACTTATCGGTAAGAACCTACTGCAGCCAATGTGTCTGGATATATACTTGATCCTTATCTATGGGGAGATGCTCTCTGTTGCCTTAGGCAATGGGCTGATCTGTGGAGCCCATAGTGTTCTGAGTTCCCTTCTCAGTCCTGGGGGCATGAGGCAAGATGGTCATCCCCTGATAGCAGGCACAAGCACCAGCACTGATGGAGAATCCAGTAGAAAGCCACCAAGCACCCAGAGTGTGCCTAAACATGAAGCTGGGAAACATCCTTAGCCCCAAGTCTCTGCAGAGGAAGTGGAGGCAGCCTAAACTCCTAATCCAGGAGTGTAAGTGCTCCAGATCCCTGGAGATTTGCTGGGGCATGGAGGAGAGAGGAACCTGCTACACCAGAGTTTTTGTGTAGAAAGGGTGAGGCAGCTTAAGCTGCCATTCCAGGTGAACCGGTGCTCCAAATGCCTGGAGATCTGCCTGGGTGTGGAGCAGAGAAGGCCTAGCTGCACCATGGTCTCTGCACAGGAAGAGTGAGTGACTCAGGATGCTGAACAAAGTGAGCAGGTGCTCTAACTGCCTGGAGATCTGCCTGGATGTAAAGCAGAAAGGGCCCCTCCTGCACCTGGATGTCTGCAAAGGAAGGGTGGGGCAACTGAGGTTGCCAATCCAGATGAGGTGAGCAGGTGCTTTGAATGCTTGGAGATCTGACTGGGCATGGAGTGAAGAGGGCTCCGCTATACCAGGATCTCTGGACAGAAGGGGTGGGGCAGCTCAAGATATAGAACCAGGCAAGCGGGTGTTCCAAATGCCTGGAGATCTGCCCGGGTGTGGAATGAAGAGGGCTCCCTGCACCATTTTTACAAACTTTTTTTTACAACTCTCAAAATTAATACTATTACTTTTGACTTCACAGTATTTTTGCCTTACATATCTTTCTTGATAAGGAATATTTCATCTTCTAAACTTAAGAAACATGAACAAACAGATATAAGACCACACTCCTGAAAATCCTAAGATTACCTAAATTAGCACATAATCAAAATTTCCAACTATGTCTTTGGAATGATCCTTCAGAGAATTTTTCTCTTCTACATCTTCTTATTTAATTACTTAAGTTACAATATTCTAATCTGGCTGGGTGCAGTGGTTCATGCCTGTAATCCCAACACTTTGGGTGGCCGAGGCCAGAGGATCACTTAAGCCCAGGAGTTTAAAACCAGCCTGGGCAATACAGGAAAATTCCGTTTCTGCAAAATAGTTTTTTTAAAAAAATAGCCAGACATGATGGCATGGGCTTGTAGTCCCAGTTACTCAGGAGGCTAAGGCAAGAGGACTGTTTGAGCCCAGGAGGTTGAGGCTGCAATGAGCCGTTATCAAGCCACTGTACTCCAGCCTGGGCAACAGGGCGAAATGCTGTCTCAGACAAAAAAGTCCTATCTTCTATAAAGATTTTGAAAAGAGATAACAGGGACAGTATAGAAAATTATTTTGCAACATCATTTGGTAAAGTTATAAAGGTAAAACAAAGCTTGTGACTTCTGTGGTTGTTGCAGAGGTTGCATTAAGTTATCTACAACTACATGTCACTAAATACAGTAACTCTCTGTCCTTAATTAATAAGGGAGAGTAAGGAGGTCAATCAGAAACACATGAGGACAAGCTTTTCAAGAATCCAAATCTGTGCCCTGACCCCCAGAGAGCAATGGAGAGAAAGAAGAAGAGGAGGAGACAGTTGTTTCTCGATATGAAAATATATGCAGCATGATGCCAAAGCAGACAGGAAGAAAGAAAAAGAAAAGTTTGCCATTTTGTTTAACTAAGAGACTTCTGAAAGATGGAGTAAAAGCTTAACTTAAAAAGACCCCAAGAATGGCCAATATATTTGGCATTGTCAAATCAATACTCCTATTCCCAACACTAAATCTCTATGAGAAATTAATCACATAATTCACCTGGAAATGAATTCTCATTCGATGGTTCCAACTCCTTTGAAAGAGAAAGCAGTGTTGTGGGGAGGGGCATTAAACAGAAAAATAAATTGAACAGTCTGAAAAACTGTTTACTAGCAGGGTACACCAATTCCAATGAGTTTTACACACTTGCCAAAAAAAAAAAAAAAAAAAGGATACCCTGAGGGAGGAAAATCTATTGTATATTAAATAATAATTATTTAAATAAAATGCTATTTAGTAATAAGAGGGCAGAGACACTGTACCTGTGAAATATTCCAAAAATAATGAACTTACTTGCTTTTCCCTTTGTATACTGTAGCATAAGATCCTTCCCCTAGTTTTTCCAGCTTTTCATATGAGTCAGCTTTTCCAAATTTGGGACTTGTTGGCTAAAAATGAAGCATAGGGTAAACAAAACAGATTGTATCAAATTAATTAACAACAAATACCCTGATTTTGCTAAAAATGTACAGATTCTCTGTCACTTTTTAAATAACTGTTTTTTCTGGCATACATGTTTATTTTTCAAAACAACATAATAAACAGGATACAAAACTCAAAAAACATGCAAATAAACACAATGTAGAACGAAATTATTCCCATAAGCTAACCAGGGAACCACTGTTAATATTTTGATAGGTGTTCTTCCAGTGCTATCTGTAAGCTGATGATTGCTTTCTTACATAAATGAAATTGCACTATATCTACTGTTTTTAAACCTGCCCCTCCCTTTTTTTATTCAATCAATTATGAACACTTTACATGTTATTATACCATCTTCTAAATTAGGAGCTGGCAAACTGTGGCCCATGGGTCAAATCCAGCCCACCACCTGTTTTTGTATATCCCATAAGTTTAGAATAGTTTTTACCTTTTCTAATGGTTGAAGGAAGCAAAGCAAAACAAGAATAAAGTTTCATAATATGTGAAAATAATATGAAAATCAAATTTTAGCGTTCATAAAGTTTTACTGAAACACAGTCGTGGTCATTCACCTGCATATTGTTTCATGGTTTTCAAACTACAACACAGCTGTAGTTCCAATACAGATCATATGGCTGACAAAGCTGAAAATATTTACTGTATCCCGTTGTAAATCATGATGGTATAATATTCAGTTATATAAAGGTACTCTTCTGATACCTTTTAGTGATAATTCAAACAGATAATCAGAAGATGTATCACTCAGCTATCACTAATACAAAATGGAACTCTCTTATACATACATAAATCAATCCTTAAGGTATAGCTGCCACAAAACAACTCTTAAGACAGGTCACTTCCCAACAGGACCAAAAAAAATGCTAAGAGAGAGTGACCTCATCAATCTTATTGTACTCAACTCCCACCCCAACTTTAACTATGGAACAAGAAAAGGGGAACAAGAAAAGGGGAGTGTTGTCCTCCATGGTGGAGAAGCATTCACCTTCTATTTCAGTAAGACATGATCTATTATTATACTGTTGCTATTATATAAAAGGGTAATACCAAAGCATATTAAAAAATGATAATTATATAAGGAAGGAAAAATATCTTATTAAAGAGATTTATTCCAATATAAATATACATATAATTCATAAAAAGTTGCTAATATTTGTGGTACTTTATAAATAACCAACTTCAGAAGTTTAGAACTTGTATTCTTCAAGTTGGGCTTGAACACTACTTTTGAGTATACACCTGTATCACTTATCAAAAAACACACAATATGTGGGCAATGATTCTGACTCCCACTATTTATTGGGATTTTATGTGGCCAGTTGAATACATGTTTCTTACTTTCTTCCCACCCAAAATACCCATCATGAATTAAAAGTTATTTTTCAAAAACAATAAATCAGAATTAGAAGCAGAAAACAAAAAAAGAGTGCCAATATCTAATCAGAAATTTTGAAGAATTCTGAAAGAAGGTAATCAGAATCAAAACTTCAGAGAAAAGCCTGACCATGTAGGGGAAGACTATTAAATAAAAGAAGCAAGAACCTCTAGGTGAACATGAGACTAATCAACACATAAACAGTTGAGACTGCAGTGTCCTCCCAAGCAAGCTGCAGAGGCATCTGCACAGGAGACAGCTTAGAGTGTGGTATCTGAGCAGAGCAAGGACTCAAATAGCCAATACCCAGAGAAAAAGCAATGTCTCCCCATCCCCCAAGCTGTAATCCCTTTCACACAATCAGTAGAGAAAATTTACAGAAAATAAAATAAGCTGACAGTGATTCTCAAGTACAAATATGAGTATACAACCAAAAATCACAAATCATTTTAGGAAAATCAACATCCTGAAAGAGATGGATAAAATTCAGTGGGCAGATAAGCTAAAACCTTGGAAGGCAAGTTAACACTGCAAAGGTAAGGATAACTTTAAATAGGCTGAGCACGGTGGCTCACACCTGTAATCCCAGCACTTTGGGAGGCAGAGGCAGGCAGATCACGAGGTCAAGAGATCGAGACCATCCTGGCCAACATGGTGAAACCCCATCTCTACTAAAAATACAAAAATTAGCTGGGCGTGGTGGCACAAGTCTGTAGTCCCAGCTACTCGGGAGGCTCAGGCAGGAGAACGGCTTGAACCTCAGAGGCTAAAAAAGTAATAAGCTCAATGGCTGAACAGAACTCTCCCAGAAAACTTCAGGGAGAGGTTGCATCTAAATAGAAAAATTATTCAGCAAGCATATTGTCATAGATTGTAATCGGTGCAAAAAGACAGTTAAGCAATATTTTCAAAATTAAAAGGAAAAATAATTTTGCATAATTAGTACTATACTCAAGACAGTCCCTCAAGTGAATTATGGAAACACAACAATTTTATTACTCACAGAAAAAAATCTAGACATAAAATTATCTCAATATAAGATGTAGTTGGAGTGATGGGGGAAAAGGCAAGGAACAGTAGGAAAGGAGAAATAAAAGCACACTGAGCTTTCTTGAATAAATCAGAATATATTGCAGATACAGATTGAAATTCCAAATGCATATGTTTTAGGATGTTTCTTAACCTTTAAAAGGTAATCAGTAAATTGATATAAATAAGGTACACAAATCCCAAACAAATTGGGGAGAGGTGAATGGGAAAAAAATGCAATGAAAGAGGAAGAGGGTAAGGAGTGAGAGGTTAGAGGAGAAGGCATATTCAATAAGAAAGCATGCTAAGTAAAATTTTATAAAATAAGAATAAAGTTAAATCCAAACATATCAATGATTACAATAAACATACATGAATCAACTTCCCCTATTAAAGGAAAAGCTCTCAGATTAAAAAATAAAAAAACAAAGAAAATCTAGCAATATGCTATTAAGAAGAGATTTAAAAAGAGTAAATCTGAAAATAAAGAAGGGGAAAATATAGCCCAGTAAGCATTTTTTAAAATAATACCTATAGTAGTACTGATAGCAGACAAGACAGAATTTACAAAACAATAAATAGATTAAATTAATATCTCCCATAAAAAATGAATGTTAAAAATCCACCAAGAAGTCTAATAAACTAGTAAACTAGTAAAGGCCAAATAACATAGTTTTGAAATGTATCAAACAATTGTTGGTAGCAATAAAGTGAGAAAGAAGTGGTAATGAAAGACAAGCATACACTACTAATCGACAGAGCAAGCAAGTAACTAATAATTAAGGGATATACGGGGCTCAAATACTAGAAACAGCGGCTTAATTAATATATGTATTCAAATATTTATATTCTTTCAAGCACACATCTAAAATTCACCAAAAAATAATCATAGATTAGGTCACAAAGATGAGCTCAATATTGAAACCTGCAAAAACATTTCAAGTTGCTTTTTCTGAACACAATGCAATTAAATTAGAAGTTAAGACTATAAGTAACAACATTGTACTCTATTTGGGATTCCTGCTAAATGAGTAGATTTTAGCTGTTCTTGCCACAACAACAAAAAATGGGTAACTATATGAGATGATAGATATGTTAATTTGCTTCACTACAGTAATCATTTTACTATCTATATGTATCCCATACCACCACGCTATATAGGTTAGAATCCCTAATCCAAAAACCTTAAAACCAAAATGTTCCTAAAATCTGAAACTTTTTTAACATCAGCATGATGCCACAAGTGGAAAATTCCACACCTGACCTCATGTGATAGATGCACAAAATTATTTAAAATATTGTATAAAATTACATTCAGGCTATGCATATAAGCTATATATGAAACATAAGTGAGTTTAATGTTTAGACTTGGGGTCCCCTTCCTAAGATATCTCATGTATATTCCAGAATCCAAAAAAATCTTAAATCCAAAATACCTCCGTACCAAGCATTTCCGATAGGGGATACTGAATCTTTGTATCTTAAATATATACAATAAATGGTTTTTTTAAATAAAAAAATTAAAGCTGAATAGTTTAATAACATGGGTTTAAAAAAATCAAAACTTAAAATTCATAAATATGTGTCAATGAGAGCATGACCATTTAAGACCTATGGCATACAGCCAAATCAATACATAAAAGAAAATTTAAATATATGCATATAATAGAAAACAATAAAGCAGTATGATGTAGACTTTTAATGGCAGCTAGAAAAGAAGCAACAAAGAACACGGTAGGAAGAGATTAATAAAGACAATAAAAGATATTTGTAAAATATAAGACAAAAGTATTATAAACATGATTAATAAAACGAAATGCTGTTTGTAAAGACCATTAAAA
The DNA here is from genome assembly GCF_029289425.2 of Pan paniscus. Taxonomy (NCBI): domain Eukaryota; kingdom Metazoa; phylum Chordata; class Mammalia; order Primates; family Hominidae; genus Pan; species Pan paniscus. The sequence goes on along the minus strand of NC_073255.2, from coordinate 108,643,154 downwards.
CAGATAATTATCTGGAAAGTCTCATTAAAAAGTGAACTAAATAAACACTGGAAATACAAAGAGAACATAACTCAGTTTAAGAACGAATGTTTTTGTTTTCATTAATTAACCTGGAACACTATGAACAGCTTTATACCAAAATATTCAAAATTTACTACATACTTTCTAGAAAAAATTAATTACCCAAATTGACTTAAGCAAAATACAAAAAAACTAAGACACAATAAACAGAATAAATTTAAAGAATTAATCTTAAAAATACAATCTTCTAAGGGCTACTTCCACTAAAATTTAAGAAACAGATATACTAAGTTGTATGAAGCAGATAGCATAAAAATATAAAATGCTTTTAACTAGCAAAACCCCATTACCAAAATTAACTAACTAATTAAACAAAAGGCCAAGTATCACAAACGTAGGAGCAAAAATTCTAAGAAATATTTTAAAAATTAATTTCTGCAAATGTACTACAAGAATAATATACCATGGCCAAATGAGATTTATTTCATGAATTCAAAAATGGTTCAACCTCAAAAAAATTACTAATATATTTCACTACATAAGAGAAAAATCCTGAAAAACAATTTTTAAAATTCAATATACTGTGTATCTGAAATAAAATCAAAAAATTATGTAACCTAGTAACAAAGGAAAGGTTCCAAATTCAATATTATTTCTATAGAAACCTGTAACAAACCTCATATTAAATGGTGAAATATTTGATCCATTACTTTTAAATGCAAGAACAAGCCAGGAAACCACCTAACTTCTACTATTTGGCAGTTATTAACAAGCATTTGTGCTTTAGATACTAATCTCTTCCATAAAATAGTAACCTATTATGTTAATCCTTACAATAACAAATATGTCTCTAAATATGTCCAAATGTTAAGGGCTTAAAATCAATGCCACAGAGATTGTAGAAAACAGGTACTTATTAAAACTTTCTACTACCCAATTCACCTGTAAATATCCTAAAGGCTCAATGGTTGAAGTCAACCCACTGCACATACATTTCCATGAGGTTGTTTCCTCATTCTGTGTAATGAAAAAGAACTTAATTTATGTGTGGAACTAAACAGATTTTTGCAAAATCTAAAGTCAGATCTTTCCAGGTGTATACAGCACAAGGTAGCCTAAAGCTGTGCAGACTGAGGAGGTATTATCAGGCAACTACTCTCACTCATCATTAATGCTAATAAAAAGAGAAGAAACAAGTTCATCTCTGAGAGTCTCAACTATTAATCCAGCCTATCTCTAGACAGTGGCACCTTCAATGGAAGAATGACTGCAGCAAATGTTGAGAGAACTGCTGGAAAATTAGTAAGTGCTTCAAGAAAACTTGCAGAGTCAAGTACTCAATCTGCACAGCTGGACACAATAGTAACCCATTTCCTAACCAAGCATTCAATGTGGGGTCAATTCCTCCTCAAGCTCCACGATTACTAATTTTATAATGAAATATAGACCAAAAATAGAATTCTTGCCCTCACAAAATCAGAGCTCCTAGAGCTACATAACACTGTCGGCATCATTTACTCTAATATAAATATATAAAAATGAAAACCTCCCAGAAACACCGATTTGCCCAAGACCATACACTGAATTTCAATTAAATATTTTGCCTTAAAGTCATCTAAGTAATCTGCTCCCATTTAGCACTCAGTATGCGAAAACAAAACTAGCAGCACAAATTTTGCTAGCACTCAGTATGAGAAAACAAAACTAGCAACACAAATTAACAGTGTTTAAAGAAAAAATCCGAACCAAATAACAAGGGTTTATTTTATACATATGTATGGATTGCTAGAGGTGTCATAACAAAACATCACATACTTGGTGGCTTCAAGAACAAAAATTTATTTCTTCACAGTTTTGGAAGCTAGAAGTCCAAGATCAAGGTTTTGGCAGGGTTTGTTTCTCCTGAGTCCTCTCACGTTGGCTTGCAGATGGCCACCTTCTCTTGTGTCCTCACATGGCCTTCCCTCTGGTTGATGGGATCCCTGGTGTCTCTACACTTCTTGCAAGGACACCAGTCATATTATATTAGGGTCACACCCAATGACCTAATTTTAATTTAGTCACCTCTTTAAAAACCTTACCTTCAAACACGGTTACATTCTGAGGTACTGGGGGCTGGGACTTCAACATATGAATTTTAAGGGAACACCATTCAGCCCATAACACACACACACACACACACACACACACTTTCTCTTTCTCTCTCTCTCTCTCTCTCTATATATATATATATACACACACACATACATACACATATATATGTACATGTATATGAAGGACAAAGATATTTCAAAAATTAATATAGAAAGGAACGGAGGGAGGAGAAGAAGGGAGGAGAGGGTGTAAGATTTTTTTTTTTAGGAATTTAACTTGGTTCCATGTAATTTAAACTATGATTACAATGATGAGCTCTTTAGGCATTACATTCACTTAGGACCACCTATTTCTTTCTTCAAGAAATTTGTAAGATACAAACCATGTGTTGAGTTAAATCAAGTAAAATTTAATGGAAAATTACATTCAAAGTCGCCTGACTAGTCCTGTGTGGGTTATGTTCTCATGCATTTTTCATCACCAGGAAACAGCTTGTGAATGTCACACTTTACCATCACCCTCCTGAGCCCAAGTTTTAAATAGAAATTTAAAAACCTATATTAAACTTCAGTATAAAATGATCTTCAATGGGGAAAATATTGTGTTCACAGTTCCACTCTAAATTATTTAAAATCAGAATGAGAGGTCTGTGTGTTTGCTTTTGTGCTCCTTTAAGAATGAATGCAATCTAAGTTAAAGAAAAACACAGCAGCGGAAAATTACCTTTTTATTCTTATTAGGAGATAAACTGCTAACGACTACTTAGAGTAAGTATAAGACACAGTCACCACTTGGCAAGAGAACAGGAAGCCAAAATTTTCTCTTTCTGGAAAGGCACAAATAATTTTCTAAAAACGATATATTCACTCTACATAGATAGTTTTGTATAAAAGAGTTAATGTAGTTATTTTTAAGACATAGACCATATTAAACTTACTACTTGAAAAAACTGAACTGAGGAAATTAGAAAAACAAAAAAAATTTTAATAAAAACAATCTCCATTCATTCACAAGAAAGATTTAGTAAAGGAAGATGCCAGTGGTACAAAGTAGTCTATCTAACTAACTGGATTTGGATGCATTAACTGCTACGGTTGTATTCTATATTCTGTTAACACTACAATGGCAGAAAATTAATACTTTGCCACATTTTGTGGTAAAAAAATCAATATTATCTGCCCTGTGAAACTGACAGGTAGACATTGTGGAAATACACTGTAACTTACAAATCAATCATGCTGACTCCATAGGAAGAATCAAAGGCATGTAATTCTCTCTAAAACTTTTCCTAGTCTACAAAACAACAGTCCTATGGAATAGGATGCATCTAAGAGACAGTCTCCGCTTTGAGAGTTAGATTCTTATAAAGTGAGTCTCCTATTTTAAGTATGCAGAAATGGTCTGATCTGTAATTACTGTACACATAAATAAAGAATCCAAATGCCAAATATTTAAAGAGGTCAATAATAAAATTCTTCCCATCAAATAAGTAAAAAAAAAAAGAATTCAGAAGGAGAGATTTTTGTTTATAATTAAAGTGGAGTCCTTTGTCTTTTTTTCCTTGCAACTTTATTAAATCATCACATTTAAATAAAGATACTGGATCAAACCAAGGTGTAGTCAACCTTAAACATTATCTTTGGCTTTTTGATGTCAGGTGTGTGGATGGATGAGAAACAGCTTTATGGGACAACTATTCTCTGCTTATCGCTTCCCTACTTAGAGTGTAGGCTTGAGATACCACTTTAGAGACGTGGAAATACAGAGGGCTAATCAGCAATTTCTAACAGATACTAACTGCATAGAGATGTGAAATTTAATGAGATGATGTTAACACTTTTTTAAAAAACTGAATAAAAGTATAGAGAACCGTCAATTATCTGGGCCAGCGGAGGGGAACACTGACATGGATAATGAAAAGTGCACATAAGGTTCCAGCTGAACAATGTTTGTCACCCTGCCATAAAGGTGTTCTTAACCCTTGACAGCTCTAGTTCATTGTCTGTGTAATAATAATAACAACTAGCTAATATCAAGTAATTATGTACCAGACCTTAAGCTAATCATTTTATATGTATTACATAAACTTAATCTCTATAATACCACCATGAGGTTGGTTCTATTACTATCCCCATTTGAACATGAATAATTTATTGACTGGAAAAATAAAGTAACTCATCTAAAATCCTATAGTTACTGGCAGAACTAGAATTCAAACCAAGATTATCAGAATTGAGAATTATTTTCTTTGTTACTATTACACTGGTGGAATATTCCCAGAGAGTCCTAACCCTCACCCACATAGAGGAAATATTAAACATGCTTCGGTCTATCTTCTATTGAAACCCCACTCACAGAAGCAAGGATGGGTGTCTGAACTGCAATTTTTATAAACTTCATGAGTATACTTCAGTGTTCACTGTAATGATACCCTGATATCCAGTAAGAATGTCCATAGCTTCATACTGACTTCATTGAAAACTGATTTTAACCCTCACACATAACCCCTTGCTTAAGATTGTTGAGTACCCCCTGAATTGAGGAAAACCACAATGGAGAATCACTTCTCCAGCACATTATACTGTAATTGTGAGAGTGGGTATGAGGGTGAGAGAGGAAGGATTCAATCAGAACCACGTGACTCCATTAAATAAGGATTTAAAGTCAAACCTGACTGGGCTAATTTTTATTTTGCCTTTGATCTCCAGAACAAGCTTTATCACCCAGCATTGATAGCCCTATTACAGCCACACTAAGGTAATGCATCATTGATAGGTAACTTGGTTATAAAATAGATCTAGGTGCTGCGCAGAGGTATGGATCCAAACACCACACATGGTAACAACCTGTCAAGGGGGCTTGGTTCTAATCTGGGAATTTTCCACTCCCCAGAAGAGGAAGTAACGCCAAGATGACACACCAACCACACCTTAAGAACAAGTACCTAAAAACAGAAGTGAAACTCTCATTTGCAGGTTTGCACCCTCCTCCCACATCTCCCAGATTAGGCCTGCCTATCATGGGATATAGATTTTTATGGTGATGAAAAGAGGTAAATTTGGAGCAATTTGTGGAATGTAGAGAGGACCTTAACCTAAATATGAGTTTCTGAAAATATGCCCTCTTTAAGATCAGCTTATGACAGCACAACTCAATGAAATCCCTTCTAAATTGGTCCAGCAAGACAGGAAATCTCCTGTAGTACTCCCAAGAACTGCAGCTACTGAGGAGCACAGCTGGGTTAGAGGAGGTGGCAGGAATAGGGGAGGGAAGGTTTGTCACATCAGTGACGGTATTAAACACCACACAGGAACTAGTCCTAGGAAAAGTGGGCACTCAATATACATCTGAAACAAATTTAAAAACCTCTTAAACACCCTCTTAAAATATACCACTATAAATAAAATCTCATTCTTTATATTTTGCGTGAATTTTAAAGTGCCACTATCTGAAGAAAAAACCAATCAGCCAGTTACATTAGCATGATGGCCACTGAGGTCAAGGCATTCTTGGTTCCTTGATTTCAGTCAAGGCTCCTAATATATAATGGCCTGTATGTGAAGAGCATATAGATGTATACGGCTGGGAAGGCATGATATTTTAAAATAGTTTCTACCACAGTATTTCCAAAAAACAATGCTTTCCTCATTAAAACAGTGGCTGCAATGCCACACTTCTACCACATTTTCCTTCCCTTTCAGCTCTACTCTTGGAGCCTATAAAAGATAACTAATATTTTAAAAGAAATGATGATAAAATAAAAGTATGACATAAATCATGGTGACCCTTAAGGAAACAGGGTCTTCCTTTGATGCTTATCAGTCATTGTTACATCCTCTAAGCATTGTTAAAAATAACACCCGTGTCTATAAGGCTCCCTTGCTTTCCCATGCTTCCCATGGGTATTAACTGATCAAATCTTTACACTGCTGCAGGGGATGTAAAACAGCGTTATGCAAAAAGTGTTAATGTTTCCATTTTCTGCCCAATTCAGAATCCAGTGGAAATTAACCTTTCCACCAAAAAAAAAAAAAACAAAAAAAATACATAATAAAGTACCCCTTCTTATCACAACAGGGGAGAGAACAAAAAGGCAGCAGACAGGATTTGCTGGCAAGATGGCCAAATAGGAACAGCTCCCATCTGCAGCTCCCAGCGAGATCAACACAGAAGGCAGGTGATTTCTACATTTCCAACTGAGGTACCCGGTTCATCTCACTGGGACTGGTTGGACAGTTGGTGCAGCCCATGGAGGGCTAAAGCTGGGTAGGGCATCGCCTTGCCCAGGAAGCGCAAGGGGTCAAGGGATTTCCCTCCCCCAGCCAAGGGAAGACATGAGAGACTGTACCGGGAGGAACAGTGCACTCTGGCCCAGATACTGTGCTTTTACCACAGTGTTTGCAACCGGAAGACCAGGAGATTCCCGCCGGTGCCTAGGCCACCAGGGCCTGGGTTTCAAGCACAAAACTGGGCAGCCGTTTGGGCAGACACCGAGCTAGCTGCAGCAGTTTATTTTTCATACCCCAGTGGCACCTGGAATGCCAGGGAGACAGAACCGTTCACTCCCCTGGAAAGGGGGCTGAAGCCAGGGAGCCAAGTGGTCTGGCTCGGCAGGTCCCACCTCCACGGTGCCCAGCAAGCTAAGATCCACTGGCTTGAAATTCTCGCTGCCAGCGTAGCAGTGTGAAGTCGACCTGGGATGCTTAAGCTAGGTGGGGGTGGGAGAATCGCCTTTGCTGAGGCTTGAGTAGGTGGTTTTACCCTCACAGTGTAAACAAAGCCATCGGGAAGGTTGAAATGGGCAGAGCCCACTGTAGCTCAGCAAGGCCAGGCCAAAGGCCGCTGGTGGCCAGACTCCTTCTCTAGATTCCTCCTCTCTGGGCAGGGCATTTCTGAAAGAAAGGCAGCAGCCCCAAGTCAGGGACTTAGAGATAAAACCCCCATCTCCCTGGGACAGAGCAACGGGGGAAAGGGGCGGCTGTGGGCACAGCTTCAGCAGAACTTAAACATCCCTGCCTGACAGCTCTAAAGAGAGCAGCGGATCTCCCAGCACAGTGTTCAAGCCCTGATAAGGGACAGACTGCCTCCTCAAGTGGGTCCCTGAACCCCATGTATCCTGACTGGGAGACACCTCTCAGTGGGGACCGACGGACACTCATACAGGATAATTCTGGCTGGCATCTGGTGGGCGACCCTCTGGGATGAAGCTTCCAGACGAAGGAACAGGCAGCAATCTTTGCTGTTGTGCAGCCTCTGCTAGTGATACCCAGGCAAACAGGGTCTAGATTGGACCTCCAGCAAACTCCAGCAGACCTGCAGCAGAAGCGCCTGTTAGAAAGAAAACTAACAAACAGAACGGAACAGCATCAACATCAACAAAAAGGATGTCCATTCAGAGACCCCATCCGAAGGTCACCAACATCAAAGACCAAAGGTAGGTAAATCCATGAAGATGGGGAGAAACCAGCGCAAAAAGGCTGAAAATTACAAAAAGCAGAACACCTCTTCTCCCCCAAAGGATCACAACTCCTCGCCAGCAGGGGAACAAAACCAGACGGAGAATGAGTTTGACGAATTGACAGAAGTAGACTTCAGGAAGTGGGTAATAACAAACTCCTCTGAGCTAAAGGAGCGTGTTCTAACCCAATGCAATAAAGCTAAGAACCTTGAAAAAAGGTTAGACGAACTGCTAACTAGAATAACCAGTTTAGAGAAGAATATAAATGACCTAATGGAGCTGACAAACATAGCACAAGAACTTTGTGAACCATACACAAGTCTCAATAGCTGAATCGATCAAGGGGAAGAAAGGACATCAGAGATTGAAGATCAACTCAATGAAATAAAACAAGAAGATAAGATTAGAGAAAAAAGAGTGAAAAGAAGCAAATAAAGCCTCCAAGAAATACGGGACTGTGAGAAAAGACAAAATCTACATTTGACTGATGTACCTGAAAGTGACGGGGAGAATGGAACCAAGTTGGAAAACACTCTTCAGGATATCATCCAGGAGAACTTCCCCAACCTAGCAAGGCAGGACAACATTCAAATTCAGGAAATACAGAGACCACCACAAAGATACTCCTCAAGAAGAGCAACCCCAAGACACATAATCATCAGATTCACCAAGGCTGAAATGAAGGAAAAAATGCTAAGGGCAGCCAGAGAGAAGACTCAGGTTACCCACAAAGAGAAGCCCACCAGACTAAAAGCAGATCTCTCAGCAGAAACCCTACAAGCCAGAAGAGAGTGGAGGCCAACATTCAACATTCTCGAAGGAAAGTATTTTCAACCCAGAATTTCATATCCAGCTAAACTAAGCTTCATAAGGGAAGGAGAAATAAAATCCTTTAGAGACAAGCAAATGCTGAGAGACACTGTCACCACCAGGCCTACCTTACAAGAGCTCCTGAAGGAAGCACTAAACATGGAAAGGAACAACCAGTACCAGCCACTGTAAAAACATACCAAATTGTAAAGACCATCAACGCTATGAAGAAACTGCATCAACTAACGGGCAAAATAACCAGCTAGCATCATAATAACAGGATCGAATTCACACCTAACAATATTAACTTTAAATGTAAATAGGTCAAATGCCCCAATTAAAAGACACAGACTGGCAAATTGGACAGAGTCAAGACCCATCAGTGTGCTGTATTAAGGAGACCCATCTCATGTGCAAAGACACACATACACTCAAAATAAAGGGATGGAGGAATATTTACCAACCAAACGGAAAGCAACAAAAGCAAGGGTTGCACTCGATAAAACAGGCTTTAAACCAACAAAGTTAAAAAGAAACAAACAAGGACATTACTAATGGTAAAGGGATCAATGCAACAAGAAGAGGTAACTATCCTAAATATATATGCACCCAATACAGGAGCACCCTGATTCATAAAGCGAGTTCTTAGACACCTACAAAGAGACTAAGACTCCCAAACAATAGTAGGAAACTTTAATATCAGACAGATCAATTAGACAGAAAATTAACAAAAATATCCAGGACTTGAACTCAGCTCTGGACCAAACAGACCTAAATGATATCTACAGAACTCTCCACCCCAAATCAACAGAATATACATTCCTCTCAGCACCACATCACACATACACTAAAATTGACCACATAACTGGAAGTAAAACACTCCTCAGCAAATGCAAAAGAATGGAAATCATAATAGTCTCTCAGACCACAGTGCAATCAAATTAGAACTCAGGATTAAGAAACTCACTCAAAACCACATAAGTACATGGAAACGGAACAACCTGCTCCCAAATGACTACTGGGTAAATAACGAAATTAAGGCAGAAATAAAGATGTTCTTTGAAACCAACAAGAACAAAGACACAACATACCAGAATCTCCAGGACACATTTAAAGCAGTGTGTAGAGGGAAATTTATAGCACTAAATGCCCACAAGAGAAAGCAGGAAAGATCTAAAATTGACACCCTAACATCAAAATTAAAAGAACTAGAGAAGGAAGAGCAAACACATTCAAAAGCTAGCAGAAGACAAGAAATAACTAAGATGAGAGCAGAACTGAAGGATATAGAGACAGGAAAAACTCTTCAAAACATCACTGAATACAGGAGCTGGTTTTTTGAAAGATCAACAAAATAGATAGACCTCTAGCCAGATTAATAAAGAAGAAAAGAGAGAAGAATCAAATAGACACAGTAAAAAATGATTAAGGGGATATCAACACCAATCCCACAGAAATACAAACTACTATCAGAAAATACTATAAATACCTCTATGCAAATAAACTAAAAAATCTAGAAGAAATGGATAAATTCCTGGACACATACACCCTCCTAAAACTAAACCAGGAAGAAGTAGAATCCCTGAATAGACCAGTAACAAGTTCTGAAATTGAGGCAGTAATTAATAGCCTACCAACCAAAAAAAGTCCAGGACCAGAAGGATTCACAGCTGAATTCTACCAGAGGTACAAAGGGGAGCTGGTACCATTCCTTCTGAAACGATTCCAAACAACAGAAAAAGAGGGAATCCTCCCTAACTCATTTTATGAGGCCAGCATCATCCTGATAGCAAAGCCTGGCAGAGACACAACAAAAAAAGAAAATTTCAAGCCAATATCCCTGATGAACATGGATGAGAAAATTCTCAATAAAATACTGGCAAACCAAATCCAGCAGCCCATCAAAAAGCTTATCCACCATGATCAAGTCGGCTTCATCCCTGGAATGCAAGGTTGGTTGAACATAAGCCAATCAATAAATGTAATCCATCACATAAACAGAATCAAGGACAAAAACCACATGATTATCTCAAAAGATGCAGAAAGGGCCTTTGACAAAATTCAACAGCCCCTCATGCTAAAAACTCTCAAGAAACTAGGTATTGATGGGATGTTTCTCAAAATAATAAGAACTATTTATGACAAACCCACAACCAGTATCATACTGAATAAGCAAAAACTGGAAGCATTCCCTTTGAAAACTGGCACAAGACAAGGATGCCCTCTCTCACCCCTCCTATTCAACATAGTATTGGAAGTTCTGGCCAGGGCAATCAGGCAAGAGAAAGAAATAAAGTGTATTCAATTAGGAAAACAGGAAGTCAAATTGCCTCTGTTTGCAGAGACATGATTGTATATTTAGAAAACCCCATCATCTCAGCCCAAAATCTCCTTAAGCTGATAAGCAACTTCAACAAAGTCTCAGGATAAAAAATCAATGTGCAAAAATCACAAGCATTCCTATACACCAATAACAGACAAACAGACAGCCAAATCATGAGTGAACTCCCATTCACAATTGCTACAAAGAGAATAAAATACCTAGGAATCCAACTTACAAGAGATATGAAGGACCTCTTCAAGGAGAACTACAAACCACTGCTGAAAGAAATAAGAGGACAAAAACAAATGGAAAAACATTCCATGGTCATGGATATGAAGAATCAATATCATGAAAATGGCCATACTGCCTAAAGTAATTTATAGATTCAATGCTATCCCCATCAAGCTACCATTGACTTTCTTCACAGAACTGGAAAAAACTACTTTAAATTTCATATGGAGCCTGCATAGCCAAGACAATCCTAAACAAAAAGAACAAAGCTGGAGGCATCACACTACCTGACTTCAAACTATACTACAAGGCTACAGTAACAAAAACAGCATGGTACCGGTACAAAAACAGATATATAGACCAATGAACAGAACAGAGACCTGAGAAATAACACCACACATCTACAACCATCTGATCTCTGACAAACCTGACAAAAACAAAGCAATAGGAAAAGGGTTCCCTATTTAATAAATAGTGTTGGGAAAACTGGCTAGCCATATGTAGAAAGCCAAAACTGGATCCCTTGCTTACACCTTATACAAAATTAACTCAAGATGGGTTATAGACTTAAATGTAAGACCTAAAACCATAAAAACCCTAGAAGAAAACGTAGGCAATACCATTCAGGACATAGGCATGGGCAAAGACTTCATGACTAAAACACCAAAAGCAATGGCAACAAAAGCCAAAATTGACAAATGGGATCTAATTAAACTAAAGAGCTCCTGCACAGCAAAAGAAACTATCATCAAAGTGAACAGGCAAACTCCAGAATGGGAGAACATTTTTATAATCTATCCATCTGACAAAGGGCTAATATCCAGAATCTACAAAGAACTTAAACAAATTTACAAGAGAAAAAAGACAACAACATCAAAAAGTAGGCAAAGAATATGAACAGACAATTCTCAAAAGAAGACATTTATGCAGCCAACAAACATGAAAAAAAGCTCATCATCACTGGTCAGTAGAGAAATGCAAATCAAAACCACAATGAGATACCCATCTCACGCCAGTTAGAATGATGATCATTAAAACATCAGGAAACAACAGATGCTGGAAAGGCTGTGAAGAAATAGGAATGCTTTTACACTATTGGTGGGAGTGTAAATTAGTTCAATCATCGTGGAAGACAGTGTGGCGATTCCTCAAGGATCTAGAACTAGAAACACCATTTGACCCAGCAATCCCATTACTGGGTATATACCCAAAGGATTGTAAATCATTCTGCTATAAAGACACATGCACATGTATGTTTACTAAAGCATAGTTCACAATAGCAAAGACTTGAAACCAACCCAAATGCCCATCAAAGATAGACTGAATTAAGAAAATGTGGCACATATACACCATGGAATACTATGCAGCCATAAAAAAGGATGAGTTCATGTCCTTTGTGCGGACATGGATGAAGCTGGAAACCATCATTCTCAGCAAACTAAGAGAAGAACAGAAAACCAAACACCACATGTTCTCACTCATAAGTGGGAGTTAAACAATGAGAACACATGGACACAGGGAGGGGAACATCATACACCAGGGCTAGGGGAGGGATAGCATTAGGAGAAATATCTAATGTAAATGACAGGTTGACGAGTGCAGCAATCCACCATGGCAAGTGTATACCTACGTAACAAACCTACATGTTCTGCACATGTACCCCAGAACTTAAAGTGTAATTTTAAAAAAAGAAAAAATATATTTTTTAAAAGGGCAGCAAACAGAAAGGACTCAGAAAAAAACAGGATATTATAGCATCCTGCTGAAAGAGAAAACGAAGCCATTTCCAGTTTGATAAGGTAAGAGAAAAGACATTTTTCCAGGGCACATTGAATTGAAGCAAAAATTCCTAAAATAAAAAGAAAGCAAAGCAGTTCCCACACAAAGTAATATAAATGACCTAATATATATAAAAAAAAGTCATCCCAGGGTGAACCAGGAAAGGGTAAGCCCAAGATGATCTAAAGAAATTTAAAAATACAATAGAGAAACAGTGAAAATTTCCAGTAAAACTTGATGGCTTGAACACATGTATTTATCTCTCCCCCTTACCAATTCATACTAAAACAACAGTAAAATTAAAACCCATAAGGGCAATCAAAATGAGTAAAGAGAACACTAGAGACGAGATAGAAATAAAAATGTAAGGACAGGACACAAATGGTTGAGAAGTCACATTGCCTAGGATGAGTGGGAAAAAAAAAAAAGAAAAAAAAAAATAACCTTGATACCTACATGATCCAAGGCATAAGCCAGTAAGAAATAAGTCAATTCATACTTCAGAATCCCAAAAATACTCACAAACTGGAAGCTGAAGTTCAAGTTGGGGCTACAAATGATATGATTAGTTGGAGTGAATTTAAGGTGGAGGTCTTTGCCCCAGTCTCCCTCGGCCAGCCCCCTATCCCTTCCTAGTCCCGCCAGAGATTTATTCTCTGAAGAGGTTGAATCAGAGAATTCAACTGGGGCTTGGATACCAGGCAGAGTGGATATCAGATTGAAGAGTCATACTGAATGAAAAAAAAAAAAAATCATGAGAAAGTTGGCATAGAGAACTGAAGGGTCCTCAGTCCCATCTCAGAATAGTGACAGCTAGGTTTATATGTCCTAAAAAAAGTAAATTGGGTAAGCCCATTTTGTGAGAAACACCCAGTAACAAAAACAAGATCAAGAGACAGCGACATTTGAGAGTACTTAAATAAAACGACTAGGTCTTCACCAAGAGTCCCTATGCTGAAGCCAACCAACTGACAAGCCACCCAGGCACAGAGCTTCCAATCAACTTCTGAGTACATTACTCATAACATAAACTGACAGCCAACAGTTTCTCTCCAAGAGGCATGACATAGACCCACCAAAAATCTCAACAGGTAAGGCAGAGACCAAAACAAATAAACAGAAACAAGAAACTCAAAGGAAATCCAGAAATAATTCAGAGAATATGTAAAAGGAAAAAAAATTCCCCAAGCTACATTTTGTATCCTCAGAAACATATGAAGTGATATGTTATTCATTGAAATAGAACAGGATACTTTTTAAAAGAGCATTCAAAGAAGAAGAAAGAGTTCATGGAAATAAATATTAGTATAATTAAAAATGCAATTGAAGGGTTAAAAATTAAAAGTTAAAAAAACCCAGAAGGTAGGGAAAAAAAGATTTAAAATAATAGGGAAAAGAAAAGGTAACTAGAAGATCAATCCAATAATGCCAACATCCAACTAATAAAAATGTTATCATAAAAAAGATGATTAAAAAAATTAAATAAACATATAAGAAAACTTTTGAAACTGAAAGAAATTAACTCAAAAATTGAAAACACCCATTGATACCAAGAAAACGGATGACACCAGGGATGAAAAGAAAGTCCTAGAAAGTTCCACAAACAAAAAAGCAGATAAAGGATGAATTGGGAAACCAGAATAGTCTAGGGATTTCAATACAATCTAGGCACCTAGAAAACAATAAAACAAGGTATTCAAAAGTCTAAGAAAAAATTATTTTCTAAACTAGAATCACATACTTGGCCAGATTATTAATCAAGTAATCAACGACAGATAAAATAATAGTCATATGGCAAACCCCCCATCACCCTTTCTCAAGAAGCTACTGCGAGGATGTACTTTAAAACAATGAAATAAACCAAGAACAAGAAAGACATGTAACCCAGACAATGGGTATTTAACATTAAAAAAGGAGGAAAAAATTCTCAGAAAAGGACGCCTTATGACTATAGGATTAGAGGTTAACCAATCTATATTAAATTAGGACTATGAAGAACTGCCAGGGCAATCTCAGTGGGGGAGAAAAACTGATAGATTATCTGATTTGTTTTGGAGGCATTTTACAGTTTTGTCATATAGTTGCAGGCCTCAAATTGTGTTTAAAATTATGTTAATTTGAACGAAGGAAAAGTAGACAATGACAACTAAGAAAATCAAGAAGTTGTGCAAGGAAGGAAATTTATTCATAGCATACTTGTGGTTTCCCTATGACCAAAATTTACATTATCATACAATTGTAAATAATGTATATTAATTTAAGCCAAAAAGTAGGAAAAAATGTATTTGAGAATAGAAATATAACAGAGAATATTCTCTCTTGGTGTGTTCCTTTCTAACTTGTAAATCACTAGTTATATCTAAAGTCTGTTTCCCTCTAACACTTCTTTCTGGACATTCTCTTCTTTCCTTTGGTCCTACTGAATCTACCCTACACAGATTTCTACTCCAGCATTTTCCATTCAGTACAGGGCTTTGTCCTGGAAAAGAACTTCAATTTGTCACTTTACAGAGTCACATGAGAAAGACTGGTGGACTACCCCCCCAAAAAAACTGGATTAACGCAAGTGAACAAATTTTGATATTTATTCTGCAATGAAATTCCTTGTGAATTTGCTAATTTCAAAACTATCCTTACTGCCTACACAGTAAAGTTCAATAACCTCTCCAAGGGTTTGAAATACAAAAGACTTTTAATTATAAATTCCTCTAACTAGAAACAATTAAGGGGGAAAAATGATTTTTCCAAAAATAAGTTGAATCATTTCATTCATTTGCTTGCTTAGTGCTTATAAATAAGGAGTCCATATATAGTTTGCTCTCTCTCTTCCAAAACATTCAACCACCCTGGGAGAGAATGCATAATAAGGCACTGATAAAGTTTCCTGCTGTCTTCCAGCACCGCATGCTATCATAAGAGGGCTACTCCTTCTGTTTACCCAGTGATAAACAAAAAGACTGCACTTACCGAGCTGGGGCTGGAGTGCCGCCTAACTTTAGGTGACTCTTTGCCAGTGGAGGAGGTCTTAAAGTTAATGCAAGCATTGTTCTCAGAATGCACCCTCTTTACTTGATTAGCTGGTTTCTCAAATGGGTCAAAAGTGCTCTGTGTCCTCTGAACTCTGACTTTTTTATCCTCAGGAATTGTGTCCAGGGGTTTGATCACTGAGTCCATTCCCTGGCAGTTCCGTGTAGACATCTTTGTGACACATATCTGAGAAAAGAAGAAATTAAATTCAGAACTCTTCACTGCAACTTTAATATCACTAAACATGCCAATATATAACTCTAGAAAGCATGCCAATTTCAGTTTCAGGAAATACCCAAAAAGCCCACATTCTAAAAGCTGCATCAGCATAAATTACAGTACAAAAAAATCCTCACAATCATTGTGTTTACACTTAGATCTCACACTAGAGCTTACACTAAAAAATCTACCTCTAAAATGAGAAACTTAAGGCCCAGGCTGCTAGTAGTACCCTAACATGATTCTTGAACTCTGTCACGTTTTACCATCTGACTGGAAGTGGTTTATTTCTGAATCATTAAGAGGTTGGGTAACTAGCCTTAATTTAAAAAACAAAAAATAGGCAAATCAGATGGACACTAACTGATGGGTCATCGTGTAAGCAGCTAACCTAGGCTAGAGAAGGAAAGGGCATTATGTTGTTTAAAAGTTTTATGCATGAATATGTATGCTTAAAATCTGTCCCCATCTTGATTTCATCTCCAAATTGGAATGAATGGAGCTAACGGTTAGAGATACTAAAGAACTGAGGACAATGGTGGGGGTTTCCTTTATTTCAAAGCTAATGGATAAAAAGAAATAACATTGTAAAAGAAAAACACCAAAAAGCATTCATTTCAAAATTTGGTTTACATTACTCCACTAGACCTCCACCTCCTTCCCTTCTTCTTCCTTCTTCACCCATTCTCTTCTCACCCAGCCTTCCCCACCCTCTCATTTTATTTTAGTCTCTGTGACTTTTGCTCCTTGCTTTTTACTTTAGTTCTAAGCCTGTCATTCTCCCGATACTCTGGAGACTTTGTTGTCCTTATTAAATAATTTGATGGCCTCTGGCTTGTCTGTAAAGCTAACTAATTTAATTGTTCTCTCTAAAGAAAATATAACTCTAAATAAAATTGTTTTTAGAATGTTTTTCTTCTTATAAAAAGTTCCCACATCCCTATATGCTATCAAAAGCAGAAAAACCGAAGATATTTATGAAAAGCCCACACTGTTAAGGTAAAAATACGAAGTTTTTGAATACACACTTTGGATCCGTGGTTGGTTGAGTATGTGAATACAGAACCCACAGATACACACAGCTAATATGTATAGAATGACTCCATGTGGGGTATAAATGCGGCTATGTATATGGATAGATATAGACAGATACAGATATAAATACAGACACAGATGCATAGATATAGATATTTGTGAGTGTATGAGCATGGTGAAAAGTATACAAGAAAACACACCACCAAACTATTAACATCAGATATCTCCAGACATGTGGAATTGAACGGGCAAGATTAGCAATTTTTGGTACACTCTTGTGTGAATTTTATAATAAATATTCCAACATATGTAATGTTTTAAAAACCACTAAAGTAGAAAAGCATGTATAATTAAAATAAGCCATTTCAAGTTTTTGAAACAAAAAGTTTTTAATCATTAAACATCAACCCTATGAGTATGTCTCAACTACTAAGCACAGGCTGAATTCTAACTAAGTCAAATGAGAAGAATATTATCATACTTTTTAGCATGTGAGAAAACAGCTGAAGATATTTTTTAAAGACTCAAGGTAGAGTCCTCTAGTCATGATCAAAAAGTAAAAATTTATTACAAGTATATTGGAGCATGCAATATTTTTAAGGGTTTTTGTGCTCTTCTTAAGGACATGAAGGCAGTAAATAAGAAACCACCCACATCACTAAGGCAATTAAATTATAAATACATGGGCCTGAGAAGTCAATGAACTGCAAACACAGAAAATTTGAAAGAAAAAAAAATGTAAGGGCACGTTGAAATCAAATTACTTAAAATAGAAACTAAAAGATAAGGATGACAGAAACTAGTTGATGACTAAATTAATAGAGAAAGGCAATTAGAAAGCATCTTGGACTAAATAAAAATGAAAACACAAAATACGAAAATGGTGAGATTCAGCTAAAGTAGTACTTTAGCTGTAGGAAAATTTGTAATACTAAATGACTAGAGAAAAGAAGAAAAGTCTCAAAGCAATAACCTCAGCTTCCACCTTAAAATACTAAAAAATAAATAAATAAATAAAGCAAATAAAAACCAAGATAAGGAGAAGAGTGAAATAATAAATAAGAAAGTGGATATAAATAAAATAGAAAACAGAAAACAATAAAGAAAAATCAATAAAACCAAAAGCTGGTTTTCAGAGAAGTTTTTTTTAAATGATGAACATCTAGCCAGACAGATAAGGGGGGAAAAAGTAGAAAATATACATCGCCAATATTACTATCAGGAATGGGAGCAGTGATATCACTACAGATTTTCTACAAATATTATAAACAACATTGTGCCAATAAATTCCACAACTTAGATGAAACCAATTATTTGAAAGACAAAAACTACCAAAGCTCACTCAGTTAAAAAAAAAAATAGATAACATGAATAGGCCTGTGTCTATGACAGGAATTGAATTTGTGGTCAAAAACATTACCACAAAGATAATGCCAGGGCCAGGTGGCACCACTGGTGAAGTTAAACCAAACATTAAAGGAATAAATGACTTCAATTGTACAGAAACCCTTTCAAAATACTGATGAAGAGGATATACTTCCCAATTCATTTTATAAGGCCAGTGTCATTCCAATACCAAAGCCACACAAGAACATTGTAAGGAAACTACAGATCAATCTCTCTCATGAACACAGATGCAAAAAATTACTGGTACATCTTCAACAAATTGAATGCAACAATATATAAAGAAGATAGTAAACCATGACAATGTCACACTAATCCCACGAATGCAAGGTTGGCTTAACATTCACAAATCTGTAATTCACCATTTTAAAATACAGTGGTAGGCAGTCTCTAACATGGCTCCCAATAACACCCACTTCTAAGTATTCACACTCTTATGTAATCCCCAGCTCTTGAGTGTGGGCTGCATTTGTTGACTTGTATCCCATAAATATAATATGGCAAAAATCATAGGATACCGCTTCTGAGAAAACATTATAAGAACAATGTTTCTTCTATTTTGGTGCTCTCTCTGCCTTGAGTATCCCCTCTTAGATCACCAGACCTGGGGAAAGCCTGCTGCCATGCCATGAGACAGCCCTATGGAGAGGCACATGTGCAGAAAGACTAGGGCCTGCAAACAACCTTGTGAGTCAAGTTTTCAGGGACAACCACAGTTCCAGCTTCCTGCTTGACTGGACTCTCATAAGAGACCCTGAGCCAGCTAAGGAGCATCTGCAAGAGACCCATAGGAACTAAGATTTTTAAAAAATGTATGTTGTTTTAAGATGTTAAGTTATGGGATAATTTGTTATGAAGCAATTAATACACAGTTTTTTAAAAATCATATGATCATCTCAATAGACTCAGAAAAAAGCATTTGATAAATTCAGCATCCATTCACAATAAAACCTCTCAACCAACTAAAAACAGAGTAAAACTTCCTCAAACTGATAGAGAGCATCTACCAAAAAATTACATGTAACATCATACTTAATGCTGAGAAACTACATGCTTTTCACCTAAAAACAGGAAAAATTCAAGGACACCCACTTTCACAAACACTTTGATTTAACATTGTATTTTAAGTTCTAGAAAATACAATAAAGCAAAAAAAGTCATTTGTTGGCTTCAGGAAACAGAGGAACTCCAATTAGAAATTCTGATGGCTTTCTGAACCTATACAATTTAAGCAAGAGAAACTGTTACAGAATCTACTGCAAAGTACAGCTTTCTCTCCATCTTCATGCCTTAACGGCCTTACAATACATACTTTGAGTCAGGTAGTCTCTCATTTAATGGATCTGACTATGGCACAGTTGATAATTATAAAAATCAGTGGAAACTATGCACCTGTGAAAAACCAACATCTCTAAAGTATTCTATCATTAAGACAGAAGAGGGCCGCCTTTCCCTAATTTTTGAGAAAAAAAAAATTTAACAAGGTTCTCAACTTAAAATATTTCCCATAAATATTCTTAAACATTTCACGTTTACCATTTTTGCTAACTACTAGCAAACTACAAAATAAAAGTAGAAAACAATCAACTTAGCTGGGCATGGTGATACACACCTGTAGTCCCAGCATTTGGGAAGCTGTGGCAGGTGGATCATTTGAGCTCAGGAGTTCGAGACCAACCTGGGCAACGTGGAAAAACCCTGTCTCTACAAAACAAATATAAAAATTAGGCGGGTGTGGTGGTGCACACCTGTAGTCCCACCTACTCAGGAGGCTGAGGTGGACAGATCTCTTGAGCCAGGGAGGGCAAAGCTGCAGTGAGCTGCAGAGTCTGTGCCACTATGCTCCATGTACTCCAGCCTGGGCAACATAGTGAGACCCTATCTCAAAAAGAGAAAGGGGAAAGGGTGGGGGAAGGGAAAGAGAAAATGGAAAAGGGGGAAGAGGGGTAAGAGGGGAGAAGGGAGAAGAGGGGTAAGAGGGGAGAAAAGGGGAGGGTAGGAGAACTCTTAGAATAAATTTAAGTATCCAGAGTGCATGAAGAGAAAAGCGAGCAGCCTGGGTCTTAGCAATGAAAGAGGGCTCTGGAGGACACAGTATACACTGGCGCTACTCCCCTGCGTACAAGTCTTCAGTTGAATGCTTATATTAACTTGTCAGCAATCTGAATAAATGCTTCCCACCCCAAATAGAATCTTTCTGCCCACAGCAAAATGCTTATGGTCAGTGCAGTAAAAGGTCTTAGTAAAAGATAAAACCTCATATATTAAAAAAACTCAGAGACAGAAGTATGGAATGTCAAATTGGAAAAAATCACTGAGAACCCAAACCTCAAAAACACAGACTCTTCCAACCACC
Organism: Pan paniscus; assembly: GCF_029289425.2. Classification (NCBI taxonomy): domain Eukaryota; kingdom Metazoa; phylum Chordata; class Mammalia; order Primates; family Hominidae; genus Pan; species Pan paniscus. The sequence continues at coordinate 108,622,397 of NC_073255.2, read as the reverse complement.
AAACAGTAGCCCTTTTATCCACTACTAACTTTCATGTGCACCCCTAGTGCCCAGATTTTGGCCTATGTTCCAGTTCTCCAGTAAGGAAAGGAAGAAATCTTTGGAAAGTAATAGATTCCAGTTCACAGTGCAGGAAGTGTGAAAGAGCCAGGAAACATCCAGCTGTTACCAGAAAACTGGCATCCTTTCAAAAATGTCAGGGATCGTGCTAGAAGGACAAAGGAATCTGCCTAAAGGAGCTCCCAACGATCAAACTGTGATTATTTATTCGAGCATCAAAAGGAAAAATAAAAGTATGGTTAAATAGAACAAGATGAGTTGCTGAAAGACCATGAGTTCATTACGATTTCAAAAGAGAAAAGTTACTATAAAGGCCAAATGGCAGCTATAATATAAAAGAAGTATGAATATAATACAATATGGTTGATTTTAAGATACAGAACTGTGAGTAAGCCAAGAAGTGCTAGAAAAAAAGTACCAAGGAACTGTATCAAGGACAGGAATGAATGATCAGGGCCTGTGAGGAGGGTCCAAGCAGCATGAGTGTAGAAAGAAAAGCAACACAGCATGTTCCAATGGCAGCAGACCAGGTGGGTGGATGTAATGTAACAGGCTAAAGGGCAGGTGATGTTGCCTAAGCAACGTATTACAAAGTACACATCTGGTGGAGAGAAACAAGATTAAAAAGAAAACCTATGTGAACCAGTGTGGAAAGCATTTTTTTAAAGAAGTTAAATTTTAATAATACATATGAAATTTAACCCTTAAAAAGAAAACTCAGCTTAACTGCCAACCCGTGACTCAGATGTGAATCTCCGACTTGAAAAAACCATCCAGGACCCCAACAGTCAATAACTCAGATCCTGTAACCGTGGCTGTTCTGAGAAGGAATTCTTTTACTTGTGGTCCTGTAAAGATTACAAAATCCCAAAAAGACACAAAAAATATTATTACTGAACTCCCTGGAAGAAATCTAAATAAGTAGATCTATAACCCTAGAAAGGTATAAAAAAGAATAGAGAAATAATAATAAGATTACATAAACCCACACTGTTAATAAGTATAGTAATACATTAATAATTTGCAATCATTACATTTATGTATGTCTTCTTTGTTTAAAAGTATCTAGAATATGGCAAAATAATCAGTCACACTAAATTAGTATATGACATTAAGGGAATTTAATTAGGTCAGTAATCAATGCTTAAATAGAAACAAATTGGTTTTCAAAATTACATTTCTTAGCTACATATATTCTTAAAGATGTGGGCACTTGGCCAAATACAAAGGCCATGAGCTGTGAACATTCTGGATACAGGAGACCCTCAGACATTCTACGCACTGTCCATCAGCTTCACTGTCCTTCACACATGCTTTCTTACCGCCCTCAGCCTGAAAACCTTCCTCCCACCAAGCCATGACTTGTCTCCAAAATTGCCTTTGCCTAGATGCACTTGTTGATTAAATCCCACCCACTCGGACCAATCCTTTATTAAGAATTCACTTCAGTGAATTTAGTCTGCTCCAATATTTTGCATACCTTAGACTGTAATTATTCTTTTTGTGATACTTTAATGTCAACAACCTGATTATCTCTTCCACAGGGCAAGGACTGTCTTATATTCATTTTATAGCCCCCTAAAGTACTTTTCCCTTCGAATCTCCTCTTGAAGAGTCCAGTAAAGATTTGTTCATTAACTCGTGGAAAATAAGGAACTTCCACAGGTTAAAAATGGTTTTCTCAAATCATGGGTCCAGAAGAAAATATCTTTGGCACCTCTGCCCAAGGCAAATTCCAGTAGACAGCTATGCTATCAGTATCGTGTGAAAACAAGACAGAAATTCTAATATCAGTGAGAACTAAGAATAGTCTTCTCCATGACTGTACTTTTTCATACTACTTGTTCCATTTAGAAACTGAAGTAACAAAAATCACATAAGCAGGGATGTCTCCTGGTATTCGAAAACATATAAAAAGAAGAAATCACCACAAATACCAAAATAAACTTTTTTTCCAGTAAATTCAATAGAAGCTAGAATTTCAAACTTGCTTTGAGATGCACCCACACATATGGATATTCATCTGAAGCGATTAATTTGGTCTACTCATTATTAACAGGAACTTGTTCATTTGCTGGCAAACTCAAACCTGAGTAAAAATTGTTAGAAATTCAAACAGTGTATGAGGCTCCAAAAGTCACAATTTGACCTACGATTCTAGCTTAGAGCTATGTAAAATCCAGACAACTGTCTACTGAACTCACAGCAGTGGATTTGAAAGAGCACAACTTAATTCAGTTAAGGTTGGCATTCATTTCAAGTGAATTCATTCGGTCTGAAAATTGTCCCTTTGAATCACCCATTTTCTGGTGATCAGCATTTTACTGGGTTCAGAGTCTGATTTTCTCTACTACTTCACTCCACACTCTTAGTTGAAGGCAGACACTGGAAAAGAATTGGTTTAAAAGACTCCAGGTTAACCCACAGCAAATATGTATCATGCGTCAGGCTGTAGCTAGGTCATGCTCTTTTGATATTCATGAAAGGAATATCCATCACAGGTCCAATGCAAAACTATGAAATAAGCAAAAATCTTGACAACCTCTTTCATTTGTTTTTTTCCCTTTGTCCAATACCCCAGGAGGGCCTGATGGCTTTATCCTACTCAAAATCTGCTCCCAATATAAAAAAATCATCAGTCATTTATAAGTTTTTGAGCACTTAAATCGTAGTACTACCTCTCCCAGAATTATCTGAACTTTAAGCGTTACAGAACAAGAAGTTTTCTCCCTTATAAGAGTAATTTCAGCTATTAAGGATAGATGTGCAAGAGTTTTGGGTAGAAGAGAGAGGTAGGAAGAATTAGAATCATTGCCACTAGAATCATAACCAATGATAACTGCCTTCATCTATAACTTAAATCTGTCAAATCTAAAAGTATGCTTTCCTCTCTTTGCTTGCTGTCTTCTCTATTTTCTCCCTAATAGTATGTGTGTGTATGTATGTGTGTATACACAGAGATGGCAGTAAGAGTGGCTACACAGAGCAAAGATATGTACACATATAGAATGATATATGCAAGAATGTGTTTTTTACTTACAGCTTTGTTTTATGAGAACCAAGATCTTGCCTAAAGTCACCTTCAGAACATTACCTAATATACATGCAAACATACTGCCCATAGAAGTCAGAACTAAGTGCCTCAAGACAAGCCACTTAAATTCCCCAGATCTCAGTCTTCTCATCTGTAAAATGATACAGATCTGTTTTAGCTCTAATGTTCTACTATGAACTTTAGGCAGCAGCTTGCAGCTGGTAAATAATTTTAGATAGGTCAACTAGTAAAGTCTCACACATAAATTCACTTCTTTGTGCTTCCTTTGTGTTCCACTTTCCCTTAGAATTTTAGGATTTAGAAAGGACAAAGACAGGTACATACCATGTATACACTTCTCTTAATGTCTCCAGTCTTTTCAGATTTTCCTTAACTCTGACATCCTGGCACTGTTTCTCAGTGGTGGCATCCTGGGCATTTTGGCTGAAAATTATTTGGGTGCAGCATTTCCACAGCAGTACACGTTGTAGAGCATCTGGCAACCATGGTTCTGTCTACTAAATGCTAGTCCTGCCCTTATATCATTATCACTGTCACAACCAAAAATGCCCTCACTACCAACTACATCATTTTTAGATTGTATTTTATAATTTATTACTGAAATACATGTTATTATATATTCTTATATAAGCTACTGTAGAATTTGTTTTCAAGTGTTTGGTTTATTTTGGTGGGGTGGGGGGAGCTCCGTCTTTGCTGAGCACTGTTTCTCCCGTGTTTGTATTTCCATGACAAGAGTGTAAACACCTTGAGCACACAAACCATATCTTCTATTTCTTTAGTGTTCCCAAAGCACAAAAGACCGGGCATGAAATAGTTCTGTTAATATTTACTCAGTGATGGATTGTTTTACTAATTATAAGCTTTCCCCTTTAACTAAAAATAGGCCATTAAAAAAATTAGTCCTGAGAAACTACATTACAAACAAGGTACCTTCTGAGTTGAGATATTTTCCAGTCATGAAAACACTTCACCAGATGTTTCCATTCATCAGAATTCAATGTCTAACATTGTGATTTAGTTTTAAAATGCTTATTTTTCTACTACATGGTTTCTTTGGCATCTGACCCAATTTCACTTAAATCCTGAATTCCTCAGCTAGTGGACACTGCTGAATGGAGGACTCTTGAGGACACCACATTCCTTTATGCTGCTTCAGTGACCTTTACGCTGCTTCAGTGACTGTAGTTTTGTTACATCCCTTACTGGACTTCAATGCTTGCCATTAATAGGCTTGATAACTGTTTTGCTAATTCTATTATGGAATATTAGGTAGTCTTTCCAGAAGCTTAAGCTTTGGTATATGTTGCTAAAATAATTTTATTTAGTCACTTTCTCTTCTGTGATAATTACACATTTCAGATGAGATACAGTTTTGTTTATAGGCTCATATAGGTAGATGCCTATACTTCCTGACTTCTATACTTCTTCATTTTGATGCCTATACTTCTTCATTTTGTCCAAATCATAATGATAAATTTAATGTAAGGTTTTAACGAGCACTCATAGCAAGGGTAGAATTACCAGCCCTATTGTTAGTTGTCTGTATAAGTTTTTCAGAATGTAGTTAGCATTGTGACCAGAATTTCATCTGGAAAAGTTAACCCCTTGCTGCTTGCAGACTGGCAGCACGGGAATCACTGGGATCTCAGACCCACTGCAGTTCTACCAAGTCAGAATCTGAATTTTAACAAGATCCCTGGGTGATTTGTGTGCACCTTGAAATTTGAGACATGGTGCACTAAACCATGTAATGATATATTCTGCTGTTATGGTCCAATAAGAGATTGTGATTGTAGAGAGGGCAAATTTAGAGGGAAAATTTGTTTCAGTCTCTGTGTACAATGAGTGATAAAAATTTCACTACTCCTTCGGTAACATATTTTACTCAAACTTATCTCAAAAGTTCACGGTAGTTATCAGATAACTCAATGTATTTTCAGCTCTGAAATAAAATGTGCAATAATATACATCCAATATGTTTATGAATTTAAACAACCATGGGATTGGAATGAGTGATGAGTAGAGAAGAAAGAATATACATGGGTTATAGCAGCATATATGACATTACTTCCTGCATAGAAATTTATAGATGTATGTGTCTCTAATATAGGAACATTGTTTTGCTGCTAGCCATCATATCTATAAAAACAATTACTACAAAATTATCCTAAGTAGAATTGAATTCAGAATCTTGCTTTGCTTACTACTTAATAGGGTTTATTTGGTAGCTTTGGAGGAAAAACTTAGAAGGAAGTCACCTCAGGATCTAGAAAAGAAATTTGAAAAGGAACTTAAATTTGTGAAGAGTACCATGTATCCTAAAACAGGGCCTCCTTTGGTGTGGGTGTGAGGGGAGTCTTTGGCCCAAATGGCATAACTGAACATTTCCCACTCCAGTTAAATCCTACTCTGATTATGTGAAAAGCCAGATGAGATGTCTTTCAGACACTGTTTCCACTAAAAACATTAAATATCCCAAAAAGGTCAACAAGAGAAAGAAGAAGGTATGTACATTTTCTGACTTCCAGTTGACATCCACAATTATATGCTGGTTAAAATGCCATCATGGAAAAAAGACAGAGTCAGGAGTGCAGAATTCATATCATACGACCAAATGGTACGTGTTAAGAGGTGAAATATTAAAATTGATATCTATATTCCCCCCACCCCTCAACAAAACATTTATAGCCAAAGGGCTCAGAAATGGGACACAAGAGATGAGAAGCTCCAAGCACAGCAAGCGGGTGACTTTGTTTTGAGATTCTACAAAACACAGCGTTTTCCAATCTACAAAATTCCCATAGCTGCACTGGGGAAATGGAATACCTATTTTCTACAAAATAGAAAAATCAAGCTACACAAAGTGGCTCACACTGCATGGCTAATTAGTTTCTTCATCAAGACACTATTCTCTTAAAGCTCTTATTCTAGAAAAAAAAAAAAAGGTCTATTCCTGCAAATAAAAACTTTTTCTCCCTCTCCCACAGGATTTACAGGTTTAAATATAGCTTTTCTTTTTTAGGTTTTGCCTTGGGTTCTACCTGAAAAGGGGAAAACAGAGTGTATTTCCAAAGGACTCCACAACATATAGCAGTATGAACTAAGCTGGCGAAGGGGACTGACTGTTAACTACTCTGATTTAAAAACTAAAAATGTCTACCATGTGAGAAGCACTAACCACTAATAAACACAAGGGGCTGATCTCAGATTCATAGACTTGAAATCAATAGTATGGTCCAGGACGCTTTCTACCTATACACACATATGCTTAATGTTTGAGGGGTATTTTTAAACATCACAGGGACTGCAGAAGCTCACTTGTCTCAAAGGCCGTGCAAAAGACAGTCTCAAGTGCCTTCTGAATTCTGTTTGGTTTCACTTTTGAGTTTCACTAAACCACCCCTGGCTTCTTTGTACTAAACCAGGCCAGTTCTTCCTTCATGTCTATACCTTTCAAATATCTGTAGCTCACTATTCTGTCCCTCATGTAAAATACAGCATCCAGAAGGTGCAATAACATTAAAACATGAAAACTGAAGAGAAAACACTACTGGAGATATGACTGATCCTTTAGGATCTGAATTCTTTCCCCCAGTAACCATATGAACAGCATTTAAAAATAAAGATTATAAATATTTTTAAATTCCTTCCCTAAAGGAGAAATAAAATTGTGTACTATCCTCTTACTCTGAAACAGATGGCTATATAAATACAACATACATCTCCAAATCTACAATAGCCATCTTTTTAATAAAATGTAAATGTATTATTAGTGCTTGGATAATAATTTAGTGGTTGATGTCAAGAATGATGTTATAAAGTTTAAAAGTTTAATGTTTTTCTTCTTATAAAATAAATCTAGATGCAAACTCCATCAAAGTGTTCAGGAAAATATAGGGCATCACTCAATATAGAATTGACTTTTGAAGCTCTTAACATTTTCAGAGAATCATATATGGGTCACTAACCACACAGAGCTTATGAAGAGAAACACTGGGAACAATGAACCTTTGAGGAGAAAATGGAAGTATCTTTCAATGTTGCTTTAACAATTGATTCATCTATTATAAAGAGCCAAAATTTCAGCAATAATAAATTTGACAGTAACCCATTAATAACACTCCTAACTGACTTCATGAAGACCAGTTCTGTAAACCTTTCCTGTAGCTGAGAAAAGTCAATACCAAATCCTGCCTGAGAGATGCAAGGTGAATAGAGCAAAGCAGTGGGATACACACATCCTGCTGTTTGTCTGTCACCTGAAAACAAACCCCAGTGCTTCCAGAAGCGTTTCACTGTCAACTTTGTATTTTTAGCAAGATTTCATTTACCTGAGGAATAAGCTGCTGGGGCAAATGTGTTATCAACTGGGCCGAAAAGTAAGTCTAAAGAACATTTACCCTTCCAAAGTCTGCCAGATGATAAACAGGATATTGGAGCTTTCTGTTACATCCTCCTTTTATCCACTCAGACTCAATAACACTAAGAAATAATTACATATGCTCGATAGTCAAACTACAGAAGGATCTTGGGCAAGATATAATGCAGCTGATAGAAAAGAGATGGAAATCAAGGATTTCTAGATGAGATGACAATGATGATGATGGCTAACTTGTTGAGCTCTTATTACATAAATTACTATAAAAATGCTTTAAAAATAGCTTCCCAATTAATCTCTACAACAACCTCATAAGAAAGGTGACTAGTATTATCTCAATTTTGCAGATGGTTACATTGAGGCACACATGAATTAAGTAACATGTCCAAGGCCACACAGAAAATAAACACAGGAGATGGGATTGATTACAGGACTCTGAATACAAAGCGCAAGCTCTTGACCACTGTATTGTCTTTCGTACATGTCTCCTGGGACTTACATCCTGAGAGAAGTAAACAAAAAACAACTTTATCTACAATTCTCTCCATTTCTCTCCATTCTCTCTTATCTCTCCTGATGAAAAAAAAAAAAAAAAAAGTACTTCCAAAGCTGTGCAAAATAACTGCTCACTGGTTTAAGGTTTTCTGGCCCATCTTCCCTCTCTCCCCACAAACCTACCACTCAAATTTAACATGCATTTGATTAATCTGATTCTGAATTAGTCTCATAATAAATGTCAGGCCATAACAGAAAAACAGTTAGGAGGACAGAAAAACAGTTAGGGGGACAGAAAGCAAGACCCATTAAGAAGGAGCAGGCTTAGTTGGGAAGATTCAGGTATTGGATATTGCTATGTTGAATCTTCTTCCTCTATAAATGGTTGGGTCCCCTGGATAGTGAGTTAAAAGCATGGATATAAACTGCTGACTGACCCAGTGTAAGAACTGTCAAAATGGTCAACAGAAAATAAATGAACAGCACTGAGGCCTTAACTTGGCTTTCTAAAAAGGGTCCCCTCAGAAAAACCATCTGGATTTATGGAAGCAGTATCAGGAAGAAATCTGAGAAACAGAAAGCTGTATTGATGAAGCTAGGCTTACCTCATCCAACGGAAAACTTCTTAATGCGGCATCAAATTTACACCCTCTACTATTTCTGTCAAACTCAGAGGATACTTGGGGTTTTCTGGTTGTTTCCACTGAAAACAGGGGTGGGGAGTGAAAGAAGGCCCACAGTGGGCAGCAGGAGATTGAGTTTCCCTCTCACGTTGGCTAATGAATGATAATGAACAAATTAAATAACACAATTTCTAAAGTACCTGCCAGCTCTAAGAGTCTCTGACTCTGTAAGAAGACCTCAACATGATCAGTCTTTGCTTATGAAGTAAAATAGAGAAAGGAGACGCAAGTACAGTGGGTGAAATTCAAATGTTAATAATGACAAAAGCCATGGCCCAGCTTCCAATTATTTCAGCTGAATGCTACTATCAGCAAAGAATTGATGTGAAAATCTTAGCATCTCAATTATAATACATCCATAAATATATGAAAATAATATATAATATATCCATAACTCTTTCTCTCAGTGCATTTCTATTCCTTATTCCTTGCCCTTTCCCATAGGCTATTTTAGTATATCTAAAGTATTTATTATGATGTTCATATAGGAACTTGATTCATGTCATCATATGAGGAAAAACTGCTGTCTATCCCATATAAAAATCAAAGAATGCATTAAGAAGGAATGAAATTCTGATACATGATACAACATGGATGAACCTTGAAAACATGCTAAAACACGGCAGAGACAAAAGAAAAAATACATATGACTCAATTTAATCTACTATGAGGTACCTAGAATGCCAAACTCACAGACACAGAAAGTAGAATAAGACTACCAGGGGCAGGGGGAAGGGGAATGGGGAGTTACTATTTAATGAGAGCAGGGTAGGGTTTCTGTTTGGGTTGATGAAAAAGTTCTGGAAATAGATAGTGGTGATGGTTGAAAACACTGTGAATATAGTTAATGCCACTGAATTATAAACTTAAAAATGGTAATAATGGCAAGATTTGTGTTATATATATTTCACCACAATAAAAAATATCAAAGCATACAATATCTCCTTCATAACTACCAAAATGAAAAAAAAAACTTGCCACATATTTTCTCTTTGAAATATTTTTAAAAGTAGACTGTAGCTGGGTGCAGTGGCTAATGCCTGTAATCCCAGTACTTTGGAAGGCCAAAGCAGGAGGGTCACATGAGTCCAGGACCTCAAGACAAACCTGGCCAACATAGTGAGACCCTCGGCTCAATTGAAAAAAAAAAAAAGTAGTAGACTATAAGTTCCATAAGAACCAGGACTAGATCTGTTTTTACTCACCACTATTACACAACAGACTCCAAAAATGTTTAACCAAAAAATGCTTTTTTAAAAGGAGAGGATTAAAAAGCACCAAACTGACTATCCATGAGAAAGTATAATGGGGCATATTCCAGGGGAAAATACTAACACAACTATATCTAAGCTTCTTCAGGAAAATGTACTGTTTCATCCATACTTCCTTTATAGCAGGTCTTACAATGTTTTACACATAGTAGGTGGCTAATCAATATTTGCAGAATGAGAGAAATATCGTATGATTGTAAAATCAGTCACATTATTGCTCTACTTTTTAAAAATTACTTTTCGCAAACTTACAATTCCTTCTGTCACAGGATGAAAAAAAATCCTCACAACTCACACAAAGTAAAGGTAAAAATATAAATAGCTAAAACACAAGATTCTCTGAAAAAGAAACAGTAAACACAGGGCGCATCATCTTCCAAACAGAAAAAAAAAGTTTAAAAAAAAAGAGAGGTAAATTTGATCTATCTTTGGAAGAAAATCCAAATATTCACTCCCAACAATCAATGTCCAACCTCAACAGTAAATAGTTGAGTGAATACAGAAGCACTGCACCATTTAAAGAAATTTACTCATAGTGAACCACAACAGTTACCCATATTTCTCTCAATTAGCCTATCAACTAATCAGGCGATCTTTCTTAAATTTACTTATGTCACAAAATTATACAGAACTGGCTACATGCCAGTTCTGTATAATAGCCAACATGCAAGCTACTGATTTTTTTAACATTCACCGTCTACATTTTACATAAAGTACTAAGTTAATTAAACTATACACAAGTGGAACATTTTTAAAGCAAAAAATCAAATGCTGACATCCTTAACATTCAGCACCTATATAATAATAGGTGGATCCATATAAAGTCACTAGGACTAAGTAATGTTATTAATCTCACTTTGAACACTATTAAAACATGTCCTTCAAGTTCAAACCCCCGCCACATCAAATATGTCAACTGTGTGACAATTAACAAAGGAAACAAAAATTCAGTCTCTGAAGACGTCAAGGCTTACATTCCTATCTCTCAATTTTATCTGCTTTACAAGCAGGTAAGCCTCATTGGAGTAGGCTGTCTGCTACCACGGTCCTTCATGAATGCAGGGGTTCTCCATTAGAATCCAAAATGCTAATAGTCTACTATTAGATCTGGCACTTCAAGCAGAACTGCAGGAAGAATTATCACTTCTGTACATAAAAGCATAACCACTACAGGTGTAATGATGCAAAATACCAGCACACTGACCTCTGCTCAGCAGTACACACTTAAAGCAGGTGTATTTCTGTGATCCAAAAGGGAAGGAAATAGGATGAGCAGGGAGGAAGCCCCAGGTCTCTAATATATTAGAGATATTTATTCTACTCAGATCCAATCCAGCTAAATTCATGGACATCAGTTTACTCAAATGGAAAAAGTAGTCTCTCGTCCTTCACTTGCTTGACTCAGAGGGCATTGAGCCAAGCATAGCCAGGCAAAAAAAATCTGTAAGATCTCTTTCAGCTGTAATAAATAAAGACTAGTTTCAGAAGGAATAAGACTCAGGTATGGCAAAGAAGCAGTCGTTAAACCTTTTCCCCATCTTACCACTGCTACTGGTGTTTACAAACTACAAGCAGTAGCCTCGGGAACCTCAAAAGACTCTCCCATGAGTAACCTCCAGTCAGTCTCTAATTTAAATACCCCCTTTATCAATCTGTGATGTTTCTGGCAGTTAAATAGAAGGAAGTGAGTAAAATGACATGCATAAAATGAATCCTTTTTAAGTTGTAAATGAGTGAGTCAGGATTCAGACTTGCCGAGATGCTCCAAATTAAAACCCCTGCTGTAATTTTAAGCATGCTCTGTCTTACCGTTTTGCTGTTGTCTCCCTCAGGCTTGATTCACCTGGAACTCTTTAACATGTCTCTAGCAATGTGTTTGCACCAGGCCAGGATCATACAGCAACTGAATTCACATCTTTCTGCACTAGCAAGCTGAAATGGTACGGCCGTACTACAACCAAGAGAGGGGGATGCATAAGCAAGCAAAAAAAAAAAAAAAAAAAAGCCCAGAAATCCCCTAAGAGAAGCTAATCTCAGTGGAATAAGACCAAAAACTGTTGAGAAGAACTCAAAGGACATGCTAACATTCAGTATTAATAGCTTTAGCAGCTCAATTATTTTCTCCAAAAAATCTAATTTTTTTTTTCCAAACACGATGGACTTGCCTGTGGAGTTCCCACGAAGGCAGAGTAACCGGGCTCTGCAGCAGCATTGCAGCCAAAGTAACCGTGCATATGCTGTCCAGGCAATTCACAACACACTGTCTTTTCAGAAAGATATTGATTTGCAATGCAGGGCTGCTTCAAAAGAATACAGAATGGGAGCCAAACAGCTAATGGTGATTGCATAGGAGGAAAAACATTTAATCAAGGGGATGCACCTCATCATGCTCAATTCAATTTTTTAAGAGCACTGGAGAAAGCCAGTAAGTGTCCTGAGTGACAACCCCATTAAATAATAATCTGGGATCCTATAGAAGGCCAAGTTTCAGCCACCATCATGCATGCTGCAAAAGCTGCTAAAATGGTGTCTACGTGTATATATTTGTCATATGCAAATGGAGTATGATGAGAAGTCTAAAATAACCATGCACCAAATATGTGGTTAAAAAAAAAAGCACAGGTGCAGCATATGCAGCATACACAGAACCAAAGTAAAAGAATGCATAGTTATGAGCTTGCAGAATTTTTGGTGGACTTAGAGCTCATACCATTCTGAAAAATAAAATACCAAAACAAGCCAGATCTCACAACCCTTAGGCAAATTGTGCCAAGTCATGCCACAAGGTGCTAGGCGGCAAAGGAAGGATGCCAGACTGCTACTCTCATAGCGACCCCTACAGGAGAGTGGTTGATCCACTCTTTTTTAAAGGAGTTCCTGTCCTCGGTACACAGAATCACAAAAGGACATAAATTAGATTAAGATACAACAATACAACTGAGAAATACCTTAGGCAAGAAATAAAAAAGGCATGAAATCTAACCTTGTAAATATTCACGTATTTTAAAAATTGCAAGAGGAGGTAACTACTGTGTCAATGATAAGTGGTCGATATTCCCAAAGCTCCCCAAACTAGGGTATACAATGATGATGAGAAACCTCAGGCAAAGTGTTTTCCCTTCACATCCTAATTGGTTTAAATGAATCATCTCTTCTTTCTCCTACTTGCAAACTATCTTCACCTTCATTATTTTGAATGACACTGTGAAGATAATTCAACTTTGTTTTCTTGCAACACAAAAGCTCATGTAAAATCTTTTTAAAAAGTTATGTTCAAATACAAATATTACATACTTTCATCTTCAACAAAGCCAAAAGAGAAAGCTATCTCCTTAATATCTGAAAACTATTGAATTATATGAGCATCATTTTTGCAGAATAGACTTCAACAGGTCTTTCAAGAACCTGACTTTTTTGTGATTGGTTATCCCTCCAGCCCACAAAGACACCTTTTCCAGAACCAACAGCACTTCTTATTTGAGTCATTCAAGATTTAATCATACGCCACCTCATAAAACTCTCTTGTACTGTTGGCATTTTCCCCATTTTAAGGCCCTTGATAAATCACGCCAATTGCATTTTTCAAAATTTACTTAAATACCACATAATACAATGCTAGGCATCTAGCAAATATTAAATTAATGTTTAAAAAATTAATGAATTTCCCAACTCCAAATTTTAGGGCTAAAAGTTCTTCTTAGGCAATCCCCTTTCCCCTAACATTCGTACAATGTTTGTGTTCACTAAGATATCTTGCATAAAAACCAACAAACACAGTAACATTTCTCCTTTAATCTTTCATCTATTCATTCAGCAAACGTGCTAATGTGCCTAGCAATGTGAAGAGCCATGTTCTCTGCATTCAATGAATGCCTTAAGTGATTAGAAATAAAGCAAGTGATTATAATACACTGAAATGAGTATTTTGAGAGTGCTCTATTCAGTATAAATAATATTCCTTAGGTGGCTCAAAAAAGACTTCACAGAGGAGGTAACGTAAAGCTGAAGCTTCCAGTACTACCCAGGAGAAGAAGGACATTTGGGGAATAGCATGAAGCCTGAAACTGGAAGCTGTATGAGGAAATAACCAAGCCATACTCACAGTGGTCACCACTGCGAAGGCTCAGAAGAAAGGTGGCTCAATGCCAGGGCAGAAAGGGTCCTGTAAGCCATGCTAAAAAGTTGGGAATTTTATCCTATAGGAAGTTGCCATTTTATCCAATAGAAAAGCCCTACAGGACTAGAGGCAGAAGAGTGGCTGGATGAGATTTTTCATCTTACGACAGGGTAATGGTGTAGAAATGGATTGGAGAGGTGAAGGAAGGGAAGTGGGGAGGCCACTTGGGAAGCTAAGCTAGTGTTTCAGACAAGGCCCTGAACTAAAGCCATGAAAATGTGGGTGGAAAAACAACAGAGGTAAGAGGCATTCACCATGGGTTACCTGCTGAGTGACTGGACATGAAGTCTATGGAAAGGGAAAATCTATACTGAATTCTCTAGTATAACTAGGTAAAAGGCTGGTTCATAAAGTAAACAAGTGAACACAGGAAGAATACAAGCTTGAGGAAAAGAGGAAACTATCATAAATTCAATTTTTTACACATTGAGTTTTAGGTATCTCTGAACATCCAAGTGGACATGTTGCATAAGCAGCTGTCTAAGGGTCTGGAGCTCAGATGACAGATCAAAAGTTTGCTTATATGCCTAGGTCAGGGTTTCCTAGAAACAGAGCTGGGCCCAGATCTTACAATTTATTGGGGGCAGTGCCCTCAGTGAAAAGAAATGAGGAGGCAGGACAGGGAGGGGAAAAGCCAAGGAAGAATGTGGCCTCAGACAAAAACTACACCCAGCATTAGTCTCCCCTGAAGCAAGAGGGCCAGGCTTTTGTATCCCTGGGCTGATCAGTCACTGACTGAGACCTGGACGGGAAGGACTTCTGTTCACCCTAGGGACCCACTGACCAAGTGGATCTGAGCACAGCACCCATCCAACTATGGTTCAGTCACAATGGACAATTTTTCTTTTCCTCAAAGCTGGTTTCTCAGGAATGTTTCTGTTTGCTGTTCTCTCTGCCTAGAATGTTCTTTCCAGATAACCCCTTGGCTGACTTGTTCCCATTACTCAGTTGGACCTCAGGTATTGCCTCTTCAGAGTCCTTCTCTGGCTTTCCTCTGCTGTTGCTCCTCCCTCCCCTATCACATTACACTGTTTTTGTTCATTAATTTACTTTGTTTGTCTTCCTTCCCCACTAGAATGTAAACTGCTTAAGAGCATGGACTTCTCGTTTGTTCTCCTGTGTTTCCCCAGCCCCTAGGACAGCACTCAGTACTTGCTGAATAAATAAATAGTAAGAAGAGTTGCTGATGACAGAAGTTCAAACAAATTCTGTGGACATATGTAGAGTGGAAATGGATGGGTAGCTTGAGGAATGGGTAGGGGAAAATAATAGTCTCAACAAGCATGTAGACAACAAGTCTGACTATAAAGCAGAAGTAAAGAGAGCAGGGAGAGGGCAACGCTGCAGGAAATTAATCATTATGTCATACAGGATTCACAATCTATGGTGTTAAGAATACCTTTATTAGAGGCCATTGAGATGTGTCTGAAACTATGCCATAAAAGAACAACAGTAGAGGTTAAAATAAAAATTATAGCTTCAAAGAGAAGAGACAAAAAGGCTTGTAAAAACAATCTCAGTGGACAGAGAGAAAAACAAGACTAACATCTACTAGGTCATTTTTGTGAGTAAACAAAAATTGATCCCTTGAAATGCCTGCCTTTATATGAGACTTTTTTAAATTCTAAAAAGTAGTATGCACTTCCCTGACTTTTAAGATAGATTATAATAAACACTAATCTTCAACTGATGATGGGGCCAATTATAAACATCAGCGGCAGCCCTCAGGGTTTAACAGTAGGCATACAGGGCCAACTGGCTCCTAATCTCAACAATCTGACATCTAAGTGTTCTTCTGCTTCATTTTTATGATTCATTCTCTTTTTAGCATCAAAATCACCTTATTATGGCCCTATATGTGTCTCTTCCTTCTAATATCACCACACTCTACTCAGTCTTCTTGCTACAGGCTTCCTCAGCCATCCCCGTATTGGGCAACCAGATAATCAGGCTTATTAGAAGAGGGTGTGAATGGCTTGAGTCAACAGGTGGGTTCAAAGCAGAACCATGAACTTTCTCCTGAGTGGAAAACATGTAGGCCTTACTCCACAGGCTCTGCAGTACTCAGAAACCCTTGTTTCATGTCAGCCTTCCTGGAGCTATCTCAGACACAAGAGGCTGCCAGATGACTGATCTTCACATAAATAGGGTCTGAAGGACAGGTGGGGCCAAACAAACAATTTTTTAAAACCTGGAAAAAAGAACTGAAGAAAGGGATACAGAATTACTTTTTTTCTATCTTTATCTTTTTTTTTTTCCTTTTCTACCAAAAGCCTGTGAAGGGAAAACACTTTTTTTAACAGAACAAGGAAAAAGAAACACTAAGAAAATTTTAAATATGAGGGAAGAAAAGAGTACTTTATTCCATATCCAAATCTAACTATAATAATCAGCTACTTTATTAGTTTCATTAAAACTTTTAAGTCTAAAAGAAAGGAAAAAATTATAAATTTATTTTCAAAAGTAATAAAACAGAAATTTTCCAAAAATAAGTTGGTTTTCAAATGATTATAATTCCATATAACCCTAGCAAATACTTTCTTTTTTAAAATAGATTATATTTAGTAATATATTAGTAATCTATTTTATGTTGTAAATTTTTATGGTAAAATTTCATGTTATTGATTTTTAAATGTTCATTTTGTTTTAGTAAGCCTAAACCCCAACCTTTTTGTGAACCCTAAAAACTTTATGACTTAATTCTCTTCTGATGTCACTCACTACTTACAATCTCATATATTTGAAGAAATGTCACTTATCTAAAATACTTTCCCAAAACACCGTGAAATTCTGGAGGAATCTGTTAAACTGAATGTTTAACAGCCATGTCTTAACCACAATACCAAACCTATCCATATGTCATGCACGACATTGCATGGCAATGTTGAGATTTTCCTCCTAATATTATACAACTTTGAGTGTTTTCTTGATTCTGTAGGGGAAAAAAGAACTAACTTTATCAATAAACATAGGTGATTCTATCACAACCCAATAAATCTGTTCCCAGCAAAACTTTACATTCTGTTAAATTACACCCTAAAAACCAAAGGACTTATGTGGAAAATGATATTGAGGAAGACCATTCAAAACCTACACATCCAGAACACTAATAAAAACAACACAATTCTAATAAACACACATACATGCCATATTTTCTTCATCTCTGCATTCCCTACATTGCTGATACAATTTTGCATACAATGGATGCTATAACATGTCTTGGCTAAAGATAAATCCTGTGCTGATCCCTATGAACTGCAGAAAATATGTTCAGGTGAAAAAATGTTTTGTTATGAACTTCATCTAAGTTGGAAATTAAAATCCAAAGCTAGAGCTATAGCAAGGGAACTTCAGATTGTTATGGTTGTCAAGAAGCAGCGTGTAAAGTTGACAATTATGACTCTATAACAGAAACTGGTAGATGCAGACTATCATTTTTAAAAAATCTGATTTTTGCCTGGCTTTCAAAAAAATCTGATTTCAGGGCACTGCTTTCTTTTTGAGACAGGGTCTCACTCTGTTGCCCAGGCTGAAGTACAGCGGCACGATTATGAGTTACTGCAGGCTGGACCTCCCAGCTTCAAGTGATCCTCCCACTCAGCACCTCAGCCTGCCGAGTAGTTGGAACCACAGGTGCATGCCACCATGCCCAGCTAATTTTTGTATCTTTTGTAGAGACAGGATTTTGCCATGTTGCCCAGGTTGGTCTCAAACTCTTGGGCTCAAGTGATCCACCCTCCTTGGCCTCCCAAAGAGCTGGGATTACAGGTGTGCACCACCGCTGCTGGCTCAGCCTACTCCTTTTTATGAAATAAATTTCCTCCTCCCTACATGTTGTGTTTCCTGGTTGTATGCCCTCAATTATCCTGGATAATAATTTGTCTGCATCTCAGTTTTTGCTTCCCCATTAGTTCAATTACAAACCCTTGTTTCAAAAGACTTGTATCTGCATTAAAACAGATATTGGTTTTCTATATATCAACCATACATATGGTTTCTACATACATATACATGCACATTTATGTATTTATTACTTATTTATTCAGGTGATATCTAAAATGCATGGGCATTCACATGGGCACGGCACAGTTTTTCATTTTTACACCCTAAGCAGAAACACAACTGGAGTTCTGATGTGGTGCCATGCCTCAAGTGTGCAGTATGGAGAAGATCCGGATGTAAAAGTGATTTTATTATGACCACATCCACGAAATAACAGTATCACAGAGTTCCAAATGTATAGCACTAATATGATCTGAGAAATGTGAGTTAAATTATAAGACCTCAATGGCAGACATAAAATCCTTGGGGTAGCATCAAGAAGAAAGGCAAACGGCACTGAGAAAAGATGTGAGGATTTTCTCTCTTCCTGGTGTCAAAATGCCATTGAGGACAGAGGCTACAATCCCATGACTATCAAAAAACTGCTTAAGAAGCTAAGTCTCATTTGTAAAAACTTACCTAAGTTTTTGAATAAACTCTGAAAAGGAAAAAACAACAACAACAACAACAGAAAACATATTTTCTAGTTTGGGGTTATAAGTGAGTTTTATTGCTTTTAGGGACTTTGTCCCAGCTTTCCAAAATTTCACTTAGTTTGAAAAATTAGGAAAATCTCAAAAGGAAGAAAACCCTCTTAGAAGAGCCTGCCAAATAAACATACAGAAATAATTTTTAATTATGTTTGACAGTTTTAAATCTAGAAAACCTTTGCCACTTATGTAGTACATACTTGAAAATACTCAAAGAAAAAGTATTTGTTAAGTAATTTACTTCTTTTGTCTCACTCCGCATACACCTAAGAAATAAAATAGGAAGCAGGCCCTTGGGAAAGAATGGTTAACAGTGCTGGATATTCGACAATAAATACTTAGGACAAATAAAGGATAACCAACTGAAGACATTAAAAACTGAAATTAAAATGTGTATCCCTATATAATTTAATTGACTTTCCTGTGGCATTGTTTTAGTATTTGCCTTTTCAAGCTAATACTGATATAATTTAGATCATTCCAAAACCATGTGTGCATCACTCTTCAACAACAGAAAGAAAACCAAAAAAGGCTTTTGGCTAAAGAAGATTCATCATATGATCATTTAACAGTTCAGTATCACTGGGGTGATAGTGAAATCAGGTTCACTACAAACATGCATAAGTCACAGGGATATTAACAACTCTGAAATGCTTTAACCTACTCTGCAACCCTTTTGTATTCGGTAACATAGTGACAACAGCAGCACCCAAATATCAGTTGAATCCTTTTTGCCATTCCTTGTGGAATGCTTTCCCTGAGTGTTTATTAAAATAGGATAGGTTCCTGTTTCTTAAAAAGAAGTAGAATCGAATTGTTGGGAATGGCCAGCACATTTTTTCTCTCTTCCTGGGGAATGGTTTTTCCACCCCACGCCATCCACTGCAGTCTAAGGAGGGCTGCACCTTATCCAGGAACAGACAAGGAATCCAACTTAGAGTAATCCTTCCCTGGGACTTTTTCAGCCAGAGCTCAGTTGCGCCCCTCCCCTCCACCCTTGATGGTAGCAAAGCAGAGAAAGCATTCGCTTAGAGGCAGCCAGTGGCAGTGTCTCTCGACCTGTAAAGAAGCTCAACTCAGATCCTAAAGCCATCAGGTAGCAAAATTAGAGATGAGGGTAGCATAGAGACAGACAGCACTGATAACATGGAGATACCACCTGCTGAGGTGCTAGCTCTGCTGGATGCCTGACTTTCTAAAGCACAGTTGTTCAGCTCTTGTTTCTATCCTGCAATACTTCTCCTCCCAATAAATCTATTTCTTTCTTTAGCCACTTCAAGTTGATTTTCAGCTCCTTATAATCAAGAGTGCTGGTACACATGGGGATACATGTACAGAAAGGATACGGAGCTACTGTGAACCACTAACACCAGAAGTAGAATAAATAACTTAATAGATGTCTTGTTTTAAACTCTAGGAAAGGGAGATACAAGATAGATGTTAACTTATATAATTGTAGGAAAGGATGGGTTTAATAGCAGTCAACGTTTTTACAAAGCTACTTCACACACTTAACTATATAAAAATTTGTACTAAATTGAGTATTATTATATTAACATTTTTATTCTTATAATTTATAGAGGAAAGCCATAGAACATTAGCTACTAATCAGTTATCTGAACTTGCAGGAAGCCTGAATGCTTTGACCAATTAGTTTAACCAGACATCCAAGTTGCTGTGGTAACACATGCTCAAATTTTAGGCACAGTACCTAATGGGAAATAAACTGACTATCTTTATAGATACCACCTACAAATTGTTGGTAAATACTGCCACACATAAGTAGCTAAGAAATGTCATAAAAAATGTGAAACTGAAAGTGGTTTGTTGCACCGATCCTGACCTTTAAAGGCTTCTGGCCACGAAGGAAAAAGGGTTATTAAAAATTAAACAAGTAATATCGAGGGGATTTTGGAAAAAGCCAAAGAAGTACACTAGGGATTTGTGGAATATGTAAAGAAAGTGCTAAGAAGACATTGTAAAGTAAACTACATTTTCTGTATTTCACGACTGAAGGATTTTTTCTGTGTTCTATTCATTTACCAACCATTTATTGAGCTTTGTATTAATCACTACAGGAGGTATAAAGATGAACGAGACACAACTGCTGCTCTCACAGATACTTATACAAATAAATACAATATGAAAATAATTGTCATAGAAAAGGTAAGAGAAAAATACTATGGGAGTTCAAGTTGAGAAGGCCTCAGAATGACAGATCAGGCAAAATTGGCAGATTTTCACTTTAGGTAATCAAATTCTGAATACTAGAGTCACAGAGAATTCAATAAGTAAAATGCTGGGGGTTGGAGATGCATGTATATCCACAGACTGGCAATGATCACTCTTAGCACCAGAGTTATTATCTATATATGGATGTAATTTGATAATTTAACAAAGAACTTTTGTAATATCATAGGAGCACAGCCTAGAAGATTTGAACTATTTCTGTAATTTGAAACTTTATGAATAAAGGTTCTTTTCTCCCCTCTGGTAGAAGATTATCTGGATGGACTCCAGGGTCTCCAAGTACTCTGCCAAGTACTCCAAGTACGGTTTGAACATATGGTTCAAAGATGTGTTTTATCAGACCAGGCACAGTGGCTCATGCCTGTAATCCTAGCACTCTGGGAGGCCGAGGTGGCCGGACTGCGAGGTCAAGAGATTGAGATCATCCTGGCCAACATGGTGAAACCCCGTCTCTACTAAAAATACAAAAATCAGCTGGGCATGGTGGTGCATGCCTAAAATCCCAGCGACTCAGGAGGCTAAGGCAGGAGAATCACTTGAACCAGGGAGTCGGAGGTGGCAGTGAGCCAAGATCACACCACTGCACTCCAGCCTGGCGACAGAGACATATTTTTTCCTAGTTGCCCTGGACACAGACAACCAAACTTTTTTTCCACCTATGTTAAGAAAAATATAGCTTTGGGGACTGTTACAACAGCTAGTCACCAGGAACTTGGAGACCATCTTTACACCTCTCTCTTCCTCTCCCCAATATTTATTCTAATTTAGGGAAAGTAAAGTTTTACTTATCACAATACAAAGGCCTAATAGATTAACTTAGTTTTATCAATCCTCCCCTGAAGCACATGATTCCCTCAATAACCACTGTTTCTCTTAATCATTTAGGGAAGATTCAGCTCACATGAAACACAGAGGTACTTTCTGCCTGACCCCATCATAACTAGTTCCGTCTAAGGGCACCTAGTAATTGCAGCCCTGGCAGGACCACCTGAATGCCAGGAATCACAATGCAGCATGGATCCACCTTGTTTCAGAGATTTCCTGCCACACCCACCAAGGTTATTTAACTCAGAACTCTAAGGGTTAAAACAGGTTTGATAAGGAGGAAAGAGAAAACATCACAGATGAAGCCATATAAACAGGTGCACTGGGGCACTAACTTCAACATAAAGTCAGATGCAGAACAGCTAGATTAAGAATAATGTAAACTCAAGGATCAGACAAATCTGTGTTCCTGATCCAAGCCTTGGGCAAGGTACCAATCTTATGGGAATACTTAGAATAGTTCCTATACCTAAGAGGGTTGCTGCGGGGCTAAATGATGTACAAACTACTTAGAATAGTGTTCAGTAAAGCAAGCGTTATTGCAATCCAGTGATAAGCATAATGTATGTTTAAGTGTGATCAGGCACTAAGCTGTTAGGAACCACAGACTCCCATCCTGGGTCCTGTACTTCTGCAGGAGGGCTTGTACTCGTCTTGGTTCTCTTGGTTCAGATCAGCCTGGCACTTTCTTCTGTATCAGCCATGGGCTGTCAGACTCATTTTCTCAGTCAATCCTTAATTTTATCAGTTCCTGTCAATTCTTCTCCAGTATTCCTGTTTCTATTGACTTTGCAATTTGCTTTTGCACTATTCCATAAAAATCAAACACTTTTTAAACAGCCATAGGGAGCTACCCTACAGGCCTTCTTGATATTTCCTTTGACTAAAGGTGGAAGGAGCTATTTATAGTTTATAAAAGTTTTAATGAAAAAGTTCAGTGCACAGTCTCTTCTCTCTCTGTGGATTTTCTTCCTTTCTCACTGTCATATTTCCCCTTGTAACTACAAAGCTGCAGGGTAAGAGTCGAGAGAGAACTGAGAACCCATGGTTACATAATGAAATATCAAAGATAAGGTTTACCAAACAGATTAGAAAGATGACAAGAGATTTTACCACCATCAGCACACACGAGGAAAATTTAGTGAGTAGCAAATGCTAGAAGAGGGGAACACTCATCAAGAGTCAATTTTGCCAAAGCAAGCAAATAACTCTTCAAATAAAGAGTTGGCAGGCATACATTTCCAAAAAAATTGGGGGTGTTGTAAGATAATTGATGCCAATCAGGAAGCAGGAATCTGTCTTCTGAAATTTTACTAAACAAAATGTTCTATCTGATCAAAGAAGGAATAAAATTATGAGGCATCATCTTTCAAAATATACACAAATAATTGGTTTTCTTATTAAAATTTGGTGACTCACCCATGATGCATATTATCTATGTATGAAGAATCTATCCACATGTTAAATACCAGTCAGAAAAACCCACCACCACCATTCTGCTCTTCCTTTCATTTACAAAAGTATTTTCCCTCTTTGTGGAGTAGCACAAAGTGTCACAACCAAGAAACTGTATTTTAATAGTAGATAATGTAATTTATAGGTAGAATTCATTATTGTGCTATCATTGCAATTAGCAGGAAATTAAAATGAGCATGTAAACACTTATAAAATGTAGTATCAGAACAGTATAATTTTAACTAGAATTAATCCTACCTATCAGAACAAACATCAAGTAAAACATCAAGTAGCACGAATCAGCTAATTTTCTTTAAGTACTTTTTTTAATTGACATACCCATGCAACACTTTTTTTCTTTTTTTTTTTTCTTTTTTTTTTTTTGAGACAGAGTCTTGCTCTGTCACCCAGGCTGGAGTGCAATGACGTGATCTCAGCTCACTGAAAGCTCCACCTCCTGGGTTCACACCATTCTCCTGCCTCAGCCTCCCAAGTAGCTGGGAATACAGGCACCCGCCACCATGCCCAGCTAATTTTTTGCATTTTTAGTAGAGATGGGGTTTCACCGTGTTAGCCAGGATGGTCTGGATCTCCTGACCTCATGATCCACCTGCCTCAGCCTCCCAAAGTGCTGGGATTACGGGCGTGAGCCACCGTGCCCGGCCGCAACACTTCTTTTTAAGTGGAAGGAATTACTTGGAAAAGTTATTTGATTCTTTTAATACTATTTAGATATTCTACAAGAATTAGAGTAACAGAACTTTCACCAATTTTGTTTCAGACATATAATTGTGTAAAATTTTTATTCTGAAATTACTTCTAGGTTTATAGAAAATCTCACATGGGGCAGTTCAGCTCCATATAATTCAAAGGCACTATGTAACATCCAAAAAGCTAAAGGAAGAAAGTACACTGTAACTGCACTGAAATCTGATGCTTTATAAAACGATTTTTTAGGCCAAATACAGTAGCTCGCACCTGTAATCCCAACACTTTGGGAGGCCAAGGCAGGAGAACTGCTTGAGGACAGGAGTTCAAGACCAGGCTGGCCAACACAGCAAGACCCCATCTCTACAAAAATAAAGATTTTTTTTAGCACCACAATGCAAAAAGTGCTATCTCGTTCAATGACAATTTTCTCATGTTATAGCGACTGTAGATATTAAAGCTAAGAATTTCCTCAGGTAAGTCATGTCTTCGTTTTAACAAAGAAAAAAAGGGGAATAAAACTATCATTATTTCCAAAGTTGTCTCCTACTTTAAATCTACCTTGATTCTGAACCGCTCTCAGCTGCTACTCCATTTCTCTGTTCCTCTTCATATCAAAATTCCTCAAAAAGAGGAGTTGATTCCAACTGGTTCCACTTCCTCAGTCCATTCATTCTTAAACCCATTTTAATCAGATTTCTATCCTCTCCACTCCACTAAAGGTCAGCAAGCCTCCTCAATGGCAATACCAGTGGGCAATTCCCAGACCTCATCTGAACCTCTCAGCAGCATCTGACACAATTGATCACCTCCTCCTTCCTGAAACTCTTTCTTCACTTTGACTCCAAATACCACACTCCCGTAGTTTTCCTCCTACTTCACTGGCTCTGCCTCCTCAGAATCCTTTGCTGGACACTCTTCCCTTCCCAACCTATAAAGACATGTGTCCCAGGATGGGGACCTTGGGCCTCTTGCCATCTCTGCCTCTACTCCCTCTTTAGGTGACTCTTATCCTAACCTCTTCCTTAAGTACCGTCAGTAAACTGAGGGTTCCCAATTTTGTATTTCCAGGTCCTACCTTTCCCTCATCCTCAGACTCACATATCCAAATACTTATGTGACAAATCCTTCAGGATACATAATAGGAATCTTAAACTTAAGCTGTACAAAACGGCTGAGGTGGGCGGATCACTTGAGGCCAGGAGTTTGACAGAAGCCTGGCCAAAATACAAAAATTAACCAGGCATGGTGGTGCATGCCTGTAATCCCAGCTACTCGGGAGGTTGAGGCACAAGAATCACTTGAACTCGGGAGGCGGAGGTTGCAGTGAGCTGAGGTTGTGCCACTGCAATCCAGCCTGGGCAACAGAGCCAGTCTCTGTCTCAAAAAAAAAAAAAAAAAAAGAAGTACAAAACCAAATCAAATTCCTGATTCCATAACCTCTCAAAAACCTTGCTCCTCCTTCCGATATTCCCCCATCTCAATATGAGCCTACCTTTACATCACTCAAATTTCTCTAGTGAAAAACTTCAGAATCCTTGATTGTACTCTGCTACCCTATATCCACTCCAACAAGCTAGTTCCCTTGGCTCTCCTTTCAGAACATACTTAAATCCCACTACTTCTCAGCAGCTCCACTGCTCCCATCCTAATACAGGTGACCAACACATCTAACCTAGGTGATGACCACAGCCTCCTAACTGGTCTTTCTGCAGCTATTCTCACATTCTTCTTCCCGATGCAGTCTACATTCTATACAACAGGCAGGGTTTTTTTAATTATCACCATCCTGCTCAAAAGCTCAAACAGCTTCTGACTTGGAGTAAATTGCTACACCCCAACGAGGACCAGCAAGGTACGACCTCTCTGACCTTCTCCCCCAGACCCTTTGCTCATTCCACTCCAGCCACCATGAACTCCTTCCTGTTCCTTAAGAACACTAAGCCGTCTATACTCAAGGCTGTTGCACCCTCCTCCTGAAACATTCTTCCTCCAGATATTCCCATGGTTTGCTCCCTCCCTGCTTTCACATCTACACTCACATGTCACCTTCTCAGAAATGCCTTCCCTGACCATTTATCAACACCCACCTCCCATCCGTTTTTCCCCTTTCCTTGCTTTTGTTTATATTCCTCAGAAATTCAGCCTGGTCATATCCGTTTATTATCTGCCTGCCATCCCCACTTGTGTAAAAGTTCCTTGGTGGCAGAGATTTGTCTATCTTGCTCAATCTCAAATCTCCAGGGCCAAGAACTGTGCCTGGTAAATAGTAGACACTCAGTAAACATTTGTTGAATGAATATATGAGTAAGTCATTTCTATACTCTTACCCATTGTTACCAAGGTAGAGAATATACATTTCAATTGTTTATTACTTTTAATACACATGGTATGATGCCAAAGAAACCATTAAATATTTTTCAAGTTATATTTTTAGGACCTCATAATGTCAGGGGATTTCAAGGCAGAAAGAGCAGCCTGAGCAAATAAATGAGGTAGAAAATATTACAACATATTTAAAGGAATACAGAAAATTCCCTACAAGAAATCTGGGGAAAGTGGGGGACAAGGAAGGAGCACAGGTGAAAGATGAAGTGTAGATAAGGCTGAAAGCAAGACAAAGGGCAATCATGAAGGGTCCTGTGTGCCCGCCTGAGTTGAGTGTCATCTTGTAGGCAACAGGGTGTCATAAGCAGGGAAACAGCAATCAAAATTTCATTTGGGAAGAATTATTCTGATCACATAAGATTATATAACTCACATATCATGTCTGTTCTTAGTTGAAGTAGCAGCTTAGCTGTTCCAGATCCACACACAGATAAGACATATAAGCATACAAGTCTTAAACGATTTTTAATCCCTTATCATTCATACCTAAAAGGCATTCACAGTTTCTTGCTCACAAACCTTCACCTGATCCATTTTCCCATGAAATATTTTCTCAGCGTGTTCTCATTTGAATATTTTCAATTTTTAATCAATTAACTCTTCAGTTTAAGAACACTTACATGACAGTCCTTAATTAATGCACACAAATTCCTATGCATGCAGTTTATCAGTTAACTTATAATATTAAATGTTAATACTACATTGAATGGTAAAATATTCAAAAAGAAAATTCAATTATAGTTATTTTAATTAGTAAAAATCTGGTATATGATTATTAAGATACCAAAATATTTTATCCAATACAAACTTCAAATTAAAGTAAAATAAAGTTCGGTTGGTCTAGACAAGGGGCATATTAAAAGTCCTGTATTTTTATGGTTAAAAAATAGATTTGATTTCAATACCTAATATTTACTACCATAAAGAAGTTTAATATCAAATACATATTGTCAGTTTACTACGTTTAATTTGTAATCAAACGACATTCAATTCAAGTTAAATGGGTATGTTTTAACTGTTTTTTTTTAATCCTTATTTGCCTTCTATTCCTCTTTGCTGCTTCTGTTTCCTTAGTATTTATAATGTAATCATTACTTTTTCCTCTTAACCTTAGAGATTACTCTTAACATCTTATTTGATAGTTATTCCATCTTTGACTGCTTCACAAAATCATATAATGAACACCTACACATCAGGCACAGTGCCAAGCCCTATGGCACAAAGATAATAAAAGGTAAGCTCTCTACCCTGAAGCAGACTCTAATCACAGTCATCCAGTCTTCCTTCCTTCCCACCTCTTGAACATCCACATGTCATGGACATCCCTTTAATTACATGACCTACCTAAATCTTCTTTTATCTCCTCACCCAAATGACTTAGTTCCAACAACATACTTGTGCCTCCTCAATGATATTTCTTACACTAGCCTCTTTATACTATAAGCCCATTTTAAAAAGCAGCAAAATAAATCAAGAACCAGGGTGTCATATTAGAGCCATCTTAAACAACTTCTCTGCTCAGCAAGTTTACGATTAATACCAAATCAGAGAGGATCTAGAAACAGGATCATTACGATGAATGAACAAAGAATATAAATACACAGAGCAACCATTTCCAACAAAGGCAGAAGGCCCAATATCAATGACTAAGTAGATGTTCTGTCGCTGGGACTTAGGAGCACAGAATCCACTGAGGCCAATGAATTGGATCTAGGGACAAAGAAGCAACACAGCACAGTTACTTGGTAGTACAAATTAGTTCAATTTCTGCTCTCCCGGTCTACTTACCTGAACAAGCTTTTCCTGGAAGTTCCCAACAACACAGCCGTGCATGTGTGGTATTACAGGGAAAGGCAAAAACAAAGATGCCTGCATAAGCTATTCATTATAAAGACACAAGGTATGGAAAAATGAGGAAACCTCTGATGATGTCTATCCCCAGCTGGTAGAACTTACCTAGTAGGTGCTAACTTTGGCAAGCTTCATTCAAATCTGTGTTGGTATCACAGACTAGGGTCTATTCCAGATCAAGACTCATCATCAGCTTATACAACTTCTGTTCAATAAGTATTTAAGTATGAAGGAGAGCAGATGTTTTAAATTTTAAAAATGACCTTTAGACATCAATCTTAATATTTACATTCCACAGAAGTATTCTCATTTTAAATACCTTTGGGAAGAATACACAGAGCAACCACTTCAAAATGGAAAAAAGCAAATATGTATAAAATCTGAAATACTTCCTATAACAGTATGAAAAAGAAACCAGGCTTTTCACACACAGGCTAAAAGACGGATTCTTTCATTCATGTGCTTCACATTTTTGTGCACCTTTTCCTAGTACATCCCACAAGCTATAGAACCCTACTGGCAAAAAGCTTTACTCCAGGGAGAATTTTTTTTTTTTTACTTGATGGAAGAAATGGCCTGAATTTAAAGCAGTTTTTCCTTCTCATCAGACCAATGCAGTAACTTCTATGCAAAATATAATGAAAAGTGGAAGTCACCTGCCCCAGCCTCCCAAAGTGCTGGGATTACAGGCATGAACCACCACACCCAACCACAATAGCCCATTTTAGCAAATATAACAATATGTGTCATTTACTTTAAAAGTATCCTTTGGAAATAAATTATATATATAATTTATTCCTCCCCTAGTCCTGGGGCAGGAAGCAGAGAACAGGAAGACCCCATCATGGCCCGCCAGCATAGTCTCCACCAGGCAGAGCCCTCATGCATTCTTCTTAGTCCATATCATTAGTCTGCTGACAGCTGAAAAAACAAACGTGGCATGTAAATGGTTTTTGGCTCTTAAAGGATATCGGTGTACAGTATGTCAAGGCAAAGGTTGTATAGAAGTCAATATATAAAAATTAAAAACTCCTATAAGACTGATTTTCCAGAGTGGCTTATAAGCTAATTCTTTAATTAACACAAAAACAGAATTTCAAAAATATTTGGGCAACTGTGATATCATTTTGAAATAAGCACACAGCCATCCAAAGTTGATAATACTTGAAAAATAAGTCCTTGGAATATAGAAATGTAATGGAATATCTGGGTATATCTGTCTGAAAACCAAACCAATATAACACACAAAAAATATGCTCTTGTCTTACAGAAAAAGAAGCATTCGATGGACCAACGATATAAGAAGAAAAGCTAGAAATACTGGTTGTCAAATATTTGCAATCAAATGTATCTTTAAAACAATTACAGATGCAAAACATATGTATTTCGCAGATTGGAGCACACCATATTTCATTTTCCTTTATTTTTTATACCTTTAAGTATAGCACACACTTGGAATAGGACAACTTATGTATGTAGAAAATGCACCTTTCCTCTCGAGCTCACTCATCTGAAATAAAACTGCTTATCTCCTGCCCCACAACAATTATGAAATCAACTCCTTCACAGCACTCCCAAACCTCACTTATGGTAATTACATCCTCCAAATTATTCAGACTCAATGCCTTGATAACTCTAATTTGATATCCAATCTGTTAGCAAATACTTCTGGCTCTACCTTCAAAATGAATTAAAAATCCAACCATTTCTCAATGTCTCCAGTGCAGCCACCGTAGTTGGATGGTGGTGATGTACCATCATCTTGCAGATTATTGTAGGTGCCTCTCACTGGTTTCCTGCTACTCCCTACTGTCTTCTTCTCAGAATAGCTGAAAAAGTCATCTTTTTGAAATGGAAGCAACGTCACTTCACTCTGCCTGAAAACTTCCAATGGTTTCCCATCTCATTCAGAATAAAGGCCAATTTTACAGCAGCCTACAAGGCCCTGTGCAATGTAGCTCGTGTTTCTGAAAAATTCCTACTACTCTCCCCTTACTCTTCTCCATCCACAACAGCCTCCTTGCCATTCTCTCTGCCTGAAACACCATTCTCCTCTACAGCCTCATGGGTCACTTCTTCATGGCCTCCAAGTCTATGCCTACAAGTCATCTTTTCTGTGAAGTCTTCCCTGACCATCCTATTTAAAATGACAAACTTTCCTATACCCCGCTTCTCTTTATTTTTTTCCACAGTACTTACCACCCTCATACAAACAAATTTTACCTGTGTCTTTATTATCTGCCTCCCTTCACGGCTACGTTCCGGGAGGGCAGGACTGTTTTGTCCACAGTTGTACCCTCATGGTCCACAACTGAGATAAACACACACTAGATGTTCAATAAATATTTGTGAATAAAATTATTTCTCTCCATAAAACGCCAAATTGTGTGACCAAACAGGGAGTATATGTTAACGTTTTTATAAAATATTTTCAAGTCATTATTACTATGAGTAAGAATAAAATAGAAAATCACAATACAAAATAAATAGAGGACTTAAGTCTGAACTGAGCACCAAGGGAATGGTGGTCACATTTCTAATTAAACTTATCATTGTTTATTCTGTTTTACTTTAATTTGCTTACTTTCTAAAGTAATCTTTGTCAAAATGAATGCTTAGAAGTATAATTGTTTTCATTCTTATTCTTTTGCTCTTACATATCATGATACAAAAATTATTTTATTACAACCATGGGGAAAATTCTCTACATTTGCTATATATCAATTTTTAAATTCATAATAATTTTATTTTAAATTAATGTATGTTGTGGCTCATAAAATGACACACAGCTAAAGGATTCCTCATTCTGTAGCTACAGAACGCCATCTGGCTCAATATGAGAGAAACCACACTATTATACTGAATACTGTTATAAACACAATCTTTTGTGCTTCTGAAGAAACTTCCTGCTAAGATGAAATAAATTAAGTTGTGGTATTTTATTTAATAATACTTTATAAACAAAAAGTACACAGACATAGTGAAAGAAGTTAATAGTAAAATATTGACCATAATAATGGGTATTTCTAAGTATTTTACAGGTATTGCCATATTTAAACTGTACAAGAATCCCTTGAGGAAGGCAGGTACTATTTTTAATCCCATTTTACAGATGTGAAACCTGGGGCACTAAAAAGGCCACCAAATGGAATCCTAGTAAAGCTACAATTCAAATATAGGCAGCCTGGCCCCAAAACCCACACACTTAAGTGTCACAAAACCTGCCTCTTCTAAGACAGCAAACATCAAGCAAACTTACCTAATATACCTTTCAGAGCATTAAAAGTAGATTGAGGTCTGCTTTATAGGGTTTACAGTCTAAAGATGTGAACCCTCAATTTTTGATGGTATACTACTTTATCAAAAATTATGCCTAGTACAAATGATCAGATTTTTCTAATGCAGTTTCTTAAGTACACAGAAGAAAATATTTACTTTTTAAAAAGGTAAGCAAAAACTAAAATATAAGTTTGAGCATCAATATAGTAGTTAGTCTTCATAATGTAAGTCTCTTACGTTGATCATGAAGCCTGAAATTCTATAAAAATTTTCTCAAAGCCCAATAATTTCCCTTCCTGTTATATCATCAAAGAATGATTTCCAAATAATTTGCAGTTTATTACAAACTTTCAAATTCCTCATCTATTCGGCAAACAATTATTAAGTCCTAGATGTGTTTTATGTCTTCAAAGTATTTAAGTTCCATACATTTTTCAAATGCTATTTTGAGGTCAAAATTCCCTGGAATTATGGAAAGATATAGGATTATGGAAACTCATTTTATAAACATTAAATATAAAAGCAATCTGTTCACAACAGTCATGTATTTCTTACCCTTCCCCAAGGAACAAATTTCTAGTCAGCAGCTAAACTAGTCTGGGCTAATGGTTTTCCCTGGGGTAGTATGAGAAGATCTAATTGTAAAAATGCCTTCGGTCTTTTTCTCCCCAAAGGAGACCAAGGGCTCACAGACTACACAGTTCAATTAAACATTTTCATTTTCATTCATTCATGCCCTTCCTCTTTTATCCCTCTCCTCTATTTTCTGCCATTCTTGCTCAATCTTAAGAGGTTCCCTACCCACACCCAGCCTCCCTGAATAGCCCTTCAGTCCATACATAAAACAAAGGACCCTGGTGATAACAGATACAAATAAAAGTATTAATAGTATCTAATCTGTACCAGATAAAAAGAAAATCATAAATAAGCTAAATTAATCATTAAAACCAGCACCATTATCTTCTTTCTATGGCTCCTGAAAGTAAACACAAATCCCTTTAAGAGCTCCACAAGTCTCTTTCCACCTCTTCAACCACATTCAGCCATATCTGCTTATTCTTGAGCACCAGAATTCAAGATACCTACAACTACAGTATTGACACTGTATTCTAACTGCCTGCTGACTTGTCTGAAAACTAAGGGTACTGACAGTGGAGGAGCGGTGGAGGACAGAGCTCAAGCTCCACAAAGGCAAGCACTGTGGGAGGGCCAGGGACTGTTCTTTCTGGTTTACTAACCACTCCAACCCAATGCTGAACACAAAGTCTCATACAGCACAGTTATTTTGCTGGGTGGGAGAGAGGAAAGGAGAGAGAAAAGGGAAGGGAGGGACTCTGAAAATTCATTATGGCTTGTGGGTGGGCAGAGTAATATAATCATATTGTAAATATTGTTTCTACATATGAACGCTGTTCCAAACTGTCTCTGAAGTCAGCACTGACTACACCAGTGGAGATTATAGTGCCTGCTATATCAGAAATCCTGTTTTGGGACATTCTCCCACTAGGTCACTAAGTATGACAGCTTTTATTACATTACCATAATAAACTTTAAATATGTCACGGAATATCTTTTCTAGTTTACTTTTGTAATAATCTGTTAGCAGCAGTTTTTTGTTAATACCTCTTACTGTCATTGCCCATTAATTACTACCTAGGTGCTTTAATGTGCATCCTTAAGTCATTTCCATTTGCCCTATAAATAATAAAAAACAATTTTTTAAAAAAGAAATTATTAAAGATATTTTGAATAATGCAATTTAAAAATACTGACACACAGCAAAGGCTAATTATGACCCTAAGAGAAAAAGATTAAATCATCAAGTTAAGTTTCTTCAATATGATCATAAGATGACAGGCTTTTTCCTTTTATATTTCCTTTTCCTATTTAATTTCTCATGTGTCAATACTGACTGCCATTAGAAATCCGTATTCACTGGTCTATGACTGATCTCAGGCATCAAAACCAGATATTGAGTGTCCACCAGAAATCTCTGAAACAATCATTTTATTAGATGTAGGAACAGGTCATAGGAATGTGTGTTCTGACTGCTATGATAACCACAGTCCAACCTGGATCTCTTGAACTTCCCTCCTAATACTTCCCTTAGAGCCTTAGCCTTTTACTTTATACTTTGTCATTCTAATATTATTCGTATTGATTTAGGTGACACCGAGGAAAAAAGAAATCATAATTCTAAGTCACATTTCTCACTTGTCAAATCTTGTGGTTTAAATCAAGTATTTATGGGCTGTCTTCTCTGTCCTTCAGCAGTTATCAACACTTTCAGCTGCAGCAACTGTTCCTATTTGCTTTAGATCATCATCAAAAGAAAGAGGCCACTATTCCACAATTTTATTTATCAAGGTACCTCAGAAATTGCTTTTATACTACAAGTTGTTTCCCAAGATTAATATAATTATTTCTCTTTCAAATGTCTTTCAAAATATGTAAACAGGTTTTAAAGGTAAAATGCTATGTTTTAAATAACTGAAATCCTTCTTGGGGGGTGAGAAGGAGACTCTTACCCAAAAGTATCACAGATGAAAACTTTCTGCCTTCTTTTCAAGACCCTCTGAAAACCTAGCCTATCACTTCCCCATTTCCCCATCTCATCACACATTTAGTCATTAATATGTATCTAGATCCATTATTATCTTCATATCCCTTAATTATTTCTCCTTTCAGTACTACTGTTTCCATCTTTTTCCCTTGTTCAAAAAGCCCTCCTTTTCCATCTTCTATCAAACCAAAACCCTACTCACCCTTCGTAGCCTTCTAAATAAAGCTTTTTCTCACAGTTCTTGTTTTAATTAGCCTTCCTCAACCCAAAAGTCCAGAAGTTCAGACCTGCTTCTTGGCCTAACTTTTAGACCAGCCCTAAATAGACCCTTAACTCTGGTCGGTTAATAAATATAATAGACTCATGTTGAGGATGATTTTTTAGGTTTAAGAAAAAAGAACATATTTGGCTACCCTACACATCCCTCAAATCTCCCTACTTCTCATGTTTACATTTTACAGCCCACTCAAATCATGGGTTAGAAAATAGGGAGATCTTTTTTTGAATAAATTACCCCTCTGTTCTGATGTGGATGATTTGATCTACTTGAAAGTTAACATTTCTAAGTTGCATAAGTCACAGCTGCTGCTTAAAAAAAAAATTCAATCACAACTAGATCATGTATTCACACATTAGAGGCAGTCACATGAATGAGTTTTTAAGTCTTCTATTCCTCTCTGGTCTTTAGTTCACAAACAATTTGCTATTTGGTTAGAGTTTTTCATCTTCTCTTGCTCATACAATATAATTGAACAACATTACTCACTTAAAATTCACTTTAAGCACACTGGAATGTTTAACATATGAAAACTTTTCATCAAAGACATAAAAAGTTCCATTG
The DNA here is from genome assembly GCF_029289425.2 of Pan paniscus. Classification (NCBI taxonomy): domain Eukaryota; kingdom Metazoa; phylum Chordata; class Mammalia; order Primates; family Hominidae; genus Pan; species Pan paniscus. Next base: position 108,587,583 of record NC_073255.2, on the reverse strand, counting down.
ATTCTCCCAACAAATCTTTATCTCAGGATTAATGGCCACTGGTAGGAATTTGGACTTAACCACTTTCTGCCAATCTTACTTTTAGAAAATCACAGAAATACTCCTATTTCATCTTATGCACTCTATATTATGCTTTCTGGTTAATTCATTTAGTTGACAACATTTGTCAATACTCATGATAGGGAATGGGATACAGTGAGGAATAAGACAGAGTCCTTCTCTTTTACTAAGATAATAGTGTCCTTCAATTTTCAACAAGGTCATCAGGAATAACACAGACCATGTCTTCCAGGAGCTTCTCAATGAAATAAACAAAACTATATTGTATAATTCATTTTTCATAAGTTAATTCCCCAAATTCATTCTCATTAGAACATGGCTGACATTTTGATCAATAAGTCAAAGGCAGCTGACATGGTAATGATCCAAGACTTCTTCTCGCTGAATTAAACTGCCTTTTGAGAGGCACTGTAAAATCTTCCCTAATTGGAAAAAGAAGGCTAAATATTTATTTAGAGATAAATGACTGAATATTTGGAAACCACAGAAGTTAACTGAAAAAACTACTGGAAACAAAAGAAAATTCAGTAGACTAACGTCTAGAAAACTAAAAATCATCATAATAAGAATTAATATTTGTTAATTGAGAACTATGTATTAATCTCTTTAAAAGATCATCTCATTAAATAATTCTTATGAAGTAGCTACAATATCATCTTAAAGATGAAAATATTGAAGGAAGTAACTTGTCCAAAAACACACACTATGCTGCGCTGTTTGTTAAACTCAATATGTAGAATAAAACAGCTTTCTTATGTACCAATACTAAAAGAGAAAATTTAGTTAAATAAAAGGTACAATCAAAATATCAACAAAGAAACATGAAGCAGCAGGTAATAAATATTAATAAGAAATATACAGTATCTATATGAGAAAAACTAGAAAATGTAAATAAGGAACAGAAGGAAAATGACTGGAGAGAGAACTTGTATTTGAACAGTAAGACTTGAATATTTTACACATATCAGTTCTTCCTAATTTCTAAATTCAATGCTGGCTAGGCACTGTGGCTCACACACTTGAAGCCAGGAGTTCAAGGGCAGACTGGGCAACAAAGCAAGACCTCATCTCTACAAGAAAAAAAAAAAAAATTTAATTGGCTGGGCAAGATGGCATGCACTTGTAGTCCTATCTAGTTGGGAGGCTGAAGCAGGAGGATCACTTGAGTACAGGAGTTTGAGGCTACAGTGAGCTATGACAGTGCCACTAACACTCCAGCCTGGGTGACAGAACAAGACTCTATCTCTAAAGAAATATAATAAATTAAATAAATTCAATGCCAGGCTAATCAAAATCTCAATAGAAAATGTTTTAAATTTTGAAACAAATAATTCTAATGTTTACTGGAAGACTAACTGTATGATAAGCACATTATCATGCTTCAGTAAATAAAAGAGGGTGGTACTGACACAGGAAAAGACAAATAATATAATATCATCATTGAGATACAGGCCCAAGCATATATTAAGAATAATTTATGATAATGGCAACACTTTGAAGCAGTGGGGAAAAGATGGATTATTCAATAAATGCTACTGAGACAACCAGAAAGCAATGTGAAAGAAAAGAAAGGATGAATTTCCTACTCAATCCTTATGCTAAAATAAATTTCAGGTAATTAAAACATGTAAATATAAAAGATGAAACTATAGGTAAATATTTTTCTCATATTAGAATGGTGAAAACTTTTATAAACATACCCCAAAACCAGAAACCATAATAGGATGATTCCCTAAAAATGAAAAAAAAAAATCTATGCATAAAAACATATACATATTTAAAAGATGGAAAATTAGAAAAATATTCACTATATATATGAAAATATGAATATATATATATGAAAGGCAAAGATTACTGCCCCTAGCAATACAATCAGCTCTTAAAAACAAGGAAACATATATATGTGCAGTAGATACATGGGTGGGTAGATGGATAAATGAATGGATGGATGGATGGACGGACAGACAGGTAAGTTTTAAAGAACCATAAACACGGTGTGATGGTTTTAAAATATGTACCCAAATTCTTTGATATGCCTCACTTCAAAAGGCAGATCTTAATTCCCTTCCCCTTTAGTATGGGCTACAATAGGAAACTGTTGAAGTTGTTTACCTATATGGAGGGTGGAGAGGTAAGAACAGACTGGACAGGACACTAGAGGAAGTGACACTTCTCTGAGTATATCTTTTTGAATAGTTTGACTTTTTGAAACATGTTACTGTTACTGACATTCAAAAAATAAAGTTAAATCAACAAGGATGGGGAAGAAGGAATAAAACTGAAAGTAAACAAACAAATCCAAATTGTATTTCAAATGTGTAATATAGCCCCACTGCCATGAAGAAGAAGGTAACTGCTAAGTGATGGATATGTTACCTGGTTTTACTGTAGTAATCATTTCTCATTATCTATATGTTTATAAAAACTTCATGTTGTACACATTAAATATATACAATAAAAGAACAACTTATGGAAGTTTATGAACACAGTATTCTTGATTGGAGAACATTCTTGGTCAAAATGGGAAGAGAACTATAAATAACTCTAAACTCTTTTTATTAGGTTTGATTTTGTAGTGCTACAGCACAACAATTCTGAAAGTACTTTAGATATAATATAGATTTTAGCAAACAAGTAAATATATTGAAGTCGTTGCAAGTTAGGGTTCTTACCATGGGAGAAATAAAAAACCTCTACAGGGATGGATTCAAATTAAGGTTATAAGTGGACACAGTTTTAAAATATGTATGTGCACATGCATGTGCATATATTCACATACATACATGTGAATGTATATATGAATGCATACACACACACACACACACACACACACGTACATTTTCTAGCTCTATCTGCTCAAAGGCCCTAAAAGCAGATTCCCAGTACCAATGAACACATCTACCCAGAATTTGGTCTTTTGCGGTTTTTTTGGAGACAGAGTCTCGCTCTGTCGCCCAGGCTGGAGTGCAATATCACAATCTTGACTCACTGCAACCTCTGCCTTCCAGATTCAAGCAATTCTCCTGCCTCCGCCTCCCGAGTAGCCAGGATTACAGGCATGTGCCACGACGCCCAGCTCATTTTTGTATTTTTAGTAGAGATGGGGTTTCACCATGTTGGCCAGGCTGGTCTCAAGCTCCTGACCTTAGGTGATCCGCCCGCCTTGGCCTCCCAAAGTGCTGGGATTACAGGCGTGAGCCACTGTGCCCAGCCCAGAATTTGGTTTCTAATAGCATTCCCCATGCAGAGGAATCAGGGTCCATGGGGAAATGCTGAAGCACAAAAGCATAAAATAAAAGCCTGTAAAATCTAGTTATGTCACAAAGTAGGAAGGTGCTAAAATAGTTGGGCATATCACTAAGACATAGGAGCCAACTTGAAGAGGTTCCTATTTGCCCATTCAGATAATCTGAGCACCAAAATTATCTTTAAAAACAGTAATTAATTATAAGCCATTGCAGGAAAACAGGAATCTGTAAGTTCACACCAGAAATAAATGAATAAAGAAAGAAAGAAAATATAGGGGATCTTGTACGTGAGAAGGCCAAGGGTCAATTTGGAGGGAAATGTCATCATTTTGTAACCACCACAGTAAAGACAAATCGATGAATGCTAACTCTAGGGGAAATATTTTAATGAGGAGCAAGGCATCTGTATGGAATTAAAATGTCTCCCCACAGATTGCCCACAGTAGCAAGGGGAAAAAATAGCATAAAGAAATCGACTAACACCTTGACTAGATGATCAAAATTAGCATCAAAACTGAGAAGCAGATGGACGCCATGTGCCTCCAGATGTGAAACCCTGAGGGCACAATATCAGTTACGTAACATTCCCGCTGGGAACACATAACCTAAAACTAAACAAGAGGAAACATTACATAAACATAACATGAGGGACATTCCATTTTTAAAAAAGACCTATATTTTAAAATGTCAATTCATAAATATAGAAGAAGGCTGAAGAACTATGCCAAATTAAAGGAGACTAAAAAGATATGACAAGTAAATGTAATGCATGATTCTACACTTGGTTCTGCACTGAGGTGAACAGAAGCCATAAAAGGTGGTATTGGGTTAACTGACAGAATTGGAAAACAAACCATATAAAAGATAATAAGTATCGTATCTGAGGTTGATAACTTCAGATATGCTGAATAGGTATAAACATACTGAAGGTGATAACTGCACTGCATAATGTAAGTGGATATCTTTATCCCTAAGAAATATATACTATCTTATATGCAACTTACTTTCAAATAGTTCAAAAAAGAGACTATATGTCTACCTATCTATATACACACGCATTAGACCGACAGATGATTGATTGATAAAAAATAACAAAGCTAGTGGTAAAAGATATTTTAGTATTCTCTGCATTCTTCTTACAGGTTTTCAAGTTTAAATTATTTCCATAGAAAAAGTTTTAAAATGTACTTAGCTTACTTCTACACAAACAGGTCAAGTCTTTTTTTAGATATTTATACATTTTCCCTTAAAGATTTTTCTAGGTTATTACTGTTTACTGGATACGTTCTTACTAGATAGTGAAAAGGTAAACTTTAATATTCAGGACCTGTAACTAGGTAATTGAAAATAACAAAGTAATGAGGCTCAAATACATCCTCAGTGCATAAACAGATACAGGTAATTAATGCAGATACAGGTAAAGGATGTAAAATAATACTCCACCACTATTAATGCAGTGGATACCACTAGTAAATGGACAAAGCAAAAATGTTACTTAAAATGGTGAATCATAAAAATAAATTATAAAATATGCCTTAAAATTTTCAGTTAACTTAATTCTTATAAATGGACATCCACTCAAGTATCTTTTGAAATGCAGTGAAGAATTTTTCTTTGAAGATGGTCCAGGAATTGAGCTATTTTTTCCACATTAACCATAACCAAAGCATTATCTACAAATTCCAGTATCAGGTTTCATAAGGGGAGGATTTAAAGACACTAGGGCTGAAGTCTCCTAAATCTATGCAGTCTTTAGAGTTGTCTCTCCTACATTTGAGTCAATAAAAAAGTTTAGTAACACCTGTATCCTATTTTTAATGCAATTACCTTATTTTTTCATAGAAACAGCCACACTCTTTTTTATGCACTTATATTTTATCAGTTAATTGTTATATTATTACAAACACAAGTACAATGGGCATAAACATTCAGCTTGACAGTGCAAGCAGCAGTGCACAGGCATCCCAGAGAGCAGCTGAGCACCACCAGTCAGTATGTTCTCAGAGAGAATGTAAAGGAACCGTTCATCCCATGAGTCTGTTAAATGGAGGTCAGTTACAGTGTCTAGAAGACACCTAAATGGAGTCACCTCCACCAAGTCTGTAATGGAAATATTTGTCTCAAACAAGCGAACTAAGTACTTCCTAAATAGCTCTCAGTTTGCCAAAAGTACACAGGGATTAAAGTGACATTTGATCAAGTTTACAGGCAACCTCAGTTAAGAGCCTCCCTGTTTTCCAATAGACCAACAATACAGGAAAGCAAAAACATCTGGTGCCAGGCGATATATAATAGTTTGAAACGTGTGTCCCAAGTAGTTAAGTCTAAATTAAAGTATTTCATAAAAAACAGAAATATGCACATCAAAAGGGAATAACAGAACATAAGAGGAGAATTAAAACTCTGGCCTTGATGCACTCTTGTAAAATAAATCAAACTATCCATATTTTCAAATACATATAAACTCCACAATGTACTATCTGTCTCTTTATAGAATCCATTAAAAAATACTTTAATTTTCCAACAGAGTTTTTGGAAAATGTGTACATAGCCATGTTCTAAAGTACATCCACGTATGGCCAAAATCTTGTTTGCCCTACAAGTTTCAAACCATTAAAAGTGAGTTCTTTCATTTTCTAATTTGTGATCACAATGTTGTTTCCATTAGGAAGAAACAGGTCAATAAAATAATAATAGCTGGAGCTAACTTTTATGCACTGCCACTTCTTATTCACTTTAAAAGACTCAAAGGAACAAAAGCGCCCAAACACTCCCGCAGCTGATCTGAATCGCTACATATTATGTATATCTGATATGTGATGACAACGAGACATGCAACTCTATTCACTGCCTTAAGTTATGAAGAGCCTGCAGAGGGAATCTGATTAATTCACCCAATAGATTTTTCCAACACAGTGTCTTTTAGAGCAAGACAAATAGAAACTCATTCTATCTGACCTGAGGGTCTCATCTGGCTTCTTTTACATCATGATTTTAAATTTATTATTCATGCTATATTTTATTTCTCCAATCAATGAAAAACTGGTGCTCTTCTATTCAAATTGTGTTATGAATGCAAAAATTTAATTATACCAAATAATATTTGAAGACCCAATATAACATTAAACTAAACTGAGTAACTTTAAATCAGATACTAGAAGCTATGTCTAATGATACAACAAAATTTAAATTCATCTCAAAGAGGTTGTCAATAAGTCCGAGGCAGATATAAACTGATGTCCTTCTAATATCATTAGCTGAGCTAATATTTCACAATATAAAGAAACTCAGATCCTCCAAAACACTCCTATCTTACTGCAGACATGTCTTATTTAGTCCTCAAACTACCATAAAGGTTTTACGGGGATATACATACAAACGAAAAATATATATAAACTAAACATATATATAAACAAAAATTCTATTTATATATAAACAAAAACAGAATACTATTATAACCCCCTTATACTTGATTACACATAGTAATTTTTAATTACATCTAAAGCACCAGGAGAAAGATAATGAAGACAATAGTCTCCGAGAGCCACAACACATTTTCGAGTTAGAGACATTCATCCTCCATGCTCTGAGACAGTTTCTTCAATAGCCTATGCTGACTATAAATCTATATAGCAAAAGATCATTTTTAAAAATTCATTCTTAAAAATGACAGATTCAATGACTTATACAAGAAATCATACAGCATAGCTGTACTATGCCAGCAAAAATTGATTGATTTGCTAAGAAAGTAAACTACTTTTGATTCAATAAAACTACTGGAGTCACTAAGAGCACTTGCAGCATATTCACAATTTGCAGAATATTTTAAGAGGTTAAAAAAATTATAGCAGTAGGCTCTCCATTTCTCTGTACTATTACTTGTAAGTCTCTTTTAAAATAAACTGCTTTGGGGACTGGTGCATCTACAGGTTCTTGGAAGGAATATATGATAGACAACTTGACAAAATATACATTTATTTGGTGAGGGATAATTTTCATTACAGGTTATTAAAGAGACAGTATATTACCTACACTAATAAGTCATTAATATTATTATCAAACACACATAGAAATACTTCAGGTAAATTATTTAAAAACTTAAATAAGCTTTAAAGTATTTGTTTGTATATGCAACTCAGATTATTTTGTTAATTCAAGTTGCAATCAGTTAATACAGTTTAAGCCAATCACACAATATTATCTCTGAGCTAGATTTAAGAACTGTTCCTGCTGGGTAGAGTAGCTAACATCTGTAATCCTAGCATTTGAGAGGCAGATGCAGGAGGATTACTTGAGCCCAGGAATTTGATACCAGCGTGGGCAACATACCAAGACCTCATCTCTACAAAAAGTGTTTAAAAATTAGCCGGGCATGGTGGCATGTGCCTGTAGTCCCAGCTACTTGGGGGGCTGAGGTGGGAGGATTGCTTGAGCCTGGGAGACTGAGGCTGAAGTGAGACTTGTTTGCGCTACTACACTCCAGCCTAGGCAACAGAGTGAGACCCCGTCTCAAAATGAAAATAAAACACAACAAAATTGTTTCCAACTCTCTTTGCAACTCTTCCTGATACGATTCCTTTGTAGGCTACTGATTTAAGGTGGATAATTATTCTCTTGTTCTTCTTATCTCAAATACAGAAGTATGTGAGCACCTTCTTAAGGAACTTTTTATGTCATGATTTGCATCCCCAGGACCTAGCAAATAATAGCTAGTGCTGATGAATGAATGAATGAATGAACAATGAACCAATTATGATTTCTGAGTTTATATGGTGATTACCCTACACTCTGCTCTTGTGCAATCCTTCTTCATTAAATCCTCTATTTTTAAAAAAAATGAAAAGGTTATGCACCGAGGCTTCTCACAACATACCGGAATAACAAGTTACCCTTAACCTGAAGAGGCTAAAAAATGGCACATTTAAAGGAGGAATTCATCTCACCTTTCAGTTCATTTCAATAAACACTGATGATATAAAATGAATAAGCACAGACATCACCCTCAGGACATCCACAGTCTAGTGGAAGAGACGAACACAAACAAATCATAATACAGGTGGTAATTTTTTCCTGTTTCTTCTCCTCTAAAGCTTTGGGTCAGGTTTATTCTCTCATGCGCCAGCTGATGTGACTGGGAAAGGTCTCAGCGACCAAACACTTTGCCTTCACCCCAAGCATCAGCCAAGGGGGCCAGATAAAGCACTTCCACTCTCTCCTCCTCTGCTGTTCCCTCTGCTTAGTCTTGGAGAACCCACCAACAACCCATCCTCCAACGCTGTGGCTTCATTTGAAATTCTGAGCATAAGCGGGCTTCCCTTAAAGCCCCTGTGTTATATGCCTCTAACAGTACTGTTCCTCAACAAAGGCTGTGGCTTTGCTCCACTTGATTCTTACAATCAGCTAATAACCAAGACCAGTTCTGCTCCTAATCATTCAAACTAAACAAATGTTTACACTCAACGCTGAGTCGCAGTCTCTCTGGCCCAAATGTTGACTCTGCCGAAGAGGCAACTCAGTGGCCCAGCTCCTGTCAGCCACACAGCTGGCACCACTGGGCATCATCCTAACCCATTCCTGACAGCCTAAAGAAACGACGTGCCCTAGAGCAGGGCACTAAGGCATCAATCACAGAGACCTGACAATTGTAACACTTGCTCCCATTTCCCCTTTCCATTAAACAAAGGGATAAGATTCGTAAATGTCACTAAAATGGAAAAAATCAAGTCATTTTAGACACCAAAACATCAACTTCAGAGAAGAGAGGCTTAATTATAAATGCATCGGGCACAGCTGGTAGGCTTTCCTCCTCCTATTCACAAGGGGAAAAAAAAAAACAGCTTCCAGGAAAACATATTATGTATTCTTCTCCATCACCTCCAAAAGGCAAAGTGATTTGGTGTTTTCTTCCTTTAGTGAATACACAAAAGAGGCCTCAGTAAAATCACTATCAGGTTAGATTTTAAGAACACAACTGAAACCAAGATTTTACAAACATCTCTCTATTTTCTTAAAATAAGCCGATGAACAGCCTGCAACACAATAAGAAAGTGAGAAAATTACTACAAGACTTTGGCAGCATAACTTTAAGGCACCTTTGTTTGGAAAAAGTGAAAATTAGTATGAAACTATTACAAGTAGCTCAAGTTTCACAGTAAGTTTTACAGGAACCAATAAATTTAGGAGGGAATTGGTAGGTAGGTGAATGTCAGAAAACTGTATTTCAGGATTTATCACTCTGATAGCTTAAACAAGACTACGAACCATGGAACTTACCAGTCTATATAGTACAATACTCTGTTAGTGGGTATTTGTCTAAGCACTTGTAATGACAAGTCAATCCAGGGAAGTCTTTTCTTATTTGCTTCCAAAATAAACAGTGATGTATCAAATTTTGAAGAACATCCTAAAATATCTGCTAAGATTTCAAAATGGTCTATGTCAAAGTTAAATATAACAGACATGGTAAACTTGCATACATCATTACTTCCCTTCATTCTTCAAGCTATCAGAAACTCCAAACACATAAAAAAAAAACTTGATATACAACTGAATAAACATGTAGAAAGTACAGCAAGGCTAGTTTCTTTGGCTTTAGCTGTTGCCCTGCTCTTTCTTCTCTGAAGAGCCTTGAAACATCTGGGACTGAGCCGGCTATAGTGGCTCATGCCTGTAATCCCAGCATTTTGGGAGGCCAAGGCAGGAAGACCCCTTGAGCCCAGGAGTCTGAGATGAGCCTGGGCAACATAGTGAGACCCCATCTTTACCAAAAAAAGAGCAAAACTAACCAAGTGTGGTGGTATCCACCTATAATCCCAGCTACTCCCAAGGCTGAGGTGGGAGGATCGCTTGAACCCAAAAGGTTGAGGCTGCAGTGAGCCGAGATCACGCCACTGCACTCCAGCCTGGGTGACAGAGTGAGACCCTGGCTCAAAAAAAAAAAAAAAAAAAAAAATGAAACATCTAAGACTGGTCCTGGAGTTGCAGATGCCAACCATGACCCACCTCCTACTACCCTCTCCTCCCTCACTCCACCCAACCTCTCCCCAGCAACTTCCTCCTATAAGTGCACCAGGGTCTTTGCATTTGCTATTCCTTCTGCCAGGTACACTCTTCCCTTGACACCCTTACAGCTCCCTCACAGCCTTCCGGCCATTTTCCAAAGTGAGTTTCTCAGGGACGCCCTTCCTGACAACTCCATGAAGAATGTAAAGCCTCCCTCAATACCTCCTATCTCCTTTTCCTGCTTTAATGTGTTCTCCTTAGCAACTATTACTATGTAACATACTATTTAGACTAAACATTTTGCTTACTGTCTCCACTAAAATGCAACCTCTATGATTGTGAAAGCAGGGATTTGTGTCTGATTTGCTCATTACTGCATTTTCACTGCTTAAGAGATTACGGGCATATAGTATGTGCTCAATAAATATTTACTGAACAAATGAATGAATCTACATAATGACTATTCTTAGGATGGTCTCCCGACTGCCTTCTTGATGAACTGTAGTTTGCTAACTCCACCTTGAAGGCTCTTTGCCTAGTCAAACATTCTTAACGTACCTCCATCCCCTCCTCTTCTATAATAGTTTTCTTCTTTCCTGCCTTGACTGTTTTAGGTCTTATTAAAATGGACTTTTATAAGCAATCTGAAATAACTTGTAAAAGTAAGCAAAATGTAAACAAATCAATAAGCAGAAGCAAGATTTTAGTTGCCATGAAAGGTTTTCTCTCAGTTTTGCATGTTTCTGCTATCCTTGAATCATATTACTCTAAGATCATGGAAAGGAGGCCAATACTTAACTGATTTAGAAAGCAGCCCATTTGTATATATGTTTGCATATATACAGAAAAGAGAACAAATTATTAATACATAGGTGTATTAAATTGTTTCTATTTCTAAAGGAGATTCAAGAAGGTGGTGTTTTAAAGTTTTATAAAGTCTTATAGAGTTGGCTGGTTATTTAAAAGTTATAGAGCACATTCCGTCCTATCAACTTTAAAATAGCCAAAGTTAACTGTTGATGATACTTTGCAATTACCAAATTTATATTTCAAGAAAAAAAGCTCTACATGATCTATGACAGCATTCATTTAGGAAAAAAAAAATCCTATATTCAGACCTTAAAAGCAAAGCATTCAAACAAATGAAAATACTTTTAAAAAGTTTGAAAGCAAAATAAAGGCCAGACTATACCAGTTATAAGAAAGTGTTATAATATTGCTACAACAAATAAAACAGCAGCTGTGGCACAAAAATAGACATGCAGATAAATGAAAAATAATGCCTGGAGGAAGAAAAAAAAAATCCCTACTATATAGGAAAGGTCAAATGTATGGAAAAGAAAGGTTGAGTGGGCAAAATTCCAGGCTCTCTTATCCTCAAAACCATTCCCAACCCTAAGCCATCTCAGCACTAATGAGATCCAGGTTGTTGAGCCATACAAACTGGCCCTCTGTCTTAACTATAGCCAACTACCACATAATAAGAAAAAAACTATTCTCAATAAATGGGGCTACTGAAATTGACGATTTGGGGTAATAAAAACTATTTAGATCTTATTCTACACCATATGTCAAAATATTCCAGATGGACAGAGCTGAGCTCCACCTTCAGTTTGGGGTGTGGTGCTCCTGTCCAGGCAGGGAAGGAGAGGTGAGAAAAGTGCCTGTTTGGAGGCTGAGCCAGACTGGGTGTGCTGAGGTGGTGTCCTGGCCTGTCCCAGGAGGTCTGGAGTGGCCAGTTTGCAGGGGGAGGCAAGGGTGTCACTGTGGTTTCCACTTACCATTTTTTAAACTGCCTAGACCAAACTGTTTTGGAAAAAGATGCTTACACCAACCATAATTATGCATTTTATGGTATTTTTTAGCCCTCTGAAAAGGGAATCCTCCCTAAACCTCTAAATCTAAAAATCTAAGTTTGTTTTGTTTCTACATTCCCATTTCCAAATATAATCATGGAAGCAAATTAAGCACTGAGGTTCGTCTATAGCTCATTTCTCTTCTCACAATGAACATATCTACATCTGCAGAAATTCATCTTTTAATACTCTTCTAGGGGAATTTGTGTTCCCACCTTCCCTAACTGATTGTCTTTAGCTATGGCTATCCTCTCTCAAGACTGATAAGATTTACTGAAGCTGAAACCTCATCTAAACTCTGACAATCCCAGCAACTGGCCCCCAGCCACCTCCACCAGCTAGAGGTTCAACAATACAGATTCTCCTTAATGATCCTACTCTAGTTGACTCCTATCCCAGTAATTAATACATGGCTGTGCTTCAAAGGCTGCATTTTTTTTCTCGCTATAGATAATCATATTCTTAAAAATAGTGTTTTATCCTTAAAAGTAGCCCTCTCATTAAGACTCATTCAGAATTTCTGTGCAATTTGATGTCTCCTTCATTATGAACAATAGACTATCTCACTATAGAACTAGAGTCTCCAAGACAACTTAGTTAAGCTCCCAAACGTCAAATAGTGTTTCCATAATAATACATTCATCCCAATGCAATCAGCACAACTGAACACTCCACAAAAGCTGTAAGTGGTGTGTACATATGGAGAGATAAACAAGTTGTTAACTCAGCTTATTAGGTCCTTGATATCTATGAAAAATAAGTTTTAACCTTGATACAAGTCAGTGGATGTGAGAATACTTAAAAATGCATCAGTTGCAGTACTCCATTATCTTAATGGTACAATCAGCAGTAACTATGAAAGCAAAGTAAGGATATGTTGCACAACAAATAAGGCATGAAATTATACTTTTGTGATTTACAAAACCATAGGTTTGTGATTATTCACTTATAAACTTTTCTTAGGGTAATGATGTGTGTTGGAATATTTATCATACTGAAGTCAAAAGACTCCTAGAAAAAATACTGTTAACAAGCACCATCTATTGTGTCTCTGAGCAATAGACTTAACCAATTTTAAATTGCTTAATAGACTTAACCAATTTTAAGCTGAGGTGGGACGACTGCTTGAGCCCAGGGGGTTGAGGCTGCAGTGAGCCGTGACTGTGCCACCGGGTGGGCTGTGATTGTGCCACTGCACTCCAGCCTGGGCAACAGAGGGAGGGAGGGAGGGAGGGAATGCAGGTTCCCATTCAGTTTTGAATGTGGCCACATCTGTGAAGTGATGCCTTTCCTGACCCTTCCAGGATGAAAGCATCACTCCCTCTTCTTTCCCCAATCTTTGGTACCCTTATAACGGCACCTAACACACTGAAGTATATCCATGTTTGTTTCCTCTACTACTGCTCCTTCCTGACCCTTAAGAAACACTGCCATAGAGCCCTACAGCTTGATGGGAGAAGTCCTATCCCTTAGGCATGGAAAGCTATTAAGAATGTGAGAACTGTGTATGAGGAAACTAATTTAATAATTCCTTAGAATGGAACCAGTTGAAAATTTCCAGCTCCACAAACTGAAGTGAAATTTTTTCTCCACTCCTTACTAGTAAATTTACTGTTCTATGTTAAAAGAAAAAAAATAAACCAGCATTTAAATTATGGCAACCTAAAATGTGTCCAGTATCTTAGAATAATTTCCCCACTGACCTATTCCTCTGTAATAGTAAAACATATACACAAATGTTTATAGCTACATTAGTTATAATAGCCGAAAGGTAAAAACAACCCAAATGCCCATCAACTAGATAAATGTATTTAAAAAATATGACCCAGGCGAGGTGGCTCAGGCCTGTAATCCCAGCACTTTAGGAGGCTGAGGCAGGTGGATGACCCAGGAGTTCAAGGCCAACCTGGTGAACATAGTGAGACCCCATCTCTACAAAAATAAAAATAAAAAATTAGCCAGATGTTGTGGTGTACACCTGTAGTCCAAGCTACTCAGGACGGTGAGGAAGGAAGATCACTTGAGCCCAGGAGTTTGAGGCTGCAGTGAGCTATGATCACACCATGGCACTCCAGCCTGGGCAAGAAAGTGAGACCAAATTATTTAAAAAAAAAAAAAAAAAAAAAAAACAGAAGAAGAAGCACTGATGCATAGGCCATGAATAAACTTTGTAAATATTATGCTAAGTAAAAGAAGCCAGAGATGAAAATCACATATTGTAATTGTATGACTCCATGTGTTTTTTTAAAAAGGTCCAGACAGAAAAGCTATCAGTAGTTGCTCACAGCTGGAAGGCAAGGAGGGCACGTAAGTGGGTGATAGCTATAGGATACAAGGATTATTTCTGAAATGATGAAAATGTTCTAAAACCGTGATAATGGTTTTACAACCCTGTGAATATACTCCTGTGAATATACTAAAAACTACTGAATTGTATACTTAAAATGGGTGAATTAGATGGCATATGAATTATATATCAATAAAGGTATTACCCAAGAAAAAGAATACAGTATCTTCATATTCTATATTCTCCTCTCTTAGCTTTACTCAGATTTCACCTCTGTCCAGTCACCTTTCCACATTAGCTCCAGGCAACTCCAAAAGTTATTCTTCCTGCTTCATTCATCCCCCAAATAAATTACATTCACTACCGTGAAGATAACTGGCCAGAAACTCAATTCCTGAAGTTCTGGCAAATGGTTCCTAGACTCCAAATGGAGCAGAATAATTTGCAACTGGGCTTAAACATGGTTGTCTTTTTTAAGGCATCCTCAGTTTTAAACAGCAAACTTTTAGTGAGCTTATACCATATTGATTTAGTTTCTGTTTTTACATATGCTGAAGGAACTGCTTGTTTATTATGCAAGTTTCATAACCACAACAGTCATAAAATTCATTAGAAACAATTCCATTGAGCATCAGGAGAGAGATGAAGAAATGCCTAGTGGTGATATATAAGCTAAAGTGGAGGGCATTACCCTTTCTCCCACAATGCCATCAAATGCCCCCTATTGAGCCACCCCAAGTAACATACAAGATAAAAATATACGAGCTTGCTATCAAAATGAAACGCCAAGACAAGCCATCTCAACTGCCACACAGATTTCCCTTCTGTGCTGTCCTATATAAAGATTTTGAGTGCCACTGCAAAGGACCTAACATTGGTTTGCCTTAGGGAAAAAAAATTCTTTCTTTAGTTTTGTTTTTTTCTTTCATTTGTTTACATCTTAACATTTTCTGAATTGCTTCTGATAACCTTATTCAAGCTACAGTGAACCTAAATAACCTTCTTATCAAGGTTGCAGAAGGGAGATGGCGGCTCAGTAATGAAGACCCAAAAAAAGAAAAAAAAAAAAAAAAGTCATCTCCTGAGAGGAAGAATCCATGGCTTCTAAGGATTACTTGATCTCAAATTCAGTATGGTGGAAATCCTGAACGCTGGAAATAGGTGTGCTGACAATCTGCACGATCATCACAACTTCCTACCTGACTGAACAGACACAGAGAGCACCATCTGGGTGGGAAACGGGAGCCATCTAACTAGCCATTCTAGGAGAGCCTGGGCACCAAACTTACAATGATGAAAACATCCAGCTGGCAACTTGCTAAACAGAGAGCTCATCCACATAAAAACCTCCCCTATTCTTTATTTTTTTTCCTCAGCAATTTTACTGTAAAGCCCACCAGCTTTTGTTCTTAAGAAAGTTAATGCTGGAATGAGTTAAGACTTTGGGGGACTATTAAGAAGGGATGACTGTATTTTGAGATGTGAGGAGGATATGAGATTTGGGGAGGGCAAGGGTAGAATGATATGATTTGGATATCTGTCCCACCCGAATTTCATGTTGAAATGTAAGACTCAGTGTTGGAGGCTGGGCCTGTGGGAGGAGGTCTTTGGGTCGTGGGGTGGATTCCTTATGTTTTGGTGCTGTCCTCATGACAGTGAGTTCTCACAGGATCTGGTTGTTTAAGGGTGCAACACCTCCCATCACTCTCTCTTGCTCCTGCTCTTGCCAAGTGATGTGTCTGCTCCTGCTCCCACTTTGCCTTCTGCCATGAATAAAAGTTCCCTGAGGCCTCCCCAGAAGCCAAGGAGATGCTGGCATCATGCTCATACAGCCTGCAAAATCGTGAGCCAATTAAACCTCTTTTCTTTATAAATGACTCAGTCTCAGGTATTCCTTCATAGCAATGCAAGAATAGTCTAACACAAAGCCTCAAACAGAAGGTATGAAATTGTAGAAAGACTCCACTAAGGATAAAGAAATCAAGATTATAGTTTCAGTCCTATGTGACTTTGGGCACATTCTTTAGCCTATCTGGGCTACAATACCTTCTCCATGAAATAAATTAGTTGAACTAAATGATCCCAAGTCTACAGAGTTAAGTCAACTTAAAGCACAATACCATACTGGAAACTCATTCGAAAATACACTGAATAAAATAAGGTTCTAAAAAACTTAATGCCACTTCCCAAATTATATAACCTGCTATACCTACTTCCTACAGCCTCTGCATAACTAGTAGAAAAGTGCCATGGTATAGTCATACCAATGGTAGAGTGTAACAACACATCCAACTACTATAAAATAGTGAAAATAACTCCCACAGGCTACTGTGGAAAAATCAGTTTTGTTGTTTACAGAAAAACCAACTAAATGCAAATTTATCTTCCAATCCCAAATCAGAATTTATCTTTTTTGAGGACTTTTTCCAGTTCCTTAAACCCTCCTCAATAGTTACCCACTCCTGCCTCTGTGCTGTCAATCTATTCTATATCAATTCTTGCATTTGTCATTTATTCATTTACTCATGTCTGTCTGTCTCACTTTTAGGTTGTCAAGTCCACAAAAGCAGAAAATATCTTCTTATATCTTGTGTTCTCAGTTCCAACCACTAGATCTGTATAACAGTCACAACTATTTCAGCTGCAAACCTAAAAAGGAATGTACAGGCTCATGTATCTAAAAGGTCCAGAAACAGTCTAAGCTTCAGGCACAGCTAGATCCAGCTGTTTAATTGATAGTTAAGAATCTGTCTCTCTCCATCTCTT
This sequence comes from Pan paniscus, assembly GCF_029289425.2. Taxonomy (NCBI): domain Eukaryota; kingdom Metazoa; phylum Chordata; class Mammalia; order Primates; family Hominidae; genus Pan; species Pan paniscus. The sequence goes on along the minus strand of NC_073255.2, from coordinate 108,570,364 downwards.
GGCTCACGTTTCTTCATGTTGGTTTTATAAATAGACACCACTTTCTGGTGGTAAGGCAGCAATATTCCAGGCTACAGCAGTTTTCTTTCTCACTAATTATAGGTATCTCTCTCATGACCCTTTTTGGGTCTGTGTACATCTCTGAAACAACCACTGTAGCTCCAGAGACACAATCCTCATTGGCCAAATCACTGCAATTTGCCCACTCCTTGAGCAAGGTCAGTCTGTAGACTAACCTGTGGGTAGGGAGTTTCACAAAGAGCAAACGAAGTCCCACGTCCAGAAAAATAGAGGGGGCACAGAAGGCAGAAACAGCAGATGTCCATTACAACTTGGTTGTTTGCTTAATTGAATGTAATTATGTTTGTAATAGAGACTTTGTCCTTTCATAGACTCTGATTGCACTACTACCTACTACGCAAACAGATTCTAATAAATTATGTCATGGTTAGTTAAGAATGGAGAAGGAGGAGCTGGGATAGCAGATGAGGTACACAAGTGGATGCAGGCAAAGAGAAAACAGCAATCTTTCTAGATCACCCTGAAAACTGAAGCTAAAATTCTAGTTTTAAGTGTGTGAGGCCAGGCACACTGGCTCATGCCTGTAATCCTAGGCATGGGAGGCCAAGCAGCAGGGATCATTTGAGTCCAGTGTGGGCAACACGGTGAGACCCTGTCTCTAATAAAAATTGTAAAAAAAAATAAATAAACAAACAAAAAAAAAGCCAGGCACGGTGGCACGCATCTGTGGTCCTAGCTACTCAGGAGACTGAGGCATGAAGATTGCTTGGGCCCAGAAGACCAAGGCTGCAGTAAGCCATGATCACACCATTGCACTCCAGTCTGGGCAACAGAACAAGGCCCCAGTTGAAAAAAAAAAAAAAAAAAAAAGAATGTGAGTCCTTCCTTACACCATATAAAAAAATTAACTCAAATAAAGACCTAAATGTAAGACCTAAAACTATAAAACTCTCAGAAGAAAATAAAGAGATAAATCTATCTGATCTCAGATTAGACAACAATTTAGATTAGACACGAAAAATACAAACAAAAGAAAAAATAGACGAATTGGACATAATCAAAATTTAACACTTTTGTACTTCAAAGTATAACATTAAGAAAATGAAAAGACAACCCAAAGAGAAATATTTGCAACTCATTTATCTGATATGGGACTAACAACCAGAATCTATAAAGAATTTTCACAACTCAGTAGTAAAAAGACAAATAACCTACTTAAAAACTAGGCTAGGATTTGAACAGACATTTCTCCAAAGAAGATATGCAAATAGCTAATACCCCAATGAAAAAGTGCTTAACATCATTAGTCAGTAGGGAAACACAAATAAAAATCACAAAGACGTGTCACTTCACATCCACTGAGATGGCCAAAATCAAACAGACAACAGGTATTGGTAAGGATATGGAGAAACTGGAAACCTTGTAAGTTGCTGGTAGAAATGTAACATGTTGCAATCACTTTGGAAAATGATTGTGCAGTTCCTCAAAAAGTTATACGTATAGTTACTATACGACCTAGCAAACCCACTAAGAAAAATTAAAACGTACATCAACATGAAAACTTGTATATGAATTTCCTAACAATATTATTCATAATAGCCAAAAAGTGGAAACAACCCAAATGTCCGTCAACTAATGGATGGATAAACAAAATGTGATCTATCCCTACCACGGAATATAAAGCTATAAAAAGAAAGTACTGGCTGGGCACGGTGGCTCACTCCTGTAATCCCAGCACTTCGGGAGGCAGAGGCGGGCGGATCACAAGGTCAGGAGATTGAGACCATCATGGCTAACACAGTGAAACCCCGTCTCCAATAAAAATACAAAAAATTAGCCGGGCGTGGTGGCGGGCGCCTATAGTCCCAGCTACTCAGGAGGTTGAGGCAGGAGAATGGTGTGAACCCAGGAGGCGGAGCTTGCAGTGAGCAGAGATCGCGCCACTGTACTCCAACCTGGGTGACAGCAAGACTCCGTCTCAAAAAAAAAAAAAAAAAAAGTACGGATACATGCTACAACATGGATGAAACTTGAAAACATTAAACTAAATGAAAGAGGCCAGTAAAGAAAAACCACATAGTGTCCAGAAGAGGCAAAATCCAAATGCAGAAACTATGTTAGTGGAGGGAGAAAAAAATGGGGAGTGACTGCTAATGAGTACAGGTAACTTTTAGGATAATAAAAATGTTCTGGAATTAGTGGTGATGGCTGTACAACTTTGTGAATACACTAAAAGCCCAATTGTGCATTAAAAGAATAAATTTCATGGTATATTATTTCTATCTCAATTTTTTAACTCGAATACAGGCTGGGTATTAGCCAAGGAATTGCTATAATTTGGTAGGTGCAAAACTACTATTGAGGTCATACCAGGCAATGTCCCCTTTTATAAAGATGAACAATGATGACTATAAGAGTGAAATGACATGATTTCTTGGCTATGCTTTAAAACAGTTCAGCATCACATGTACCCCAAAATTATTTATACCTATTATGTGCAACTATCATATATCAATCAATAAGTATATAAATAAATAAAAATAAAATAGTTCAGCAAGAAAAAGATGATAAAGGATATGGCAAAACCTTGCTAAGGGTTGAATCTGGGTAATAGGCATATGCAGATTCATTGTCCTCTTCTCTCTACATTTGCATGTGTTTGAAAATTTTCAAATAAAAAATTATTGAAAGAGATTGCGATACAAAATGTGCATTTCTTGTGTTTGGACTATGTGGCAATCAGGACAGCAATGGCTTTAATGACTCTCCACTGAAAATGAAGTAAATATTGAAATACTGAAACGATGTCATGGAATCCATTCAAAGAGGAACAAAACCTGCCTGGTGTTTCCATTACTTTCAGGACCTTCCTTCCTAAGATACCGCCTCTTCTTAACCAAAACCATGTTTTAAGGCAACATTTTCCCAAACTATGTTCCGTGAAATAACAGACATTTCTCAAGATATTGACAGATATCTTCAAACCAAAGTGTTCCACGGTCAAATAAATTTGAGAGGTACTGCATCAAAGTTAAAGTATTTGCTACACTAATTCTCAAAGCTGTTAATATGCCCACATGTGCAACAAGTCATCCAAAAAGGGCTATAGTACGTCTCATTCGGGAAACTGGTGTGAATCCACTTATTTCTACAGCATACCTACTTGTGAAGTACTTCATGGAAAGCCGCAGCGTCACAACCCTGGCAGAGAATCAGAATCACTTCCACAGCCTGATAAAAAATAAAATTTTTGTATATTTCTTAACATTAACCCTGATCCAGAGTTTATGAAATACTGTCTTAAAGTTTTTGCTTAAGAAAAGATATCTGAGCTGGGCCTGGAAACAAAACAAGAAGTTAACCAAGCAACGTTGTATTCAAGGCAATAAGAATAGCAGGTACAGGGATGCAAACACAAAAGGTCCCATGAAGCACTTGGAAACCAAGAGTAACCACCTATTCCTGGGCAATGGAAGTACATCAGAGGACGAGGGCTGGCAGAAGATGAGGCTGCAGGGGAAGGCAGGGACTAGGCAGGGAACTCTGCTGGGCTACTGAGTTGGATGTGAGAGCAGTGGAAAAGGCCACTGAAGGACTAAACAGAGTGCTATGGTCACACCTATAGTTCCTTTTGGTGTCCCAAAATAGGTGTACATCCATCCTGAAGCATGATGATTTTATCGAGATAAGTCCTGTGTCTATATCAGAACTGATTTGCTAAATGAAGCAACTTCCCAGTCTACATTTGTAATTACTCAAACTTCAGCCAAGGTATAATTCACTTATGGAATACTACTACTCCTCTAACTATTGCTATTAGGGGCTGCAAATGCAGAAATTTTTAAATGTGTAGTTCTCCTGTATTACATACACTAGAAAATTCCTTTCCAAAATCTTCTTTTTCCCTGATGCCTGAATTTCTAGAAAGGAGAGAAGACTTCAGGGATCTGCTACCACCTGAAAGAACTTCCCCTCATTACTTAAAAGCTACTCTATCATCATTTCTCCTATTGCACTTTCAATTAATAACCCGGACTGAAACTGAGGTTAAAAACTGTACCCTCACAGCCTTACTGGGGATTTGCTTTTTAATTGGTTTGTTTGCTATCCATTGCATATTTTCCTGCTTTCTGCTAAACTCCTCAAGGGCAAAAAACAACTGTGTATCATTCACCACTATATTCACAGAAACCAGCACAGTACCTGCCATAGAGGGCAAAATAACTAAAGAATGAATGAGTGCTTTTTATTTTTTATGTTTTTATTATTTATTTATTTATTTATTTATTTATGAGACAGAGTCTCACTCTGTTGCCGGGCTGGAGTACAGTGGCACAATCTCAGCTCACTGCAACCTTCGCCTCCTGGGTTCAAGCAACTCTCCTGCCTCAGCCTCCCAAGTAGCTGGGACTACAGGCACCCGCCACTATGCCCAGCTAATTTTTTAAATTTATTTTTAGTAGAGACTGGATTTCACCATGTTGGCCAGGCTGGTCTCGAACTCCTGACCCAGTCATTCACCCGCCTCAGCCTCCCAAAGTGCTGAGATTACGGGTGTGAGCCACCTTGCCTGGCCGAATGAGTGCTTTTTAAATACTATTAGCAAAAACATGATTTTTTTAAAAATTTTATTATTATTATACTTTAAGTTTTACGGTAGATGTGCACAATCTGCAGGTTTGTTACATATGTATACACCTGCCATGTTGGTGTGCCGCACCCATTAACTCGTCATTTAGCATTAGGTATATCTCCTAATGCTATCCCTCCCCCTTCTCCCGACCCCACAACAGTCCCCAGAGTGTGATGTTCCCCTTCCTGTGTCCATGTGTTCTCATTGTTCGATTCCCACCTATGAGTGAGAACATGCGGTGTTTGGTTTTTTGTCCTTGTGATAGTTTGCTGAGAATGATGGTTTCCAGTTTCATCCATGTCCCTACAAAGGACATGAACTCATCATTTTTTATGGCTGCATAGTATTCCATGGTGTATATGTGCCATATTTTCTTAATCCAGTCTATCGTTGTTGGACATTTAGGTTGGTTCCAAGTCTTTGCTATTGTGAATAGTGCCGCTATAAACATATGTGTCCATGTGTCTTTATGGTAGCATGATTTATAATCCTTTGGGTATATACCCAGTAATGGGATGGCTGGGTCAAATGGTATTTCTAGTTCTAGATCCCTGAGGAATCGCCACACTGACTTCCACAATGGTTGAACTAGTTTACAGTCCCACCAACAGTGTAAAAGTGTTCCTATTTCTCCACATCCTCTCCAGCACCTGTTGTTTCCTGACTTTTTAATGATTGCCTTTCTAACTGGTGTGAGATGGTATCTCATTGTGGTTTTGATTTGCATTTCTCTGATGGCCAGTGATGATGAGCATTTTTTCATGTGTTTTTTGGCTGCATAAATGTCCTCTTTTGAGAAGTGTCTGTTCATATCCTTTGCCCACTTTTTGATGGGGTTGTTTTTTTCCTGTAAATTTGTTTGAGTTCTTTGCAGATTCTGGATATTAGCCCTTTGTCAGATGAGTAGGTTGCAAAAATTTTCTCCCATTCTGTAGGTTGCCTGTTCACTCTGATGGTAGTTTCTTTTGCTGTGCAGAAGCTCTTTAGTTTAATTGCAAAAACATGATTTTTAAGCAACACTCAGAAAAAAAAAATCAATTTGGAAAGTTTTTAAGGAAAATATAAAATATGTGAAAAGTGTAAAATTTAGTTACAGAAAATGTATTAGAAAATATTACTTTCAGATTTATAGTGTAATTAATTTTCACTGGAAACTCAGTATTTTTTGCAAAGCAATTCCTATTTTCCAAAGTAAAGGTACTATTAAAATGCAAACATTATCGAGGAGCTCTTGAACCATTAAAAGGAAGAAAAATCTGTTTTTGTTTTATTAAAACCAAAGGTGACTGAAGGTTGCAATGAATTTTGAGAGAGACACTAAATAGAAGAGTATGACCAAAATATTGAAGCAGAAATTTTGCTAGTAACAATTCAGTGCATGGGAATATTTCTAGTTTCTCACACTAGAAAAATGGAGACAAGAAAACAATGGTTTCTCCTCAGAGCTCAAAGGCATAAACTAACACACTGAAGGAGGGGAAGAACTGGAGAATGCAGGTTGTGAACACACTGGCAGGAGCCCCACTCTCCCTGCTCACTGTGATATAAGACTCATCCATTAACATCAGCAGTTCCTTACTAAGTATCTACGACACCCTCCGTATGAAAGACAGGGTGATCCAAGATAAATAAATCTTAACGTTTTCCCAACCACTCAATTTCTGAGAGAGAGTGTGAATATGTAATAAACAATTTTAAATAGTTCAAAGCAATACACAGGAAGTGAAGTGTAATTTTTTATATGGAGAGAGATTTCCCAAAGTTGGTAAGAAAGAAGGGGGTGGCCTACATGGAGGTAACAGAACTCTACGTGTGTGTGTGTGTGTGTGTGTGTGTGTGTGTGTGTATGTGTTCCCATCTTAGTTCCAATCACCCCAAAGTGTGTGTAGACATTCCACTCAACGCAAAGGGAACAACAACAACAAAAAATACTTGTGTGCTACAGCTAGGTTTCACATCCGTTTCCCCTAGCCTTCACAGTAAAGTACATGCTCACATCTCCACTTTACAGATGAGTAAACTGAACAGGGGCATGAGGTGATCAGGTTGCATAGCTAGAAAGTGGAGGAGCCCAGATTCAAACCCATGTTTATCTGGTACCAAAGTCTCTGCTCTTTTCATACTTGAGTTCTTCTTGAGAAAAAGCAATACAAGCAAGATGATGAAACCTTTCTACAAATATTTCCTCTCTTATAAATGAGCTATAAAAAATTAAAAGGCAACTTCCAGCTCATAATCCTAACAGCTCATGGTGCATAGCACCTTCCCTGTGCCAAGCACTGTTACAAGTACAAGTGTGAACTCATAGCATCCTTGCATTTCTATGAGGAAGTAAATGTGATTTTACAAAGGAGGAAAGTGAAGCACAGAGAGGTTAACTAACTACCCAAGGTTATTCCTCTTAACAGAGGAATTATTCCATAAGCATTATTCCACTATCATGCCAATGAAGTATTCAAATGAAAATCACCCCAAAGGCAACAGATTCTTTAAATATCCCCATTTAAATGTCCCCATCTCTGGCTTTGCCAAGGGCACTTTCCTCAGGGGAGAAAATCAAGAGAGCAAGAGAGCAAAGCAGGACTTGTATTTCACTGGCACAGCATAACCTGGGTGCTGGTTCACTTCTTATCACCCATGGGCTCTGTGACTTCCCACAAGTTACTTAGCTTCTCAGGGCCTTAGACTCTGTCACCTGTAAAATGAGGAGCTCATGATAAATGATACCAGAACTTCTTTCAGTTCTAAATGCCTGTGGTTTAAACTGATGGACTTGTTGTATACCAATTCTCCTAACATGTGAAAGTGTTCCTCAAAGTATTGACAAAGTTGTTTAAAATAAAGCACACAAATGCTTTATTTCTCCAAACATGTGAAAGTGTTCCTCAAAGTATTGACAAAGTTGTTTAAAATAAAGCACACAAATGCTTTTTCCAAAGTGAAGTGACCTCATGGAGGGACGTGCCAATTTTTCTTACTCCTTTGTTGAAATATAATTGTTTTTACTCCCTGGAAGGACTCTGAAGCTCCTGCCAGACAAGCTCTAGCAAGCAGCATATTTAATGCTTTTGTAATGCAGGGAGTTCTTTGACTACCACTAGGCAGCTGTTACAGTTGCTCCAGACCCTTGCTACATGGGTAGGGCACTGTATGAATTGAGCCAGCCTTGCTGTATGAGATAGAGCAACTTTTGCACACAAGCCTCAATACATTTATAACCTCCTAGACCTTCAAGTGACAACAGAAGAATCAGTCCTAGCAACAGTGGCTGTAATAACACAAGCCAGGCTTAAAAGTGAAGAATGCTTAGTGAGGTCCCAGCACACAAGGATTAGAAACCCGTTAAAAACTAGTCACCAGATGACCTACAGTGACAAGGCATGTCATAATAATCTTGATGATAACACTGAGAATTTGGGTTAATGCCACCAGACACAGAAGGCATGTGGTTAAATACAGGGTTATCTAAATATGTAGACTTAAAGACCATATCCAGTCACTGCCCAATTTCATCACTAAGACTAGCATATATTCCAAAGAACTTGTAACAACAGGTTCTATGAACATAACTAACAAACAATTCGGCACAAGGACCTCCATGTGTGGCCATGTAGATCACGTACTCAAAATTCCAGAGGGTGCAATTTACGTAAGCTGTCTATGAATAGTGTCCCTCAGAGTTGTACACTACAGTGGCCCTGCTCAACACACTTCTAAAATAGAAATGAAGCTAGAAAAAAGGGCAGCAATAGATATTTTGCAAAAGATGTTTTGTTTTGGCTTTTAATTTCAGTTTGAGAAAAAGCATTAGGCAAATTTCAGACTCTCAAGAATTTCCACAGGACTCTTGCAGCAGACATAGAACTCAATTCACCAGTGCCTTAACATTTTGGCAGAAAAGGTTTCAGAATCACTGGGGAATAACCATATGACGAATGTCTGTTCCATCTCTAAAAGCCAAGCAGTCATGGTTGAAGGCAATTCACACAGTGGCTGCACTCTATGGTTTTGTCAGTTTCTACCTCCTGTGACTCAGGAGCCACTGCTTTGCAGTCGGGCCACAAAAAGGTATTCAAGAAACAAGACCATTCCCTCCTGATGGGTCCATTCACCTGAGACATGTGGTCAGTGTATGCATTTCCATGGGAGGGCCAAATAGTCACACTTCACTAAACCAATCCAACCAGGAGAAAGTCATTCGGAACCTAAGGAAAAGTCAGAGCTACAGAGCATGTTATAGAAAATGCTTATTTTTCCACCATTTGAAGAGATTCAAACTAGGTTTCTGAAAGATCATTGAATTGAATAGTTTATAAACAGTAAACTACACAGAAAATATGTACCTATTTGTACTGTATGACACTGATATTGTATGTATATATCAGTACACATTATTTTATCTGTTAGTTCGTCACATTTTGACACCAGAAATTCTCTTTTATCTTCTCACTGCACTTAGCAGGGTGCCAGGAACACAGTAATAATAGTTACCACTTAATGTTACATTTATCAGGTACCGAGTATAGAGCTAAGCATTTTTATATTAATACATTCAATCTCTATAGCAAAGCTAAGAGGTAGGCAATATTATTATTCCCATCTTACAGAGGAAGAAACTGGGGCTGAGAGAAATTAAGTAACTTGCCCAGGTTAGTAAATGGTAGAGCCAATATTTGAGTTAGTAAATAGATACTTGAATTAGTAAATAGATATTTGAGTTAGCCAGTATTTGATTTAGCAAATTGTAGAATTAGTAAATGGTAGAGCCAATATTTGACCCCAGGGGGTGTGATGCTCCAATCTATGCTCTTAGCCATCACACTACTCTTTCTCAACATTCTACACGTTCAATAACTGTTACTAAAATGATTATGCATGGATCCTTCATTACAGAAGCACTGTAAACCATTATCTTCTCCAAAATAGGTCAAACATTTACTTTATATCTATGCCATTAATTTCTCAGAAAATGCTATTTAACTTTAAGCTCAATCCTTATCCATTTCACAATAATTTTCTAATTAGTAGAGTCCAAATTAATAAGGTCGTGCTTTTACTGTTGGAGTCAATCCAAAAAATCTGCACCCATGAGCACGTGCGTGCACACACACACAGAGAGAGAGTGAGTGAGAGAGAGAGAGAGAGAGAGAGAGAGAGAGAAGCATTCCCCGGCTCCAGGATTCCACCCCCTCCAAAAACCCCAGACTGCTGAGCTCTTTCTGAATTACTTGGAACTTTCCCACTGCCCTTTGTACCATTCTTGGACACTTTCCTTCATTTCTACCTTATATCATTATTTGTATAAGCTTGACAAAACAGGGGAAATCAGGAGAATATCAAAAGAATAGACATTTTTATACCAGAATTGCTTTTTCTTTTTTAACCAAAGGTACTGTTTCAGGGTAATATTCTTGCGGGCCAAATTCATCATATCCCTATTTTTAATAAGATCATTCCTGGCAACATTCATGGAATTATTAAACTATGTATATTTTTTAAAAGTAGTTTCAAATTTCTGTCATTTCAGCAAGAAACGTATATTTATTGAACAAAAAGAAGCTGTACTACCTTAAAATTCTGCTGTTTCTTGCAGACAACTCAGCAGGAAGCATATAATCTAACCCTTTGGGGTCTGAACATAATATGAGGCCTGCAAAAATGCTATAAACTTACAGGGATTATTGTCTTGCTTTGGGTTCATCAATTTTCCCCCTGATATCTTTAACACTTACTCAAAGTGCAGACTGTTATTTCAACCAATATTCTACCAACAGTCTGTGGATTCCCATTGTCTAGATTACACTGGGAATGCCACTTTATATATAAAGACCAACCAACGTATAGGTTTTTAGAACAAATGTAAGAAGAAAGACATAAGAGGAAAGACTGTCATGCATTCTTTTAATCCCCAATGTTTTTAACACTATGCCCCAAAATCCAAAAACAAGTATTAGTCATTTTTTAAATGTTTAACCCAGAATTTAGGGAGAGTACTAGACACACTATTGTTCTTTAATTATTATCATCCTGAATCTATACTCCATTGTAACTCTAATTCACTACTAGACAGAAACTACCAGAAGGAATGAAGAACCAATCGCATTTATCAAAAAGAAACTACCCCTGATTCAGAAATGCTAAACATATCATAGTTACCATATGACACATCAATTACACTCTTAGGTATATACCCAAACAAAATGAAACCTTATTTCTCCATAAAAAAACCTATGTATGGGTGTTTATAGCAGCACTATTCACCATAACAAAAAAATGATAACAACCCATATCTCCAGCAACCAAATGAATAAACAAAATGTGGCCTATCCATATGATGGAATATTAGTAAACCATAAAAAGAAAGCACTGATACACGCTACAACAAGGATGTACCTTGAAAACATGTTAAATGAAAGAACACAGTGACAAAAGACTATACAGTGGATGCTAAGATCTGAACATTTATGCTCCTCGCTCCAAAATCCGTATGTTGTAATCTAATCCCCAATATGATGGTATTACGAGGCGGGCCCTGGGGACGTAATTAGATCACGAGGGTGGAGCCCTTATGAATGAGATAAGTGCCCTTATAAAATAGGGCTGAAAAGATCAGAGTATCCCTTCTACCATCTGAGTATACAGTAAGACTTCATAAGTGTGCAACCTAGAAGAGGGCCCTCACCAGAACCATGCTGGCATCCTGATCTTGAACTTTCAGCCTCCAGGACTATGAGAAATAAATTTCTGTTGTTTATAAGTCACCCAGTCTAAGATATTTTGTTACACTAGCCCAAATAGACTAAGATGGTGTGTGATTCCATTTAGGTGAAATCTCTGGAATAGAGAAATCTTTAGAGACAGACAGTAGGTAAGTGGTTGCCAGGGGTTGTGGGAGGAGCAGTGACTGCTAGCAGGCACAGGGTTTCATTTTAGGGTGATGAAAATATTGGGAAACCTCAACCTAATTATAAAAAAAGTCAGACAAATCTAAATTGAGAGGCATTCAACATAATAATTGATCCTACAGTTTGAACAAAAATTAGATCTTATGGCAAAACAGAAGGAGCAAAGATGTGGACTAGCTCTATGACCTTCATCAAGTTACTTAGGCTCACTGGGCCTTGGTCTCCTCATGGTAAAATAGGAGCTTATAGGGTTGTTGCATATAGTAAAAATTAAATATTCTGTGATATCCCTAGCATGAAGTAAACAGATGCCCATTAAATTTTTATTTTTGCTGTCGTTGTTAAGTTGGCCAGGTCATTAAGATAAAGTTTAAGCCTTTGGCAACCAAATGACTCACTTGAGCTGTGCTGTCCAATAGAGTAGCCACTGGCCCATATGTGGTTATTTGAATTCATTAAAATTAAAAATTCGTCCCTCAGACCCATGAGCCACATTTCACATGCTTAAAAATCCTAAGTGTCTAGTGCCTACCACATTCAACAGCATGGATCTAGAAAAATATCAAAAGATTAATTTATGTAGATCTAGAACATCTCTGCCAACACTATGCCAGAAAACTAAAGATACTAAAATTTACTATCACATGCTAAATTTTACATCCAGCTTTAGATTTTTACATCTACTTTAATAAATTTAGCATCAACTATTGAGAGCTCTGTCAAGGCAAAGAAAAGATGGAGAATGAACTAAGTTGATGAATGTCCACTGAAAATATTTGCAAAATATATTTCAAGCAAGGAAACAAAAATAAATCAAACTGTATTCAAAGTCCTTATCACAGTGAATGATTTGGGCTATTCAATAGCCCAAAACCATTTGACCATTTGGGCTATTGAATAGTCCAAACCATTCGCACCTCCAAAATGTAAAACTATGATAGTCTCTTACTATTGAAAAATGAAAGGGAGAAGGAGTTACATAAATGAGAAACAGGAATTTCTAATCAACCAAATGTTTGTGACATCAATTTTTCATCTATAAATTATATTTTTTAGAAAATATTTTTAAATATTTCTCTGCAAGTATTTCCAGTTCACACGATCTTGTTGGTGTCAGCAGAGAGAGGCATAAATCTCAAAAGGCAGTGAGATGTGTCATATTTTAGCCTAAGTCATTTTCTATGAAACAGACTGTGTTTTTCCACTATTGTTAGTTGTGCCTGTTTTTCAGTTACTAAAAAAACTTCATGTTTATGATTTTTATAAATAATTGCAAAAAAACTATAAAGTTGTTTCTCATGTTTATTGTCACATAAGATGCTCTAACTACATGGAGAATAATGCAGACTGGAATGCTTCCATTAAGTGGGCACAACCAGATCAAGAAGCTCTAGACAGTCTTCAGAAAAAAGGAGAAGGCGGGGCATGGTGGCTCACGCCTGTAATCCTAGCACTTTGGGAGACCGAGGCAGGCAGATCACAAGGTCAGAAGTTCAAGACCAGCCTGGCCAATATGGTGAAACTCCATCTCTACTAAAAATACAAAAATTAGCCAGGCGTGGTGGCACGCGCCTGTAGTCCCAGCTACTCAGGAGGCTGAGGCAGAAGAATCGCTTGAACCTGTGAGGCAAAGGTTGCAGTGAGCCGAGATTGCTCCACTGCACTCCAGCCTGGGCGACAGAGCAAGATTCTGTCTCAAAAAAAAAAAAAGAAAGAAAGAAAAAAGGAGAAGCACCAGTCCACTCTAATTTAGGTTAAGGAAGATTCTGGGCTACCATGCATGATGTATTTAGTTTCAGGTATCAAAATAATAATGAGTCCAAATTTATGATGAAATGTTGAATAATAAGTGAAACATTCCCCATTGTAACTCAAATGCTTTCACGTTCAAGATATTAATATACCCCATATAAGGAAGCCAAATGGAGTCCCTGAAAGAAAAGGATGAGCATTTGGCTTTAAAGTGAGTGCACTCTGTTTGCCTTATTCCAGCTGGAATACACAGGTAATTATGCCTGGAAGTCGCAAAAGGTTTCCCCATGGGAGCTGTAAGTGCTTTAAAAACATGGGCTAATCCACCTTTATAACATCCCCAGGCTGCAGAGACAGGCCTCATACTTGGTGAGACACAAAAAAGTTCAAGTGATTTTCCTGAAGTTAGGTTTTCAGATGGGAATTTATATGTTCTGGCTCAACACTGAACCAGAAGATTGAAACAGACCACTAGAAATGAAGGGTGTTTCAGCATGAGTCAAAGTCTCTGATGAAAGGTTGGCAAATTCACAAGATGTCAGACCCCTCGGCAGAATTATTGGTGGCCACAGGAAGTCTTGAAAGAATGGCTCTTTGCTTACTCAAAAGGAAGTAAGAACTATGTTAACAACCAAAGAAGTGTTCATACTCTAGATATGCATTTGTAATGTGTTTAGGTCCTCAATTTGAAATAAAAGTGGTTGAGTACATTGCTCATGTGCAATTATAAAACAGATAACAATTTTATACTTGATTTATGTCAGATATTCAGTTTGTATTTCAACTCTAATTCTCAGATCATACTTAAGTATGTGATTAAGTGATTAATCAAGCCTAAGTATGTCTGGCAAGGAAGTCAGTATCTGCCCTTAACTGTGACTAGTTTAAAGAAACCCCTTTTCAGAAACCACATTTTTCCAGGCTGTTTTTTTTTTTAAACCGATAGACCATCTCGAACTTCACATGCATCTTAAATCCTGGGACACCAGTACAAAATTTACATCCAAACACAATCCTGCACTACATACTTACAGAAGCTTTATTCATAATTGCCAAAACTTGGAAACAATCAAGATAGGTAAATGGAAAAACAAACTATGTTACATCAATGGGTAAATGGAGAAAAAAACTATGGTACATCCATACAATGGAATACCACTCAGTGACAAAATGAAATGAGCTGTCAAGCCATGGAAAGACATAGAGGAACCTTAAGTGTATACTGCTAAGTGAAAGAAGCCAGTTTGAAAAGGCTACAGACTATTTGACTTCAACCATATAACATCTGGAAAAGGCAAAACTATGGAGACAGTAAAAGGATCAGTGGTTGGCAGGAGCTCAGGGCAGAGAAGGAGAAATGAATAACAGGTGAAGCACAGGGAATTTTTTAGGGTACTGAAACTATACTGTGTGATACAGTAATGGTAAATACATGTCATTCATTTGTCAAAACCCAGAGAATGGCACAACACAGAGTGAACCCTAATGTAAACTATGAACTTTAGTTAATAATAGTGAGTCAATCTTGGTTCATGAATTATACTAAATGTACCATATTCATGCAAAATATTAATAACAGGGGAAACTGGAATAGGGAGTGAGAAGTAACATGGGAACTCTGTACTTTCTGTTCAATTTTCCTGTAAACTGAAAGTTGAGCCCCCTCCCACCCAAAAAAAGCCTATTAATTTTTTTTAAAAACTGATAGGCCTTCTCAAACTTTGTATGCATCTTAAATCCTGGAACATCCATCAGGAATTTTATCTGATGGAGAGTTCTTACGGTGAACTTATTTTTTAGTGAAATGATGAGTTCTAAAAAGCAAAGTTTCAGTCACTTTATATTGAAAAAGACTTTACACTCTCCTTGATGTTGTTTCATTAAGCTAAATAAAGAAAATAACTTCAAAATTCTGGCCAAGGGACAAAGTTAATATACATGGTAGAAAGAATTAGCAACTGATTTGTGAATTGTTGTCTGCATTTTCCACTGAGTAATCAGCTAATTTCATTTGCTAGATTCTCTCTCTGTCACTCTGCTTCTCAAGTACATTACTAGTTTTTATTTCCATTATTATTAATTAAATTTTATCCTTTATTATAAATTCCTCAGGGTAGGGACCATGCTTTAGCTATTTCTTATCCTCAAGGTTGAACATACTAAGAAAGGACAGGAGTGGGAAAGGGAAGAAGAAAGGAAGGCATGCCTTACAAGAATTTCTGCATACCAACTATTCACAATAGCAAAGACTTGGAACCAACCCAAATGTCCAACAATGACAGACTGGATTAAGAAAATGTGGCACATATACACCATGGAATACTATGCAGCCATAAAAAAGGATGAGTTCATGTCCTTTGTAGGGACATGGATGAAGTGTGAAACCATCATTCTCAGCAAACTATCGCAAGGACAGAAAACCAAACACCACCTGTTCTCACTCATAGGTGGGAATTGAACAATGAGAACACTTGGACACAGGGTGGGGAACATCACACACTGGGGCCTGTCATCAGGTGGGGGGAGAAGGAGGGATAGCATTAGGAGATATACCTAATGTAAATGACGAGTTAATGGGTGCAGCACACCAACATGGCACATGTATACATATGTAACAAACCTGCACATTGTGCACATGTACCCTAGAACTTAAAGTATAATAAAAATAAATAAATAAATAAAAGAATTTCTGCATACCAATCTGCCTCAGCAGGAAATCCATAAAACACTCAAATTGGGCATGATGCATTCAAATGGAGTTTGATCAAGGGACAACTTTTAAAGTCATAATCAGGGTTAGTGTTCATGACAAGGAATGGTTACCCCTCTCGGTGCTGGAAAGGTCAAGGAGTGGTTCCTAGGATCCAGAGAAAGGAGGAAAAGTGGGAAAGGATAGAAGGAGACACAGAGAGATGGAGCCAACAGGTGCGAATCTAATGGAGAAGAGCTAGGGGAATAATAAATCTGATTATATAGCTGTTAATAGACTGAAAAAAATTAAAACGGGTCACAGAGGTAATTCCAATATTAGTAACTATTAGAAGCAACTACTAGCCTTAGAGCTGAAGAAACAGAGGGGGGTTGTGGAGTTACCAGAATCTGGGTGCTCAAAGGAGGGATTGGCTCTAGAAGCCTAAGTGGGGCTGGGGGAGTGGGAGGTGTACAGTGTATAAGTACACCTAATCAAGGGGTACTTAAGAGGCAGGAGCTGGTACAGCCAAAATTATATACACCCAACATCATTCTCAGTCTACCCTCAGATCTCCTGAGTTCTTCACATTGGTCAAACCTGGCTAGAACCAAAGGGCAAGAGTGTTCACTGGTGTAACCCACACAGGTCAGCCACCTAGGGTGCAGAGCAGGATGGAAAAGAAATTCAGGGGAGCAAATACAAGATATCTAGCATATTTGAAAACACACATGCAAACAAGCAAAGACACAGCTGTATGCAACCTTCACTTCTATCTATTATGATCATTAGAGTCAGGCCAACCTAAGGTTTAAATCCTAACTTCCGTCACTTTGTAGATGTGTGTCTTTGGGCAAATGATTTAACCTTTAAGCCTCAGGTTTATCACTTACAAATTACAACTAACTAGAGTAACTATTTCAGAATTGTAAGAATTAAAGAAGACAACATAAATAAAGTGCTCAGTGCCTGTGTACAGGAAGTACCATTATTATCTGCCCCACAACACATACTTAAATACAGTTTCTAGCACATCGTCTCACACTTGTTTTGGTCCCTTCACTATTTAATGTACGTTTTCTATATCCCAAGTACAGAG
This sequence comes from Pan paniscus, assembly GCF_029289425.2. NCBI lineage: Eukaryota > Metazoa > Chordata > Mammalia > Primates > Hominidae > Pan > Pan paniscus. The sequence goes on along the minus strand of NC_073255.2, from coordinate 108,553,265 downwards.
CAAAGTCTTTCAAGGCAGGCAAGAGCTGAGTCATTTTACTCCTCTGCTATCCCTCAATGCACCTACCTGATATAGAGCTGTGTAAACATGACAACACAATAAATGTTTACTAAAGAAACAAAGTAACTCCTCTAATAAAAGTAGAAAGGCGTAACGAATTTATTAACCTGAAGAACAGAAGTACCATTAATTAAATCACTAGCTATTTTCCTCTGGTCTATAAAATGTTCATTTGATTCATAAGTTGATATAATTATGCTTCCTCATGCAGGAGGTTCTCCTTATGTAAAATTCAAGTAATTCAGCAGATATACCTTCTCAGCAAGTACTTCAAATTTTAATATACACAAACTATCAGTCACTCCAATTGGGGATAATAATAAAATGAGGGAATTAGGGTTTGGAAATAGAAAAGGGAAACAAAGCAGATGACAGAGCAGTAGTAAAAGTCTTGGGAAAAATAAAGAAAGATGAGGGGAAGTAAGTGCTGGTCCTGCAAGTGCCCACTGGTGAGCAGTGTCTGTGAGGATGGAGGCCACTGGGAAGTGTGTAAAGGAGGCTCAAAAAGCAGGCACTCAGGCAAGCAGGAACTGGTAAAGCCAAAATTATACAGTGTATGCTCCTTTGTACTGGAAAATACATAGGAATAAGTACTTGTATTAAACAGACTGAACCAAACTACTCAACATCCCAGATAACCTGGATGTCTAGGACCACTGTGGACTAAGGAATTAGGATCCTGGAGGCCTGTTCTAAGAGGCCAGATCCATAAAGTCAATGGCTATGAGCATTAAAAAAATGGAAAAAAAAATCACTAAACATTTGAACAAAGGACCAGATGGAGAAGACAGTGGCCTCTTGGTATGACTGTCACCTGGCAAGAAAGAAAAATTAACTACAAACATGTCACTGTAATTGTGAGGGGTGACATATCCAGAAACCTTAATAACTGTTCCACTCAATGGAAAGCAGAAACCTCACACATTATGTATTTTAAATGGAAGGAATTTAATACAGGAAGCTGATTATACAGGTGTTAAGAGACTTAAAAAAATAAAAAGGGGTCACAGAGGCAACCCCAATATTAGTAACTGCTAGAAGCAGAAACCAACCTTAGGGGTGAAGAAACACAAAGGGAGATGTGGAGTTACCAGAATCTGGGTGCTCAAAGGAGGGATCGGTATTAGAACTTTAAGTGGAGCTGGGGGAATGGGGGGTGGGGCACACAGTGTAATTGCCACTTAGATCTTGGTTAGGGGCCATAGTAAAGTTGGCACAGGGAGTTCCTAAAGAAACTATAGGCTAGACAAATCATGAGTGAACTCCCATTCACAATTGCTTCAAAGAGAATAAAATACCTAGGAATCCAACTTACAAGTGATGTGAAGGACCTCTTCAAGGAGAACTACAAACCACTGCTCAATGAAACAAAAGAGGACACAAACAAATGGAAGAACATTCCATGCTCATGGATAGGAAGAATCAGTATTGTGAAAATGGCCATACTGCCCAAGGTAATTTATAGATTCAATGCCATCCCCATCAAGCTACCAAAGACTTTCTTCACAGAATTGGAAAAAACTACTTTAAATTGCATATGGAACCAAAAAAGAGCCCGCATTGCCAAGACAATCCTAAGCCAAAAGAACAAAGCTGGAGGCATCACAATACCTGACTTCAAACTATACTACAAGGCTACAGTAACAAAACAGCATAGCAGTGGTAACAAAACAGATATATAGACTAATGGAACACAACAGAGGCCTCAGAAATAACACCACACATCTACAACAATTTGATCTTTGACAAACCTGACAAAAATAAGCAATGGGGAAAGGATTCCCTATTTAATAAATGGTGCTGGGAAAACTGGCTAGCCATATGTAGAAAGCTGAAACTGGATCCCTTCCTTACACCTTACACAAAAATTAATTCAAGATGGATTAAAGACTTAAATGTTAGACCTAAAACCATAAAAACCCTAGAAGAAAACCTAGGCAATACCATTCAGGACGTAGGCCTAGGCAAAGACTTCATGACTAAAACACCAAAGCAATGGCAACAAAAGCCAAAATTGACAAATGGGATCTAATTAAACTAAAGAGCTTCTGCACAGCAAAAGAAACTACCATCAGAGTGAAAAGGCAACCTCCAGAATGGGAGAAAAATTTTGCAATCTACCAATCTGACAAAGGGCTAATATCCAGAATCTACAAAGAACTTAAACAAATTTACAAGAAAAAAACAAACGACCCCATCAAAAAGTGGGCAAAGGACATGAACAGACACTACTCAAAAGAAGACATTATGCAGCCAATAGACACATGAAAGAATGCTCATCATCACTGGTCATCAGAGAAATGCAAATCAAAACCACAATGAGATACCATCTCACGCCAGTTAGAATGGTGATCATTAAAATGTCAGGAAACAACAGATGCTGGAGAGGCTATGGAGAAATAAGTAGACTTTTACCCTGTTGGTGGGAGTGTAAATTAGTTCAACCATTGTGGAAGACAGTGTGGTGATTCCTCAAGGATCTAGAACTAGAAATACCTTTTGACCCAGTGATCTCATTACTGGGTAAACACCCAAAGGATTATAAATCATGCTACTATAAAGACACATGCACACGTATGTTTACTGCACCACTATTCACAATAGCAGACTTGGAACCAACCCAAATGTCCATCAATGATAGACTGGATTAAGAAAATGTGGCACATATACACCATGGAATACTATGCAGCCATAAAAAAGGATGGGTTCACGTCCTTTGCAGGGACATGGATGAAGCTGGAAACCATCATTCTCAGCAAACTACCACAAGGACAGAAAACCAAACACTGCATGTTCTCACTCACAGGTGGGAAGTGAACAATGAGAACACTTGGACACAGGGCGGGGAACATCACTCGCCAGGGCATGTTGTGGGATGGGGTGCAGGGGGAGGGAGAGCATTAGGAGAAATACCTAATGTAAATGATGAGTTAATGGATGCAGCAAACCAACATGGCACATGTACATCCATGTAACAAACCTGCATGTTGTGCACATGTACCCTAGAACTTAAAGTATAATTAAAAAAAAGAAAGAGAAAGAAAGAAGGAAAGGAAGGAAAGAGAAAGAAAGAAAGAGAAAGAAAGAAAGAAAGAGAAAGAAAGAAAGAAAAAGAAAGAAAGAGAGAGAGAGAAACTAACTATAGGCTAGAGCTGTTGCTGACTCTAGGAGAAATAGTGACAGGAGCTGAGAACAGCAAAGTCCTTTCTCTCCCTCCTGCATTTCAGTTCTCCACCAGTGTCTCCTACTGCCAGGAACAAACTGGAAATCCAGTGAATCTGGGAAGCATAATTTACAGAGTTCCAACCCCAGCCTCACAAAACAAAGTATAAAATGGAGAGATTGAAGTTGAAACCACAATTAAATAGCCAGCACAGTTTGCTATCCATATTTTCCCTATTAGGTTTCAAGTCCCTCAACTGAGAACTCTCCAGTATGGGTTTTCCAAGAACCTAACCCTCATATTTGAGAACTAGCAAATGCTATGAAGCTTTTCTGAATAAAAATAAGTTGGAATATTTCACTAGAACACCATTCCTCTGTCAGGATTATAAATCTATTTCCTATTTATTTGGGCCAGAAGTTTCATAGGATAGGGCATAAAGAAATGCTTTTATTATTCAAAACACTGCCCAAATCCAACATTTCTTCCAAGAAAGGAAAATTCTTAATAGATTCCTAGCTTCCCCAAATCTGTTTAAATATCCTCCAATTCTCCTCCACAGAATTGGGCTCCGTGCTGGGATGAGGTTTGGGGGCCCTGAGAGAAGTGAGTATGTTTTATTTCCCAGGTGGGTAAGATCTGAATCTCTAGGGGCCAGAAGGTAGTCATTCCCTAGAAAGGCCCCACTGATCCTTGCCTCCTAGTATTCACTCTTCTGTGTAGCCCCCTCCCATACCAATAGGACTGACCTGTGTGGATACTGCACCTGCAATAGGATATTACAGAAATGACAATGTGTGACTTCTGAGGTCTTAAAACACATAAGGGCTTCTATTTTGCCCTTGCTTGGATTACTCACTCTAGAAAACACCAGCCACCAGAATGTGAAGACACTCAGGCAACCCTACAGAGAGGTCCATGAGGCAAGGAACCTCATTCCTTAACCTTCTGCCAACAGTCATGTGAGTGAGGCATTGTGCAAGCAGAACCTCGTGGCCCAGTCAAGTCTTCAAATGAATGCAGCTCCAACCGCCATCTTGACCGCAACCTCCAAGACACCCAGAGCCTAAACCACCCAGCTAGGTTGCTCCCAAATTGCTAACCCACAGAAACTCTGTGAGAGAACAGATGTTTATTGTTGTTTAGGCACTAAGGCATGAAGTTTAGGAGTAATTTATTATGCAGCAATAGATAACTAACATACCCTCAAAGGACCCTCCTCAATTATAAATTCTCTCATTCTTAGCCAAAAGGACAAGATTCAGTAAACATGCATTGCTCCTGATCCCCTGATTGGACCTGAAACAATCTTCTAGCTTCATAAATGTCATGTATTTATTTCTTATCTATTTTTTTAATGCAGGATCTCACTCTTTTGTCCAGGCTGGAGTGCAGTGGTGCAACCATAGCTCACTGCAGCCTCGAACTCCTGGGCTCAAGTGATAGTCCAGCCTCAGCCTCCCAAGTAGTTGGGATTACAGGCATGAGCTACTGCACCTGGCTTAATGTAGCAATTTATTTAAAGAGTTCAGCTGCTCCCACCTTCCCTATCTATTCAAATACTCTTTTAACATATCTTGAAATTTCTGTCAACTAAAGCCAAAAGAGGAATTAGTTGCCCATGAAGTTTTAACTCGCCAAACAACTTTACCAACACCTTCACTCAAAACTGCTTTTGAGTTACAGGAGGAAAAAAAAAAAAAGATAAAAAGATAAAACTAACCAGTCTCTTTAGAGATTTTAAATCATTTTAACGTACTTAAAGTGAAATCATTCTTTTAATAATTAGAAATAAGATTCACTTATAGACTGAAACATTGTAAAGCAAGCAAAGCCAAGCAAGGTCAGGCCCCCTAAGATTGTTCTAATATTGAAAGCATTTAAGCAGATAATCAAAGAACCAGTCACAGAGGTTATAAAAATATTTTTTATACCAATTGGAAGGTGGGACTAGATCGTCTTCAAGGTTCCTAACACACTAAGATGGTTCTACAAGTCTCTGGATGTCCTCCCAAACCTGTACAGTAATTCTCATCAGGTATAACTAAGTGTTGAAAGCAGCCTATAGTTCACAAGAAAAAAGAAGTTAATGGCTTATAAACATAAAAAGAAAATATGCTCAGCCTCACTAATAATTAAAGTAATGCAAATTTAAAATAACTAGTAAAGCATATATTTTCATGTTCCAGATTGCAAGCTTCAGAAAATGCAACAAGGGTAAAGGTGGAAAAACAGACATTTCAGATGAGGGTGTGAGTCAGTTCATCAGGCAATTTTGGCAATATATATAGTATTATAATTTTAAATGTATATTACCATATGTGACTCAATATTTAGTTGTTAACAAAACTATCCATTCATCTGTTTGTAAGAATAAAACCCAATAAACAACCTAAATGTTCACCAATTTTTAAAAACAGGTAAATAAATTATAGTACATCCATATGATGAATAGCATGCAACCTATAAACAGAATGAGTTGGATCTATATACATGCTGATATAAAACACTCTTCAATATACATTGCTAAGAAGAAAAGCTCCACTAGTGTGGAGCCCAAGGTGGGGAAGAGACCCATAGGCAAAGAAAATGTCTGGAAGCAGTTTTTAAAATGCTGTTCATAGTTATCTCTAAAAAGGGTAACCAGAGACTTGGGAGCACGAGGAAAACTTTTTATTTTATGCTCTTTTGTTTGATATGCATATGTTATATTTTTATTTTTTAAGTGAGGGGGAAAGCTTAATGGGGAAAAAGAACAAGAGAAAAGAATAAAGGCTTAAGTTATAGCTACTTTTCAACTAATTTGCAAGCAGTCCATCAAAGGAACCAGGGTCTGGGTTTGGGCTTAGAATACTCACATGCACGCTGAACCATTAAAAATCACCTCCAGCAGAATTAAAAAAAAAAAAAAAAAAAAAAAAGTCCTTCATACTGTCAGTATGCCTCTCACTAATTAAGCAACAACAGCTTTCTCTTGCCATCTTAATGCAAAACACTAACTCAACAACCGGAGGCTTCCATAAGATGAACATCCTCCTGCCTGCCCTTAAGCTTTGTGAATCAAGAAATATGATGGAATTACTGCCTTTCTTTGAATGTTTAGGCAAACAGTGGCAAGGCTAAAGAAACAAAAAGAAGTTGGCATTAATTTCACTAACTGGTGGGAGTTACCCAGAGCTCACAACTGCTGTCAAAAAGCTGGCTGCTCCTGCCCACGGACTCCACCCATAAACGTCAGTTGTGATTTTCTTCTCCACTGACCAAACCCTTTCTGAGACTAAGTGAGCACTTCCCAGATCAGTGATCTGCTTAAAAGAAATCTACTAAGTGGCTGTTAATTATTCTCACTGTGTGTGACACACAAGGGAAAATGAAGTAGGACAACACATTTTCAACGTTCTTTTTTCTCTTTTTCTCCTTTGGCCAATATGTTAAAGATGGAAGATCTTTTGTATCTTGAAGTGGGCTTGCTTTAGCAACAGAAGTTAAAGGCTGTTTGGTTCATCTAACTATAAATAAATTATAACTGTCTAAAAACATTCATTTTAAGTGTTATCAAGTATGTAGTAGGACCTACTTTTAAAAGACTGATGACAGAGTGAGATCTCATCTCTAAAAAAAAAAGGAGGAAAATACCCAGAATTTTTCTTATAAATTATTTAAGTGATGTTATCATGAGATTAAAGAAAAAAACCGTCAACCAACTTCACCAACACCTTCACTCAGATGCTCAAATGTTTTCAATTCAAACCTGGCAAACATGTAGATTTTTTAAAACTGCTTTTGAGTTACGGGGAAAAAAAAGGATAAAACTAACAAGTCTCTTTAGAGATTTTAAATCATTTTAAGGTTATTTAAAGAGAAATCATTCATTTAATAATTAAAAATAAGATTCATATGTGGACTGAAACATTGTAAGCCAAGCATAGGCCCAAAGTCCGTTTCCATAATCAAAATATTAATACCTGAAAAAAACTGAGGATGTATTTATGAAGAAAATACCAAGTGGCCAAGGCCACAATGTGCAAAAAACCTTCCAACTACAATAATTTGTAAAATATATATACATATATAAACATGTTGAGAAGAACACATGTAACCCTTAATCTCCACATCTCTATACAACGTAAATTCCATGAGACTGGAACTCTCATCCTTTCTGCCCTACAGAAATGCCTGCCACATTTGGTGCTCACTAAAATAATAATAAAAAAGCTTACTTTTATAGAGCCATCTACTTTCTTTTCTTAGCGGTAAGATGTCTAAAATTCATAACCATCTACCTTAAGGTTTTGTCTAATCTTTATGCAAAAAGAAAAGCTAAATTCGACTGAATTTCTTGAAGTAACATATATGTATATTCTCATTACATTTTTTAGTTCAATAAATTGTAATAAGCATGCATGCTCATCAACATTTAAGTATGTTTCAAATTGAATAGGCCTATGGTGGCGAGTGCAGGAATCTAATGACCACTCTGGGCTGCACTTCCCAAACTGATGTCCAAGAAACATTGTTACCCATGGTATCACCAGAGGTGCCCCTAGAAGTATTCTGATAAAGTAAAGTTAAACAGGTTTCTTCAGTGTAGGATTTCACAGAGTCTTGAATATTAAACGCATATCCACTAAGAAGAGGATGTGAGTTTCCCAAACATATTTGTGCAGGAGTTTGTAGTCTACTTGTGGTTGCTGTTGAGTCTCTTTTCCTCTCAAATATATAAATGAATTACATAGAGCTGTTACCTAAATTAGACATAAGCTCAACAAGGATCCACAGATTCACCTTCCCAGCACTGAGACCTGAGGGAAGTTACTTAATGATTAGATTACCCACCAGGAAAATGGAGATAAAGATATGACTTAACTCATACTTGGCTTTAAGGGAATCCAAAATGGATATATGTTAGGTAATAAATAATTGTTTTGGTTATTATCATTATGACTGTTTTCGTCTGCTCAGGCTGCAATAATAAAATACCATGGACTGGTTGACTTAAACAACCGAAACTGATTTTCTTAGTTTTGGGGACTGGAAAGTCCAAGATCAAGGTCCAGCAGGGTTTGGTTCCTGGTCAGGACCCTTTTCCTAGCTTGCAGATGTCTGCCTTCCTGCTGTATACTCACACAGAGTAGAGGGAGAGAGAGTTCTCTGTTATCTCTTCAACATAAGGACATTAACCCAATTAGATCAGGGCCCTACTCTTATGATCTCATTTAATTTTAACTACTTCCATAAAGGCCTTATCCATAAATACAGTCACATTGGAGACTGGGGCTTCAATATACGAATTTTGAAGGGAGAAACAATTCAGTCCATACCAATTCCCTTTCCATCTGATTTATATCGTTTCACTCCTTACTATCTACTATATTGCTAAAACAATAAAAATTTGAGGCTGTTGAGATGTGAACAGGTTTTTCAATTTACTGCTGCCACAGACCTGTGGAGGCCCAGAGTAGGGTTGTTGGCTTGGCTCTTCAGATCAAGTGAATGAAGCCATTCTACCCTGAGAAGATAGTAAATAAAGAGAAGCTGTCATCTGGCTTCCTAACTCAGCCATCAAGTTAACGCCACGCTGTATTATTATAAAGCGGTTCAACACAGAAAGAGCTTGGGCATGAGAAATAAGGGCCCCACATATATTTTACAACTCTTCTCATACTTAGCGGGAAAACCACCTTAAGAAACAAGGCTTTGCTACTACTGGACCAGCTAAATCCATAATGTTATAAATTAAGAAATTTCCATATGGTGTATATCAAAACAAATCATCACAATCCCAGAATGTAAAAATATGATGAAAAATAAAAAGTCAAAGGACAGACTAAAAGGAAATATTTGTCTTAAAAGTAACATTTAACATTACTATTAATACGTGTATGGAATGCAAAGAACAGAGCATATTATCAAAAACAAAGAAAACAACCAAATGTACTAATGAATAAATTAGAAACACAAAAGAGCCGACAACTCTTCAGTCAAAGGGAACCTGTGGGAACTGCTTGCCCAGATTACTGTGTTTGGAGGCTGTGTGTGTAATTGCACCAGGAATGCCCTCTCTTTGTCCTCATCTTGCCTCCAGGCAAAGGTCTGCTCATCTTTTGAGCTGTACATACATATCACCTCCCCTCCTATGCTGGCCACAACCTCCAGGTGCCTCCTCAAACACCTTTTCATACTTGAAGCCTTCATGTTACCTACTGTAATTATTTCCCCACGAGATGTGGAACTTTTCTGAGTGCGAAACTAAGCCTTTCTCACTTTGCATCTCCAGTCTCCAGTATCTGGTACAAGTTCTGACACAGAGTGGGTATTCAGTACAAGGTCATTTAATAAATAACTTTCATCACTCTCAAGGCAGTAATAGGAAACAAATGGAGGTTTAACAATAATTTACTTTGATACTCAAAGAAATACAGCTTTAAATGTTTACTGTGGAACAAATCATATAGTTAACAGTAAAAAAAAAATGTAAATGATAAAAATTGGTTCAACCCTTCAGAAAAGTAACATGGCAATACCTATGCAAGAAATCTCAGCAATCCCAATTCATGCTAGGCACAGTGGCTCAGGCCTGTAATCCCAGCACTTTGGGAGGCCAAGGCAGGCAGATCACTTGAGGCCAGGAGTTTGATATCAGCCTGGCCAACATGGCGAAACCCTGTCTCTATAAAAAATAAATAAATAAAAATTTAATTAAAAAAAAACTCTTGCTATCTATTCATTTTTTCTGAGTGTCAGTCAGAATTTTATCCAAAGAAAGTAGCAAAAGAAGAAAATTAGCAGGTATAGAAATTCATATTTAAAACATCAAAATATGAGAAAGTACTTATATAGGGGGAAAATGAGCAAAGTATCCCACATTAACTTACTGAAATATTATGCAACCATTAAAACTGGTAATTTAAGACTGCATTTATTTAAATGTTTAAGGTGATATGTGCAACAGTTCATCACATGTGTATTTGAGAATGCAAAGTATGTCATTTCTGGCATATTGTAAACACAGACTCTTAAAAATGAAACTATTACATTATTTCTTTAAACCGCTTGAGGTATAATTTACATACTATACAATTCACTCATTTGAAGTGTACGGTTCAATGGTGATATGGTTTGGCTCTGTGTCCCCACTCAAATCTCATCTTGTAGCTCCCATAATTCCCATGTGTTGTGGGAGGGAGCCAGTGGGAGATAACTGAATCAGGGAGGCAGGTTTTTCCCTTGCTGTTCTCATGATAGTGAGTAAGTCTCACAAGATCTGATGGTTTTAAAAATGGGAGTTTTCCTGCACAAGCTCTCTCTCTTGTCTGCCACCATGTGAGATGTGCCTTTCACCTTCTGCCATGATTGTGAGGCCTCCCCAGCCACGTGGAACTGTAAGTCCATTAAACCTTTTTCTTTTGTAAATTGCCCAGTCTAGGGTATATCTTCATCAGCAGTGTGAAAATGAACTAATACAAATGGTTTTTAGTATATTTACAGAGTTGTGCCAAACATCAACAAAATCCACTTTGATGATCTCAAAGAGAGCCACAGCTGTCAATCCCCCACCCCACCCCATCATCTCCTCCCCACCACTACTTCCACCTCGGCCCTAAGCAACCATTAATCTACTTTCTGTCTCTATAGATTTACCTATTTTGGACATTTCATATAAACAGAATCATACAGTATGTGGTCCTTTGTGACTAGCTTCTTTCATTTAACATAATGTTATCAAAGTTCACTCATGTTGCAGCATCTATCAGTACTTCATTTCTGTCTATTAATGAATAACATTTCATTATATAGATATGCTGCACTTTATCCATTCATCAGATGATGGACACTGGGATTGTTCCCACATTTTGGCTATTATGAACAATGCTGCTCTGTCCTTTGGTGCAAAAGTTTCTGTGTCGACACGTTTTCATTTCTCTCGGGTATATACTTTGGAGTGGAATTACTGGATCATGTCATAATTCTATGTTTAACTATTTGAGGAACTACAGACTGTTTTCCAAAGCAGGTGAATCATTTTGCAGTCCCAGGGTATGAGAGTTCCAATTATTCACATCCTCACCAACATTTGCAATTACCTGTTTTTGTTTTTGTTTTTTTCTTCAGGCCATCCTAGATAGCTCATCATTATTTTGATTTTAATTTCCCTGTGAAGTGGTAGCTCGTGATGGTTTTGATTTGAATTTCCCTGATGGCTAATAAAGTTCAACACCTTTTCATATGTTTATTGGCCATTTGTATATCCTCTTTGAAGAAACATCTGTTCAGATCCTTTGCCAAGAATTTTAATTGGGTTGTCTTTTATTATTGAGTTGTAAGAGTTCTTTATATATTCTGGGATACCAGTCCCTTATCAGGTATGTGATTTGTAAAATTTTTATTTCTCTGGATACATTTAAAAGAATAATATTAAGAAAGTGAAAAGACAAGCCACAGAGGCTTTCAATGGTTTTTTAGAGTTGTGCCAAACAGCCACAAAATCAACTTTAGAACACTCTGATGATCTCACAGATCAAACCACAGATGCCTGTCTTTTCACTTTCTTAATATTATTCTTTTAAATGTATCCAGAGAAACCTAAATATCATATTTTATTCCCACCATAATCCATATAAAACATACATTAACAAGACTTTTAAAATTTACATTGTATGCTTTCCTCTTTGAAACCATATTTCATTCCTCCTCTCCATCCAAATTTCAACCTAATGAAATAAATACATTTATGCTTAAAGTCTTTTACCGACTTACAAATACTCCATCATATTTCTCTGCATCATAAAATTTCATACATACTTTAAAATTTTTAAATGGCTATGATTTCCTGTGACCACAAAACTCTAGGCTTTAATATTTTTCTTCTAGATTAATTATCAATATTAATATTAAACAAAAAGCATGTTTACTGTGATAGTTATTAAACACAAGGAAGAGAGGGAGGAGCCAAGATGGCCAAATAGGAACAGCTCCAGTCTACAGCTCCCAGCGTGAGCCACGCAGAAGACGGGTGATTTCTGCATTTCCATCTGAGGTACCGGGTTCATATCAATAGGGAGTGCCAGACAGTGGGCGCAGGATAGTGGGTGCAGCGCACCATGCGCCAGCTGAAGCAGGGCGAGGCACTGCCTCACTCAGGAAGCACAAGGGGTCAGGGAGTTCCCTCTCCTGGTCAAGGAAAGGAGTGACAGACGGCACGTGGAAAATCAGGCCACTCCCACCCGAATACTGCGCTTTTCCGACGGGCTTAAAAAAAGGCGCATCAGGAGATTATATCCCGCACCTGGCTCGGAGGGTCCTACGCCCACGGAGTCTCGCCGATTGCTAGCACAGAAGTCTGAGATCAAACTGCAAGGTAGCATCCAGGCTCGGGGAGGGGCGCCCGCCATTGCCCAGGCTTGCTTAGGTAAACAAAGCAGCCAGGAAGCTGGAACTGGGTGGAGCCCAACACAGCTCAAGGAGGCCTGCCTGCCTCTGTAGGCTCCACCTCTGGGGGCAGGGCACAGACAAACAAAAAGACAGCAGTAACCTCTGCAGACTTAAATGTCCCTGTCTGACAGCTTTGAAGAGAGCAGTGGTTCTCCCAGCACGCAGCTGGAGATCTGAGAACGGGCAGACTGCCTCCTCAAGTGGGTCCCTGACCCCTGACCCCCGAGCAGCCTAACTGGGAGGCACCCCAAGTAGGTGAAGACTGACACCTCACACGGCCAGGTACTCCTCTGAGACAAAACTTCCAGAGGAACGATCAGACAGCAGCATTCATGTAACACGAAAATCTGCGGTTCTGCAGACACCACTGCTGATACCCAGGCAAACAGGGTCTGGAGTGGACCTCTAGCAAACTCCAACAGACCTGCAGCTGAGGGTCCTGTCTGTTAGAAGGAAAACTAACAAACAGAAAGGACATCCACACCAAAAACCCATCTGTACATCACCATCATCAAAGACCAAAAGTAGATAAAACCACAAAGATGGGGAAAAAACAGAGCAGAAAAACTGGAAACTCTAAGCAGAGCGCCTCTCCTCCTCCAAAGGAATGCAGTTCCTCACCAGCAACAGAACAAAGCTGGAAGGAGAATGACTTTGACGAGTTGAGAGAAGAAGGCTTCAGACGATCAAATTACTCCGAGCTACAGGAGGAAATTCAAACCAAAGGCAAAGAAGTTGAAAACTTTGAAAAAAATTTAGATGAATGTATAACTAGAATAACCAATACAGAGAAGTGCTTAAAGGAGCTGATGGACCTGAAAGCCAAGGCTCAAGAACTACGTGAAGAATGCAGAAGTCTCAGGAGCTGATGCGATCAACTGGAAGAAAGGGTATCAGTAATGGAAGATGAAATGAATGAAATGAAGCGAGAAGGGAAGTTTAGAGAAAAAAGAATAAAAAGAAACGAACAAAGACTCCAAGAAATATGGGACTATGTGAAAAGACCAAATCTACGTCTGATTGGTGTACCTGAAAGTGACGAGGAGAATGGAACCAAGTTGGAAAACACTCGGCAGGATATTATCCAGGAGAACTTCCCCAATCTAGCAAGGCAGGCCAACATTCAGATTCAGGAAATACAGAGAACGCCACAAAGATACTCCTCGAGAAGAGCAACTCCAAGACACATAATTGTCAGATTCACAAAAGTTGAAATGAAGGAAAAAATGTTAAGGGCAGCCAGAGAGAAAGGTCGGGTTACCCACAAAGGGAAGCCCATCAGACTAACAGTGGATCTCTCGGCAGAAACTCTACAAGCTAGAAGAGAGTGGGGGCCAATATTCAACATTCTTAAAGAAAAAAATTTTCAACCCAGAATTTCATATCCAGCCAAACTAAGCTTCATAAGTGAAGGAGAAATAAAATACTTTACAGACAAGCAAATGATGAGAGATTTTCTCACCACCAGGCCTACCCTAAAAGAGCTCCTGAAGGAAGCACTAAACATGGAAAGGCACAATCGGTACCAGCCTCTGCAAAATCATGCCAAAATGTAAAGACCATCAGGACTAGGAAGAAACTGCATCAACTAACGAGCAAAATAACCAGCTAACATCATAATGGCAGGATCAAATTCACACATAACAATATTAACTTTAAATGTAAATGGACTAAATGCTCCAATTAAAAGACACAGACTGGCAAATTAGATAAAGAGTCAAGACCCATCAGGGTGTTGTATTCAGGAAACCCATCTCACGTGCAGAGACACACATAGGCTCAAAATAAAAGGATGGAGGAAGATCTACCAAGCAAATGGAAAACAAAAAAAGGCAGGGGTTGCAATCCTAGTCTCTGATAAAACAGACTTTAAACCAACAAAGATCAAAAGAGACAAAGAAGGCCATTACATAATGGTAAACGGATCAATTCAACAAGAGCAGCTAACTATCCTAAATATATATGCACCCAATACAGGAGCACCCAGATTCATAAAGCAAGTCCTGAGTGACCTACAAATAGACTTAGACTCCCACACAATAATAATGGGAGACTTTAACACCCCACTGTCAACATTAGACAGATCAACGAGACAGAAAGTTAACAAGGATACCCAGGAATTGAACTCAGCTCTGCACCAAGTGGACCTAATAGACATCTACAGAACTCTCCACCCCAAATCAACAGAATATACATTTTTTGCAGCACCACACCACACCTATTCCAAAATTGACCACATACTTGGAAGTAAAGCTCTCCTCAGCAAATGTAAAAGAACAGAAATTATAACAAACTATCTCTCAGACCACAGTGCAATCAAACTAGAACTCAGGATTCAGAAACTCATTCAAAACCGCTCAACTACATGGAAACTGAACAACCTGCTCCTGAATGACTACGGGGTACATAACGAAATGAAGGCAGAAATAAAGATGTTCTTTGAAACCAACGAGAACAAAGACACAACATACCAGAATCTCTGGGACACATTCAAAGCAGTGTGTAGAGGGAAATTTATAGCACTAAATGCCCACAAGAGAAAGCAGGAAAGATCCAAAATTGACACCCTAACATCACAATTAAAACAACTAGAGAAGCAAGAGCAAAAACATTCAAAAGCTAGCAGAAGGCAAGAAATAACTAAAATCAGAGCAGAACTGAAGGAAATAGAGACCAAAAAAACCCTTCAAAAAATTAATGAATCCAGGAGCTGGTTTTTTGAAAGGATCAACAAAATTGATAGACCGCTAGCAAGGCTAATAAAGAAAAAAAGAGAGAAGAATCAAATAGACCCAATAAAAAATGATAAAGGGGATATCACCACTGATCCCACAGAAATACAAACTACCATCAGAGAATACTACAAACACCTCTATGCAAATAAACTAGAATATCTAGAAGAAATGGATAAATTCCTCGACACATACATGCTCCCAAGACTAAACCAGGAAGAAGTTGAATCTCTGAATAGACTAATAACAGGATCCAAAATTGTGGCAATAATCAATAGCTTACCAACCAAAAAGAGTCCAGGACCAGATGGATTCATAGCTGAATTCTACCAGAGGTACAAGGAGGAACTGGTACCATTCCTTCTGAAACTATTCCAATCAACAGAAAAAGAGGGAATCCTCCCTAACTCATTTTATGAGGCCAGCATCATCCTGATACCAAAGCTGGGGAGAGACACAACGAAAAAAGAGAATTTTAGACCAATATCCCTGATGAACATTGATGCAAAAATCCTCAATAAAATACTGGCAAACTGAATCCAGCAGCACATCAAAAAGCTTATCCACCATGATCAAGTGGGCTTCATCCCTGGGATGCAAGGCTGGTTCAATATATGCAAATCAATAAATGTAATCCGGCATATAAACAGAACCAAAGACAAAAATCACATGATTATCTCAATAGATGCCAAAAAGGCCTTTGACAAAATTCAATAACCTTCATGCTAAAAACTCTCAATAAATCAGGTATTGATGGGACGTATCTCAAAATAATAAGAGCTATCTATGACAAACCCACAGCCAATATCATACTGAATGGGCAAAAACTGGAACCATTCCATTTGAAAACTGGCACAAGATAGGGATGCCCTCTCTCACCACTCCTATTCAACATAGTGTTGGAAGTTCTGGCCAGGGCAATTAGGCAGGAGAAGGAAATAAAGGGTATTCAATTAGGAAAAGAGGAAGTCAAATTGTCTCTGTTTGCAGATGACATGATTGTATATCTAGAAAACCCCATTGTCTCAGCCCAAAATCTCCTTAAGCTGATAAGCAACTTCAGCAAAGTCTCAGGATACAAAATCAATGTACAAAAATCACAAGCATTCTTATACTTCAGTAACAGACAAACAGAGAGCCAAATCATGAGTGAACTCCCATTCACAATTGCTTCAAAGAGAATAAAATATCTAGGAATCCAACTTACAAGGGACGTGAAGGACCTCTTCAAGGAGAACTACAAACCACTGCTCAATGAAGTAAAAGAGGATACAAACAAATGGAAGAATATTCCATGCTCATGGATAGGAAGAATCAATATCGTGAAAACGGCCATACTGCCCAAGGTAATTTATAGATTCAATGCCATCCCCATCAAGCTACCAATGACTTTCTTCACAGAATTGGAAAAAACTACTTTAAAGTTCATATGGAACCAAAAAAGAGCCCGCATCGCCAAGTCAATCCTAAGACAAAAGAACAAAGCTGGAGGCATCACAATACCTGACTTCAAACTATACTACAAGGCTACAGTAACCAAAACAGCATGGTACTGGTACCAAAACAGAGATATAGATCAATGGAACAGAACAGAGCCCTCAGAAATAACACCACATATCTACAACTATCTGATCTTTGACAGACCTGAGAAAAACAAGCAATGGGGAAAGGATTCCCTATTTAATAAATGGTGTTGGGAAAACTGGCTAGCCATATGTAGAAAGCTGAAACTGGATCCCTTCCTTACACCTTATACAAAAATTAATTCAAGATGGATTAAAGACTTACATGTTAGACCTCAAACCATAAAAACCCTAGAAGAAAACCTAGGCATTACCAGTCAGGACATAGGCATGGGCAAGGACTTCATATCTAAAACACCAAAAGCAATGGCAACAAAAGACAAAATTGACAAATGGGATCTAATTAAACTAAAGAGCTTCTGCACAGCAAAAGAAACTACCATCAGAGTGAACAGGCAACCTACAAAATGGGAGAAAATTTTCGCAACCTACTCATCTGACAAAGGGCTAATATCCAGAATCTACAATGAACTCAAACACATTTACAAGAAAAAAACAAACAACCCCATCAAAAAGTGGGCAAAGGATATGAACAGACACTTCTCAAAAGAAGACATTTATGCAGCCAAAAGACACATGAAAAAATGCTCATCATCACTGGCCATCAGAGAAATGCAAATCAAAACCACAATGAGATACCATCTCACACCAGTTAGAATGGCAATCATTAAAAAGTTAGGCAACAACAGGTGCTGGAGAGGATGTGGAGAAATAGGAACACTTTTACACTGTTGGTGGGACTGTAAACTAGTTCAACCATTGTGGAAGTCAGTGTGGCGATTCCTCAGGGATCTAGAACTAGAAATACCATTTGACCCAGCCATCCCATTACTGGGTATATACCCAAAGGACTATAAATCATGCTGCTATAAAGACACATGCACACGTATGTTTACTGAGGCACTATTCACAATAGCAAAGACTTGGAACCAACCCAAATGTCCAACAATGACAGACTGGATTAAGAAAATGTGGCACATATACACCATGGAATACTATGCAGCCATAAAAAATGATGAGTTCATGTCCTTTGTAGGGACATGGATGAAATTGGAAATCATCATTCTCAGTAAACTATCACAAGGACAAAAAACCAAACACTGCATGTTCTCACTCATAGATGGGAATTGAACAATGAGACCACATGGGCACAGGAAGGGGAACATCACACTCTGGGGACTGTTGTGGGGTGGGGGGAGGGGGGAGGGACAGCATTAGGAGATATACCTAATGCTAAATGACGAGTTAATGGGTGCAGCACCCCAACATGGCACATTTATACATATGTAACTAACCTGCACATTGTGCACATGTACCCTAAAACAAAGTATAATAATAATTAAAAAAAGAAAATCATAAAAGTAACAAACAAAAAGACTCAATTCTAATCAAACTTTCTATGCATATTAACCATAAATTTTTGATCTTCATTTTCTTTTGCTCTATAAACAGCAATTTTACACAAATATAAAGTTTTATACCTTCACAGCTACTAGTCCAAAAAAGACACGTATTCAATTAAACATCTTTTAAAATATTTTAACAAAGTACAAATATATTCACAACATAATCTGCTGACTAAAGTCTCCAACAAAGTTTACAGTACCTACAACAGAATCTATGGGTGCCTAGAATAGTTTGTAGACTGATTTAGTTTACAGTTACATCTACTGCTTTAAGAAATACCATTAATACAAATGCATGATTTACAATATACCCATCATAGAAAGAAAAAAAAATTATAAAATAAAATGTCTTTTAGGCATTTATTATGCCAAGTATTTAAATGATTACTGTCATTATGACATATGAATAATGCTCTTTTAGAGATAAAAGATAGATTTTATTCGCTCAAGGAACACTGAACAGCTTGTAGGAAGCTGCAAGGTAAAATTTGTCTATCCTTACCGTAAAATAAATGGAACAGTAGCAATCTCTGTGTATTCCTTAAACATAAACTATGGTGATTCCATTTGTATTAATTGGGCCTTAAGTCAATGAATTGTTACAAATAAAAATAAACAAAATTTCAGAAACTAGTTAACACCACTGACCCAAATTTGGTTTTTAATTGTTTGCATATATCTAAGAAATTTTACCATGAGGTACATATTAAAAATTAATAATTATTTCTAACTTATGCATAAGCCAAAATGCTCACTTTTATCATGGAAGCAAAATTTACTTCTGAAAATAGTCAACATAAATAATATGTAAACATACAGAGTTTTGAGACAGACTAACATCCTCTCATGTTCTATGAATCAAAATGCAAAAGTCTCCATACTTACATAAATGAACACATTTTCATTAATTTGGGACATATTGATATTATATGACTGTGCATACCTATGTACACTGCAAAACAATTTTTTTTTTTTTTTGAGACAGAATCTCGCTTTGTCGCCCAGGCTGGAGCGTAGTAGCACAGTCTCAGCTTACTGCAACCTCCACCTCCCAGATTCAAGCAATTCTCCTGCCTCAGTCTCCCGAGTGGCTGAGACTACAGACTACAGGCATGTGCCACCACACCCAGCTAATTTCTGTATTTTTAGTAGAGATGGGGTTTCGTCATGTTGGCCAGGCTGGTCTCGAACTCCTGACCTCAGGTGATCCGCCCACCTCAGCTTCCCAAAGGTCTGGGATTACAGGTGTGAGCCACCGTGCCCAGCCTGTAAGACAAATTTTCACAATGTTTCTAGTGACAACATATTTTCTAGCCCCAACTACTGGAAAGAAAATAAAAAGTATAAAAACTAATTTTCCTTTTTTAAAACAAGTAAAGCTTTTAAGTGGAAAAATAGAGCCACCACTCCTCATTACAACATGGACTGGGCACTAAAAGGTTCGGTGTCAAAAATGTCTTCATTCCCCAGTATAATAAAAGATATAAGAGCATTCTCTCTAGTCTGGAAGTCAGATTATCTTTACTGTTTTGTCTTAAAAACTGCTTTCCAGGGTACAAGATAGCCATGCTGGTTAAATTCCTTCTACTGCCAACTTTATACCTGATGTAACCATATAGGTTGGCATCTTGCAGCGCCACACCCATGATAACCACTGCCAATCACTTTACTCCAAAAAAGAAGAGGGCACTAAAGGCAATTACCACCCACAGCACTGAACAGGCAATAAATCCCAACCAAAAGATCCTTGATTCAGCCCCTGAGACAGTTCTGTTATCTTGAGGGGATGCCTTCCTGGACTCCCAGTGGCTCTTCCTGGACACCCAGTGGTTCTTCTCATCTTCATCAGTATGATTCCACCAATGCAGGTCCACCATCAGTCTACCTGTGACAGTCTTCACTGCCCCCAAATCACATGGCAACAAGAGAACTGTCACCATCCACGCAGTATAGCTGCTGCTGAGCAATTCACAGAGAAGATGGATTATAACTGCATGCACTCAAAAGAGTAAATAGAAAAATTATGCTATTGGGTGTCTAATTTTTTTTTGGTCTACTGTTTTTAATCCCCTATTCTGAGAAGCATTTTTGGTCTATTAAGTTGTCTTCTCTTCTGCATTGAAGGGTGAAACATCTTCAGTGTCATCATTACTGTCCTGCTGCAACATGGCAGCCATGCACTAGTTCCTTGATCTTCATCTTAAATGGATTCACCTTCAGTGACCTTTTTCCAGCGCCATTTACCCTTGAGCTTCCTGTATCTTTCTAGCTCCAATTAATGAGCAACATTCTAGCCAGATCTAGGCAGACTAAAATCATGTGCTTGAAGGGACTTTCTGCTGCGAAACCTCATAACCCAGTCCCCGAGGGCCTTTCTTAGTACCAACTGTGTACACTGTGCACTACTCTTTTGCCTCTGAGCTTTGTGGTCCACTCCAAACCAACTGCTGAACAAGACACAAAAGTCTCCCCAGTCTATAAGTCTTCATGGGTTTGGTTGTTAATCACTAAGAAACAGATAAACATGGAACTGTCAAAAAATCCTTACAATAGTGGCCCCTAGTCTAAGGATCTTAACTGCTTCCCAGAAAGGTAAAACATACTCTGCTTTTATTCACTCATTAATACTACCCCACCACTACCATAATTCCCCACTCTACCTCATACCTTATATTTAGCCAAATCCCTTCCTCCAAGGTGGTCTGCTCTCCCTAAATGAAAATGCAAGTGAAGCAGAACGGTGGGTCTCAGGTGGACAGTTTGCCTTTCTGAGGAGCCCTGGCTAAGAGTCACCATGTAAGCAAGGCATTTTCTACATGTCCAGTCATTCATGAAACATCTGCTGTGACTTATCACATCATGACTTACCTTATCAGTGATAATGTAGATCACCCAACAAATTCAGAAAAGTTATGTGAGCAGCTTAGAGAAATAAACCAAGACCAGAAGGCAGAAATCCTTGATTCCATGCTGCTTCCATGAGAAGGGGGGTTCTGAATCCTATCAGAGTACCACCACCTTTTGATAGCAAGTGTTTGTAATATACAGAGATGGTATGTACGCAGAGAAAGAAAAACAACATAAAGTCCAAAATGTAATATAAAAAGAAAATAAAAGAGATTAACTTTTATTGTCTTTCATATGTGTGATTTAGGTACACACACACACACACACACACACCCCAAGATGTAAATACTCAGAGATAACACCACCAAATGATTTAATGATGTAGTGAGATGCTTGCAACCACTTTTAATGGGTAAATTTGGATTTTAAAAAAGTAAAAAAAATTCACCTGAATATTCTCAACAATTTTTATTGGATAATTTAGAATAAGGGCTAAATTTGTATGTACACACACACATATACATAACCATCATATTTCCTACAAACGTGTATTAGTGCAGTTATATATATAATAATTCAAATACCACAAACATCACTGCTACTACGGATGGGATTTGCCAGAATGGTAGACATTACTTCGTAATGTTGCTAATAAGTCAAAGTACAACTTTTGAAGTACTCAGCAGCTGCATTTCTGAAAATTTCAGAATACAGTCATGTGTTGCATAACGACATTTCAGTCAACAAAAACTTCATATATAATTCTGGTCCCATAAGATTATATTATCATATTTTAACTATACCTTTCCTATGTTTAGATACACAAGTACTTACCATTGTGTTACAACTACCTACAGTAACATACTATACAGGCAGCCCAGGAACAATAGGCTATACCATATAGCTTAGGTGTGCAAAAGGCTATACCATCTAGGTGTGTGTAAATACACTCTATGATGTCTGTACAACAAAAAAGCTGCCTCATGACACATTTCTCAGAATGTGCCCCCATCATTAGTGATGCATGACTGGATGTGTGTTAAAACTGGACATACATAAATATAGTTGTCTTTAAATGTTAAATGGAGTTGGGTTTTTGTTTTGTTTTTTGTGGTTTTGTGTGTGGTGTTTTTTTTTTTTGTTTTTTTTTTGAGACAGTGTCTCGTTCTGTTGCCCAGGCTGGAGTGCAGTAGCACTATCTTGGCCGCTATGTTGGCTCACTGCAACCTCTGCCTCCCAGGCTTAAGTGATTCTTGTGCCTCAGCCTCCCAAACAGATGTGATTACAGGTGCACGCCACCACGCCTGGCTAATTTTTGTATTTTTAATAGAAATGGGGTTTCACCATGTTGGCCAGGCTGGTCTCCAACTCCCGGCCTCAAGTGATCCACCCACCTCGGCTTCCCAAAGTCCTGAGATTACAGGTGTGAGCCACCGCACCCAGCCAAGTTAGGTTTTTGGTTTAGGTAATTACAAATAGGTTTTTCATCAATTGAATCTCCAACGTGGACATTCAAAGATTTTGCAAAATGCATCAAATAAGCATTCACTTAGTTAGCTGTTCTGTACACTACAGAATGTCTGGCACCCTTTAACCCCTGCCCACCAAACACCAGTAGCACACTTCATTATTTGGGACAACCAGTAGTTCCCATCAATTTCCAAAACACTCCATTAGGGGGCAGTACCACTCCTACTGAGACCCACTGAATAAAGGCATCCTAAAAGTATTGACTAGGGACAGACAGATACCAGACCCAGTGCTAGTGAGACACTAGTGACAAAGTGATTAAAAATACAGAGCAAGAGCTTAGAGCACAGTGGGGAAAGTGACATTAAACAACTGTCCAAGTAATTATGTCAATACAAAATACTATAAATGCCATGAAGGAAAGCTATAAACTGCTAATTTAGATGGTGGGGTGGCATCAGACCTGAGGAGTTTGTGAACTACTAAAATTCTTTTATTAACTTGGAGACATAAGTAGGGTTGGCAGCTGTATAATTTTGTCATGAAAGGTCATTTAAAAATATTAATAACTATCATTTGTAATTGCCGTAGTAGCAAGAGGCAGTAATGAAATCATCTCTGAATTTTAAAAAAAATATATAAAACAAAAAAGTACTTTTAGCTTGGTGGAAAACCTCACTACATTTTTTTTAATGTCTTTGCTGCAGGCTGGTATAAGACAGCAGCATTTTGCTATCATATACTAGATCTCTACTCTACGTGGTCTCTGGACCAGAGTCATCAACATTACCTGAGAGTCTGTGAAAAATGCAAACTTTCATCTCAGACCTACTGCATCAAATCAGTCTCACTCTCTCTCTCCCTGTCTCTCTCTCTTCTTAAGGGTCAGGGTCTCACTCTGTCGCCAAGGCTGGAGTGCAGTGGTGGGTGTGATCATAACTCACTGCAGCCTGCAACATCTGGACTCAAATGATTCTCCCGCCTTGAGTCTCCTGAGTAACTGGGACTACAGGCACGCAACCCCATGCCTGTCTAAGTTGTTTTTTAAATATATATATATTTTTAGAGACAAGGTATCTCACTATGTTGCCTAGGCTGGTCTCAAACTCCTGGCCTCTACTGATCCTCCTACATCAGCCTCCCCAATCACTGGAATTACAGGCACGAGCCACTATGCCTGGCCCAAATTTCATCTTAACAAGATCCCCAGGTGATTCACATCCACACTGAAGTTTGAGAAGGACTGTGGCAGAATAGATCATATGGACCCTCAATGGCTGAAATTCAGCCATAGCCATCTACATTTAAGAATCAGTAATGGCCTTTAACACTTGGAAGTGATTGAGGAGTCCTGAAAAAATCAGGGTGAAAAATGAAACAGAAAGCAGACAAGCTGCTATAACAAAAGTTATCTTGGGGTGGGAAGGAAAGCAAACAAGCTAGAATCCCAAAAAATCACCTTTCTGGCCAGGCACGGTGGCTCACGCCTGTAATCCCAACACTTTGGGAGGCTAAGGCAGGTAGATCACTTGAGTCCAGGAGTTCAAGACCAACTTGGGCAACACAGCAGAACCCCGTCTCTACAAAAATAAAAATAAAAATTGCCATGCATAGTGGCACACACCTGTGGTCCCAACTACTTGGGAGGCCGAAGTGGGAGGATCACTTGACCCTGGGAGGTCAAGGCTGTAGTGAGCCATGATTGCACCACTGTACTCTGGACTAGTAGAGCAAGACCCTGTCTCAAAAAATAATAATAATTGAGAAGAAAAAAATGAAGTGCAAACCACAAACAAAAAGCATTCACAGCTTTGCAGTAGATTTTAGGAGCATAAAACTGAGTTGCACGGCTCCTATGTGGGAGAATCCCTCCAGGGATTTCGCTAAATGCTGAGTCTTGTCCTGACTGCTACTCCTACCGTAAGACAAAGCAGTTTTTATCACTATTGGTCAAGAATTCAGCCTGCTGTTTAGGTGACTTCAGTAGTACCTGTTTAGGTGCTACAGTTGAATTCACGTTCTGAGATCATTAATCCCACAATTAGTTTTTCTAACAAAGGAAATCTCTCTAGAAATGTGTTAATTATGAGCAAAGACATGAGGCCAGATTCATGTCTCTTTTCTAGGCCACTTTGATGGGAAAATAATTGCCAGTATAACGCAATGCTTTTTATAGTAAGAAGAAAAGTTACAGTAAAGATCTGTGCTAGCCGGGCACAGTGGCTCATGCCTGTAATCCCAGCAGTTTGGGAGGCCAAAACACAAGGATTGCTTGAGCCCAGGAGTTTGAGTCCAGCCTGGGCAACACAGTCAGACCTCTGTCTCTACAAAAAATTTTTAAAACTTAGGTGTGGTGGCATGCGCCTGTAATCACAGCTACTTGGGAGGCTGAGGTGGGAAAATCACTTGAGCTTGGGAGGGTGACGCTACAGTGAGCCATGATTGCACCACTGCACCCCAACCTGGACAAAAAAGGAGACCCTGTCAAAAAAAAAAAAATCTGTGCTGACCAATAGTAGCCACTAGCCACATGTGGCTAATGAGCACCTGAAATGTGGCTAGTCTAAATTGAGATGTATAATAAAGTACACAAGCAGATTTTTAAAGCAATACAAAATAAGAGTAAAAATCTCAATAATAACTTTAATGTCCAAATTATATTTTTATATATGGGGTTTTTCAAGTATAATAAAAGTAAAGTTATCTGTTTCTTTTACTTTTCTTTTTTTTGTTTTGTTTTGGTTTTTGTTTTTTGCTGTTTTTGTTTTGTTTTGTTTTGTTTTTTGAGACAGGGTCTCATTCTATCACCGAGACTGGAGTGCGATGGTGCAATCAGAGCTCACTGCAGCCTCAAACTCTGGGCTCAAGTGATCGTCCCACCTCAACCTGTGGAGCAGCTAGGACTACATGACAGAAGCACATCACGCCTGGCTAATTTTATTTTTTTGTAGAGATGAGGTTTCACTATATTGTCCAGGCTGGTCTCCAACTTCTGGCCTCAAGCCATCCTCCCACCTTAGCCTCTGAAAGACCTAGGATTACAGGCCTGAGCCACAACACCTGGCTTCTTTTACTTTTTTAATGTAACTACAAGAAAAATTTTAATGACATGAAGTTTGCATTATGTATCTATTGAACAGTGCTGGTTGAGAAGCTCATTAGAATTATACATGCATCAATCTTCAGTTTAGATTATAATCTATAGATAAATTATAGAAATTACAGATAATCACAGATAATCCTAGAGAATAACTGCAGAAAACATGAATTTTGGAGGTAGCCAAACAAAAAGAGGTGCTTGGCAGTACTGATCTCTTCATTTTAACAACAGCTGAGTAAGAGAGCCCTTTCAGAAATGTCTGCCTGAGGGTCTCTAAATTTATACCCAAAGAAGAGAGAAACATCAAATATTTAATAAAAATAGCGCTGGAGGAGGAACTGATAAAAACTGAAGTGCAATCACAGTGATGACCAGTTCTCTCACAGCCTAGGAATGTAGGGGTGGAAAAGATAAACAAATTCCACTGACAATAGCCAATAATTTCCTGGTCTAAGGCATTCAAATAACTAAACCTTCCCGCCTCTAAGTAAATGGGAAAGTAAAACCACAATCCCAATACTTGCCTCAGATCAAGAATGGTGCTACCAGTGGAAGTCACAGAAAGATTGTATTGATTTGCAGAGGTATAACTATAAATTAAAATTAACTCATAGTTCTTCTTCCATAGTACAAAGAAAAATGGAAAAGCTCCCATGGAATTAAAAAGTAGATTCAGAAATCATTGTTTAAATAGCAAGACCTCCACACACAGTGTTAAAACATCTCCAATAATGGAAAATGGTGCTGGGTCAGATTCAGTTTGGGAATAAGACTATGAGTACGAAGAAAAGCAAAGTAGCTAAAGCCATCTCCAATCTAGGCAGATTCCTCTCATTCCTGGCCCAGGGAACAATCCCATCACTTAGGAAATCTGGACCTCTGCCAGCCTGCTGCTTCTGTAGCATGCTGGGGGATGGGTGAGGAGGGTTTGGAAATGTCTGGGCAGCTGGCTTTTATCACAAAGCCTTCTCTCTTAGAAAGGCCTATAATGAATTTCCTAGACATGATATAACACAATATTTTAAGTGATTAATAGTGCAAAAATATTACATTTAAAATACTACATTTAAAAAATGAATGTCCAAGGTATGAGATCAATAATTACACAAATTAAATGTGATGCAAATATTAAAATAATTGTATTTTAGTGGTTTTTGAATTGCTTTCATTAGGCTTAACTTCAAAACATCTAAATAGGAGAGGAAGAAACTAACCAATTGAAAGCTTAATGTACATCTAAATAGGAGAGGAAGAAACTAACCAATTGAAAGCTTAATGTACATGGCAGGTACTACCGTAACTTATTCCACTTAAAAATAACCTTTTTTAAAGACAGAGTCTCGCTATGTTGCCCAGGCTGGAGGGCAGTGAAGCCATTGCAGCTCACTTCGGCCTTGCACTCCTGGACTCAAGCCATCCCACTGCCTCAGCCTTCTGAGTAGCTAGGACAACGGACGTGTGTCACCACGCCTGGCCAGGTTTTTTTTATTTTTTAGAACTGGGGTCTTGTTATATTGCCCAGGCTTGTCTCAAGCAGTCCTCCTTCCTTGATCTCCCGAAGCACTGAGATTATGAGCCACTGTGCCCAGACACAATTAACTTTTAGTAGAGAATTTACTAAGAGCCATTCGCCGTTTTAAGTGTTTTACACGTTTTGAAACTGTTGTGATCCTATCAACCCTATGAGCTAAGTATTATTAGCATCCTCCTGTTCGAGATGAGGAAGCTGAGGCATCGAGATGTTAAGTATCACATAGCCAAGGAGTGTTGGAGCCTGGATATGACTGACTACAGGTTTATGACACCAGGCAGCTGGTTCCAGCATCCTGACTTATCGCCCTGTAATATATGAGACTGCCTCACAGCCTTCACTCGCAGATGAGGACGCTGAAGCTCAGGGAGATTAAGCAACTGTCTGTTCATGGTAACAAAGCTACTAAGTGGTGGAGCAGAGTTTCAAATCCATATCTAATGCTAAATCCTTCTCATAAGCAGCTTCCTGTTATCACCAAACCTCTGCTCCAGTTTGTAATGCTGTCAGAAATATCTCATTTTCTCCTATTCTCAGGGGATGGTTGCTAGCCACTTCTCTCTCTTTCCTCTTAGCCAAACTGCCAATACTGCCTCCACAGTTTGAGCTGTTGGCTCTTGAGGTACCTAAAGAATACAAAATAGGATTTATGTTTCTCACTGCTATGTAAACTTAAGCATTCAGGTCCATAAATCTAGAACACAGAAACACAGAATATAGAGAACAAAATGCATTTGTCTGAATAGACAAATTAGAAAGTGACTCATTATTTGTCATTAATGTTATGAAATAAAAGAAATAACTACCTTTTCGAAATCCACATTGCTAGGGTTTCTAGGTCACATACCTCCCCTAATCTGATGCTGAATGCAATGTCTTTAAATCCTGACCTTTTCAGGAGAAGCAGAATAAGGGGGTGAGGGTGAGAGGGCAGGAAACCTGGGTCCCAGACAAAGCTCCACTGTGAGAACAGAAGACTGTGGCCTGGGGAACAGCACTTACCTTCCCTGAGTACAATTTCCACCTCTACAAAACAGAGATGAAACTACATGTCCACTCCTTCACAGGGCTGTTTTGTTGCAAAAATGCACTGAAATATCATATGAAATTGTTTTGTAAACTATGAAGCCCTACAAAACATGTATTATAAATATGCAGTGACACTCCTGCCTAATCTTAGCAAGCATGAAAAGGGGTTTCAGGGCTTCTGATGATGACAAAGAGGAAGACAGCAGTCTGTGCCTCTAATCCCACACACCCAGTAACCCAACCTTCCAGATGAAATCTTCACTGGACTTTCAGGTTCAGGAGCTGTGTTTTAAAACAACAGTGAGAGATAATAAGCACTGATTTAAATAAAAGGCTTGAAAACTCCAGGAAGGCATTATCACCACTGTAACTGCCATCCTAATCAAACCTCTGAGGGATGGCTCAGGATGCTCAAGGGGAAAGTTAATTGCTAGACTTTCTGATCAAGTGTGAGACGGTGAAAATTTTACCTTAAAATCACTGAAAAAAAACCTGATATTCACAATACTTACATATTCTACTTTTTAATAAATTGAAAAAGAAAACTTAAAAAAACAACTAATACCTTAAAATCTAATATTCAGAACACTTCAGGTTTTCCTTTTCAGTTGTGCTTTTTTTCCTTCCTTCTTTCCCACTATTGCCATGCCAGTATCCCAGTCTGCCATCAACCCTGCCAAAGAGATGCATATATACAGAGAAAAGCCCTTTAAAGAAAGCAAAGTAACTATAAAGATCTCAAAATTCAACTAAAGAAACAGCTGCCCATTTCTTAAAATAAAAGATGTCTAATTATTGGTATTCATGTGGTCAGCCTACACCCTCAGAAGGGCACAGATCCACTCTTTCAGTCACAGCAGAAATCCTTTTAAGCCATTTGACATCCTGCACTGTGCAGTTTTAGACCTACATATATGTCTGGGTTAGAGGAAAAACACATGATCACAAACTCTATAAAGAAAAAAGATTACGGAAGACAAAGACAACAAAAATTTTAAAATAAATAAAAAGAATTTTAAAATATATATATATAATACGAGAAAGCCAGTGAGCTGACAAATGGCATGCTATTACATTAATAATGGAAACTATGAATATTCATTACACAATTGTCATAAATAGAAGGACGGAAAACCAGAGAGTGCAGATGGAGCAAAAACTCAGAGTGCTAAAAAAAAAAAAAGAAAGAAAAAAAAAAGAAAGAAAACACATGCAGTCTCAGACAATATTTTTTAAGTAGGATCCCTGGGTAGAAACTTTGATCTGAGATAAGATGGGACAGTAAAGAAAGAATTTCCTTATACAAGGTAAATAAACAGTATAAACTACCCAGAATGACAGGAAGAGCTTTCAGTAAAAACACAGTCAGGGTAGTCTTCGCTTAGGATGTTTTGGAAAAAGGATAATCTAGCTCCCAAATCACAAATAAGGTTAGTAGATATTGCTTCACCCTTCCACACTCCCACTACCCACTTAGAGAAGGGACCACCCCAGATAAAAATCCAATGCACTAATGTGCAATCTCAAATGCTTTTAATTTTTATATATCTTGGGAATGAAGAAGAAAACCAAAAATATGAATAGGATTAACCCCAAAACATGTGCTCAGGGATCACAACTTTTATGCCCAATTGCATGCTGAGGACTTCAGGGAAAGATCACCGCGTTAGATTGACAGTTTTTCTATTAATAAAAGTTTCAAGAAAAGTACAGAAAACTCATAAGCTCAAGATGATAATGCATACATTTACTAAGCAAAAACATTACCACACAGACAGTCATTTATTTTTTAAAATGTGCACAGAATATTCCAAATTGTAATTTCCAAACAAACAACAGGGATAAAAAGATACAGGCACTAAATTATTGACAACACTCAACATCTGACCGGTACTTTTTAATTAGCTAAGAAAGACTCCAACTCCTTAAGGCAAATGCCACAGGATTAATAGTAAATACCTGCTCTAAGCAGGAAAACCCATTTGCTTGCAGCACTTCCATTGTACTTCGTTTCTCAATTAGTCCCACAGCCTAAGGCTACCCTAATACACTTTTAGCATTAATTTGCAACTTAAAAGTTACACAATTCAAGTAAATGTAACCCAATCATCATCAAATGCAAGCAACTTTCAATGTTCCCTTTCAAAGGCCAACAATCCAGCAGGTCTCTCCAGCTGCTACTTAAACTGGCGTGAGGACCGTGTCTGGGTCACCACCACTTCTGGAGCTTCACTAGCCCTGTGACCCTGTGCTAGTTGCTTAACTTCTCTAAACTTCCGTTTCCCCATCTGTAAAAATAGAAATAATAGTGCCAACATTACTGGGAAAATTAAATAAGGTCCATACAGAAAAAACATTTAAGATAAATCCCATCCCCATGAATAAACAGTTGGTGAATTCCTGTGGCGAAGGAAGGAAGGAAGGAAGGAAGGAAGGAAGGAAGGAAGGAAGGAAGGAAGGACTGAATTATGGGAACAAATTCACCTAAAAGACTCCAAAAGTATTGTCTGTTTATTCTCTCAAGCAACTTTTATTCAGCACCTACTAGGTGCAAAGGACTGTTCTGAAAGAATGAGATTCAGAGAGAGGTAGAAATGCTGTCTCTGCCCTCAGGAACCTTACACAGTCTTGCAGGGGGAAGAGAGTATTTTAAGGATGTGAACATCTGCTCAAACAACAGGTCCCAAGACTGTGATGTCTACGATGGAGAAAATGCCCCAGTTACTCAACACATGAACACAAGACACATGGAGTAGAGACAAAGGGGCTTCCCCTGCCAGACAATAAACATGAGCCAGTACAAATGCAGGCAAACAAGAAAGGGAACCAAGAAGAATCAGAAGAACCTCTGGCGAGGCACCAACCCAAAAACGAGGAGGTACAGGGAGATTCTCCCTCCCTCTATATCTGGGGTAATCATCATAGACCTCTGGAAATCCTGTGACCAGATGCACACTGTAGATGTGACATATGTGAACGCTGTTTCCTTCTAAAACATGAGTTAGTAGTGCTCACATATGCAGAGCTCCTGACTGTCTTGTGGGATGCAAACTCCCATCCACCAAAAACCACCTGGCATACAAACCCCACCAGTGGACATTCCTTTTCTGCCAGATCCAGTAACACGTGGTCATAGCAAGGCCACTGTGATGGGCAGAAGTGGGGCAACAAAAGGAGGAAGCCTAAATTTGGACTTTACAGACTCAGTTTCCCCCTCTTTAAAATGTGGAGGTTCCTAAAATTAGACTGCTGGTGTTCCCATCATAAAGCCAGGAGTCTCCATGTGCCCCTCAGCTTGTGCCCACAGATGTGAGGACTCATGTGGAGGATGGCCCAAATGTCACGTGCAGCACCACGCTGCATGTGCCAATGCTTTGAGGGGCACAGCCCAGCTCTATGAAACGGTGGTGCCTGCTCCGTGCCAAGACCCTTTACAGGAATTACATGCATTATTTCATTAATTTTTACAACTTTGCCAGGTGGAGAGGGTTACCTCTGTTGTACAGATAAGGAAAAGGAGACTACTAGGCGGCCTCACACAGATTATAAATAGGGATACGGGGACAAGCTGGAAGATGGGTGAAGGAGATTCCAGCGCTCTTGCACTTTCCACTCACACCCAGATTCTGAGGTTGTTCAGGTGGAGAAGCATCACTCACCGCCGTCTGGAGAGCACAGAGTTTCAGCTAGAGACAGCACTGTCACTGCCCCTGACATGCCAGTGCCAATCAATCGATCCACCAAAAATAAAAGAAATCTCAAAGAAAAATACCCAGCCCAGTCAACTGAGTTAATAATTAGATAATTAATTTGATAAGTTAATAATTTGTTGAGTTAATAATTCCTGTGGCTTGTCTGTGCCTTGCTGATCCTTGAAGTGGTAGATGTCCCACTGAAAGCTCATAAATATTTCTCAGGTTGCCAACTAGACAAAAATACTATACATTGATACATCATCTTGTAGGACATGTATTACAGAAACATTTAATATACATACTTGTAACAGCAAGGGGATGTCAACTAGATCATGAATAAAGAGTCATATCTCTCTGTATTTGTTTTTGTTGTTGTTGTTTCGAGAGTCTTGCTCTGTCACCCAGGCTGGAGTACAGGGTCACAATCTCGGCTCACTACAACCTCTGCCTCCTGGGTTCAAGCGATTCTCCTGCCTCAGCCTCCCAAGTAGCTGGGACTACGGGCTTGGGCCACCACACCAGCTAACTTTTGTATTTTTTAGTAGAGACAGGGTTTTGCCATGTTGGCCAGGCTGATTTCAAACTCCTGGCCTCAAGCAATGCGCCCACCTCGTCCTCCCAAAATGCTGGGATTACAGGTGTGAGCCACCGCACCCAGTTCTTTTTTTCCTTCAGTATCAATTTTTACATTCCCCAAAACAGCCTTCAAATAATTAAACATAACGGTCAGTTCTCTCACACAGCAAGCTTTAAAAAACCAACAGAAATTACGATACAATGTACCTGAAGACCTTGGTTATTAAATATTTATAGAAGTTAAAATAATCAGTATTTTATGTTCATTAAAATTTTTAATAGTGAAAAAATACTCATCTGAGGCCTAAAGAAAAATAACAGCTTTCATCTAGAAAGTTGCAGGTATCACGAGACAAAAAACTGTAAATATCATTTTATGGAATACTGGAAAGAGATTTTCAAATATAATCTTTGAGTTTTCAGGCTGTATCTTTTATTTAAATGTCCAGTTTCCTTAAACCCCTGCATATGTGTCAATTGTGTTATTTGAAATGGGCTTAAAAGCACTAGAGATGTTAAATATCATTCAATCAATATTGTGCACTAGACACAGAAAAACAGGGAAAAATTGCCTTAGCTTCATTTCTTTCCCTTCCTTTACCCTCAAGATAAACGTAATATTGAAGTGACAGAAACAGATGTTACAACTGGGATCCACGCATCACACTCATCACCACCAGTCTGAGAAGTGAAATACCCAATGGAGGTGGAAACTAGTTAGAGGCTCTCAAATGTATGTTAAACGCTTCCCAAACAAACAGTGGGAAGGGCTGGCAAATACATTCATTTTAAAAGTAAATATTAACTTAATGAGCTTGGTGACCGGAAAACTGATTCTGCTCTCTTGAGATTTTTACTTCCCTGCTCCTTCTCATCAAAAAGCAAAAGAAAAAGACACAATAAGGCACAAATTCTCCTACTTCTGAGTCCAAATGGTATCAGAAAAGAATCTAAAATCACTCTTTCTGTATGTGTCCTCAAATCTTTCCAACTCAACTGATGGTAAAAAGGAAAGATAACGTACATCAAACAATGTAAATACTTGCAGAACTAGTCCATTAAATGCAGTGGGGAGCATCAGAAAAGCCAAGTCTTTTTTTAGGAGCCATAATTCTGTGCTCTAATAGCAGAAGACAGCCAATCATTATAAAACATCTCTAACTCCTGCCTGAGACTTCCCCCTTCATCTTCCCTTGCCTGCACCAGTTGCACATCAGAAAAGTATTATGTCTGGTACAAAGATGGCAAAAGCAACCAAAAGTTCATTCACTGGACCCAGCACCTGGGTCATGAAAGGCTTGAGGGCAAGGTGGAGCCCAGTGGCTGGCAACTAAACCACCAAAAGCAAGGTGTTTTCAGAAAGAACAAAGAAAAAGGAAAGAAGAAAATGCAATGATATTGGAAGCATAGAAGAAAATCCAGTGAATTGGAAGCATTTTATGTTTACGTAAAGGAAAAGGAGAGAAAGAGAGAGAAAAAATTGGTCTATCCCTTTTCTTAGCACTCACTCTACCAATAAAAAAGAATCCAAAGTATTGAATGTTTCTCCCTATACCCACCTAAAGTCTTCATCTTTCTAAGATGTAAATATTAAAAACCTGTCTGTTTCTTCTATATTTTTAATCTTCACAAAGATTTTAGCTGTCATAATATGAAATAAAAATGAAGCCAGAGTGGCTTCACACACACAAGCTAATAATCCAAGTGTATATATTCAGGATTCGAAGAAAATGAATGAATTTATTATTTGACATTTTCTGTTCAATACTAACCATTTGCCTTGTTCAGTGAAGGCAATTTACGCCCATTGAAAGATGTTCTGACACTTTTTTCGGAACATGCTAGTTAAAACACAGCAGTTTTCTCATCATGCCTTCCAGCTCAAACCAGTCTGTATATCACAAGGTGGTCCATGGTACCTCAACCAATAGTTAACCTTTCATAATCTTCATTGACTACAGAGCCCTCATGTCTAGCAGGAAATTTTTACTAAACAAATTACTACCCGAAGGATCAAGTTTACATCTCACCAAACAATCCACCCACTCCCCACCTAAATCCAGATAAAAATGGCAATACAAGCTTAGTTTTAACGTAACCTTGAAACTGAAATCTAAAACCTAAAGAGTAATTTAGCAAAGAAACTCCCTTGATTTCACAACGACTAATCAACCATGTTCTCTTCAGCAACATGATTTAGTAACATAATGATTTAATCTCCCTGGGTCTCAGTTTCCTCTCTGTAAAATGTGTGTAACTCAGTTCAAAAATGACATAGATCTATGGCAGGAATCTTTAAGGTTCACTTTTAGGCCTTTTTTAGGCCTAATTCTAGCAGTAATTCATCTGCTAGAATTACTACCAAAATCAGTTGTTTCTTTGTAAGAACTTTGTTTTCCCAACTATATGCTGCACCTGTAGTAGTAGTACCTAGATGTTATTTCTCCCTTTCTCCCTTCTCCTGAGAGGCAGCCTAGTTTGGATGCAGAGAGACTAGGTTAGAATACTAGATTAAACCACCACCTTCTAGCTAAGGGACTCTGAGCAAGTCACAATTTCAATAAACCCCAATCTCCCCATTATCCATTTGTTGTATTTCCTTTTTTTCAGATGTTTTCCCCCATGGAGAGGATACTTATAATCTTACAAAACCGAGATCATACTCTACATACAATGGCTGTTTCACTGTAAAATAGTAATTTTTATTTTATACATGTTCTGCCATGAACATAATTACTTTTCTTAATAGCAAATATTAAAATTATTCAATGAAACACATGTAATTGTGATAAGAGGTAAGGTTTTGAAGCTGAAAAAAAAGTCCACCATTGAGTTTAATATGCCTAACTATCTTGCCTGAAAAAAAAATAATCAAAATGGAGGAAAATGTGTGTATATATACACAGGCACACATATATATATATATGATGATGATGATATAATAAGGTAACTAAAGGGAATGCTGCAGATCATCAAAGTGCATCATCCAAAACTGTGGTCATCCAATTAATGTCACTTTTATGGGTTTTAACCTTTTTTATCTTCTAATAACTATATAGAAATTAGTGCAATGTACACTGTACAATTTGCATTGTATCTTGCAAGTACACATTTATTTTTTTCCTTTCATGACTAAAACACCTTTTTTGTTGCACATGTAACACATCATTTAGATAAAGTAATGCAAACCTCTTGGGGAAAGTTTTGAACTCAATTAGGGCATCTGGGGACAAGCCATATGTTACCAAGCCTTTTGCACACCTGAACCCCAATATGTAATGACCCAAGGATGCTCATTTGTAAGATTAAATAGTCTGCCTTTTAAGAGAAGAGAATCAGGCACTGCAGGACATTCTCCATCATATTCACTTGAAGACAATACAAAGAGAGCTATATAGCTGAAGATTTAAAATAAACGAGCACCTATAACACAAAAGAATTTGTAATTCATGCCCTGAATAACTGTAACTAACATCTCTCTTCTTTACCTATATTTTTTAATAAAAAATGTTTTCATTAAAATCAAAAGTAACCATAAGTTATTCTCACTCATTTTTCTCTGTTATAAAATAATGCTTACTTATCCATTTCTTTGTTAGAAATTTCTGTATCACTGTTTTAGTTTTTCTTTTGGCTAAAATTTCTGGATTATGAATTTGATATTAATAAATACACAATTTTAGGACTAAGAAGACTATATTTTCTGAATCAAAAATCAGAAAGCATTATCTAAAACCAAGAGCTGTTCCAAAAAAAATTAAGGTTGCATACGATTGTACCAATATCCATCTTCAACTCCTAATAATTCAGCAACAGATATTTTAAAAGAAAGGCTCTCAAACTCTGAACTCACTTGAGGGATATGACACAACCCCAATAACAACCCTTCCTAACTACAGCAGCAAAATTTTCAAGGTGCGTGAATATTTTGATAGGGGAAGTGAAGAGACCTGCACCAAAATCTTTACAGAGCACTTTGAAAACTCTCACCCTCCACCTCTACCACAGCCCATCACTGCTTTATAGAACTGGTGCAATCTCCTTTTTTGAAAATCCGTTAAAATAGAAAAACTAATACTCCAAGACAACTAAGTTATCCAAGAGATATGTCACAGGTTATAATTTCATATTTGGCACATTCCCATGGGCAAATCTGGAATAAGCCAAATTCCTGGTACTCTAACTGCAACTCAGCCCCCTTCTTTCCCACTCAAAAAAAATATCAAAACATAATTGAAAGACTGACTTCAATATACTCATTTTTTAAAGAAAAGTATTCACACACTTCAATATTTCAGCTGATCAGAACACAGAGTTATAACGTGTTCGAGATCTGCTAGACTAGAATAGTTCCCAAACTCTGAAAAACATCATAGTTTTATTCTAAATACCACACTTTATAGACATCTTACATGAGGGTAGTCAGAGACTGAGAAAACACAAAAGAGCACACAGAATTGTAGAATCCAGGACTCCCTGGGTTCTCTAAGCAATTCCAAATGTCTTTTAAAGTGTAACTTGCAAGATTGGAGAAAGATATTCTTAATCAGTGAAAGGTCGAATAAGTACTTGCCTGATGCATTTTCATCTAGGTATAAAAGTGCATATTGAAAACTTTTTTTCTATCGTATTATAACTACATGGGTCATAAAAACCTTAAAATTTTTTTTCAACACATTCCTTACTCATACACATAAGATTCATCATTATCATAGAATTTAGAGTAGCTATTGAAAAACAGGAAAACTATTAATTTCATTATTAAAAAATTAATCATATAATGTTGCACTATAAGACATGCCATACTTGCAGATGATTTCAGAATCTTATAATTTTTTGCTAATACCTGGCTTTTTCCTAAAACCACTGTAAAATAATTTTCCATATCCCCAGCCTAAGTTTAGGATGCTCATGGAACACCCAGGTCACAATAAACTTACCAAGGCAAAATAAATAAATTAATTAATTAATTTTAAGAAAATTCCCAGGCTCATATGCCTAAAAGAAACAACAGTTCATTTCAAAAGAGTTAATAAAATAAAACTAAAAGACAGCCAGGTACGGTGGCTCATGTCTGTAATTCTAGCATTTTGAGAGGCTGAAACTGGTGGACTGCTTGAGCCCAGGAGTTCAAGACCAGTCTGGGCAATACAATGAGATGCCATCTTTTTTATTATTTTTTTTAATTAATTTTAAAAAGAAATTTAAGAAAACTAAAAGTTACTAAGAAAGAAGGAAAACTTAAAAAATAAATAGTAAGTTGGAAAAATAACCAGAACTTTACACACTGAAAATAAAATAGATTCAGAAGGGAAAGTGAACATTACTTCAATTATTCCCTTAAAATGATGAAAGAGCTCCTTTAAGACGCTGATGAGACCTAAAGAAATTAAGCTTGCAAAACTGAAAGCAAACTGCTGGTTCCAATATCTTGTAATTATGCCTTTTATAAGTTTTATGACAAGAATAATAAGAGTTAAGAGTGTTTGGAACTAGGCCGGGGACGGTGGCTTATGCCTGTAATCCCAGCACTTTGGGAGGCCAAGGCGGGTGGATCACTTGAGGTCAGGAGTTTGAGACCAGCCTGACCAACACAGTGAAACCCTGTCTCTACTAAAAATACAAAATTAGCCAGGCAGGTGGCGCATGCCTGTAATCCCACCTACTTGGGAGGCTGAGGCAGGAGAATCACTTGAACCCAGGAAGCAGAGGTTGCAGTGACCCAAGATCGCACCATTGCACTCCAGCCTAGGCAACAAGAGCGAAACTCCATCTCAAAAAAAAAAAAAAAAAAAAGTGTTTGGGACTATAAAAAATAGTCTCAAACACTCAGGACTGGAATCTATGGTCCAGTCCTGAGAAAACTCTGACCCACCTTGGCTTCACTGATTTCAATGATTGCTATGGTTCCTAATAGGAGAAGCCATCCCAATCACAACCCAGCAATATAAAAATTTCTAAATTGATGACTCAAATTCCAGTCAGAAGGAAAATAGGCATAGTGTACTGCAGCTGAGCCCATTTTGCACTTGTTGAAGAAAATAGAGTAGTTAGGCTGTACAGAAAGACTTCCTACGTCAAAGGTCAGCGTCTTTTTTTTATTTTTTATTTTATTTTTGAGACAGAGTCTCGCTCTGTCACCCAGGCTGGTGTGCAGTGGCGCGATCTCAGCTCACTGCAAACTCTGACTCCCAGGTTCAAGCAATTCTCCTGCCTTGGCCTCCCAAGTAGCTGGGATTATGGGCACCTGCCACCACGCCTGGCTAATTTTTGTATTTTTAGTAGACACAGGGTTTCACTACGTTGGCCAGGCTGGTCTCAAACTCCTGACCTCAAGTGATCCCTCCCAAGGTGCTGGGATTGCCACCAGGCCCGGCCCAAAGGTCAGCTTTCAACAAATGAATTCAAACATGCAAATCAGAGCACTGCCCAGGAGGGAACACTAACCACCCTTACAGCAGAGACTTCCTACAGGCTATACAGCCTGCCACCAGGATGCAGGGTGCTCACAACAGAAAGAGGACACTACTCATGTTTTCCATTTCTGTAATATTCTGCCTTTTGAGAATTACAAATTGAAAGTGACTAATTCTCCCAAATGTCATACATCTTGCACTTTGTGACATGTACTTCCTCTCTGAATCTTTACAGCACTACGCAGACATTTGAGCCACTGTCTGGGACTAGACCTAATTACGATAATTATGTCTACCATAATTAGGGAGATGGTAAATATGATCAAATATTTATAAAAAGGAAAAACTGAAGCACAGAAAGTTTTAAGCATCAGAAAATTAAAACTAAATTTCCAATGAGAGAATTAAGGAGGTAGTGATGTTCTTTTTCAGCTATCTTAAATGCTGAATTTGAAATATGATGACTTCCTGGATTACTGGCATAATTAAAGAACAGTCTAACTTTTAGACCTCTTGCATGGAAGGTTCATAGCATCTAGGACTGGCAGATATGACCATAGTGAAAATAAAACAGTACAGAAAGTAATATAAAATCTTTTTTT
This sequence comes from Pan paniscus, assembly GCF_029289425.2. NCBI lineage: Eukaryota > Metazoa > Chordata > Mammalia > Primates > Hominidae > Pan > Pan paniscus. Next base: position 108,513,623 of record NC_073255.2, on the reverse strand, counting down.
TTTTTTTTTTTTTTTTGAGACAGAGTCTCGCTCTGTCACCCGGGCTGGAGTGCAGTGGCACAATCTCGGCTCACTGCAACCTCCGCCTCCCGGGTTCAGGCGATTTTCCTGCCTCAGCCTCCTGAGTAGCTGGGATTACAGGTACCCACCACCACACCCAGCTAATTTTTATATTTTTGGTAGAGACAGGGTTTCACCACGTTGGCCAGGCTGGTCTCGAACTCCTGACCTCAAGTGATCCACCTGCCTCGACCTCCCATAGTGTTGGGATTACAGGCATGAGCCACCGTGCCTGGCCTATAAAATCTTACTATAAGAGAGAGTGAGATTGAATCTCTACCCAGGCCCAGCCCTGTAAGATGCTGAGAGATGGTCAACCCATAAATGCCTGTGAGGCTGAACTAGATCAAGAGTCAGGCTGAGACCATATCCAGCCTGACATAAAACAAACGTCATTTGATGCATGAATCTTTGAACAGGGGAGTACTATGACAAGAAAGATGTTTTGGGAAGGCTGAGTGGAGGAATAAGATGGAGCAGTGATACCAATGAAGAGTTTATTGAACTAAAATAGGTAAAAGTGAAAAGGTTCTGAACTGAGGTGGCAGCAGCTGCAATGATAATGAAGTCACGAAAATAAAAGATAACTGTTTGAAGCCGGGTGTGCTGGCTCACCCCTGTAATCCCAGCACTTTGGGAGGCCAAGACGGGTGGATCACCTAAGGTCTGGAGTTCGAGACCAACCTAGCCAACCTGGTGAAACCCCGTCTCTACTAAAAATACAAAAATTAGCTGGGTGTGGTGGTGGGCGTCTGTAATCCCAGCTACCTGGGAGGCTGAGGCAGGAGAATCACTTGAACCCTGGAGGTGGAGGTTGCAGTGAGCCGAGATTGCACCACTGCACTCCAGCCTGGGTGACAGAGTGAGACTCCATCTCAAAAAAAATAAAATATAAAAAAAACACAAAGATAACTGTTTGATAAGAGTCAAAAGGTACGAAAGAGATAGATCGTGAAAGGCCTTGAAAGATAAGCTAGGAGTATGGAGTTAAACCTGCACCTTTTAAAGCAGTAAGCAGGGGATCGGCAAATTTGTATTTCAGACCCATCATTCTGTTGGAGCAGGAGGCAAGTGGTAGGCAGGGAAGTCAGTTATACAACTACTCCAAGTCCAGGAAGAGATGACAAAGCTGAGTGTGCACATCAGCTGTGAGAATGGATATGACAGCAAGGAACAAAAACCAAGCCAACACCTGGATGCGGGGTTGGAGAAAAGGTTAGGATAGCATCAGGTTTTTAGCTTGGAAAATCATGTGGCTGGTACAGCCAATAGCAGAGAGAGGAACAAGAGAAGATGCATGCTTGGGGAAATACAAGAATGAATGATATGTGCTGAGATCAAGGTGACTGTGAGACACAGCGGCAGAAACTTCTAGTGGGCAGTTGGACATCTGGATGTGGAGGTTAGAATAGAAAGCTGAGTCAGCCACACTGACGACAAGTGTACACCAACCACTCAACCAGAGCATGAAAACTGATCATAGAGGACAGAAGGCTGAAGTTATGGAAGAGATGGGGAAGACTTAAGCATGTTCAGAGCCTATGGTGAAAGTATCTAGAAAAAGGAGAGGGCAGAAAACATAGAAAAGAAAGGAAAGAATCAATTATGTAAGCTTCTGGAGTAGAAAAGAGGGAAAGGAATTGAGAAGACTGGAGGAGGAACTGGCCTGGAACAAAACAAAGGACAAAACCCCCTCTGAGATCAATGGGAAAAAAGGAGGTAAGACTGGAGCAAATGAGGGTACATGAATGGGCAGGATGTTGACAGGGAGTGGACACCTAACGGTATTAAGGGCTCTAAGAAGTTGGAGGGTATTACAGGTTGAATTGTGTCCACCAAAAATTCATATATCGAAGTCTTAATCCCCAGTACCTCCAAAAGTGATCTTATTTTGAAAAGGGGGTCGTACGGATGTAATTAAATTAAGAGGTCATACTGAAGTAGGGTGAGCCCCTAATCTAATATGACTTGTATCCTTGTAAAAAGGGGAAATTTAGATAGACAGCCATGCATTAAGGGAAAACAATGTAAAAAGACACAGGGAGAAGGTAGTCATCTAGAGCTAAGGGGAGAGGCCTGGAATGGAGCCTTCTCTAACAGTCCTCTGAAAGAACCAACTCTGCTACTGTTTGTCAGACTTCTGGTCTCCAGAACTGTGAGACAATAAAAATTCTGTTATTTAAGTCACCCAGTTTGTGGTACTTTGCTAGGGCAGCCCCAGGAAACTAACAGAGAGAAAGCCTTCTATTAAAAGAAGAAAGGGTGGAGGAGGGTTGCAAGAAGGCTTAGGGGGAGTGAAAAGAGTTCAGCAGGAAACAGGCCAGCGGCACAAGGACACAAATGCAAGATGGTCCACAGTTGCCTGACGTTCCAGCTAAGGATGGAAATGATAAATTTATTTATAGAGTGATTTCCTCAAGCAGCTCTTGGCAGCCACTAGGTAAGATAGGAAAAGATGCCAGGTCAAAATCAAGGGCTGGCAGCGTACATTACAAATGAAGTACAAAGGGGTAAGGCCATTGAGGATACCAGCAAGAGAGTGATGTTCCCTGAGTGAACAGGGAAGGAACTAATGGGGGAGAATGGGTTATGGACTATGAGAATGGGATGGGACAGGCAGAGAAGGGATCATCTAGAAACTGGAAGCCAGCAAAGAAAAGATACAGGGAATACAGCAGCAGTGAGAAAGCTAAACAGGAAAGATTGTTAGTGGGATTTAATATTTTAAATCTAGGACAGTCCCAGTAAGACGCAGTTCCTGCAGAAACCAAATAAGGGTAAAGCAGGTATGAGACGAGAAAGTCAGGGATGCTAGAATGTTGTAGGACAGCATATACATCATCCATATGGACACTGAGACAGCCCCTAATGGTGATAGTTAGGGTAGAGAAAAGACTGAACCAGCTTCCACCATGCTCAATAAATGGAAAAGAATGACCAGAAATATCCACAAATCATATTTGTATCTAACCACTTGTATTAGCCCATTTTCACATTGCTAGAAAGAAATACCTGAGACCAGGTAATTTATAAAGAAAGGAGGCTGAATTGGCTCACGGATATGCAGGATGTACAGGAATCCTAGTGACTTCTGCTTCCAAGGAGGCCTCAGGAAGCTTCCAATCCTGGCAGTAGGCAAAGGGAGAGCCAGCTTCTTACATGGCAGAAGCTAAGAGCAAGACAGCGAAGGGGGAGGTGCTACACACTTTTAAACAACCAGCTCTCACAAGAATTCCCTCACTATCACCAGAGCAGCACCAAGGGGATGGTTCTAAATCATTCAAGAAGGATCCACCACCACAATCCAATCACCTCCCACCAGGCCCCCCTTCCAACACGAGATTCGGCAGGGACACGATCCAAACCATATCATCCCTAGATTCTGGTTCTCATAAAAATCACTGCATGGCTGTATGTGATGGCTCACACCTGTAATCCCAACACTTTAGGAGGCTGAGATGGGAGGATTACCTGAGACCAGGAGTTCGAGACCAGCATGAACAATATGGTGAGACTCCATCTCTACAAAAAATACAAAAATTAGCCAGGTGGTGGTGTATGCCTGTGGTCCCAGCTACTTAGAAGGCTGAGGTGGGAGGATAGGTTGGGCCTTGGAGGTGGAGGCTGCATTGAGCCACGATGGCACCACTGTACTCCAAACTGGATGACCAAGGGACACCAAGTCTCAAAAAAATAATAATAATAACTGTCACCTTTATTATCTCTGGTATTATATCTTTATATAAAATAACAAAGAGGGACATGGACTAGAAGCCAGTATCATTGTGCACAGTCTCCACCTAACAGAATTGTTATATTAAATGTAAAGTAAGCAAGTTAACCTATAAAAATGTGCTTGGGGCACTCACAGACCAGATGTAGAATTTTTTTTAATTTTATATGCTTTGTATACATTTTCCTAGGATTTGAAAAAATAAAATAGCTGGAAAATGACAAAATAAGTGCTGGCAGCCTTCTACTTCACAAACATAAAATAACTGACCAAAGCAGAGAAGAATTAGAAAACTCATACACGGTCACCCATTTTTAAGAAACAAACTAAGTGCTTAATTATCTGGATTATATGCCATAAACATATGAAATTCTTTGCATTTCAAAGGCTTATTCTAATTGGTAAAAATTTTGTATTTCTCACCAAAGAGGCAGGCAGAGCCAACACTTTGTTCTGGCAATCATCAAAGCTAAAAAACAGAGGGATAAAGCAGAACTGCATGAGTTAACCTTTTAATTTACCCATGAGAACAATTCATGAATTGCTGTAGCTATCACCATTTCCAACTATTTCCACATACACTTAATTAGAGCTTTTGTCTCCAAAGTCAAAAGGTTTTACGCGTGGTAATTTTACATTGGTGGACATTATCTGTATTTTCTGACCTTTCATATATTAGGCATCATTAATATTCTAAAATAAATCATTAAATCAAAAATAAAATTCAAAAATTCACCAGAAATCATAGTGTAGTTATTGTTCATTATTCCAGGAAAAATGGGGCCACTTAAGGACATGGTCTGGTCATTTATTGGGAACAAAAGGGTAAAAAGACATTTGGAAATTTCTGCAGTCATTTCACAGGTATGAAGTTGATGCTTTACCCAAAACTCTCATCACAATGTCACCAGAAACATTATGTCCACTAAAAACTATGACACAAAATACCAATCTTCTTTCACCTTCAATCTAGCTTAACCATGTGTTTCTCCAATAATTATGTAGCCCCTTCGCTGTGGCCAAGTACTATGTCAAACCCTTCCAAACATCAAGAAGTTGGGAGGGGAAAAGGACTGAAACTAATAAAATTTTACTTGGGATATTTTAGAAATGATTAGTCCATCCAAGTAAAATGTGTAGATTTAGACCACAGAACATTAAATGGCTAACATTGTAGTCAGGGACCAAATACACAATGAATGAAAAGCAAAATGATCATTCATAGAATGTCCCCTCTCCAACTATGACCGCCTTCAGCAAAATTCCTATTGTTTGCTTATTGTAAATACCTGAAGCCCTCAATACTTAACTTCTAAACTGTTCAATTAAACACACACACAAACACACACGTGTGCTCACAAACACAGCCCAGTTTACAACAAGCATAGTTCCTGAATATAATTCCAGTCTGGTTTTGAAAATTAGCAGATTAGACTGAAATCATGGCATTTCAGTCTATGATTAAATAAGTCTGTATTTCTTTTTCTCCTGTGTTCAAGGTCAAACATTTGACACATACTCTAGAGGCATCCTCTACATGAATCAGGGAGTTGTTACCAAACTCCAGCTCAGGCACTCTCTGGAAGAGGCCACTCCTTGAAATAAGGAGCCCTCCAGCTCATAAATACTAAGGAGAGTTGCCACACCTTATTGCATACCTAAGAAGCTGACCCAACCCTCAAAGTTTTAAGACTAAAATCTGAATTGATTCCAATGGACTGTAGAGTTCCCCAGCTCCAGGAGAGAGAAGGTAAAAAACAAGCGTTCAAAAAAATTTCTACTATTATAATCTGAAAATGATCACAGAAGAACTCAGTGACTATGAACATAAGCAGAGTTTTAGTGCTCTTTTCTGATGTGATAAAATTGTCATTTTGATCCTTTTGTATAGTTCATAAGCCTGATGATTGGGGTTTCACCTCATGTGTAAGATGTGCCTCCCTCAAACCTTACTACAAGGTCAGTACATTACCTGTCTGACATAAAAACATGAAAAAAAATTGTAATCTTATGTTGGTTGTTACATTATTTAGAATCCTACATTTAGAGCTAAGAGGCAACTTGAAGATCATAGTTCAACTGATTTTACAAATGAGAATGTCATGGCCGGGGTAAGTTAAACGACCTGCCCAAATAACTAGAAAGTGGCAGATGAGAATCCACATTGCCTAACACCTAATTCATCACTCTCTCTACTCCTTTACAATAGATATTTACTCACATTCAATAGATACGTACTGAAAGTTAACTACGTGCAACACACTCAGGGATTAAAAAGTGAATCCAATCACCCCCATACGGAATCTAAACAATGGTGGGTTTTAGATAATATTTTCTCAGTTTTAATATGCAAGTCATCACATGAAGCTTTAGGTGAAATGTTAGAGGAATATCTGAAATTAACTCTCCTCATAGCTGTAATTCTTCATTTTTAATCCTTCTATCTACTCTATAGCCCTTCCAACTACAGAAGGTGGATGTCAAAGTGAAAGCATCAATGATGATGATGATGGTGATGATGAAGGCAATGAAGATGATAATACCAATTATGAGCTATTCACTTTTTGTGAGCCATTATTCTGAAACCTTTATATGCATTACCTTATTTAATTATCTCAACCCTTAAAGGAAAGATACTATTATTATCTCTATTTTACAAAGGATATGAAATTAATAAGTCAAATGCCCAAACAGAGGGTAGTTGAATTGGGGATTATACCCCAGCATGCCTTCATTACTACTATCTCCCAAGATTTTCTGGCCTTGAGTCTTTCCTTCATTAGCTGGAAATGACTTGCCCCTTCTGGATCTCAATTTCTTCATCTGTGTAATGATGGAGTGAGAAAATTATTATTTCCAATGGATCTTCCAAGTAGAGCATTCTGTGATTTACTGATTTGTGATAGTTTCCAATCTCTTGTGGCAGAGGAAGGAAGCCACTTTGCAAAAGCTAAGGATGATTTTGACCCAAATTACAAACTCCAGACCTTTGACTATACAGAGGTTTCAGAATAACAGAGAGAGGGAGTAGTTACAGGTTTGACACATCTTTAACCTTCAGCTGGGCTCCAGCCTCAGGTGTTTTTTAAAGCTAATCACTAACAATAGTGTTTAAGCAAGAAAAAAGGTTTTCGAAATGCCTAATGATGATTAGGAAGAGTTTGTAAAAACATGGGAAAACATAATGTTATCATATCAAAGAAAAAAGCGGGATATAATAATGGGCTGCTTTTTTTAAACACGGAGAAAGAAGCAAGAACATTCAACAGTTGTTGTATCGGGGTACCAGGATTTATGAGATTTTTTTTCTCCTTTTCCTTATTTCTCTCTTTTTATGTAAGCTTAAATTATCTACATAATTAGAGGGGAAACTTTCTTTACAAAGAGAAAAATGGTACCAAATATTCTCATATTGATTGCTCCTGAAAAGAAAGAAAACACTCTCCTGAAAAATATCTCAATAACAACACTACCGAAATTCCAGAAATACATGTTTAGAGGAAAACTCCATTATTGCCCACTATGAAGGAAGAAGAAAAGACTCCTCTATTGCTTCAAGCCTAGAAGAATTAAGTTTTTTAGAGGATGTCACAGGAATGCTGGCAGGGAAAGTTGCTTTGGAGTCCAGGGACACACAGCTTTGTAAAGCTCAGCCCAGGAAAAAGAGAACAGGTGCAGCAGATGAAGCAGCAGACCGTGACAGCCAAATGACGGTGGCCCCATCCAGAAATCCCAGCCTGGAGCAGGTTCTCCCTGAGCAGACCTGCCATGCACCACGGCCAGCCACATGGCCAAGGGGACTTTCCATGAGCACAAATGCCCTTTCCTCACTGAAGCACTGCAGCAGAGGGAAGACAGGTAGCATATTTCATGGAATATGTAACTATTAAAACAAACCAAACCACCAAACCAAACTGATTCATGCTTTCATCAGGCTTTAGGGTAAGCACACTGTATAGATAACACCCATGTTCCTATATAAAAACACAATCTATATACACATGTGGCCCAGTTTACAACACAGATCAATGAGTGTGGCTCAGGATGGTTACAATGAAACATTTCACTCTTTGGCACTGTGAAAACATTTTGTAAACATTCACTATTTCTCTGGTGATTCCTACTTATACTACAAAAATTCAGGAATGACTGCAATTTTAAAATCACATTCAGGATGCTATTAATTACATATGAACTCTCTGCCTTACTTGAACAGTATTTTACACTACTTTGTGGCAAGTAGATCAAGATGGATCTGATATACAAAGAATAGGAAAACTAGAACAGGAAAAGTCAGCTCCTCCTTTGGGAGACTGACAGACAATATGTGGCATTGACAACACATCACACCCTGATTCAGCTGAGGTCTGCAATGAGCCATGGTGCCCAACTTACCAACAGCTCCAGACTTGCCTTAAGCACGTACATCACTCTGCGTGTCTCAAGCACTACCACTAGCAAGAAGGCAACAACACAAAGGCCTGCATGTGTCTTCTAATTAGTTCATTTATTAATTGAAAAAGACATATTTCTGTTACTTGCTACCAAAACTCATTTGAACAATTATTTAAAATTTGAAAATATAATAATGCAATGAAATAAACAGATGTCATCTCGCATTTTAAAGGCACTTTTTTTATTTCTAAGTACAAAGTTGGCAGCTACTGACTTTACCTGGTAGTCATTAAATACATCTAACATTAGATAAACAAATTTAACCTACCTCATCAAAGGTGGTGTCATCTTTCTTCAAAGCTATAAAATAAGAAGGAAAAGGAAACAGTTATTGTGAAAAATTCCAAAGAGACTATCTAAGTTATAGAAAACAGAAAAAAAAAACAAGGCAGTATGGTGTTTTCATTTCAGAAAGTAAATTGTACCCCAACCTGAATAACAATGTTATGATACAAATACGACAACTGCAAATGAAAGAGAATTGCACAGCATGCATCTTTTGAAATATTTTTTATAAATATGCAAATAGAACTATCCTCCCAGATATTAGAAAGAAGCACACATAACTGTTCCCTATCTCTTCTTTAGTTTGAACATGTTTCAATGAAAGCATAAAAGAATCACGAAGTAATCTTAAAGAAATTTCCCCTTAAACTCCTGGGTTTTGAGAAGATATCACCAATTGTTAGGATGACGCCTTCTTTGCACAGAGCCCTGAATGACATTTTCATACTAAGTGAAGTGTAAGTGTGTTGATGATGAAAGACTAAGCCTGCTAAAATAAGCATTGCAGAGTAAGAGACATAATTTAAACATTTCGACATGATAAATTTTATAACAAAGTATTTCAAAAGAAAACAATACATTCAGAATATTTTATAGGAACCAGAAAATACTTCAAATTTACTTTAAATCCAGACATGTGTCACTTAACAACTGGGATACATTCTCAGAAATGCACCCTTAGGCAATTTCATTGTGCAAATGCACAGAGTGTACTTATACAAACCTAGATGGTGTCACCTACTACACGCCTAGGCTATATGGTATAGCCTATTACTCCTAGGCTACAAACCTACACAGCATGTTACTGTACCAAATACTATAGGCAACTGTAACACAATGGCAAGTATTTGTGTATCTAAACATAGAAAAATGTACAGTAAAAATACAGTATTGTAATCTTGCAGGACCACCATCAAGTATGCGTGACTGTTCATAGCTTTAGAACTGGAATTTTTTCACCCAACATAGAAGAAGAATTTCACCTACAGTTGGCAAACATCTAGTTCCTTACATTTTACAATTACTTAGAATGTTTCATATTAAGAAGAATGCATTAAATAGCTAATTTATCTGAAACTACTAGCTGGAGAAATGTTTCAAATTTACAGAACAATGCATAGGTGTTTGCTGCTTTATACCTAATTTAGTCTGGATAGAAGCACTTGGGTAGCTATTACTTGGAAAGCTTTGTTCTGACAAAAGCAATGAAAAGCAAATTATTCTGGCAATTAAGCTCTGAGAAAAGTAATGTGCCTAAACTGAAGCTATCATAGAAAAGCTTAGGATACATACTCTAACAATCGTGAAAAGGTTATTTTCTCTGTTTCATATATTTGTGTTTTCAAGAACAATGTGATTGCGGTGAGTTAAGGGGGATGCAGGTAGGCTGAGGGAAATAAAACGTTTCTAAAAGTTTCTTATTTTTCTCTTTTGCCTAATAAACTAATCTTTCTTTATTGGGTAACCATTTCTTCTGAAAGTGAATGGAAAATAAAAAGATAGTCCTTTGTTGTGAATGGCTTATCTTGCATTCAATTACTTGCACATGTTTTAATTATGTATTTAACTTAACCTACATTAAATCTAAAATAACCTACATTAAATCTAAAATAATCTGTTTTGATAGAACCATATTAAGATCCTAGCTAATTCCTAATGACTGCATTTTCACTAGAATTTAACTTCTAGGCTACAAGGCTCTGTACAAATACCAGTCAACAATATTACTATACTGTCTACTCCCTCAACCCAAGGCGTGTCCTTTAATTAACATACTTGACTAATGAGTCCTTTACAAAACATTAGTAATGTAATTCTAAATAGAGACAAGTTGCTCCATCTGAAAAACTAAACTTTTTGGAATAAGAAATTAATAGCCCATTGATTTCAAATACAAAGTCTAACATAAGCAAATTGCCATACAGCCTCATACCTAGCTCATTTAACAAAGATTAATGGAACACACACACTATGGGGCTGCCATGCAAGATGCAAAGCTACAGCAGCAAACTTACAATTCACGGCACAAACTTTTAAATATACTGTCTTTATTTTAGACATTATAAAAGTTTTGGAAATTTAGCCATGTGTTTTCTTAAGCAAAGCATCCAATAAGAACTATAGTTGATACTACCCCACCAGGTGCAGTGGCTCACACCTGTAATCCCAGCACTTTGGAAGGCTGAGGCGGATGGGTCCCCAGAGCTCAGGAGTTTGAGACCAGCCTGGGCAGAGGGGGAAACCCTGTCTCTACAAAAACAATACCACATACATACATACATACATACATACATACATACATACATACATACATACAATTAGCCAAGCGTGGTGGTGGTGCCCTGTGGTTCCAGCTATTCGGGAGGCTGAGGTGGGAGGATCACTTGAGCCTGGGAGGCAGAGGTTGCAGTGAGCAAGATTGCGCCACTGCACTCCAGCCTGGGCGACAGAGTGAGACCCTGTTCCTCTGCCGCCAAAAAAAAAGATACTATCCCTTAGGGAACTGCAAATATGGAATGAAGACCCTCAAGTTGAGAAATGAAGACAGCAGAAAACTGGAATGCCTTGAACAACCAAACTGGACTATTTCCTTCTTATCTCCTAAGTCCTGACAATTCTCCAACATTCTGGACAAAGAGGTGGGGTCTGGAGGTATCAAGAGGAGAAAATAGAAGAAACTGCAAGTGTATTTGCTATGACATAATGAACAGGAAGCCAGATTATCTCATCTGCACAATACTCTCAAGCTCAAGGTACCACAGAACACCATTACTTCACTGAAGTCATTCACTGCTAGACTGACACCTTACATGATTTCTTCTAAATATTGAGTCCTTGTCCTGAACAGCAGTTAACAGTGACAACAAAGACCAACTTAAGATGTCTTTGCCAGATATTCATCAGGTCACTGATGAGTAAATTCTGACCCAAACAAGAACACAAGATCTCATTATTGATTACATTCCCTGATTGCCATTAATCATTCATGTAAATGTAAATCCACAATTATCTTTAAGGATTTCATGGAGTAACAAGCATATTACATTATTCTGGAATAGCCAAGGGGCATATATCAAAATATTTAAGATCAGCAGATATTCTATTCAGTCCTCTGCTCAGACATTCCTTCCTCTAGAAAGCTTCTCATGATTTCACCTAGATGAAAGTGGTGCTCCTCCTGTGTTCTCCAACAGCAAATTTCGCTAATCTTCATGGTAGAATCTGTCACTTTATATTGTAAATGCCTGTTAATTGGCCTGTTTTCCCTTAAAATCCTTGAGGACAGGGACCACCCACATTAGTACGTCAATCTGACTGTCAGAACAATATCTACAGTGGGGAAGAGGTACTAAATAATTATTTGTTGAATTAATGAGTCCTACCTCAATGGCAAAAGGAGAGTATCTTTTGAGACACACTTAAGTTTTGGTGTATGAAAATGCTACACTGGTTCTCTCTTAAAAGATCATAGATATAAATTCCATTTTGTAGTTTTCAAATTAAAACATTTTGAAGTTGCATTGGGGAAAATGTGGTACAACAGTTAAATTTTGTGTCTGAACATTTAACCTTACATTTCTCTTTTCTGACATAATGAATTCGTCACATGACAACTGGACTCTAGAATTACACACTTACAGCACAAGGTAACAAACCCCAAAGTTCAGTGTAATCACAGCCTCTTCTTTTTATTTAGTTCCTTCACAAACCATGTCCTTTAAAGAAATGGTATACATGGGGTTCATCTCAAATATCGCAGAGTATAAACTTCCTTTCTCTAGGAGACAGTCCAAATAAGTATGAAGCAATGCATTCAAATGAATATGAAAAAATGTCAGTTTGACCTTAATCATACACCGGATATTACATAAAGCCTTTCTCCTTCTAGGCTAACATTCAAAAATAAAAAAGAAACAAGAAAGAAAAGAGGAAATGAACTTTAAGATACTTAAACTACTCAATAATTAAGTTCCCATTTGTCTTTCTTAGCCTAAATTTAAAAAAAAAAGTGTGAGACAACTGTAGTAATTCCTAAATAAGGAACCACGCTGACACTATTTAGTAGAAAACCATAAATACTACCGAAATTGATGGGTGACTTTAAAATTCAATTACACTCATCTTATAAAAGAACCATAACTATATCATAGTCATTCCGTGGCAGATGTCATAAATTAGAGCACTATGGCTTGAAAGCCAATGTGTTTTATAATATAGTAATCTCAGCTCAGCTGTATTTGGGGTGGGCAGTGACAAAGTCAGCATGATCTCTAATGTGTAAACAAATTAAACATTAGCACTGCTTTATGTATTCAGAATTATTATTATTAATGATAAACACTGACCGGATATCAGATACTTTCAAATATTTCCTCATTTTCAATAGATGATTAATAATTTCTTACAGCTAAATAATAATATTGTACATTTCACCATACAACAAGCTACACTTTTGGATCATACTAAAGCAGCAAAATAAAGTCAGCATGTCTATTTCAAAAGCTTAGATTGGTTAAAGAGAATGAATATGTTGCAGTGTGGATTATTCAACAAGAATAAACCATTCACTCTTCGATCTCCTCATGAAGTACCAATGAAGAAAGGAGGATGATGGGGTATAAACAGAAACTGGAAGGAATAATGACAGCCTATGGTATTGACCTTCACCTTGTGATAGATACTGCACTAGATTTTTCAGGTGTTTTATCCGATTTAGTCTTCACATATATTCACCATATATGAATATTTACAGATGAGGACTCTGGGCTTTAGGGTAATTCCACCGGCTGCAAAATTCCACTGGCACAGAGCAAGCAGCGAAAACCCAGTTCAAATCCAGGCCTGCCTAACTCCGTTTTAAGGCTGGCTACACTACAAAGTCAATGGCCACTTCCCTCTTCTCTTGCTTTCTATCTATAAGATCAGTTATGTCAGTATGATGGAATTCCTAATAATAACAAAAACAATGATAATATATCTTGAACGTTTACTGAGTATTTCATGTGCCACACAAGACATGGTATGCATTATTTCACTAAAAGCCAACAACGAAACTGAGTTGTACATGAAAAACTGAAGCTCAGAGAAGTTGAGAGACCTCGGCTGGGCATGGCAACATGGGAAACAGTCTGTGTGACACACAGCCCACATTCTTAACTCATGCACTATATGATCCCACAGTAAGCCCTCAACTCGACAACCTCTAGCGCCTTAAAAATCCTTAGATAATCAGAATGAGTTCACTGGTTTTAATTTTGCAAATACAATATAAAACATCAAGAAAATAAGAAGATACAGATTTTGTTTCTGTAATGCTACTTTGAATGTCGTTGGCTTGGTATACAACTATAATCACTTCAATATCTCCTATTACAATACTCCATAATGAGATCTACGATTCAGAATCATATTTTCCATCAATACAAGAAATAATCAGCTGTGCTCACTGCACTGCATTCTGTGTCCTAAAGGGATGATATAAAATCCACCAGCTCTTAGAAGACATTTTAACAAGAGTTGGATTCAAAAGGAGTTTCACATCACTAAATCTCAGTAAGCTAGAAAATCCAATTAACTATAATACCCCCATTTGCCAGCACTGTACTTAATCCAAATTCTACTGATTGTCGATCAAAACCTTGAAATTATTTAAATATAAGGAACTTTTTGATTAATGTCCTTGGTTTCTTACTGAGACTCAATTGCAATGAATTATTTAACACAAAACTGGAGGGGCTCCAGCAGAATCATTAGCATTAGTAAATATATAGTTAATGTGTTTTAGAACAAGGCTTAATGGACTCCAGAACCCTCCTCTGTGAAGGTTTGGGTCAGGGCTGAAACATCCTCGTTAATAATGCACACGACTCAACATTTCCCTCTCTCACACTCTTCTTGGCTTCAAACTTCATCTGAATGCAGGGACTCTCCACATGTATCCCTAATTCTGAAGAGTGAAATTAATATCCAATACATGCAATAAATAAAACTAAAGATTGGTTTCATACCATAACTTTACAGTCATCTTGGGAAAGATTTTGCATACCAACACAAAATTTTAAGTCGAAAGACAAAAAAAAAAAAAAAAAAAAACTTGGCTAAATTTCGATCCATTGTACTCTCTCACTTAAAGAAAGTTTGCATATCTTACAATGAATGGATGGAAGGATATCTGTAACACTCATGTGCATCCCAGGGTTTTATTTTAAGGAATTAAGTACCTTTACGTTTAATTTGCATTAACACCTTCGTTAACATGGATGACATTTAAAACAAGTGAAACAAAGACTAGGCAGCTTCCTAGGGACTCGCAGGGGTTATTTTTTGTGTCTATAGCATTCTCTTGCTCAGGGCAGTTACATGTTATCAGTGAAAGTTGTGACAGTAGGGGAGGCAGCTAACTCTTCAGGTTAAAAGGGGTTTTTTATGCCCAATACTCAAAATCTAACAAACCCATTCCACGTGATACTGCTGTCACCCTATTACAACCTGTGACATGCATTTATTCGTCACTGTCCTAAACACTGTTGGTCAGTTGGTTTGTTGTTTGGTTTAAAGACAACAGCCCCTGAGCTCTATTAAATGGAACAAGTTCGAGAGACATTCCTAAATGTCCAGACAACTCCACAGCGCGCATTTCTCTCCAGCAGCGGGAAGATTCCGAGACCTCGAGACTGAACACCCAAATCTCGCTTTCCAGGACCCGAAGTACCGAACAATAGGTCCCAAGGTAACTGTCCCACTTCCCTTTAGGTTGGATACGTTAAACAATACCAGGGCACAGTCTAACGTTTCACCAATTTCCAAAGCTAAATTACTGACTAAACGCCCAATATCAAAGCCTGTGCGCAAAAAAATAACAAGTGGCCCAAGCAGCCGCGCAGCCCCTTGCGCGGTGGGGGCCGAGGGGTCCCCTCGCCCGTCCCCCACGCGCGCGAAAGGGCGAGCACTAGTGGCGGAGGAGGGGAGAACCCATATTGTAGGCTTGAGAGAATCTACAAATGAACCCCCAGATCCTGAGGAAGAGGGGTCTCTTTCCTTTACGTCCTTGCCCTCCCCCGGGTCCCTAGCACTGTGCCCTCGATCCCCGCCTACAACGCACCCCACGCCAGCCCCGCTGGCAGCTGCATGGCTGGTGCCAGGAACGCGGCGGGGGCGCAGGCCGAGGGGAGCGGGTGCTGGGGGGGCCGGGGGCAGCGCGCTACTCACCAATGCGACTGAAACTCTCCGACAAAGTTCTCCGCAACTTCTTCATCTTGCCGATCTTCTCGGCCGGCTGCGGCTCAATGAGGTCACACATCTGGGCGACGCGGGGCCCCGGCAACTTCCCCAAACTGGTCCAGGCACAGCTCAGACAACGGCGAGGGCGCGCGCCGCGGGGAAAGCGGCGCCTCCTCCTCCACCACCTCCTCGGCGGGCCGGGAAGCGACGCGCAGGTCTAGGGAGGCGAGCAGCAGGCAGGCGGCGGACGGCAGGCTCCGCTCCGGCCTGGGCCGCAGCTGGGCGGGCGGGGGCGGTTTACGTGGTGCCGGGGGCGGCCGCGCTCGCCGCCGCCGTGGTGGCCCCGCGCCGCGCCGCCGCCGCCCGGCTCATTTTCCCTCCTTTGTAACGGAGAGAAGCGCGGCCGGCAGGGGGAGTGGTGCGGCCGAAGGAGGAGGCGGGGCGGGCCGGGTACAAGGTGCGGGAGTCGCCTGGCGCCGAGTGCGCGGGGCGAGGGCGAGTGGGCCGGCGGGAGAAGTTCTCAGCCCAGAGTTGCGGGCGCAGCGCAGAAAGAGCCGCGGCGCGGAACCGCCAGCCTGACAGCTCCTGCTGCCCTCCTGCTGCCGCCGCCACGCCCCTCCCTCGACGAAGGCCCCTGGGCGCGGGATCCTAGCACGACCTCGGCTCCCCGCTCGCCTCCCGCGTCCTCCGCGGCCCTCTGTGTCTGGCTCGCGCCCCGGCGGCGCCCCCTCCCGGCCGCGCCCCCTCCCGGCCGCCCCCGCGCTCCTCCCCCGCCCCGCCCTCGCGCGGGAGGATCGCGAAGGGACCGGGGTGGGAGCGGGCAGCGTCTGGGGACAGCGTGTTGGGCTGTGGGGAGGTTACCGAAAGGAAACGGGCCAAGTCCAGTTGTTTGAGCGGTTTTCTCCTTCCACGAGCGCGTGTGAAAAAGCGCGGAGTTGGGTGGAGGGCAGCTGCCAGGACTGCCTCCTGGACTGGGTGCGATAAGGCCTTAGGGATGCATTCAGATGTAGGGTGCCTTATTTTGGGCCGAGAAAGCTGTCAAGTGAAAGATCCAAGGGGAAAGGTGGGCCTGGATTTTGTTGTTGTTGTTTGCGGTGGGTTTTTTGTTTGTTTTGAGGTCAAGTGCAGAAGCAGCCGAAGCTTCAACTGTAACCCTCCATAAGGCAGGGATCATGCTGTTTCCCTCATCCTTGTCTCTGATCTTGGTGACACATGTAGGTGATTTCTGATAGGAATACCCAGTTCTGCAGTAAATAGCAGACACAGCCCTTGGTCTTTTTCTATTAAATTCTTAGAATATATTTCTGAATTGGGAGACTTAAAGGCTAAACAGATTCCGACCTCCTTTTCCCCCACCTCAAAAACAGAACTTTAAAAAGGAGTGGGGGAGGTGTTTATAAAATCCCAGGACAAACAGTTCCAGCAGCGAACACACATCGTCTTCATTCTGAAAAAACCTGGTGCGGCGTGAGTTCCAAACGTCAGTCTCCCAGGGGAGAGAGAAGGAAGGTGGGGGAGGGCTTGATTGTGTTGATTTGGGGCCAGCAAACTCCTTATGAATAGAAACGTTAGTAATCTTGAGTCATTTGGCTGTGTAAGTAATAAGAGCTTGTGAGGGTGTGACAATGCTGTTTGGCTTGTAGGAAATTTTGGGGAGTTTATGTTTTGTTAAAAGATTTTTATCTTAAAAACTAGCCCCCTGCCTTCCTTAAATTGTGAGGTAAAACAGTGATTTGTTCCGCCCTACACTGAGCACATTGTAGGATCTTGATAGATTGCGGATGATAAAAGACAGGAAGTCAAGCTAAGTGGGGAGCAGAGGGGGGCAAGGAATTCGCCAGGAAAGACCATATGAGTTAAAACGCAAAGCTGTTGGATCCTGGCTGCCATGTCTAGATAATTACAGACAGCACCAAGGGTGGCCTCATACCGGAAAAAAGTTTGACTTTTACCACTTCCTCAGGTTTGTTAGGGAGAAAGTTTTCAGCAGTTATGAATGAAAAGACAAATGCAACCAATCAAAACACTAATGGGTTGTACGAGTCAACAAACACGAAGAAATATTAATTTAACGAACTTTCACTATTATACACCTGTGACTGTTATCCACTGTGACAATGGCTGTTTCAAATATATAATATGTTAAATATATATTTATTTTACCTTCGCAGTATTTTTTTTTTTTTTTTTTTTTTCCGAGACAGGGCCTGTCGCCCAGGCTGGAGTGCAGTGGCGCGATCTCGGCTCACTGCAACCTTCTCTCCTGGGCTCAAGCCATCCTCCCACCTCAGCCTCCTAAATAGCTGGGACTACGGGTGCACACCACCACGCCTGGCTAATTTTTGTATTTTTTTGTAGAAACGGGGTTTCATCATGTTACCGAGGCTGGTCTCCTACTCTTGAGCTCAAGCAATCCGCCCGCCTTGACCTCCCAAAGTTCTGGGATTACAGGCGTGCACCACCACCACGCTCTTCCCCTTCCCAGTATTTCTGACTTAAAAAAAGTAGTCAGCTTCTTCTTAAATTATGGTAAAAGCATACAAAGGTATGCACCAATTTTCTTAAATGAGATCAGTGTGTACTGATGTGTGAATATGTACAGGCTAATTTGGGAGAAAAGCATGTTTAATATTTTAAACCATTTGTGGAAAAAATGTATACACATCTATGTGTTCCTATATGCATAGAATATTTCTGGAAAAAAGAACAGAAAACTGTTGATTGTATATCCAGAACAGAGAGAACTTTTCCCTTTGCAATTTATACCTTTAAGTATAGTTTGAATGTTCTAAGAATGCTTTACTTTTATAATAATAAAAATACTGATATAAACATAATGAATATTTTCCTTTTCCCTACCCCACTTCAAAACTTCAGCTCTCCCAACTCCAGAACAACTTCCTCTAGTTACAACAGTATACCTGGCAGGAGAAACACCTGTTAAGCCTGGGCCAAATAAAGCTTGGCAATTATGAGTAACCAACTTTCCATTATATGCTCATCTTGCTCCCTTTCCTGATTATATTTTAAAAGGGCAAATTTTGCAAGAAACTGCAATGCAAAGAAGGACATTTTTAACTTGACGCTTTTAAGATATGTATACTTATTCAACTCTTTCTACTATTATTTGTTTCACATTTGCCTTCATCTTAAACAGTGTAAGTTCAGGGACCCTAAGATATGAAACACACAGTGCCTGTTGCATAGAGAATGTAAATTAATGTTTGTCAAATAAATATAGAATGGATTGCTATCTCTGAGAAGTGATGTGTTGTCCTTGGAAACAAAGATGACTATCCAGCATCTGTGTAGCATGTTTTTTCAGTAGGAGAATGGATCTGTGCCAGTTCTCCAGCTCAACTTCTGGTTTACAAGGTTATAGTTTTGCATGGCCTGAATTAAAGGTGCAGTGTTCAAGTACAAAGAGATAAGCTTATCTAGAGGCTGAACCCAACATGGGTTGACCTTAACCAAATTCACCAATTAAAGGATACAAGTGTATTGGAGTTCAGTAGTAACAAAAGTGGCTGGGGACCCAGGACTCATGAGTTCTAGTCCCTACTGTCTATCACTAGGGGCATTGTAGCCTTAGACAAGTAAGTGATTTACCTATTTTCTTATCTATAAAATGAGGGGCTTGAACTAGATAACCTCTAGGTCCATTCATAGCTGCAAAATTCTAATTCTAAAGTTAATGGTGAGCCAGAAGCAATTACCCATACCTACAGTCTCAGCTACTCAGGTGGCTTAGGTGGGAGGATCTCTTGAGCCCAGGAGTTTAAGACCAGCCTGGGCAACACAGCAAGACCCCATCTCTAATAGATAAATAAAATGTAATGATGAAATTTTCCCTCTTCCATCTTATATACTATAGATAGATATATTAATGAAGAGTAAGTCATACACAAATAAGATGGACAAGGATTCATTGCCAAAAATTATGTGAAATTTAAGATACATCATTTCTAGTCACATTACATATACATTAGGCTTTTATTATAAAATAAAATATGGATATTTTCCACATAAGAAAAATATCAGGCTAGTATGCTGGCAGTAGATTATAAGGGAAAGAATCCTAATTTAAGTAAGATAAAATATAAAGGATTTAATTAGAATCCAAAATTCCAGCAAAAGCAGACTTATTGATCTGAAACAGTTTTTAAAATATTATCAGAGAAAAGAAATCCATGAAACAAGGATACCAAGAACATGAAGAATAGAGCTGGAAAATGAGTTTCAAAAAGATATGTTTATAATGTAAAGTTTTAGAATTTAGCCAAAGCATAGATAGTTAAAGATTAAGACATAGTGCCAGAGTATAATTATTAAAGTGGTAGACATTTACATTATTAAATAGCCTCTTAGAGCTCTAAATAGTCAACCTATTTAACTAGTTTTAGGATCAAATTTATCCTTTTTGAACACATCAGGAACTGAAGTAACACAAGGTTAAGTGACTTGTACAAAGTTCTCAGTGAGTCATCAGTAAAATTGGTACATTGACTCTAAAACTCTTGTCACCAACACTTATGTTCCAACCATTGGACAGTATCCAAACTTAAAGAGTTCTTTTTTTTTTTCTTTGACAAAGAGCAAATTGAAATCAGAAAGGGGAGTAAAATGGAAGTTTCCAGAAACCAGTGTATTCACAACTCAGGTCAGTGAAGGCTTCCCTCATCTCTCCTCCTTGTTCCACCACCCATCCTTTGCCTACTCCTTCCTAATTCAGAGCCTTTTCACGTTTACAGAAATCACTGTCTGCTGACACAAAACCTCCAGTCTTGTTCGAAAATGAGACCTACATTTGCTTATTTTATAGGTAATTGTACATTTTTTCATCCTACATCTCAAGAGACCAAGGGACCTAAGTAAATTGATCTACTTGCCAATGACTGTAAGAAAGACAAAGAAGTTGTAAAAACATCCAAATGATGTTAAACATAAATTAGCTCAGAATAGTTTGCAGAAGATAAACTACCAGCGTCAAAGCATGCATTAAAAACTGGTAAGTTCCCCTCTCCCATTAAACCGTGCTTAAATATGATAATGCATATCATTCATGTTTTTTATTGTTACATAACTTGTACTATAGGCATTTATACGAGAAAACATCTAACACTATTCTAAGATACAGTTCACTTAATAATGCTTTTGGTATTACTTGTATTTGTGGTACAGATGTGCCATTAACTGTGGGTCCTCAGTCATGAATGGCATCAATTTCAATGTATCATGTTGCATTCATCAAAACTAAACTTCAGAGACCAGCCCTGTAATTGAACCCTGGACATGGATGTGAAAGTGGACAGAAACTAAAACCTTAGTGAACTAAAACCTTATGGCTTTTGTGCAGTCCAGACAAGTCCTGTTAAGGACAATTAAGTTCAGAAATGCACCTTTTCTATCAAAAACATCCTAGTCTTTCCTCCCAGGCCCTTTGACAGTTCATCTGCATTCACATGTCTATTCTAATCAAGCACTTACAAGCCAAAAAAAAAAGTATCTATAGAAGTCATATTGATAGTATCATTGCACATATGACATTCTCTAGCTAAAATAACTCAATAGTTATAATTGTACAATGTTACTATTATAACTTGTGGTTTTATAATAGGCTATGAATTAATGATCTCATTTTATCTTAACTCATACTACCCCAAGAGGCATTATCATTATCACTAGGTTACACAAGAAAATGGGCCTAGAAATGCCAAAAGTATGTGCCCAAGATCATTACACAGGTTCCAGTTCTAAATTGACACACACTTGTTTACCAAAATGTTTCCTTTTATAAAGCATTTTGATTGCATGATGGTAGTCACTTCTTTTTCTTTTGATATACTTTGGTATAATCATGATTGTCCTTATTGTATAGAAAGGAACTCTTCTGAAGCAAAGAGAGTTCAAGAAAGTGGCCATACTCAGACAGGTTAATAAATGCATCCAAACTTTTAACTTACGACACTGTATTTTGCTTTTTCCTACCTTATAGGAAAGAAATTAAAAGTGTGGTATTGAAAGATGTACAACTGACTTTGGAAAAAGGATTCCTCTCTAATTGGTGTTTGTAAGTGATCGAAATAAACATTTTTAAACTATCATTTGTGGAATCATTGCTACATACTAGGCAATTGAAGACCTCCACTTTCACCATCACCCTATGAGTTGTCTTTTATGATCCTATTTTACAGGTGAAAAAACTAAGGTCCATTGAAATCAATTTTTTTTTTTTTTTTTTTTTTTTTTTGAGACGGAGTTTCACTTTGTCGCCCAGGCTGGAGTGCAGTGGCGCGATCTCGGCTCACTGCAACCTCCGCCCCTGGATTCATGCGATTCCTCTGCCTCAGCCTCCCCAGTAGCTGGGATTACAGGCACCCACCACCACACCCGGCTGATTTTTTGTATTTTTTAGTAGAGACGGATTTCACCATGTTGGTCAGGCTGGTCTAAAACTCCTGACCTCAAGCAGTCCACCCTCTTCAGCCTCCCAAAGTGCTGGGATTACAGGCGTGAGCCACCATGCCTGGCCTGAAATCAAATTAATTTCCTAAAACTACACAGCTGACCAGGCACGGTGGCTCACACCTGTAATCCCAGCACTTTGGGAGGCCTAGGCAGGAGGATTGCTGGAACCCAGGAATTCGAGACCAGCCCTGGGCAACATAGGGAGATCCCATCTTTACAAAAAAATTTAAAAATTAGTCAGGTGTGGTGGCATGCACCTGTAGTCCCAGCTACTCATGAGCCTGAGGTGGGAGGATGGCTTTAGTCCAGCAGGTTGAGGCTACAATGAGCTGTGATCACACCACTGCACTCCAGTCTGGGCAACAGAGTGAGATCCTCTCTCTAAAAAATAAAAAATGAGAAACACTACTCAGCAGAGTAAGTGTAAAAGTTACAGCAGAATTAGAAAGTCACAATTTTGCAACCCCAATGTAATAATTGATTGAGGCAAATAAATCACTGGATATATTTTTGTCGAGTAAAGAATATCAGCCAGGCACAGTGGCTCACACCTGTAATCCCAGCACTTTGGGAGGCCGAGGTGAGTGGGATCACTTGACGTCAGGAGTCTGAGACCAGCCTGGCCAATGTGGTGAAACCCTGTCTCTACTAAAAATACAAAAATTAGCTGGATGTGGTGGTGTACGCTTGTATTCTCAGCTACTTGGAAGGCTAAGGCAGGAGAATTGCTTGAACCCCAGAGGCAAAGGTTGCAGTGAGCCAAGACTGTGCCACTGTACTCTAGCCTGGGCAACAGAGCAAGACTCTATCTCAAAAGAAAAAAAAAAAAAAAAGAATACCCACATGGTAATTTTCTTAGTCTATCTGAGCTGCTTTAGCAAAAATACCATAAAGTTTGTGGTTTATAAACAACAAATGTTTATTTCTCACAGTTCTGAAGGCTGGGAAGTCCAAATCAGGTGCAAGCAGATCCAGTGTCTGGTGAGGACCCATTTCTCATAGATGGTGCCTTCTTGCTTTGTTCTCACATAGTAGAAGGGGCCAAACAAGCTTCCTGGGGCCTCTTTCATAAAGGCACTAATCCCATTCATGAGGGCCCCACTCTCATGATCTAATCACCTGCAAAAGTCCCCACCTCTTAATACTATCACATTGGAGGTTAGATTTCAAGGTATGAATTTAGGGGGAACACAAACATCTAAACCGTAGCGGTAACAATCCTCTACAATGTAACCCTATACAGATTACAGTCACAATGGATTGGTTGGCTGTTACGCCCTTGCCCAAGTGATCAAACATAGACTCAACCAATAGCGGACATCCTGAATACCATGTGCTTCCTAATGTAAGGCAACAAGAGGTACCCACACCACCTGTTGTATTCTTGCCAAAAATGTTTAGCAGTCACACAGGCCCAGAATATGGGACCTTCTAGAAGATTACTGATTGGGGCTTTTCAAAGGGTATCAATATTCATCTTTGTTCATGAAAAACAAAGCAAAACAAGGCAAGGGTATTGTTCTATATTAAAGAGACATAGCAACCGCAAGTAATGCACAAACTTTGTCTGACTCCTGGATTAAAAAATAATATGAAACCGCACAGTATTTTATAACACACAGTTGTAAAATACATTTGAGAAGATTAGAAATTAAAATATTGACAGTGTATTAGATGTTGGATTCAAGTTAATTTTCTTAGGTGTGACAAGTATTTATGGATAAAATGTCATGATATATACAAATTATTTTTAAACGGCTCAACAACAAAAATTATGTTCATATGATTTAATAGCAACATACACACACATATTGATCTATCTCCGTATGTATATATGCATATATACACGCACACAGGAGAGGGTAGTGACAAAAATGATAAAAATTGGTGAACGTAGGTGAGGAATATACAGTTTCCATTGCATTGTCTTTTTAGCTTTCTGTAGGTTTTTAAATTTTCAAAATGAAAAGGTAAAATGGAACAAACCAACCCAGCTGGTGAGTGGCAAGTCAGCAGGTCAATCAAGTTCTAAAGCTGTCTATAAGTAAGCAGCCATGGTGTGAGTAAAAACTGAAAATTAAAAAATAAATTTAAGAAGTTCTAAAGCTGGTATTTGACTCACATTATACCACCACCTCCACATCTGAGAAAAGTGAGAAAAGTACTAATGTCAGTAGCAGATTAATAAAATACAGCTTAGTCGTAATTAATATTTAAACCAACATTCCTTACCTATGAAGACAGTCACACCAAAGTTATTAGGATGCACATTTAAAGGACTGCTCTATGACATTCTAGGTAGGGACTGGAAGGGCAGGAGGAGGAAGAGCCATGTGTAGATTGAAAAAGACTCCAAGATGATTATTGCACTGCCCCCATCAAGTGAGAACCAATGATTCACTTCCTGAAATAGCAACACGATGGTAGTTATTTGATGAAAGTCAGATAGAGAGGATAACATGGAGGCACCTACAAAGATGAGGGATGAGTTGGAGAGATAAACATCCTAGGTGTGTTTCAAACAGTGAAAAAGCAAGGCTAGAAGCAGAAGATATTAATTCTTAGTTCTAGAATCTTCTATCATAATCTGTGTAGTATTACCAATCCTCTGCTTCCTTGACTGTAAATTAGAGATGGACAATTATCCTGGCCCCACCACCTACAAATTTAAGTGGTCATTATCTCCTTTCCCCAATTTTGGGGCACCTAATCAAGTATATTTGATTTCTTTTCTTTTTTTTTTTTTTTTTTTTTTTGAGATGGAGTCTTGCTCTGACACCCAGGCTGGAGTGCAGTGGCCCAATCTCGGCTCACTGCAAGCTCAGCCTCCTGGGTTCACGCCATTCTCCTGCCTCAGCCTTCCAAGTAGCTGGGACTACAGGCACCGGCCACCATGCCCAGCTAATTTTTGTATTTTTAGTAGAGACAGGGTTTCACCATGTTAGCCAGGGTGGTCTCGATCTCCTGACCTTCTGATCCGCCTTCCTCAGCCTCCCAAAGTGCTGGGATTACAGGTGTGATCCACCTTTTAATTACAAACCAAGAGAAGAGGGACAGTTGATGTAGTTAACCAGAAAGAGGTGGGAGGCTCCATTTTCAGTACTCTATTTCCTTACTGTAAGAAAGTAATTTCACTTGTCTTCATTTGTTTATTCATCAAACACATATTGAGCACCTACTATGTCCCAGGTACTGTGCTAAGATCTGGTTGAGATCTTAGTGGGTGAGATGGAGCATGGTCATAATCCCTCCCTGCACAAAGCTTACAGACTAGTGAGGGAAAATGATGTTAAAACCACCATTTACAATAAAACATGACCCATTTTAAAATAGAGAAAAGACTGAATGCCACAGCAGGGACATTTCACCATAATTTGAGGGTGAGACACATCCTCTCTGAGCAATCACACCTGAACTGAGATCTGAAGGATCCATAGAGGTAGTCACGCAGAAAGCAGAAGTTCCTTACAGAGGGATCAGCATTTGTGGGGGCCAGATGGCAAAGGCAGAACATGGCGGGTTCGAGAATCTGAAAGGCAGTTGGAGTATGCAACAGACATAAGATGAGGTTGGCAAGTTTGGCAAGGGCCAAAAGGGAGACACTTTAATACTTATACAGTAAAAGGTATATATGCTTTAATTCCTACTAGAAATGGCAGACAACATTCATGGTAGTTTCTGTTCCTTCTGAAAACTCACCAAAACTATGATGAATGAAGTTTTTAAAAGCATAAGTCCATAAGCACACAGGTAATGGAAGAGGAAAAAGCAGCAACACAATTTTGGAAATTGGAAAAATTACAGTCGTCAGTCCCAAGAAAGCTGATTCCTAAGCCAGCCATTGGCAAGGCTGAGAAGCAACCTACTGAAAATTTATAACTGAATGTCAAGGACCCTAGCCATCTTTTCTCACTTCCTTCACATAGTTCTGGCCAACAGATTATCCTGCAGTGAAAACCATAGTTGACAGGCTGAACCATATAAATCAAGCTTTCCAAAAACTTTTCAGTGTCTTTCTCCCAGATATGGATGGGCAGGCAGCCAAGGATCTCCATATAGTTGATGGAATATAATAAGAAAAGTAGAGGCCAAAACAAACTAATGGAAAAACAGCTAGGAAGAAATAAAGACTATGAAGAAGAAAAAAATTAATATCTTCAAAAAAAGATAGCAAAATATTATAGCATATTACAGCCATTAAACAAGAACTGGGTACTACAAATTTTTTAAAAAGTAGCAAAGGCCAAAAATAAATTGGACAGTAAAAATATCATAGTTTAAAAGGAAACTTTAGGCTGGGCACAGTGGCCTAAAGTGGAATCCCAGCACTTTGGGAGACTAAAGCAGGAGAATCACTGAGTCCAGGAGTTCGAGACCAGCTTGGGCAACATAGCAAGACCTTGTTTCCACAAATAATAATTATTTAAAAATTAGCCAAGCATGGTGGTGTGCGCCAGTAGTCCCACCTACTCAGGAGACTGAGGCAGTAGAATAGCTTGAGCCCTGGAGGTTGAGGTTTCAGTGAGCTGTGATCACACCACTGCACTCCAGCCTCAGTAACATAGTGAGACTCCGTCTCTCAAAAAAAAAAAAAAAAAGAAAAGAAAAAAGATAAATGAAAACTTCAGGTAAAGGTTTAAAATTTAAAGGAAAAGAAATTCCCCAGCAAGTAAAACAAAAAGATAAAGAGAGGGAAAGTGGAGAAAAAAAGATGAGAAAGGTACAGACTAGTTCAGGAAGTTCAATATCTGAATAATAGAAGTTTACAGAAAGAAAGAACAAAGAAAATAGAAGAGAGGAAATTATCAAAGAAATAATTCAAGAAAATTTCCTTTAATAAAGGAAAATGACTTTCCAAATTGAAAGGGTCTATTGAGTTCCCAAGAAAACAAATGAAAATAAATCTACACTGAGACACTTCATTGTGAAATTGCATAACCCTGTGAACCAAGAGAATATTCGAAAAGCTTTCAGAAAACAAAATTAGGCTTCTAAAAAGAATCCAGTATCAGAATGGTTTTAGACTACTCAACAGAAACACTGGATACTAGAAAATGTAAAAGAGAGTGATTTCTAATCTAGAATTCTATTTCCAGCCAAATTACTAATTAGGTGGGAGAGCAGAGAATAAATGCTTTCAAATATGAAAGGTCAAAAATGCCACCTCCCAGGTTCACCTCTCAGTAAGCCATCAGAAGATTTGTTCAACCAGAACAAGAAAAGGGGAAATGTAATCCATGTAACAGGGTTCCAATATGTGAGAAGGGCAGGATGATAATGGAGGGAGAACCTAAGACCACAGTGCAGATGGATGCCAGTCAACCAATCTGGTGGACTGGAGCAGGGCAGAAGACCCTAGGAGAAAGTTCATCAGGAAAATTACATTGATAGAACAACTGGTTTTTAAACCACATTGATCAATGTGAAGATGGGTTGATAAAAAAAAAAAGAAGAAAACTTTCAGACTGAATTTTATTTAAAAAATTTTAAAAAGCATGTTGAGGGAAGATTTACAAAACTAGAGGTGGGGACAGTTTGGAGACATATTAATAAGAACATAGAAAGCTGTTTTGATCAGTCTGCACAGAGATGGGCATGACTGCCCACCCAGAAATTTATTTAGGTATCCAGACAAATGACACAATGCACTCACCAGTGAATATGAATAAACTAGATTTAGTACAGTAATTAGGGGGTTCCCAAAAGGGAAAGAAGATGAGCAAAAGGCTGGGAGTGGTTTGGGGATTTTATTGTGGTTAAAGGATAGACTTAGCATGGAAGAAAATTCTCCTAGAATGGGCCAGAGTGTCATTTTAAATTCTCATTGGCTTTCAGAAGCAAGGGCCTACACAGGTTTTTTTTTTTATCCTGGTTCCCAGATGTACAGGAGACAGGAAAAAGTGGTAGTAATTGAAAACTGTCAACAGGCCAGGCATGGTGGCTCATGCCTATAATCCCAATATTTTGGAAAGCCAAGGCAGGAGGATCACTTGAGCCCAAGAGTTCAAGACCAGCCTGGGCAACATGGCCAAGACCTCTTCTCTACAAAAAAATAAATAGATAAAATGAAATAAAAATAACCTGGTGTCATGGCAGGCACCTGTGGTCAGGGAGAATTACTTGAGCCCAGGAGGTTAAGGTTGCAGTGAGCTGTCTTCACACCACTGCACTCCAGCCTAGGCAACATAGTGAGACCTTGTTTCAAAAAAAAAAAATGGAAAGAAAAGATAAAAGAAGAAAGCTATCAACAGTCAAACAACAAAAATGGAGTCAGCATCTTCATCACAAAAATAAAGTTACAGGGGAGGAAAAAGAGAGTTATTAACTCCAGAAAAAAAACAAACGAAAAGCAGTACAAGAAAGGAAGAGTACTCATAGCATAGTATACTATATGGCGAGATATAAATAAATATATAGAAATAAATATGTAGAAAGTCCTATCAGTGCAAATACTGAATGCAATATTATTAAATAATGATCATGTTGGGAAGAAGAAGAATGGAAGGTGTACATGTGTATGGGTACCTATGGGGTTTGGTGAAATTAAATCTTCATTTCTAAAGTTAGAAGTTACTGAGGAAAACTTTAATAGCACTATAAATACGTTATTTAGAGATATGGAGATAATTTCAAAGGGATCGGGTAGAATAGCTGGAAGTGGTTGCCCCTAGGGAACTGAACCATAAGAAATGGTGGACAGTGATATGGGAGAGGGTATGTTGTATCATAACATACCCTGCTGTTTTGTTTGTTTGTAACAGGTGTGTATATAAAACTTAAAATATGTATAACTAAATATTAAATGACTAAAAACATTGACTTTGTCCTAAAGGCAAGGGGGAGCTACCCATCACATTGGAGTTCTAAGCAATGAAGATCTGAGCATCCGATAATGAGATCAGATTTGCATTTTATTAAAATTATTCTAGTTACTTTATGGAAAAGAATTTGAGGGAGGAAAGAATGGATACAGAGGTGTCTCTAGGAAGCTCTTAGTTACCAGTACCCTGGAAGGTAGACAGGAAGTGATATGGACCTGAATTCGGGTATGACTATAGGAGTATGTAGAAGTAGATGTGTGACTACTTTGAGGTTGATTGGATTGTGGGATTGGAGAGGGAGGACTCCGGATTGATACCACATTTTCTGGTTTGGACGATGGGTACATGGAGTTGCCATTCATTTAGACAGGAAATACCGAAGGGGAGCAGGTTTGGAGGAAATAGAATAATTTCAATATTGGATATCCAAGCAGAATGGTTGTAAGGGCATCACAGGTACAGACCTGGGGCACAGGAGAGAAAGCTGGACTAGAGATGTAGATTTGGAATCATCAGCATAGAAGTGGCAATTGAAGGCCAGGCACAGTGGCTCATGCCTGTAATCCCAGCATCAGGGAGGCCAAGGCGGGCAGATCACCTGAGGTCAGGAGTTCGAGACCAGCCTGGCCAACATGGTAAAACCCCGTCTCTACTAAAAATACAAAAATTAGGCAGGCATGGTGGCACACACCTGTAATCCTAGCTACTCAGGAGGCTGAGGCAGGAGAATCACTTGAACCCGGGAGGCAGAGGTTGCAGTGAGCTGAGATCATGCCACTGCACTCCAGCCTGGGTGACAGGGCGAGATCCATCTCAAAAAATAAATAAATAAATAAAGCAGAAAGAAAAGAAATGGCAATTGAAGTCCTGGGGGTGGATGAGATTGCTCAGGTAGAAGGTATACAGAGTAATCGGTGGCTAGGTATATGCCCAAAAGAATTGAAAATAGGGTCTCAAAGACATATTTGCACACCCACGTTTATAACAGCATTATTCACAATAGCTAAAATGTGGAAGCAGTTCAAGTGTCTATTGACAGACAAATGGTTAAACAAAGTGTAATGTAGACACACAATGGGATATTACTCAACCTTGAAAAGGAAGGAAATTCTGACACATGTTACAACATGGATGAACCTTGACATTATGTTAAGTGAAAAATAAGCCAATTACAAAAAGACAAATATTGTATGATTCCACTTACATGAGGTACTTAAGAGTAGTCAAAATCATAGAGACAGACAGTAGGATGGTACTTGCCAGGGGTTGAAGCAAGAAGGAAATGGGGAGTTACTGTTTAATGGGCATAGAGTTTCAGTTTTATAAAATAAGAAAAGTTAAGATAGATGGTGGTGATGATTGCCCAACATTATGAATATTTAATACCGCTGAATTGTATATACTTAAACATAGTAAATTTTGTGTTATGTGTATATTAACAGAATTGAAAATTTGAAGAAAAAGAAAAGAATAATCAGTGTCAAAGGCAGAGCCTGAACAAATATAAAAAGGGGAGAGGATGAGGAGCCTGCAAAGGGGCATGAGCAGAGACAAGCAGAAAAGTAGTAGGAAAGTCTGTGTCCTGTGGGAATCAGGGAGGAGAACGTTCAACCTATCGAGTGGTGCCAAAAGGGTAACAGATAAGGATGGATCACATACAGGAACGTCTGTTAGGAACCTTGACCAGAGCCAAGGCTATGGAGCACTGGAGTAGGTGAAGTATGTCTAAGCAGAAGCACTCATTTTCATCTCTGTTTAATAGATAATAGCAATTTTTCTCAAGTTTATTATGAGCTAGATACTGTATTAAGTATTTGACCTAGTTTATCTCATTTAATCCTCAAAATAACATCATCTCTATGAAGTTGATATTATTAACATCCCAATTTTTCAGATGAAGAACCTGAGGTTGCAAGAGGTTAAGCAGTTACTCAAAGGAACAGAGCTAGTCAACAGACAGGCTACAGTACAAACTCAAGGAGTCTCACTTCAGAGTGCAAGCTCCTAAATGTTGCACTGTACCCTCCAAATGACCTGCCCAAAATGACTCATCCATTCAACAAGCCTACTGTGTGCCAGGTGCTGTAATCTAACAGTATACAAACCAAACCAAAGCCCCTGACCTCATAAAACTTACTTTCCAGTGGAGGAGATGATAGTAAACAAAAACAACAACAAAATTCAGGCTGGGTGCCATGGCTTATGCCTGTAATCACAGCACTTTGGGCGGTCAAGGCAGGAAGATGACTGGAGCCCAAGAGTTCAAGACCCACCTGGGCAATATAGCAAGACTTTGTCTCTACAAAAAATTAAAAATTAGCCAGTCATGGTGGCACATGCCTGTAGTCCCATTTACTGGGGTCAGGGACAGAAGGATCTCTTGAGCGTGGGAGGTTGAGGCTGTAATTAGCTGTGATCCCACCACTGCACTCCAGCCTGGGCAAGAGTAAGATCCTATCTCAAAAAAAAAAAAAAATGTATATATAAAACAGTATACATGCATGTATACTTTCAATACTTAGCACAATAAACATTAAGGCCGGGTATGGTGGAGCATGCCTATAATCCTAGCACTTTGGGAGGCCAAGAAGGGCAGATCACCTGAGCTCAGGAGTTCGAGATCAGCCTGGCCAACATGATGAAACCCCATCTCTACTAAAAATACAAAAGTTAGCCAGGCTTATTGGCATGCGCCTGTAGTCCCAGCTACTTGGGAGGCTGAGGCAGGAGAATTGCTTGAACCTGGGAGGAAGAGGTTGCAGTCAGCTGAGATCATGCCACTGCACTCCAGCCTGCACGACAGAGCAAGGCTTCATCTCAAAATAAATTAATTAATTAATTAATTAAACATTAAGAAAGCAGGGTAAGTAGGTGGAGAGTGGCTAGCGAAGGAGCTATTTCTGATCATAGGCCGGCCTTTATAAAATGACTTTTCAGCAAAAACATGAATTAAGTCACGGTTTGAGCCACGAGAAGATATATTTGAGGCTGAAGGAGGAGGAAGTGCCACCAACCTGACATAGGAATGAACTGGACTCAGCAAAGGAGAAGGCCTAGGATGGGGACAGAATGAGGGGGAAATTAGCAGGCTATGAAATCAGTAAGGAAGGCAGGGGCAGTTCCATGTGCAGCCTTACAGGTAAGACGTCAGCTGTTGTGATAGGTGTGACAGGAAACCCATGGAGGATTTTAAGCAGGGCAGTGACAAACTGTGACTCACATTATCTTAGCTTGCAATAGAGCCTGGACTTCAGGTTCTGTGACCGTCGCCCTTTCTTTTATTCTCTTGTGTTGTGCTGTTATGTGGCTACTGAGCATGTGAAATGTGGCCTGTCTGAATTGAGGTTTGCTGGAAGTGTAAAATGCACGCTAGATTTCAAAGTACTTAGTACTGTACCCCCTAAATCTAAAAATAAAAGCTGAAAAAAAATAAACCCAAAGTCTTAGTACAAACAAAAGAATGTAACAGATTTCATGAACAATTGTTTATATTCATTACGGCGAAATGATAATAGTTTAGATGTGGTGGGTTAAATAAAATATAATATTCAACTTATTTTCACCTGTTTCTTTTTACGTCTTAAAAATGTAGCTTTTAAGGCAGCGTACGGTGGCTCATGCCTGTAACCCCAACACTTTGGGAGGCCAAGCAGGAAGATCACTTGAGCCCAGAGTTCGGGACCAGCCAGGGCAACATGGCGAGACCCTGTCTATACAAAAAGCACAAAAATTAGCTGGGCGTGATGGCACATGCCTGTAGTCCCACCACTTTGGGAGGCAGAGGTGGGAGGATTGCTTGAGCCCGGGAGGTCAAGGCTACAGTGAGCCATGATTACACCACTGCACTTCAGCCTGGACAGCAGAGGGAGACGGTCTCAAAAAAAAAAGAAAAAAGTACCTTCTAGAAAATGTTAAATTGCATGTGTGGCTTGAGTCATATTTCTATGGGATAGCATTGGTCTAGACAACTTCCCTTCTGCTTTTATCTTCAGAATGTTACGAAGACAATGAAATAACTTGTATAGTGCTCTTTGAGTTTTCTTAAGGAAACACATTGTGTAACTACAAGATAAATTATTGAGGATGACAGTCAGCCAAAAAGTGTGCCAGTTCTCTATAGGCCTAAGCTAATGTTACTGACTGGGTCGTGGTTTTGTGTTGTTTTTCCTACAGTGGTGATGAGTTTACACAAAGTCATCTGTAACATTTCTGTCCCCACCCACGCTCCTCCCTCCCTGTATTCCCTCATGACCAAAACAGCATATTTTTGAAATACCTGGCCCAGGTTAAGAATGCAGTTCTCCAGCCATGGAAATTTTTCTCTTTGCAAAGCCATCAGTTCTGTATAGGTTTGATCCTAAGCCTATTTAACATGATATTTTAATTATCTGGTCTACTCAAGCAAGCAAATTTCAACTGTCAGTAATTATATCTATAATCATAATCATAGAATACTCTTGGTTCTCATATTTCATTCTAAATGTGGTCGATTAGACTGTACTTATATTGAAAAAATCACACACATGCTCTAACCAAGAAAGTTGTTATTCTTTGTAAATTTATATCTATGGAAAGTCTCATAACGTTACCAATTAAGTCATATTTTGATTTATACATGGCAAGATTTAAAATATAATTATAAGACATCGTAATTATTGAGGGTGATATAGCTATATTACTCTATCCTAGGCCTTGGATAGCAGTAAGAAAATAGAAAATCAGACAGAACCTCACTCATCTTCTTTGCCTGCTCATGTCTGTTTCGTTTTGTTTTGTTTTGATTTTATTTTATTTTATTTTATTTTATTTTATTTTATTTTATTTTATTTTATTTTATT
Organism: Pan paniscus; assembly: GCF_029289425.2. Classification (NCBI taxonomy): domain Eukaryota; kingdom Metazoa; phylum Chordata; class Mammalia; order Primates; family Hominidae; genus Pan; species Pan paniscus. Next base: position 108,479,742 of record NC_073255.2, on the reverse strand, counting down.
TTATTTTATTTTTTGGAGATCAAGTCTCATTCTGTCACCCAGGCTGGAGTGCAGTGGCGTGATCTCGGCTCACTGCAACCCCTGCCTCCCAGGTTCAAGCAGTTCTCCTGCCTCAGCCTCCTGAGTAGCTGGGATTACAAGCACACACCACCACACCCAGCTAATTTTTGTATTTTAGTAGAGACGGGGTTTCACCATGTTGGCCAGGCTGTTCTCAAACTCCTGAGCTCAGGTGATCTGCCCGCCTTGGCCTCCCAAAGTGCTGGGATTACAGGCGTGAGCCACTGTGCCTGGCCTTCTTTTCATTTTTTTGAGACAGAGGCTCGCTCTGTGGCCCAGGCTGGAGTGCAGTGAAGCGATCATGGCTCACTGCAGTCTCGAACTCCTGGGCTCAAGTGATCCTCCTGCGTCAGTGTCTTAAATACCTGGGACTACAGGTGTGCGCCACCTGTAGAGCAGGCGGCACACAGGTGGTGCACGCCTGTAGCTCCAGCTACTCAGCTATGCCTGTCTAATTTTTAATTTTTTTGTAGAGATGGGGTCTTGCTAATATTGCCCAGGCTGGTCTTGAACTCCTAGCCTCAAGTTATCCTCCTGCCTCAGCCTCCCAAAGTGCTGGGATTACAGGCATGAGCCACCATGCCCAGCCTCATTTCTGCTTCTACCTTCTTTTTCTCTCCAGTTAGGTGAAGGACAGGCTTCACTCTCAATTTTCAGTCTCAATCTTTGTGCTTTGGACTATTTCCTCCCTTCCTCTCGAAGACCTCACTTCTTTGCTTTACCCTTTTCTCTCCTGCATGTCACTACATCCCACCTTACTAGATCACAGCTCCATCAGCAAACAGACAGCCATAGAATCTCCCATCTTTAAACAAGGAAAGAAACACACAAACACCTCCTTTGGCCCCACATTTCCTTCTATTTGCAGCTTTTCAACTCCCCCTTCACAGCAAAATCTATCAAAAAGAGTTTTCTAGAGCTCTGTTTCCATTTCTTCACCTCCCATTCATTCTTGTTCTTCATTTAAATTATCGTTTATTTATTTTTATTTTATAGGCTTTTTGGGTGCTTTAATGATTTTTTTAAAATTTCAGTGTACAACATGATGTTTTGAAATATGTATATATTGTGGAGTGGCTAAATAAAGTAAATTAACATATGCATTATCTCACTTTCTTTGTGGTGAGAGCACTTAAAATCTACTCTTAGCAACATTTGAGTATGCAATACATTGTTATTAACTGTAGTCACCGCATTATACAACAGATCTCTTTAACTTATTCCTCCTAACTCAGGTTTTGTGTCCTTTGATCAACAACTCCCCAACCTCTCTCCCTCCACAACCCTCGGTAACCACCATTCTACTCTCTGCTTCCATGAGTTGAAATTTTCAGATTCTATATATGAGTGAGGTCATATGGTATTTCTTTCTGTGCCTGTCTTACTGTACTTAACATAATGTTCTCCAGGTTCATCCATATTGTCACAAAAGACAGGATTTCCTTCTTTATTAAGGCTGAATAGTTTTTCATATATACCACATATATTTTATCCATTCATTCATTGATGAACACAGGTTGATTCCATATCTTCGCTATTGTGAATAGTGCTGCAGGGATCATGGGAGTGCAGATATCTTTTCTACATACTGATTTCATTTCCTTTGGATATGTACCCAGAAGTGGAATTGCTGGGTCATATGGCAGTTTTATTTTTAAGAGGAATCTCCACGCTGTTTTCCATAATGGCTGTGCTAATTTACATTCCCACAAACAGTGTGCTAGGGTTCCCTTTTCTCCACATCCTCACCAACACTTGTTATCGTTTGTCGTTTTCATAATAGCTATTCTAATAGTTGTGAGGTCATATGTTATTGTAGTTTACATTTGTATTTCTCTAATGATTAGTGTTATTGAGCTTTTTTCTTCCCCCCATATACCTGTTGATCATTTGTATGTCCTCTTTTGAGAAATGTCTATTCAGGTCCTTTGCCCATTTTTTAAATTGAGTTATTTGTTTTCTTCCTAGTAAGTTTTTGAGTTCCTTATATACTTTGAATATTAACCCCTTAGCTGATGTATGGTTTGAAAATATTTTCTCCCATTATATAGGTTGTTTTTTCATGCTGTTGATCATTTCCTTTGCTGTGCAGAAGCTTTTTAGTTTGATATAATCCCATTTGTTTATTTTCACTTTTGTTGCTTGTACTTTGGGGGTCATATCCAAAAAGTAATTGCCCAAACCAATGTCATGGAGCTAAGTCCCTATGTTTTCTTCTAGTAGTCTTATATTTTCAGGTCTTATGTTTAATCTTCAATCCATTTTGAGTTGATTTTTGTATATGGTATGAGATAAGGGTCTAATTTTTTTCTTCTGCAATAGATATCCAAATATCCTAAAATTATTTGTTGATGAGACCATCCTTTCCCCGTCCCATTCATTCTTCAACTCTTTATGATTATCTTTCTTTCTCCTACTAAAACTGCTCTTGTTATGGGCAACCTAAGACTTCCATGGGACAAAATGCAAGAGATCTTTCTGTCTTCACTTCACCGTGTTCTTGTTGTGCATATGATACAATTGGCCACCCCCTCCTTTAAAGTGCTCTTCCCTTGACTTACATGAGGCTATATTCTAGTTTTCCACCTACCCAACTGGCTATGCATTTTCAGTTTCCTTTCTAGCTCCTTTGCTTCTATTAGACTTCTAAATGTTGGAGATCTTCTGATTCCTTGCACTTCTTCTCTTCTTTTACCCTCTCCCTAGATGCTCTCAATTATTCCTGTGGCTTTAAATGCCATGTAATTGCTGATAATTCCCAAATATATATATATGTATCCAAACTAAACATCTCCTTTAAACTCCAGAATCTCTTATCCTTATAGTTGAATCTCGACTATATATCTCAAACTTAACATGTCTGTACATGAAATATTGATATACTCTTCTCATACAAAAAAATATGAATAAGGCAAAGAAGAATAGAAGAGGAAGAGAAAGAAAGAAGAAAAAGAGGAAAAAGGAAGGGTCAAAGACAAAATCACAAGTTTGGTTTAAAGATCTAATTGGCTTTTATTTGTGATTCCAGAATCAGGCAATCCCTATAAAATAGAATTGGTATTCCGAGGAGCTGAGCAGAAGAGATTGACTTTATAGGCTGAAGAAACGAAACTGAGAATAAAAAGTGGATTGGTCATTTCATAGTTACTTTCTTTGTAAAGGTTAAAGCAGAAGTGACTTCTTTATCATGCTAGCTAAAACTGGCCTGTTTGGGGATTTGGCTATTATCTCTCTTTCCCCTGATTTCTCTGAAGTTCAGATAAACAGATTAATTTCAGCGTGGTGGCTTGGAACTTCAGCACGAGTAACTCCATTTGGTTTGGTCTGTTGGGCTTAGTGCAGGAGTTAAGTCCAAACCAATGGCCTCTTGTACATTTTATTTACAGAAAGAAGAAAGAAAGAAAGGAAGGGAGGGAGGAAATAATATATGTTTTTGCTCTAGGCAAAAAATCTAGGCACCCCTTAGTCAACTATATTTAATCCATCAGCAAACTGTGTCTAGCCAACTCCAAAATATGTCTCAGACCCATTACCTTCTGCGTATATCCACTGGCATGCTTTAGACCACTATATCTTATCTGGGCTACTACAGTGTTCTCCCAACTGACCTCCCTGTCTCTGCTCTGAAACCTGCCCAGCTCATTTTCAGAACAGCCAAAGGTATTTTTTGAAACCATAAATCAGTTCATGTCACTCTCCTATTTGATGGTTCAACAACTCCCCATTGCACTTGGAACAAAATCCAAACACCTGATCCCCACTTAAGGCGTGGTTCAGCCTTGCCTAAAGGCTTCACCTTGTGCACCCCTAGCCTATACTCATCCCCACCCTGGGGACTTTGTATTTGCAGGAACTTTCAACCTGGAATGCTCTCCTGTCTCTAATCTCCTCCCCCATTTGAATGACAGTTTCCTTTTCGTCCTTTGGGCTTCAGTTTAAATGTCCTCTCATAGAGCCTTGCTGGGCTACCCCTTTTAAAGCAGCCCTGCCCAGTTATTTTCTCACAAGGCCTTGTTTGTTTCCTTTCTAGTATTTGCCACAATTCTCATTACATATTTTTGTACATTTGCTTTCTTGACTCTCAGCCCCTGACTATTCTTATCTTATTCTGGGTAAGAGGATTGACATACTGGCTGAGATAAGACACTGGTACTGTAGCCATGCCCCTCCTTTCTCTCTTCTCTTAAAAGTCAGCCTGTCTATGAAGTCTTCATTTGTTTATGCACCCTTATCATTAGTTTCCCAAGAACAGGCCTGTGCTGGCTGGGTGCTGCCTGTGGCTGGGTGAGAAAGTCCAGCTAGGTCTGAACTATTAGGAAGCTCGCCATGACTGCAGCAGCTCCATCAGAAGAATATTCACATTTTGATCTAGATCTCAGTGGCTTTGGAGATGAGGTAGAGAAAAGATGGGTGCTGTGTATTGACCCCCATAAACACCAGTATCTTTCCTGACATGAATCAAGATCTAGGTCTATGGCTTTTCTTTTCTTTTTTCTTTTTAGGTCTGTGGCTTTTCATTGTTTTTAAGCAATGCTATGCTTTCTTCAAAACATGTGTCTGTGAATCCCAATATGTGCAGAAAAAAAAGAGTAAAAATAAATGCAGAGATATTCTGATTACAGTGAATTACTATATTATTACTTTTTATATAATTTATCATTCTTTCTGCAAGTCACTGAAATCCCATTAAAACTGAAAAACAATAAGGAAATTTCATTGGTTCACATAACAGAATATTTGGGGACTTATCTGGATCAGATAGAGGTTGATTTGGTCAAATAACCACGACTGGCATGCAGTTTCTTTCTCTTTCTTGGTCCTGCCAAGAACTTTGAGAAGCTCAAGATTGAAAAAAAAAATTGTAGTAGAAACCAATAGCGTTGGATCACTTATATAATGTAATTGGACTATTTGTAACTAAAAGGATAAATGCTTGAAGGGATGCATACCATTCTCTATGATATGCTTGTTTCACATTGCATGCCTATATCAAAACATCTCAAGTATCCTATAAATATATACACCTACTATGTACCCACAAAAATTAAAAAAAAAAATTTAAGACACTTTTGCCTGTATGGTTGCAAGACGGCTACCAGAGGCTCCTGGTGCTACATCTCCACACTCATGTCCAGCAGCAAAGAAAGCGTCTCTCTGCCAATAACGGATATATTTAAAGCATGTATGCTTTCTTTCTCCATAGAAGCATGAGCATAATCTCTTGGACAGGACTATTTGCTTAATTGAACCAATCAATTCCTATAGCCAGGAGTATGGGTTATACTGATTGGCCTAGGTCAGCAATCAGGTCTTGTTCATGGAGCTGACATGGGCTCAATCACAAAAGCCAGATAATTGGGAATGAGCTGGGGGTACTCTTGCTGAGGGAAGCGAGGAACAGATGCTGAACAGAGGTAACCAGTCAATGTCTGTATACGTGTGGAAAGAGAAACCTGAATCCCCACATGCCTGATATACCATGTACAGCCCCTCCATACAGAATCAGCCTTTTGTAACTCTCCTCTCTATCTTCAAGAGTATTTGTGATCTTTCTTTCTTTCTTTACTCCTTATGGTCTTTCTTTTTCTTTCTTCTTCATCCTTTCTCTCCTTATTTCTTTCTCTTTTTATTTCTTTTTTAAAATTGAATTGGCCAGGATTATAAAACATCTGTGCACAAATGTTGCTGTCTTATTTATAGTGCCCTAAAGAAGCTTTATTTTTTATTTTATTTTATTTTATTTTACTTGATTTCTTGAGACAGGGTCTCACTCTGTTACCCAGGCTGGAGTGCAGTAGCATGATCATGGCTCACGGTAGCCTCGACCTCCTGGGCTCAAGTGATCATTCCTGCCTCAGCTTCCATCATAGCTAGGACTACAGGCACACATCACCACACATGGCTAACTAAAGAAGCTTTTGAAAGAGTTGAAAGTTTAAGAAAATATGTGCTAAAAATGGGAGGAGAAAAAAAGCCATCCCACAGGACAATGTAGGAGATCAGCCTCAACATTTATCCACAATGCCAAGGTGCTATAGCACCAAATGAGTGAAGTCTACAGATCAGCAGTCTTCAGGCAGAGGAGGGAAGGTATGTGGAGTTTTCCTAAGGGGTAAGTGGGCATGGATAGTTTCAAAGGAATAGGTTTTCTGATAAGCTTGTCCTGTGGTCATCATCGGGCTGTTCTCCTTTCCTATCTCCCCTGCCCAATCATCTTGCTTTTATCACTTGATAATATAGAAAGGCATACCTCACACTCATCCCAAACCTACGAATGCATTGCCTCAGGTGCAAAAACCTCTAGAACACTCAAAAAAGGGGAAAAAATGATTGCAATGATGGGATAATTAATCCTGTTGCAAGTTAGATGGATTCCAATTCTCTGCTTTTCACCAAAGTGAAAGACTTCTAATCAAGTCCACAGAGGAGAGATCACTAAAAACCATCTTGATGATAGATTACCATATAATTTTTGGTATGTAACTGAACAAGAATTCAAAGAATTGAGCCCCATTGCCATAACAAAACTCTCATTCCCATTTACTTATCTAGTTGAAAAGCTTCTCAGCACCTGTAGCAACCAAATCATAGCACTGATGCTATTCCTGGTATATTTACCATGGGTATATTGGGGGAAAATACTACCCATCTCAGTAAGAACTGCAATTCCAATGCAGTCTTACATTTTATGTTTCGTAATTACCCATCAATATTTGTAATATATTTATGTGGTTTTAAGAAATCGTGTAGAATTTTCTAACAGAATTGAACCATCACAGGAAATTTAAAATTATTTTCATTTTTTACATATTTTTGTTGTGGAGAAGTATGCACTTATGAAATTCTTTAAAGTAGAAAAAATAGTAGGAAGTGGAATGGAAATATAATTTCAAGGAGTAAATAAACAAAAGAAAATGTCCTGCAGGTAAAGAAGAACTTTATGATGTATATTTTAAAAGTATATAATGGACAGCCTGATGGCTATACTTAATATTATACATTGATAATTTGTTAAGAGTAGATTTTAGGTGCTCGTATCACACACACAACACACACACAAACAAACACACACACACAAAAGGTAACTATGGAAGGTGATGGATATGTTAATTTGTTTGACTGTAGTAATCATTTCACTGGATATATGTATGTCCAAACATCATGCTATATACCATAAATACATGCAATAAAAAATAAATTAGAAAGTAGGATAAGGCACCAAATTGCTATACTATTTAGATCTCACTGTATAGATATCAACGAATAATGTGATATTTATTTTTTAGATGTCATTAGTTATATCAGAAATTATATATATGTAAGTATATACAACTCTTGGTAAAAGAGTTGTGTATAAAAAATTTTATATTATAAAATTTTAATATAAAATTAAAATGATAAATTTTATGCATCAATTTTAAAATATATTACTTTTTAAGATATTTTAGGACTGCATGTGTGAAAATATCTGGAGACAATGAACAGAGAAAATTAAACATTAGACAAGAAAACGATCAAAGAAAGAACAGGCCCACTGTTGAGATTGACTGTGCAATGCAATATGGTGACAAAGGAGCTGTCTACTCACATTTGATTTTGTGCCCTTTATCAAAGAGAAAGATCAGAATGATTGAATGAACATTGGCAAAAGGGAAGAGAAGTTCAAGATGGAAAAAGAAATTGTAACAGAAATTGTACCCATCTCCCTTGGGAACCAGCAGAGGGGAGTGAGAATAGCAAGGATTTGAGTCAGACAAAATTGACTCAGAATTCTGACACTGCCAGTTAATATCTATGTGCCCCTGGACAAGATGCTTCACTCACCTAATCTGTATTATGGACATAATGTGATTTACAACGGAGGGTAACATTTCCTAATGGATCTAAAGTGCTTTGCATAGGGTCAAGCTCTGCAAAACATAAATAGTGGCTTTTGTAATTATCATGTAGCTGTAGACTTTGGAGCAATTTAACCTCCTTGATCTTCACCTTCCTCCTCTATAACGCAGGAATAATAACATCTACCTCCTAGGATTACTGTGAGGATTAAATTGACAATAAATATTTATAACACAAAGAAGGCATTCAATAAATATTAGTTCTGGCCAGGTGAGGTGGCTCATGCCTGTAATCCCAGCACTTTAGGAGGCCAAGGTGGGCAGATCACAAAGTCAGGAGTTCGAGACCAGCCTGGCCAATAGGGTGAAACCGTGTCTCTACTAAAAATACAGAAAAATTTAGCCGGACGTGGTGGCACATGCCTGTAATCCCAGCTACTCGGAAGGCTGAGGCAGGAGAATTGCTTGAACCCAGGAGGTAGAGGTTGCAGTGAGCCGAGATCGGGCCGCTGCACTCCAGCCTGGGTGACAAAGCAAGACTCCATCTCAAATAAATAAAGATTAGTTCTTTCCCCAACCCCTTCCTTCTCTATTTTCCTATTGATTTGGACAATTCTATGGTATCCTTGATGGGATATGATGAAAAAGAGACTAATTCCAAATGCCTATTTATAGAATAGTAATATATTACTTTTATTATGTCTACTAGTAAAAAGACTAAACCTGAAATGATTATTTTTGATGAGACAAGTGGCGAGGGTCTCATACTAAGAGTGAATCTATCCTTGTAGATATGACCTTTCTGCTTTACTAGCAAATCTCATTAATGACAAAATTATTTTCATGAAATTGAGGAAGACAAATATGCTGCTGATCTATGACCATGTAATCAGTCCTCTCACAAAGAGGACCTCCTCACAAAGAAAATAATTCTTGCTACATGTTTCCTTTTCTCCTACAAGTGAAAAGATAAAGCATTTATCAATTGGTGGGAATAAATGCTGTTAATTAATGTGATTCACTTACTTTAGAGGGTACTAAGCATGCCCTCTTTTTGTAGCTTTGCATACAAAACAAAACATAGTTTCAGATGAGCTTGGATGCCCAGGAGGAAGTTAGGGAACCAAGCTTCACTGAACAGGCAGGGAATATGTTTAAGGCTACTTCCGCCATTTTAATCTGTGGGTCAATGTTCATCAATTTCTTTTTAGAAACAAGCTGTCAAGTTGCTGGTCCCTGTTGAGGACAGGGGTATGATGAATAGTCAAAATGCATAAGCAGGCCTTCTATCAGCCAAGATCCCAGCAGGAAGCAAATGACACACTCCAAAGGGGTGAAAAAATTATTGTTGAAGCTAGATACTGGGTACATGGACGTCTGTTATACTATTCTCTATTTATGTTTGAAATTGTCCATAATAAAATATACACAAACAAACAGAGCAGTGTAAAAGAGAGACTAATGAAAGAATAACTTACACAGATGTGGACAGAGGTTAAAGGAAAATAACAAGGGAAGGTGAAATCTACTTCCCTTCTCTGGTGACGCCCCCGCACACCCCACCTACCCTCAGGAGTGCTACCCACAGTACGGAGTGCTACCAGGAGTAGGCTTGAAGAACAAAGGAAAAGGGGGCAACTCCTGGAGCCCAGGGAGACCTGTAGCTGCAGGACATGGCCACCCATCAGGAATTGTGGACTTCGGTGGAAGAAAGAGTCACTATTAACCAAAGCCCACTATATAATTTGAGCAGCCCAGTGCAAGTTGAAAAAAGCAAGAAAAAACTGTGGTAAAGGTACTAAAGTATAAAGTTTTGCTTTCCTTCTGCAGTCTCTTTTTCTTTCCTCAACTTGTCATGTTTCTAAAATTTTGTATCTAACACTATTCTAAATAAAGAGAACATTGAAACTGCTGGTGAAAAAATATAAAACAAAAAAAAGAAAAAAGAAAACATTAAAACTTTAAATTATTAGCCTGAATTCTACCATTTATCTTGTGCAATGCCAATTTTAAATGCCATTATAAGGGCATTTAACTCTCATGCAGAATCATGAAAATTATACACTTCCATTTCATAGTTTGTACATATATACATATTTTGTTCCTAGTGAAACAGTGGAAATAGTGCACAAAACTAACTCGACTGTTTCATTTCACTTTCTTATACTCATACAGTATTCCAACACTCTACTTTCAGCTTACTGATGAGGAAGGAAGGACTGAAAGGAAAAGGAACTATGGCTTGCCCTATCTTCCCCTTTCCTTCTATGACATCATTTTTAGTGTAAGTGGTTAGGAAGTAACAGAGAAGTAACATGAGTAAGAAACGATATGATGAGGCTCCTTGGTTGTATGTGTTTCTCAAATTTCATTGCCTTTTTTCTGAATTTTAAGCAAGTTGTGGTTGAAATAGAAAGCATGACATCTCGGGGCTTTATCAGCTGGACCTTGTACTTGCTTTGAGTCTCCCTGAATTCCTTATGTAGTGCATGGGTACATAGGCATTCTATGATCGTGGGGACACCGTAAATACTATATTCAAACGGAGCAACTGGAAATTGCAGACACATATATTTCATGTAACCCCTCTGTTCACATGTATGCTCCACTTTCCCTTTGATTTCACTTACAAAACACACATTCAAAGATAAAATGACATACCTCAGCATCACACAATATACCCTTATAATGAACCTGTACCTGTACCCCCTGAATCTAAAATAACAGTTGAAATTTTTTTAAAAAGATAAAATGAAGAATTTAAGACAGTGACAGAAAAGCATTAAACCAAGCACAGGGCCCTTCTTAAGAATGGGGTTCTATTGACTCCACAGTTTGCACACCCATGAGGCCCACCCTGTTGCCAACCCATTGTCAGAGAAATCAACACTCTCCTCCAGTCCTCCCATCCCCTGCAGATGATCTCACTGATGGACCACAACCTGATGGCAAGGGAGCCAGGGAAGCATCCACAGAGAGTAGCCACCTGGGCTACAGACTAGGGAGAGAAGAGCGAAGAGTAGGTCTGGAGGGGCAAACAGAATATGAAGCACCAGCTGCTAGCCCCCACATCACTTTCCAACAAATTCTATTCTTTTGTAATCCAGCTAGGATAATAAGGGGCAGGTAGACCTCAGGAGTGGGGCCTGGTGCATATGCAGTTATGAGCCACTTCAAAATAAATAAATACATAAATTAATTAAACCACAAATATCAATTAGGCATGAAACTGATTATTAATTCAGATTGAGAAAAGAAATCAGTTAGTCTCTTTCTTCTGAGGTCTCTAGGAAATTTAACAGAAATGCCTATACAATTCTGTTTTCTAATTGCATGCTGGCTTCCCCTCCTCACATGGAATACTTTACAACTCCAAGCAACTCCCACAACTCACAGAGGCCTGGGGAAATGAGGAGTCCTGAAGCTTAAATGTTATTAGCTTTATGGTAAATTCCTCTGTAGACCCAAAAACTAAGAACATAAGAACATAGTATTAAGTAACTGTGGAGAAGCAGGCATTCCCTAACAGGTTGTGATGTGCCCCCTTTCCCTTCCGTGCATACCAAAGGCAGTGAACCACATTTCGGGCTCTTCTGACCTAGCATTGTTTCACTGCAGTTAGGAAGTTCCATTGAATTTCACTACATAGGGAACTGGTAAGGTAATGGATAGTCATGGCCACTCCTTTGCATTCTTGATGTCTTGTCTATTCCCTGCATTGCTTGCTGGGTTGGAATCAGGCAAAAGGCAAGCTACCTTAGAAGTCATTGTTCTCATTCACCCTCAAATCCTGGCCAGATTTTGTGCTCTGGCCTAATCAACAGGTTTCTATTTAGACATAAAATATGACTGAGCTTATCTCATAATAGCTGTGGCACAGTGGAGGCAGTTTAGATTTGGAAAAAAGAAGGAAAAGGTCAGTTAAACGGGAGGGCTGCCCTGGATGGAGTTCCATGATAGGACTTAGGAGCCCCAGACACCAGAGCCACAGCCCATGAGAGGAGGGAAAATGGTGGACAGAGACAAAAGAAGGGGATGACAGATATGTACAGGGAAATGGAAAGGTGTTAAAGAAAGACTTCAAACTTTGCCCAAGGCCCTAGTGTTGGTGAACTCACTGCTTGCATTTGATAAATATGGAGAAAGCTGCTGGTATCTGAACTAAGAACATGTCTTATTCTATTTGGGCTGCTATAACAACACCATAGACTGGGTGGCTAAAACTACAGGCATCTATTTCTCACAGTTCTGGAGGCTGGAAAGTCCAAGATTAAGATACCAGCAGATCCGGCCAGGCACAGTGGCTCACGCCTGTAATCCCAGCACTTTGGAAGGCTGAGGCGGAAGGATCACTTGAAGTCAGGAGTTTGAGACCAGCCTGAGCAACCTGGTGAAAACCCATCTGTACAAAAAATACAAAAATTAGCCGAGCATGGTGGTATGTGCCTGTGGTCCCAGCTACTTGGGAGGCTGAGGTGGAAGGATCACCTGAACCCAGGGAGGTTGAGGCTGCAGTGAGCCAAGATCACACCACTGCACCCAGCTTGGGCAATGGAGTGAGACCCTGGTGTGTGGTGAGGGACCTCTTCTGGTTTGCAGACAGCTGTCTTCTTGCTGTGACCTCATATGGTGGAAGGGGTAAGTGAGTTCTCTAAGGTCTCTTTTATAAGGGCACTAATGCCATACACTAGGGCTCCACCCTCATGACCTAATCACCTCTCAAAGGCCTCACCTCCTACTACCAACACCTTGGAGGTTAGGATTTCAACACATGAATTCTGAAGGGACTCAAATAGAACCTTGCTTAGCACAAGAGCATTAACCTAAATAAGATAGCAGAGGATAGTGCTTGAGCGCATGGGTTCAAATCTTGCCCTTATTCCTTAAAAGACACTTTGGTCAAGAAACTGATTCTCGGCCAGGCACGGTGGCTCACGTTTGTAATCCCAGCACTTTGGGAGGGCGAGGCGGGTGGATCATCTGAGGTCAGGAGTTCGAGACCAGCCTGGCCAACCTGGCAAAACCCCATCTTTACTAAAAATACAAAAGTTAGCTGGGCATGGTGGCGGGCAGCTGTAATCCCAGCTACTCAGGAGGCTGAGGCAAGAGAATCACTTGAACCCGGGAGGCGGAGGTTGCAGTGAGCCGAGATTGCATCATTGCACTCCAGCCTGGGCAACAGAATGAGACTCCATCTCAAAAAAAAACAAAACAGAACAAAAAAAGAAACTAATTCTCTCTGTGCCTCAGTTTCCTCATCTATAAGATGGAGGTATGTTATGTCACATCATACCATGTCATGACACATTATGTTATGTTATGTTATATGTTATGTTACATGGAGCTCACTTCACAGTGTGTGAGATTAAATAAGTTAATACTTACAAACAATTTCTAACAGTTCTTGGAAAACAATTAGTACTCAATAAAAATGAGAAATTATTGTGAAAATGACTCCATATACAGCATTTATACACATTTGGGCAATATATATATTTTAATTAATTATTTTTGTTTGTTTTTGAGATGGAGTCTCACTCTTGTAGCCCAGGCTGGAGTGCAGTGGAATGATGTCAGATCACTGCAACCTCCGCCTCCTGGGTTCAAGCGATTCTCCTGCCTCAGCCTCCCGAGTAGCTGGGATTACAGATGCCTGCCACCATGCCCGGCTAATTTTTATATTTTTAGTAGAGACAGAGTTTTGCCATGTTGACCAGGCTGGTCTCAAACTCCTGACGTCAGGTGATCCACCCACCTCGGCCTCCCAAAGTGCTGGGATTACAGGCATGAGCCACCACGCATTTGCGCAATATTTAAGGCTATAAAATTTTTGCAACAGATGGAAAATCTGATCCATTTATTTTTACTATGTATAATTTTACAAAAATTATCGATTTTTTTTTTGAGACAGTATTGCTCTGTCGCCCAGGCTGGAATGTGGTGACACAATCACAGCTCACTGCAACCTTTGCCTCCTGGGTTCAAGCGATTCTCTTGCCTCACCTTCCCAAATATCTGGGATTACAGGATCATGCCACCACGTCCAGCTAATTTTTGTATTTTTAGCAGAGGTGGGATTTCACCATATTGGCCAGGCTGATCTCGAACTCCTGACCTCAAGTGATCCTCCTGCCTTTATAGGCATGAGCCATCATGGGCGGCCAGCAAAAATTATCATAGGATAATTTTTTATGGATTTTTTATATTTGATATTTAGCCAAAGATAAGTATTCCAAAGTTTTCAGAAACAAAACACAGTCGTTTCTGAACTTTCCTCACCAAAAGCAGGGATACGCTTTACCTTTTTATTTCTTACAGACAAATAGACTGACTCCACCATCTCCAAATATTAAGGAAATGTTTAGTTTTCTTTTTAACCTTGCTCAAATTATACACTGACATATAGAGATTAGATAGAATCCCAGACCTCGCTGAGCAAATAGCTAAGTGGGATTCTTTCCTTATTAAAGACAACTTCACATTAGAATCAAGTTTGATTAAAATAGTTTGGAAAAGGTTAGGAGACTGTATTATCAGTCTTCTTTGATCCTAGATGTTTTACCTAGAGGGTAAGATGAAATAAGAGTTGGACTTTCTGGGTTCCTGTGCACCTCTGAACAAGCACATCAGCTAACCTCCCTGACTTCCATGTCCTCATCCATAGAAGAATGATGGGGAAGGTGTTGCCCAGCCCGACTCCCAACGTTCTTGTAAGGATTTAACATCAAATGTTATTTAAAAGCTGAAAAACAAAAATATTCTACAAATTCAAAAAGTACTTACTCAAATCACTTTCTTCTTACCAAATTTCTTTTCTGCATGTCATTCAACAACAGGTAGACTGACTTATCTGTCAGGAGCAACAGCCCTGAATTAATCCTATTCACATCTTTGAATTGCTGTTACTGGTATCTGTAAGAGAAAAATCATGCTCGATTAACCAGCTGGAGTTCTTTAATGTTGATTAAAAAAAATAGCAAAACAGTATCTGGCCAATAGTAGGTACTCAATAAATGTTTGTTGAATGAATTTGGAAGTGCTATGATTTAAAACATTTGACAAGATTCCACTCCCAGGGCTGTTAAAGTCAAAACAATGGCCAAAACAACCTAGTTACTAGGGAGACATAATTTTCATAGGGAAGGAGTTGGGTAACAAGAACCAGAACCTACTGGTAAATGCTCTTCTGGCAGAATCAACAATTGTGGTAACTGGCATGAATGCTTAATCTAGCACTTTAATATTTTAAAAAAGGGTCCAAGGCAAAAGCAAGCATTTGAAGATGGCATTAAACTCTTCATTGTAACATAATACATCGTAATATTGAGCAAACAAATGCATGCAATTTCATAAACTCTGCAAGTGAGCATAGTACTTGCAATGCGTACAAGTATAGAACAATGAGTCTTGGAGAGGAGACAAATAATTTGAACAAATAACTCAAGATCTAGAAAAGTGTTAAAGGAATCATTATAGATTCAAGAAATAGGTAAATGCTGCCTACAATTGAGAAAAGGTTGGGAAGAAAAAAGAGGGTTTTTTTTTCTTTTTGTAAATAAAATTTTATTTTATTTTAAGTTCTGGGATACATGCGCAGGACGTACAGGTTTGTTACACAGGTAAACATGTGCCATGGTGGTTTGCTGCACCTATCAACCCATCACCTAGGTATTAAGCCCCACATGCATTAGCTATTGATCCTGATGCTCTCTGTCCTGCCACCCCACTGACAAGCCCCAGTGTGTGTTGTTCCTCTCCCTGTGTCCATGTGTTCTCATTGTTCAGCTCCCACTTATAAGTGGGAACATGCAGTGTTTGGTTTTCTATTCCTGTGTTAGTTTGCTGAGGACAATGGCTTCCAGCCCCATCTGTGTCCCTCCAAAGGACATTATCTCATTCCTTTTTATGGCTGCATAATATTCCATGGTGTATATGTACCATATTTTCTTTATACAGTCTATCATTGATGGGCATTTGGGTTGATTCCATGTCTTTGTCATTGTGCATAGTGCTGCAAAGAACATAGGCACATATGCGTCTTTATAATAGAATGATTTATATTCCTTTGGATATATACCCAGTAATGAGATTGCAGGGTCAAATGGTATTTCTGGTTCTAGATCATTGTGGAAGACAGTGTGGCGATTCCTCAAAGATCAAGGATTTCTTTTTTTACATCGTATTAGCAGAGGCCATCTTCTATCATCCATCTGTCTCTCTTCAACCTTTGTCTCAACATTTTGTAACTATTTGTCAGTAATTTTTTTTCCTTTTTAAACAGCTTTATTGAGAAGTAATTCACATACCATGTAATTCACCCATTTAAAGTGGACAATTTGCCCAGGTGCAGTGGCTCACACCTGTAATCCCAGCACTTTGAGAGGTCAAGGCAGGTGGATCACCTGAGGTTAGGAGTTCAAGACCCACCTGGCCAACATGGGGATACCTTGTCCTTACTAAAACTACAAAAATTAGCCGGGCATGGTGGCACATGCCTGTAATTCCAGCCACTCACTAGTGGGGCTGAAGCAGGAGAATTGCTTGAACCTGGGAGGTGGAGGTTGCAGTGAGCTGAGTGCACCACTGCACTCCAGCCTGGGCAACAGAGCAAGACTCTGTCTAAATAAATAAATAAATAAAGTGGACAATTCAGTGGTTTTTATTATATTTACAAGGTGAATTTTCATCACTATTGAACTTGAGAACATTTTCATCAGCTCTAAAAGGAGCCCCTACCAAATAGTAGTCACTCCCCATTTTTCTCTTCACCCAGAGCAACCCAGAGCTCAATACTGTTTAATTTACTTTCTATCTCTACAAATTTGACTATTCTGGACATTTCACATAAATGGTGTCATATAACGTAGTCTTTTGGGCCATTATATTTTCTTTCTCTAAGCATAATGTTTTCAAGTTTCATCCTTGTTGTAGCATGTATCAGTATTTCATTCCTTTTTACTGCCTAGTAATTTTCCACTATATGAGTATCTCATACCTTGTTCTTTCATCAGTTGATAGACATTGGGTTGTCTGGAAGCTATTATAAATAATGCTGCTATGAACATTCATGTATACAAATTTTTATGTACATATACAGACAGCCCCCAACTTAATGATGGCTTGACTTAATAATTTTTGACTTTACAATGGGTTTATTGGGGTATTATATGCATTTTTGACAGGATATTTTCAACTTTTGATGGGTTTATTGGGACATAACCTCATCACAAGCCAAGGAGCATCTGTACCTAACTTTTTATTTCACTTTTTAAAAGTTGAGATTTAACCATTCATATACCATAAAATTCATCATTTTTAAGTGTACACTTTACTGGGGTTCTGTATAGTCACAAGGCTACACAACCATCACCATCATCTCATTCCAGAAAATTTTCAGCACCCCAAATACAAACTCTATGCCCATTTGCCTTGAATTAGTATTGGATCAGTAAGGCTAGAGTCTATTCTTCCTGCCTTGAGAAAATAATTTAAAACATCTTGTCCTTTTTATTCAAAGGGAAATATCATCTGTGTACCTGAAAAATAAGCACATTGACTTTTTAAAATACTGGGTTTGTTGAGATATAATTCACAGACCATAAAATTCACCCTTTTAAAGTGTATAATTTAGTGGTTTCCTAGTACGTTCACAAAGTTGTGCAATCATTACCACTGTCTAATTCCAGAATATTTTCATCATGCCAAAAATGAAACCCTGTACCCATTAGCAGTCACTCCCCATTCCCTCCTTCCCACAACTTTTAGCAACCCCTAGTCTACTTTCTGCCTTTATGGATTTGCCTATTCTAAACTATGGTTAACCTTTTGAGGAGTAAAAAGGAATTTTTTTACTTCGTACAAAATAAAAAATGGTAACAGGACATTGTCCATTAACCACTTCTTCAAAACATAAATCATTTGGTTACACACACGCACATACACACATCCCTAATGCTTTTGCCATCACTGACATTTTCATACCTCCATGTCACTTTACCTTGTTCACAGAGAAGCTCAATACCTGTTAAAATACCAAGCTGGGAGAAATATTGGCAGCAAAGCATTGATATTCTTAGTAGAGAAAGAGATTTACCCATCAATAAGAAGTGTCTCATTTCACTATAGTCATATCATTACAAACTAAAACAAGATGATTTTTTTTTTGAGGCAGGGTCTCACTCTGTCACCCAGGCTAGAATGCAATGGTGTAATCACAGCTCACTGCAGCCTTCTTTGGCTCAAGTGATCCTCCTGCCTCAACCACCCAAAGTGCTGGGATTATAGGAATGAGCCACCATGCCCAGCCAACAAGATGATTTTTAATCAAAAATATTTTTTCTTTTTTTCTTTTTTTCCCTTTTCTTCTTTTTGAGACAGAGTCTTGCTGTGTCACCCAGGGGAGTGCAGTGGTGCTCACTGCAACCTCCACCTCTCAGGTTCAAGTGATTCTCTTGTCTCAGCCTCCCCAGCAGCTGGGATTACAGTCACATGCCACCACGCCCAGCTAACTTTTTTGTATTTTTAGTAGAGGCAGGGTTTCACCATGTTGGCCAGGCTGTTCTCGAACTCCTGACCTCAAATGGTCCACCTCTCTAGGCCTGTCAATGTGCTGGGATTACAGGCATGAGCCAATGCGCCCAGCCCAAAAAGATTTTTTTTTTTTTAAAGAGACTTAAACACTCTAATACCCATTGTTGCTGAGGAGGTAAGAAAAGAGGCACTCAGTTGGAATTTTAAGTAGCATAACATCTGTCAAGGCCAATTTGGTCACATGGATCAAAACTTTAAAAATATGTATACTGTTTGGTCCAGAAACTCCACTTCAAGAAACTTACTCCAAATAAATTATCTTGGCCGGGGGCGGTGGCTCATGCCTGTAATCCCAGCACTTTGGGAGGCCGAGGCGGGCGGATCACATGGTCAGGAGATCGAGACCATCCTGGCTAACAGGGTGAAACCCCGTCTCTACTAAAAATACAAAAAAATTTAGCTGGGCATAGTGGCGGGTACCTGTAGTCCCAGCTACTCGGGAGGCTGAGGCAGGAGAATGGCGTGAACTCGGGAGGCGGAGCTTGCAGTGAGCGGAGATCGCGCCACCGCACTCCAGCCTGGGCAACAGAGCAAGACACCGTCTCAAAAAAAAAAAAAAAAAAAAAAAGAAATTATCTTAAGAGCCCTGACGGTGGCTCACGCCTGTAATCCCAGCACTTTGGGAGGCCGAGGCGGGCAGATCACGAGGTCAGGAGATCGAAGCCATCCTGGCTAACACGGTGAAACCCCGTCTGTACTAAAATACAAAACAACAACAAAAAAATTAGCTGACGTGGTGGCAGGCGCCTGTAGTCCCAGCTACTCGGGAGGCTGAGACAGGAGAATGGCGTGAACCCGGGAGGTGGGGCTTGCAGTGAGCAGAGATCGCGCCACTGCACGCCAGCCTGGGCGACAGAGCGAGACACTCCATCTCCAAAAAAAAAAAAAGGCCCTGGAAGATATATCTATAGGTTGTTCATTATCTCATTGCTATTCATATAGCAGAAAATAGGAAACAATCTAAGTATAGTTAAAACAAAAAAGGATAAGTTAATTAACTTATGAAACAGCCCTATGATCAATTACCATTCTGTTATTAAAAATTATATTGAGGAAGAACGTTTGGTTACTTAGGAAAATGTTCAAAATTTTTGGCTAAGTGAAAAAAAACTGACTAGAGAGCAGTGTTAAATATCTCAACGTTATAAAAATTTGGTGTTACGGAGAACTTTTGTAAAATTTATTTCTTGGTAAGAAATCTTGGGGTCAATTTTGTGTAGGTGCTAATAATTTCAGAGTCACAGCTCCAAACTATAGAAATATTACTTAATTATGCTAAACTGAGCTCAATTTCTATGAGATCCCGTTTTTGACAGTGAAAATAATTATGCCAATTACAGCTAGCTTAGTTACTTTCAGCATAAAATTGAGCTCCTTTTCATGAATATTCAGTCAGAGTTGGCTTACTATTTTATCATTTCAAAGATTGAACTCCGTCCTCATTTCTCAAAATTTTGTCCCTTCCCTCACTTCTTGGGATGTCTGAGAAGGGAGTAGTTTTTAGAACATCATTGGTTGTGGGGCTTTGGCCCCTGGTCCTTGCTCGGGGCTCCTACTGACCCCAGGTGAGGAGGCTTGTTGGCCCATCTTCACTGCATGCACTCTTTGAAGGTCTGGAAAGTGATTCCTGGTCACTTGTCTTGGCACACATGGTTAAAGCCCTGTGGTTGTCCTATCTGTCCCCATCCCTGATCCCCCTTCTCTACCCCATCACTCCACCATGCCCTTGACTTGCCTCACCTCAGCCCTCCTAGTTGGGATTGATCTTCCTCTGCCATGGAGCCCTCAGGTCTAGATGACTCTCCACCAACCACCCCAGTGACTCCTGGCAAACCCCTGACTCAATACTTGGCAGCCCCAACCCCCAGGATATGGAACTTTTGTATCTTCTCTCTGCCTCATGCAGACTTGGAGGTATTGGAGAGTGGGGTATCTTCTCCAGCCTCTGTTTCTGCCTAAAAATGAGACAACAAAACTATACCTACACTGCCCCATGCTGTCTTCAGGCTCTACATGGCATTCTCCTCCCAGAATTCTGGATGGAAGGGGCCCATGCCCCTGCTGTTGACAGATACTGAAAACTCTCTGGAAGTCTATTCTCAGAAGGGAAGGTGGGGAGTAATCTATAAAAACAGCCAATCTCTCTTTTCTCTCTCCTCTCTTCTTCCTTCTCTTACCTTTCCTTTCCTTGCCCTACCACTGTGTATGGATGGTGGCTGTGGGTCATCTAGGTGGGTACAAAACTCTGAAGTTTGGGGAAGCAGTCAGGGGTCAAGGTACATATTCGGAAGGTGCTGTGGTTTGAATGTGTCCTCTAAAGTTCATGTACTGGAAACCTAATCTCCAATCCAACGGTGTTGAGAGATGAGATCTTAAAGAGGTCATTAGGTAATGAGGGCTCTGCCCTCATAAATGGATTAATATTATTGAAGTGAACTTGTTTTTTTTAGTTTTTTACCTCCCTTCCTCTCCACTCACTCTCTCCTTTTTTCTTTTTCTTTTTTGAATTTGTTATCTCAGGATTGGGATCCTGATTTAAAAACTGAGTTCAGCCCCCTTCTTCTCTGGCATGTATGTGTTCTTTTGCCCTTCTGCTCTCTGCCAGATGACACAGAGAGAAGGCCTTCAACAGATGCCAGCCCCTTGATCTTGAACTTCACAATCTCTAGAACTGTAAGAAATAAATCCCTGTTCTTTGTAAATTACCCAGTCTCAGGTATTCTGCTATACAAGGTGAAAACAGTCTAAGACAGAAGGCTTCAATATAAAAGTGATGGTTGAAGCCGTGGGGCTTATGAATGAGACCATGATAGATAGAATGTCTTAGGGGTCATATTTAATTATTAAGAAGCTACAGGAATGGCAATGAATTTTCTTCAAAACCTCTGGTCATATTACAAAATAAATAATGTAAATTTTGTGGAAGAGGAAGGACTTCATCTTTTACTTTGTCAAAAAGTAGTTCCTAACCAAAAACCAGGGCTTTAGGGAGGGAAATGGAGCATAATGAACCCTAATGTATTCTTTCACCATTGAAGAGGCCAAGGAGAGGAGTTGAGGAAGACTGCATATTTTGAAAATTGGGCCATTATTGTTGTAAAACCTACTCAAGCAACTTTATAAGATCTGGAAGGAAAGTCTTTGAACAGGGAATTCCTTCCTGAAGAACATTCTTTTTAATTACCAAGAAGAAAGGATCCGTTTGTAAAGACTGTCCTTAAACGTTAGATATCTTTAGGGATGGAAGGAGGGGTGGTCTAAAGGATGAACGGGTTGATGGCTGGCTGAAAAGATGGATGGGTAGATGGATGGGTGGGTGAGTGGATAGATGGATGGGTCCATGGAAGGTATTACTGCTGACTACATGAAAACACAGAATAATCTCTAGAAGGGTTACTCCCTTAAGAATTTACAGTTAATTACTTAATGGAGTTAACAAATACTTATTGAAAGTCAACTCTAGTTATGGTGTTTGGCAAGGTCCCTGAAGTAAATGCTCTTGACCTCATGGAGCTTTCAAACTAGAAAGAGGGACAAAGAACAAATGAACAAATAAATCAAGTTATTGCACATTTTGAAAAGTACCTTAAAAAGGATTATCATTATTATTCTAATTTTTATTTATATTTCATTAAATTAGAAACAAGTTAGTGCTTCTAATTCCTTCTCACAAGAGAAGCACTGACCACCACAAATTAGGGAAAATCCAAGATCACATTTTTACTTTTTAATAATATCAAATTTTATTTTAGATTCAGGTGACACATGTGCAGGTTTGTTACATGGCTGTATCGTGTGATGCTGAGGTTTGTGGTATGATTGATCCCATCACCCAGATAGTAAGCTTAGTAGCCAATAGTCTTTGAACCCTTGTCCCCTTCCTTCCCACCTCTAGTAGTCCCCAGTGTCTATTGCTGCCGTCTTTACATCCATGTG
Source organism: Pan paniscus (assembly GCF_029289425.2). Lineage (NCBI taxonomy): Eukaryota > Metazoa > Chordata > Mammalia > Primates > Hominidae > Pan > Pan paniscus. The sequence goes on along the minus strand of NC_073255.2, from coordinate 108,457,318 downwards.
TACCCAGTGTTTAGCTCCAACTTATAAGTGAGAACATGCAATATTTGGTTTTCTGTTCCGGAATTAATTTGCTTAGGATAATAGCTTCCAGCTGCATCCATGTTGCTGCAGAGGACTTGATTTCATTCTTTTTATGGCTGTGTAATATTCCTTGTGTATATGCAACACATTTTCTTTATACAATCCATCATTGATGGGCATCTAGATTGATTTCTTGTCTTGCTACTGTGAAAAATGCCACAATGAACATAAAAATGCATGTGTCTATCTGGTAGAATGATTTATTTTCCTTTGGATATAGACCCAGTAATGGGTTGAATGGAAGCTCTGTTTTAAGTTCTTTGAGAAATCTCCAAACTGCTTTCCACAGTGGCTGAACTAATTTACATTCCCACCAACAGTGTATAAGCATTCCCCTTTCTCCACAGCCTTGCAAGCATTTGTTGTTTTTTGACTTTTTAAAAACAGCCATTCTGATTGTTGTGGTTTTGATTTGCATTTTGATTTGCGTTTTGCTGATTAATGCTGATGAAAAATGCTGAGCATTTTTTCATATGTTTGTCGGCTGCTTGTATATCTTCTTTTGAGAAATGTCTATTCATATCTTTTGCCCACTTTTTAATGGGGTTATTTGTTTTTTGCTTGTTGAGTTGTGTAAGTTCCTTATAGATTCTGGATATTAGGCTTTTGTCAAATGCATGGTTTGCAAATATTTTCTCCCACTCTGTAGGTTGTCTTTTTACGCTGATGATAGTTGGTTTGTTTTTCTATTTTTCTGCACAAAAGCTCTTTAGTTTAATTAGGTCCTACTTATCAATTTTTGTTGCAATTGCTTTTAAGGACTTGGTCACAAATCATTTCCCAAGGTCAATGTCCAGGATGGTATTTCCTAGGTTTTCTCCTAGGATTCCTATAGTTTGAGGTCTTACAATTAAATCTTTAATCCATCTTGAGTTATTTTTTATAATATGGTGAAAGGTAGGGGTCCAGTTTCATTCTTTGGCATATGGCTAGCCAGCTATCCCAGCACCATATATTGAACAGAGGGGTTTCTTCCCCATTATTTATTTTTGTTGAGTTTGTCAAAGATCAGGTGGCTGTAGGTGTGTGGCTTTATCTCTGGATTTTCTATTTTGTTCCACTGGTCTGTGTGTTTGTTTTTATACCAGTGCCATTATGTTTTGGTTATTGTAGCTTTATAGCATAATTTGAAGTTGGGTAGTGTGATGTCTCTGGCCTTCTTTCTCTTAGGATTGCTTTAGATATTCAAGCTCTTTTTTGGTTAACGTGAATTTAAGAGTAGTTTTTTCTAATTCTATGAAAAATGACATTTGTAGTTTGATAGGAATAGCATTGAACCTATAGATTGCTTTGGGCAGTATGGCCATTTTCATGATATTGATTCTTCCAATCCATGAGCATGGAATATTTTTCCATTAGTTTGATCATCTATGATTTCCTTCAACAATGTTTTGTAGTTCTCTTTGAAGAAGTCTTTCACCTCCTTGGTTAGATGTATTCCTAGGTATTTTATTTTGTGTGTGTGGCTCTTGTAAATGGGATTGCATTCTTGATTTGGGTCTTAGCTTGAACATTATTGATGTATAGAAATTCTACTGATTTTTGTATGTTGGTTTTGTATCCTGGAACTTTACTGAAGTCATTTATCAGTTCTAGGAGCGTTTTGGTGGAATCTTTAGGATTTTCTAGGTACAGAATTATATTGTCAATGAAGAGAGTTAATATGAATTCTTTTCCTATTTGGATGCCTTTTATTTCTCTTGCCTGATTGCTCTGGCTAGGACTTCCAGCACTATGTTGAATAGGAGTGGTGAGAGGGCAGCCTTGTCTTGTTCCAGTTCACAAGGGGAATGCTTCCACCTTTTGCCCATTCAATACAATGTTGGCTGTGAGTTTGTCATAGATGGTATGTTCCTTTGATGCCTAGTTTGTTGGGTTTTTTTTTTCTTTTATCATGAGGGGATATTGGATTTATCAAAAGCTTTTTCCATGTCTATTGAGATGATCATATGGTTTTTTTCGTTTCTTTTCTTTTCTTTTCTTTTCTTTTTTTTTGAGAGAGGGTCTCACACTCAGACTGAAGTGCAATGGTATGATCTTGGCTCACCACAACCTCTCCCTTCCAGGTTCAAATGATCCTCCCACCTCAGCCTCCCAAGTAGCTGGGACCACAGGCATGCACCATCATGCCTGGCTTTTTTTAAATTTTTGGCACAGATAGAGTTTTGCCATATTGCCCAGGCTGGCCTCAAACTCCTGAGCTCAGGCGATCTGCCCACCTCCGCCTCCCAAAGGCTGGGATTACAGGCGTGAACCACTGTGCCCAGCCTGGTTTTTGTCTTTAGTTCTGTTTATGTGGTGAATCACATTTATTGATTTGTGAATGTTGAACCAACCTTGAATACCAGGTATGCCTACTTGATCATAGTGAATTAATTAACTTTTGATGTGCTACTGGATTCAGTTTGCTAGTATTTTGTTGAAGATTTTGTGTCTATGTTCATCAGGGATATGGGCCTATAGTTTTCTTTCTTTATTATGTCTTTTCCAAGTTTTGGTTTCAGGGTGATGGTGCCTTCATAGAATGAGTCAGGGAGGAGTCCCTTCTCCTCAATTTTTGGGAATAGTTTCAGTAGAATTGGTACCAGCTCTTCTTCATATGACCAGTCAAATTTAGCTGTGAATCCATCTGGTGTGCGGCTTTTTTGGTTCATAGGTTTTTATTGCTGATTCAGTATTGGAACTTGATATTGGTCTGGTCAGGGTTTCAGTTTCTCCCTAATTCAATCTGAGGAGGTTATGTGTTTCCAGGAATGTGTCCATTTCCTCTAGATTTTCTAGTTTGTGTGTATAGACGTATTCGTAATAGTCCCTGAGCATAAAAGATCACATTTTTAAAAATTTAATATTGTGGCTGAGCATGGTGGCTTGTGCCTGTAATCCTAGCACTTCGGGAGGCAGAGGCAGGAGGATCGCTTGAGGCCAGGAGTTCAAGGCCAGCCTGGTCAACACAGTAAGACCCTCTTTCTACAATAACTTAAAATAAAATAAAATAAAATTTAATATTAGCCAGGTTGCTTGCCTCCTGGCCAATTTTGCTGCTGCCAACAAAAAAAAAAAAAAAAAAAAGAGAAGCATAATTGAAATATGTATTTACATTTGAAGGTCAACTAAAAAACATGTATTAATATAAATATAAAAATTTTAAGTATTTTATTAAATGTGTCGCTTTTCACTCTCTATCCTCTATATCTATAATACCTGACTTATAATTACTTCAAAATACTATACCTACCATACTGTTTTAAGTATTTAAGTATTTTAAGTATTTACACTATTGTATTGAGCTGCCCTCTGGTGGTTTTTAATTTCTTAAAATTTGCAACTACCTACCTTATATCTGATGTGTATTATGTTTAAGGTATTGTATATTGTTTAATATCACATTTCTTCCTACTTTTTACATGTACTTATTTGGTAGGGCCTTGAGATACATTCATTTAATAAGAATGGACATTGGCTAATATTCAAAACAGGGAAAAACATTAATTCATGCAAGAGTGTTTGTACATCCAGTGTAATGAATCATCAGTTATGAATATTATTTCTGTTAATGTCATTATAGTACAGAACTAATTAATGAGAGCCTCAGTAATAAAGTACAGAATATAACAACCAAACACACCTGAAATTTAAAATATACCTTTTTCTTTTTCTTTCTTTTATTTTTTTTGAGACAGAGTCTCGCTCTGTTGCCCAGGCTGGAGTGCAGTGGTGTGATCTCGGCTCACTGCAAGTTCCACCTCCCGGGTTCATGCCATTCTCCTGCCTCAGCCTCCCGAGTAGCTGGGACTACAGGTGCCTGCCACCACACCTGGCTAATTTTTTGTATTTTTAGTAGAGATGGGGTTTCCCCATGTTAGCCAGGATGGTCTCAATCTTCTGACCTCGTGATCCGCCCGCCTCGGCCTCCCAAAGTGCTGGGCTAACAGGTGTGGGCCACCACGCTTCGCCCCTAAAATATACGTTTTAAATGATTGTCCTTAGTATGTATTAAAAGCTCTCACATCACACAAAACCATATAATTAACCTTTTCAATAAAAGTATAAAATATACTCCTTAATGAATTGGCTATATGTTTGTCACTGCTCCAAATAATTTGAAATATAGAACTGTCTTTTTTAACTTTCCATCAAAGATAGACAGAAAATACCTGTTGAAAATAGATACTTTTCATCAAACCAGTCTCTTGATCTTTTGACAGTAAAATGGTAAAGATTTGATAGTAAAATCTTTTGTTTTATTTTGTTGAACTTCCTCTGGTATATTGGTTGTCATGTATAAAATGACCTTGGTTATGAGAACAATATATTTTAACCATAAGAGTTTAAAAGTTAGGGTATTATTGGTCGCTTCCAAGATGGCCAAATAGGAACAGCTCCAGTCTGCAGCTCCCAGCAAGATTGACACAGAAGACGGGTGATTTCTGCATTTCCAACTGAGGTACCTGGTTCATCTCACTGGGACTGGTTGGATAGTGGGTGCAGCCCATGGTGGGTGAGCTGAAGCAGGGCAGGATGTCGCCTCATACAGGAAGCATGAGGGGTTGGGGGATTTCCCTTTCCCAGTCAAGAGAATCCATGACAGACTGTACCTGGAGAAACGGTACACTCCTGACCAAATACTGCACTTTTCACATGGTCTTAGCAACCAGCAGACCAGAAAATACCCTCCCTTGCCTGGCACAGCAGGTCCCACGCCCATGGAGCCTTGCTCACTGCTAGCACAGCAGTCTGAGATCAACCTGTGATACTGCAGCTTGACGGGGGAGGAGAATCCACCATTGCTGAGGCCTGAATAGCTCACAGTGTAAACAAAGTCGCCAGGAAGCTCAAAATGGGCGGAGCCCACCACAGCTTAAGCAAGGCCTACTGCCTCTCTAGATTCCACCTCTAGGGGTAGGGCATAGCAGAACAAAAGGCAGCAGACAGTTTCTGCAGAATTAAACTTCCATGTCTGATAGCTCTGAAGAGAGCAGTGGTTCTCTCAGCATGGTGTTCAAGCTCTGAGAATGGACAGACTGCCACCTCAAGCAGGTCCCTGACCCCCATGTAGCCTGACAGGGAGACACCTCCCAGTAAGGGCAGAGAGACACCTCAAACAGGCAGGTGTCCCTCTGGGACGAAGCTTCCAGAGGAAGGATCAGGCAGCAATATTTGCTGTTCTGCAGCCTCCACTTGTGATACCCAGGCAAACAGGGTCTGGAGCAGACCTCCAGCAAACTCCAACAGACCTACAGCCGAGGGGCCTGTTAGAAGGAAAACTAACAAACAGAAAGGAATTGCATCAGCATCAACAAAAAGGACATCCACACCAAAACCCCATCTGTAGGTCACCAACATCAAAGACCAAAGGTAGATAAAAACACAAAGATGGGGAGAAACCAGAGCAGAAAAGCAGAAAATTCCAAAAACCAGAGCTCCTCTTCTCCTCCAAAGGATCACAGCTCCTCGCCAGCATGGGAACAAAACTGGATGGAGAATGAGTTTGATGAGTTGACAGAAGTAGGCTTCAAAAGGTTGGTAATAACAAACCTCTCCGAGCTAAAGGAGCATGTTCTAACCCATTACAAGGAAGCTAAAAACCTTGAAAAAAGGTTAGACAAATGGCTAACTAGAATAAAGAGTGGAGCTGAAAACCAAGAACTTCGTGATGCATACACAAGTTTCAATAGCCAATTTGATCAAGTGGAAGAAAGGATATCAGTGATTGAAGATCAGATTAATGAAATAAAGGGAGAAGACAAGAATAGAGAATAAAGAGTGAGAAGAAATGAACAAAGTCTCCAAGAAATGTGGGACTATGTGAAAAGACCAAATATAGGTTTGATTGGTGTTCTGGGAAGTGATGGGGAGAATGGAACCAAGTTAGAAAACATGCTTCAGGATATTATCCAGGAGAACTTCCCTAACCTAGCAAGGTAGGCCAACATTCAAATTCAGGAAATACAAGGGGGGAGGAATAGCATTAGGAGATATACCTAATGTAAATGACGAGTTAATGGGTGCAGCACACCAACATGGCACATGTATACATATGTAACAAACCTGCACGTTGTGCACGTGTACCCTAAAACTTAAAGTATGATAAAAAAAATTCAGGAAATACAGACAATACCACAAAGATACTCTTCAAGAAGAGCAACCCCAAGACACATAATTGTCAGATTCACCAAGGTTGAAATGAAGGAAAAAATGTTAAGGGCAGCCAGAGAGAAAGGTCAGATTACCCACAAAGGGAAGCCCATCAGACTAACAGCGGATCTCTCGGCAGAAATGCGACAATCCAGGAGAGAGTGGGGGCCAATATTCAACATTCTAAAAGAAAAGAATTTTCAACCCAGAATCTCATATCCAGCCAAACTAAGCTTCATAAGTGAAGGAGAAATAAAATCCTTTATAGACAAGCAAATGCTGAGAGATTTTATCACCACCAGGCCTGCCTTACAAGAGCTCCTGAAGGAAGAACTAAACATGGAAAGGAACCACTGGTACCAGCTACTGCAAAAACATACCCATTGTAAAGACCACTGATGCTATGAAGGAACTACATCAATTAATGGGCAAAATAACCAGCTAATATCATAATGACAGGATCAAATTCCAACATAACAATATTAACCTTTAATGTTAATGGGCTAAATGCTCTAATTAAAAGACACAGACTAGCAAATTGGATAAAGAATCGAGACCCATCGGTGTACTGTATTCAGGAGACCCAACTCACGTGCAAAGATGCACATAGGCTTAAAATAAAGGGATGAAGGAAGATCTACAAAGCAAATGGAAAACAAAAAAAGGCAGGGGTTCCAATCCCAGTCTCTGATGAAATAGACTTTAAACCAGCAAAGATCAAAAGAGACAAAGAAGGCCACTATAATGGTAAAAGGGTCTATTCAACAAGAAGAGCTAACTATCCTAAATATATATGCACCCAATACAGGAGCACCCAGGTTCATAAAGCAAGTCCTTAGAGACTGACAATGAGACTTAGAATCCCACGCAATAATAATGGGAGACTTAACACCGCACTGTCAATATTAGACAGATCAATGAGACAGAAGGTTAACAAGGATATCCAGGACTTGAGCTCAGCTCTGGACCAAGCAGACCTAATAGACATCTACAGAACTCTACACCCCAAATCAACAGAATATACATTCTCACATCACACTTATTGTAAAATTGACCACATAATTGGGAGTAAAATACTCCTCAGCAAATGTAAAAGAACAGAAATCACAACAAACTGTTTCTCAGACAACAGTGCAATCAAATTAGAACGCAGGATTCATAAACTCACTCAAAACCGCACAACTACATGGAAACTGAACAACTTTCTCCTGAGTGATTACTGGGTAAATAATGAAATAAAGGCAGAAATAAAGATGTTCTTTGAGACCAATGAGAACAAAGACACAATGTACCAGAATGTCTGGGACACATTTAAAGTAGTGTGTAGAGGGAAATTTATAGCACTAAATGCCCACAAGAGAAAGTAGGAAAGATCTAAAACCGACACCCTAACATCACAATTAAAAGAACTAGAGAAGCAAGAGCAAACACATTCAAAAGCTAGCAGAAGGCAAGAAATAACTAAGATCAGAGCAGAACTGAAGGAGATAGAGACAGGAAAAACCCTTCAAAACATCAATGAATGCAGGACCTGGTTTTTTGAAAAGATCCACAAAATAGATAGACTGCTAGCAAGAATAATAAAGAAGAAAAGAGAGAAGAATCAAATAGACACAATAAAAAATGATAAAGGGGATATCACCACCAATCCCACAGAAATACAAACTACCATCAAAGAATACTATAAACACCTCTATGCAAATAAACTAGAAAATCTAGAAGAAATGGATAAATTCCTGGACACATACACCCTCCCAAGACTAAACCAGGAAGAATTTGAATCTCTGAATAGACCAATAACAGGTTATGAAATTGAGGCAATAATTAATAGCCTGCCAACCAAAAAAAATCCAGGACCAGATGGATTCACAGCCAAATTCTACCAGAGGTACAAAGGGGAGCTGGTACCATTCCTTCTGAAACTATTCCAATCAATAGAAAAAGAGATTATCCTCCCTAACTCATTTTATGAGACCAGCATCATGCTGATACCAAAGCCTGGCACAGACACAACAAAAAAAGAGAATTTTAGGCCAATATCCCTGATGAAATCGATGTGAAAACCTTCAATACAATACTGGCAAACCGAATCCAGCAGCACATCAAAAAGCTTCTCCACCATGATCAAGTGGGCTTCATCCTGGGATGCAGGGCTGGTTCAACATGCACAAATCAACAAATGTAATCAATCACATAAACAGAACCAATGACAAAAACCACATGATTATCTCAATAGATGCAGAAAAGGCCTTTGACAAAGTCAACAGCACTTCATACTAAAAACTCTCAATAAACTAGGTATTGATGGAACGTATTTCAAAATAATAAGAGCTATTGATGAAAAAGCCACAGCCAATATCATACTGAATGGGGAAAAACTGGAAGCATTCCCTTTGAAAACAAGCACAAGACAAGTATGCCCTCTCTCACCACTCCTATTCAACATAGTGTTGGAAGTTCTGGCTAGGGCAATCAGGCAAGACAAAGAAATAAAGTGTATTCAATTAGGAAAAGAGGAAGTCAAATTGTCTCTGTTTGCAGATGACATGATTGTATATTTAGAAAACCCAAAATCTCAGCCCAAAATCTCCTTAAGCTGATGAGCAACTTCAGCAGTCTCAGAATACAAAATCACAAGCATTCTTATACACCAATAATAGACAAACAGAGAGCCAAATCATGAGTGAACTCCTATTCACAATTATTACAAAGAGAATAAAATACCTAGGAATCCAACTTACAAGGGATGTGAAGGACCTCTTCAAGGAGAACTACAAACCATTGCTCAACGAAATAAAAGAAGACACAAACAAATGAAAGAACATTCTGTGCTCATGGATAGGAAGAATCAATATTGTGAAAATGGCTATACTGCTCAAGGTAATTTATAGATTCATTGCTATCTCCATCATGCTACTACTGACTTTCTTCACAGAATTGGAAAAAACTACTTTAAACTTCATATGGAACTAAAAAAGAGCCTACATAGCCAAGACAATCCTAAGCCAAAGAAAAAAGCTGGAGGCATAACACTACCTGACTTCAAACTATGCTACAAGGCTACAGTAACCAAAATAGCATGGTAGTGGTACCAAAACAGACATATAGATCAATGGAACAGAACAGAGCCCTCAGAAATACCACCACACATCTACAACCATTTGATCTTTGACAAAACTGACAAAAACAAGAAATGGGGAAAGGATTCCCTACTTAATAAATGGTGCTGGGAAAACTGGCCAGCCATATGTAGAAAGATGAAACTGGATCCCTTCCTTACACCATACACAAAAATTAACTCAAGATGGATTAAACACTTAAATGTAAGACCTAACACCATAAAAACTCTAGAAGAAAACCTAGGCAATACCATTCAGGACATAGGCATGGGCAAAGACTTCATGACTAAAACACCAAAAGCAATGGCAACAAAAGCCAAAATTGACAAATGGGATCTAACTAAACTAAAGAGCTTCTGCACAGCAAAAGAAATTATCATCAGAGTGAACAGGCAACCTCCAGAATGGGAGAAAATTCTTGCAATCTACCTATCTGACATAGGGCTAATATCCAGAATCTACAAAGAACTTAAACAAATTTACAAGAAAAAAACAAAAGACCCTATCAAAAAGTGGGCTAAGGATATGAACAGACACTTCTCAAAAGACGACATTTATGCAGCCAACAGACATATGAAAAAATGCTCATCATCACTGGTCATCAGAGAAATGCAAATTAAAACCACAATGAGATACCATCTCACACCAGTTAGAATGGCAACCATTAAAAAGACAGGAAACAACAGATGCTGAAGAGGATGTGGAGAAATAGGAACACTTTTACACTGTTGGTGGGAGTGTAAATTAGTTCAATTATTGTGGAAGGCAGTGTGGCAATTCCTCAAGGATCTAGAATTAGAAATACCATTTGACCCAGTGATCCCATTACTGGGTATGTACTCAAAGGACTACAAATCATGCTACTACAAAGACACATGCACACGTATGTTTATTGCAGCATTATTCACAATAGAAAAAATTAGAACCAACCCAAATGTCCATCAATGATAGACTGGATTAAGAAAATGTGGCACATATACACCATGAAATACTATGCAGCCGTAAAAAAGGATGAGTTAATGTCCTTTGCAGGGACATGGATGAAGCTGGAAACCATCTTTCTCAGCAAACTATCACAAGGACGGAAAACCAAACACCACATGTTCTTACTCATAGGTGGGAATTGAACAATGAGAACACATGGACACAAGGCGGGGAACATCACATGCCGGGGCCTGTCAGGGGGCAGGGTGCTGGGGGAAGGATAGCATTAGGAGAAATACCTAATGTAAATGATGAGTTGATAGGTGCAGCAAACCAACATGGCACATGTATACCTATGTAACAAACCTGTACGTTGTGCACATGTATCCTAGAACTTAAAGTATAGTTTTTAAAAAAAAAGTTAGAGTATTATCCAACTTTTCCAATTATTCTTTTTGGCCAAGGCAAGATCTATTTGGAAAATTTTAAATTATTTATCTTGGCCAAGGCAAGATTTATTTCGAAAAATTTAAATTATTTGTCTTATCATGTGTATGCTCTGAGTTCAGGGGAAAGAGATCCACATCATATGAGACTAAACATTTTTGAAATTCAAATATTTATTTAGGCATTCAAATACCTTCTGTGTTCCTAACCCTGTGTGGCTCACACTATAAAAAAGGACATTTCAGAAAAGAAGTTTCAGTTATATTTTCAGCCATTGCATCATGAGAACTAGAGCTTGGAAGAATAAAAGTGCTTCAGTAGTTCAGAAAATAATTTAAAACTGTGTTAGCTATAAGAAGGAATAAAAACTTTATAGAGGAAATGACATCTGAATTGGGTGGTGAGAATTCATAGAATTGGGTGGCAAGGTGTAAAGTGCTGAAGACATTTTCAGTGGGCCATTTCATTGTGCTGCAGTATACTTTGGCCAAATTCACACCATACCTTGGGAGTTTATGAGCATGTGCTGTGCAGACTATCATATCCCCTTCTATACCAGCATAAACAAGGTGACAATTAACATCTCTGTTGGTTATATCAACTATCCTCCTGTATTTGGGTGTGTTGTACCTTTTTAAATCCTGGATGACCTGTTCTTGAACTTCTTACATGAAGTTCATGTATGCAGTAAAAATCACACATGTAGTGTTTTGAGTCCAACTTCTTTCATACAGCATAATGCTTCTGAGATTTATCCTTGTTGTGTATATCAGTAGTTAGTTCCTTTTTATCGCTGGGTTGTATTCCATTGTATGACTATATTGCAGTTTGTTTATCCATTATCCTGATGATGGATACCTGGGCTGGTTCCAGTGGTGGCTATTAGGAATAAAGCTGCTGTGAATATTTGCATGTAGATCTTTGTGTGGTCATCATTTCATTTTACTTGGGTATATATTTAGGAATGGAATTTCTGAATTGGGTGGTAAGTGAATGTTTAACTTTACAAGAAACTGCCAAATAATTTTCCAGGGTGGTTAAATTATTTTATACTTCAATATATGAGAAGTAACCTATAAAAACTTGGAGTTTTATTCTCCTTAGTTTTAGCCATTCTAGTGGGTTTTGTGGGTATCTCATTGTGGCTTAAAATTGTGTTTTTATGAGAATTTAATGTTGAGTATTTTTCAAGTGCTTATTGGCCATTTATGCATCTTTTTTGAGGTGTCTTCAAATCTTTCACCTATTTTTAAAATTGTGTTTATTAAAACATCATTAAGTTGTAGGTATTATTTATATATTCTGTGTGCAAGTATTTGGTCAGATATGTGTCTTGCAAACATATTCTTGCAACCTGTGGCTCATCTTCATTATTTTAGCTGTGTCTTTTGAAAGTTTTAAATTTTGATGAAGTCTATTTTACCAATGTGTGTGCGTGTGGCTGGGAGGGGAACGTTAGTGCTTGCTGTATTTTCCTTAAGAAATCTTTGCCTACCTCAAGGTTGCAAAGATGTTTGTCTATGATTTATTCTAGAAGCTTTACAGTTTTATGTTTTGGCCTATAATCCATCTCAAATTAATTTTTGTGTATGTTTGAGGTGTAAATTTCAGAGGTTCATTTTTTTCTCATATGAATATCTAGTTGTTCCAGCACCATCTAATGAAATGACTTTGTTCCAGTTTAATTCACCAAAATTATGTCAAGAAACAGAAAATTTTTGAAAGATTGCTGACAAAAAGAAATTAGGAGTTAAAAATTATACTTGGCATGCCTGAATCATTCTTTATACCCATACAGAAAGCATATACAAGTGACTGTTAGTATCATTTTTAAACACAGCCATCACATGCATGAATTTCTGACAGCAAGATCTATTGCCTGAATAATTTATATGGAAAAAGTGCTCTATCTGTGGTACAATTATTTTTAAAATTATTATCATTATCATTTTTAACTGAAAAATCATAATTGTATACATTTATGGGGCACAATGTAATGTTTAATATATGTATACAATGTGGAATCATTAAGTCTAGCTAATTAACATATCCATTACCTCAATCATTATTTTTGTGGTGAGACCTTTGAAATTTATTCTCTTACCTATTTTGAAATACATAATACATTATTATTGGCTGTAGTCACTCTTCTGTCCAATAGATCTCAAAAATTTATTTCTCCTAACTGAAACTTTGTACCCTTTGATCAATAACTCCTCATTCCCTCTCTCCCCAGCCCCCCACAAACCCTGCCCACTCCAGCCTCTGGTAGCTACCACTCTACTCTCTATTTCCATGAGTTAGGCTTTTTTTTAGATTCCACATATAAGTGAGATGATGTGGTATTTGTCTTTCTGTGCCTGGCTTATTTCACTTAGCACATCTCCAGGTTCATCCATGTTGTCACAAATGACAGGATTTCCTTCTTTGTGGCTGAATGGTAACCCATTGTGTGTGTGTGCGTGTGTGTGTGTGTGTGTGTAGAGAGAGAGAGAGACAGACAGAGCATCTATACATATATAAAGTGTATACATACACACACATATATATATGTATGCATACACACTACATTTTTAATCCATTCATCCATTGATGGACACAAGTTGATTCTATATCTTGGCTATTGTGAATATACTGCAGTCAACATAGTAGTGCAGCTATCTCTTCAGCAAATTGATTTCAATTTATTTGGCTACACCCAGAAGTGGAATTGCTGGATCCTGCAGTAGAATTCTAAATTTTTTGAAATCTTGAAGCATTTATCTCTTTGACTAAGTGCCTTTGAAGTCAGATAAATCTTTTTTGAGGGGCGAAATGGTGGTAACTTGAAACCTCTAGTGAACCTTTTTTTTTTTTTTTTTTTTTTTTTTTTTTTTTTTTTTGAGACAGAGTCTTGCTCTGTCACCCAGGCTGGAGTGCAATGGCGCGATCTTGGCTCACTGCAACCTCTGCCTCCTGTGTTCAAGCGATTCTCCTGCCTCAGCTTCCTGAGTAGCTAGGATTACAGGCACGCACCACCACGCCTGGCCAATTTTTTGTATTTTTAGTAGAGACGGGGTTTCACCATGTTGGCCAGGCTGGTCTCGAACTCCTGACTTCATTATCTGCTCACCTCAGCCTCCCAAAGTGCTGGGTTTACAGGCATGAGCCACTGTGCCCAGCCTAGTGAACCTTTTAAACTATACAAAGATACAGCCAAAATCTCTTCTAGATTGGAGTGTTTTAAGGACTCCGAGGAATTAAACTGCAAATGATGATACACTGTTGGCTGGGGCAGACTTTAGACTGGGGCAAGGAGGGAAAACTAGGGTTTCCCCAGTTTCTGTACTCAGATGAGATAGGGGTTTGTGTTCTGGGTAGGCAGGAATTTGGAAGAAGGCATAACATGAGGTAGAAGGCAGAGGATAAGAGCGAGGCAGGTAAGCTGCATCTTAGCAACACATCAAGAAATAGGTCAGAACACCTTTGGGAAAGGTGAAGCACTCATATCCACTGGCTGCTTTTTTTGCATGTGTTTCCATTCCATGAACTCCAAGTCTTTGGTAAAGTTATAACCAGGTCCTGCTTTAGGAAAATGAGAGGCTGTGTTTCAGCTTGGAGTAAAATTGAAAAGGTAGGGGGCAGTAACCTCAAAAAGGCACCCTGCGAAAAGCCTAAAGAACAAATTGAAAAACTTGGCAGGCAGAGTACAAACCACTTTTGGTTTAGATGTAGCATTGTAATTTGTCTTATCTAAAGCACCATGTATTTGTTGTTAGACTTTATGTGTATTCAAGAAGAAAATTCCAATCCAGAGAAGGATCAATGGATGAGACAAAGAGTAGGACCACATACATGATTTAGCTCTTTTGTTTTAAACCAGTTAGAAATGTAAAAGGTGAATGTGAGCATGACAGCCATAGCATAAAGGCTGTTTTCATGGAATGAATTTGGAATTGTCTGACACATAAGGCCATCTGAGTGCCTCTCAAACTTTAGTGTTCATACAAATAACCTGATGATTTTGTTAAAATGTAGATTCTAATTTGGTAGAACGCAGATGAGACCTGAGAGGCTACATTTCTAACAAGTGTAGAGCAGCAATTCCCAAAGTGTGATCAATAGACCAGCAGTATCAGTACCATCTGGAAACAGGTTAGAATGCAAATTCTCAGGCCATGGTTTGGAATCCAAATTCTCAGATCTCACTTCAAAAATCCTGTATTAAAAACTCTAAAGGAGAAGCCCAGAAGTCTGTGACTTAAGAAGCCCTATAGGTCATTCTGATGGAAGGGAAATGGAGACGGTAAATGTGGATAACTCAAGTTTGACTCTAAAGAGGGGGGAGAAATGTAGCAGTAGCTAAAAGAGGAATTAGAATTGAAGATTTTCTTCTTTTAGATAGATTGTCCCCAACCCCCATGTTTAACTGCTAATTAGAAGGAGTGGGTAGAGAGAAGATTTGAAGATGTGGGAAAGAGAGAAGCAGGTGAGAAGGATACGGAGGATAGATGAAGGTTGTATTATTTATGTATCGCTACGTAAGAAATCACTTAAAAATCTAGCAGCATGAAACAGCAAACATTTATTATTCTCAACAGTTCTCAGGGTTAGAAACCAGGGTTCAGTTTCACTGGGTGCTTCTAGCTTAAGGCAAGAGGTTGCCATCAGGCTACTTGCTTGGGTTGTGGTCCAATCTGTCAAGACTCACATAGTGGGAGGACCTGCTTCTGAGTTTGCTCATATGGTTGTTGTCAGCATTCAGTGCTTTACAAGCTGTTGGGTAGTTCCTTGCTGGCTGTCAGCCAGATGCCTCCCTTGGCACACGAATCTCTCTATAGGGCAACTCACAATATAGCTAGCTTCTTCCAGGGTGTGTGAGAGAGCAAGAGAGACCTAGAGGATGCCCAAGACAGGAGTCACAATCTTTTGATAACCTAACTTTGGAAATGGCATTCTATCACTTTTCTGTATTCTATTTATTAAGAGCAAGTCACCATATCCAACCTTCTTCAAAAGGAAGGGATTACACAAGGGCATGAATAACCAAGAAGTGGGGAACGCTGGGAACCATCATCTTCCAGGTGCCTACCACAGAGAGGTAAGCTTTAAACAGAAGAGGGAGACTTCTTCTATGGTAATAGAAAGGAAGGGGGAAGAGTTGGGTCTGGATTAGAGCAGATTTGTATAATTGTGGTGAGAATGGAAGGAGTACCTTTCAGATGGCTTCTATTTTCTATGCAAGGACAGTTTCTAAGAGTGAATAGAGAATTGGAGCAACTGGAGTTTTGATAGTGGAGAAGTGGCAAGGGATGTGAAAATAATAGGGAAGGTTTGAAAAATTATTGTTGAGAAGAGAAAGAGGTGAGTTGGGAAACAGGATGATTGACAGGGAGTGTTGTGGGCCCAGGTGAAGTGAGTATCCATAAGTTTATAGTGAAAGAAATCTGCTCCATAGGGTGATTTATTTTTTCCTCCAGCAGCACTTAGTTAATAGGGAAGTTTTCCATGGCTACTTTCTAATGGCTGCCCACTTTCCCTTAGGGAGACATGGAAAGCATGAAAAATTGCTGAGGCTGATTCCAAAATCATGTAACCATAAAATTTAACAACTTAGCTGCCAGTTTTAGAATTTAAAAAAGGAACCTGTCACATAGAGAGCTTCATTTGCTACAAAGCTCACAGAAAATTAGGTTAGCGCAAAATAGGCCAGGATGCTAAGTTCCATGCCATAAAGTTTTCTATTTAGCTGCCCTCACTAGAATTCATGTTTGCTAAAGAAATCAAACCCATCAACTGCAGGAAAGCACTAGAAGTTTTTCATTGGTTATTGTGGAAAAGATTATCATATGAAAATTCCCAAAATAAAATTTGCAGAAATAGGTCCACCTGTTTATTCTACCTTCTGACTAAAACCTAATGAAAACTCCACTTTGATGCTTTTATTTTTTGTATATAAAATTTCTCCCTACCCCCAAAAGAATGAGACAGCTTCCCCAGACTGGAGGGAGACCTAGCTAGTACAGGAGGTAGGTGGTACTGTTTTGTTGTTGGCTGTCCACCAAGTGAGCTAATCACTGCCTGAACGACCACTTGCCCACTGCAGTGAAGGGAAGGGCTTAGCAAGTACTCACATATCCAGTGCTATCTTCCATCCTTGTATGTATGTGTTGCTGGATCAGGAGGGTAAAGCTATTCAGGCACTGTAACCTGACTTCACTCAAACTTGCCTATTCAAAAGGCATCCAAAGATTGGAACATTATAAGTTCTTCTAAGGCAAAAGCAGATATAATTTTGCTGCTCCCAAGACAGCTCAAAACCAAGGCACAGATGTGGAGAAGATAGGCAGTTGCATTTCTCCTTAGTTGAGATTTTTCTCAGAGAGGAGTTTCTAAAGGACAGAGAAATAAGTAAGTTTAGGATTAATGAGGAAGAACAGTTGACACATTGGTCATAATAGGATAGGACATGAAAGCAGACAAGGCCAAGCAATGTGAAGAGAGCAGAATTGTCATTGGGGGGACTGGGGTCACAGACCAGAGTGCTGAGAGTGCCTGATGCCTTGAGCTAGAAAGGGAGGCAGGTATGGTCATAAAATAGGGTTTGAATTTATGATCTCTGGAAATTTTACAGTGTTACCATGATATTGTGGGCAAAACTCATTTTGCCTACTAACTGCTATGAATGACATGATTCATACTGTAGGGGAGAATGCTTTCCAGATTCCCACGCATTTACAAACATTTAATTCGTAACCCTTCTGTAGAAGGGAGACTCCTACCTAGATCTTGCAAGAGGAACAGAGCAGCAAAAATAGGCCTGGGTAATCACTAGATAAGACAACCAAGAAAGCTTAAGTTACATAACATGTGAAAATCCCTCCTGACACAAGATTGGCCTTCAAGCAACATATCCCTTCCAAATATTTTTTCCTTATAAAAGGAAACTTTTTCATTGTAAAAAATTCAAAAAATTAATTCATCCATTAATCCATTCATTCAGTAACATAGACAGCCTTGATGACTTTGTTGAAATCACAGGGGTACAATAATAAACAAGACAGATAAGGTCCCTGCTCTGAGTAGTGGACCCTACTTCCTAGTGAGGGGCATTGCTAAGGAAAAGCATAATTTTAGTTAATGAAGACAAGATGAACAGGGCAATAAGAGGGTGAAAGACTGCTGGGTAGGGGTGGGGAATGGAGACACATTAGATGGGGTCTTCAGAGAAAGATATCTTTGAGGAAGTAACGCTTGAACTCAGATCTGAATAACGAGATCTGGGGAACAGCATCTCAAGTGACTAACAATGATTGCCAAACCTTTACAACAAGAGAGACCTTAGCCTATGCTAGGAACCTACCAAAGTCCAGTGGGGCTGGAGCTCAGTGAACCAAGCAAAGAGCTATCTGATATGCAGTTAGAGCAGCCAACACAGGCAGGACCATGAAGGGCCTTGCAGACAGTGGGAAGGATTTGCACTTTATTCTAGGTGCAGTGAAAAGCCTCGTTGGGATTTTAGCCAAAGGATACACATTTTTAAAAGATTCGGATTTTTAAATGACTTTGGGTCTTTCATGAAGAATGAAAGAAGTGTAAAAAGTGTAAGGAAATGTAAAAAGAAAACAAAATCTATGACTATGTTTCCAAAATTGTAATTCTAATGTAGGTAGAATTTTGTGTATACTTTTTATATTATATATTATGAAGATATAACGATATCACTAAAGGTCATTCAAAGTAATGTTTTTAATGAACATGTAAAAGTCTTTTATTTTTTATTTTTTTTTCCTTTTCTTACTCAGGTAAGAAGAAAAGTCTTATCTGTGTCTTACCCTAACCTATTTCACCTTTCCTCTGCTGTGGAGCTACCAACTTATTTCCACTTTTTCCTGTTCTTTTGTTTTGTTTTGTTTTGTTTTGTTTTGTTTTGTTGTTGTTGTTGGAGTTATGGTCTGGTTGCCCAGGCTGGAGTGCAGGAGCGCGATCTTGGCTCACTGCAACCTCTGCCTCCCGGGTTCCAGCGATTCTCCTGCCTCAGCCTCCTGAGTAGCTGGGATTACAGGCATGCACCACTATGCCTGGCTAATTTTTAGTAGAGACGGGGTTTCACCATGTTGGCCAGGCTGGTCTCAAACTCCTGACCACAGGTGATCCACCCATCTCGGCCTCCCAAAGTGCTGGGATTACAGGCATGAGTCACCATGCCTGGTCCTTGCCTGTTTTAACTATGACAGCCATAGTTATACTTTCATTTAATATTTGATGACATTTCCCACCTCATTAGAATCCATTCCTAGATGTGGAAAGACAGGGTTAAAATATATGAGTACTGGATTGTACTATTGTCAGTTTGGTTGGGTCTGGACCTGTTTCCCAGAATTTCTTTCCCTACAGGCTAGGAGGCAAGAGTTGGCCAAAGGAGGAACTCATGTGAGGTTTGAACAGTGGAAGTTAGGCAGTGGCTTCCTTTTCTCTTTGAAGGTCTTTGTTGTCAGTACATGAAAAGTTCCAGGTAGTCCTTGCTCTTTTCCTCTTGGAGCCTAGCCCTTCTTCCTATTCCTGGCCCTGCTGATGGAGAGTGGCCCCAGACCTGCCACCAGATGCCTGGCTGCAGATCTTCAGAGGCAATGGATTCCCAAAAACCGCCTCCAAATCACCTCACTGTCCATGCCAGTATCTCAGATTGTTTCCTTTAACACTGGTTCTCCTCCAACCCCAGTGGTTGAGTACTGGTTAATGATTCTTTTTCTGATTCTCAAACTTCCCCTTATCTGGGCTTTCACTTCCCCAGCTTTTCCCACAATTGTGTAAGATCTATTCATACCACTCATCTTTTATTCTATAATCTTTGTAGTGGTATACGAAATATGAATATTTTGATTGTTCTTATCACATATTGCCAGATTACAGTGTACCCTCTCAACAGTATTTACATTTTAAACCACTTTCAGTTTTATGTTGGAAAAGTTTATATCAAGTTTTAATTTATATTTATTTGATTACTAATGAAGTTGAACTATTTTTTTGTGTGTGACACATTTTTTGTTTTTGTTTTAAGAAAGGGTCTCCTTCTGTTGCCCAGGCTGGAGTGCAATGGTGCAATCTCAGCTCACTGCAACCTCCACCTCCCAGGACCAAGTAATCCTCCTGCCTCAGTCTCCCAAGTAGCTGGGACTACAGGTGTGTGCTACCACACATGGCTAATTTTTGTATTTTTTGTAGAGGCAGGGTTTCGCCATGTTGCCCAGGCTGGTCTCAAACTTCTGAGCTCAAGCAATCTGCCCGCCTCAGCCTCACAAAGTGCTGGGATTACAGGCCTGAGCCACTGCACCCAGCCCTGTGATACTTTTGATACTTTCTTTTATCTTTTCTACTGGGAACAATTACCATATGATTATCATACTTATTAAGATTTTTGAAAAATTTGAGAAAACTTTGTAGCAACTTTATTCAGACTTCTACCTTTTTGTCCATCTTTTATTCCTGTTGGCCGTTCCTGCCTAAATTTCTTCATCTGTTGTAAGGTTGTTGGGTTTTATTGTTTATTTTACTTACTTATTTTTAGTTGTAGTTTGGTCAGTTTATAAATGAGTAGATAGAAGGTGGAACAGTTAGGGCTTGAGGATTGAAAACAATGGAAACCAAATCTGCTGAATCTAAGGAAAATGGAATTATATAGGAACTGGTGGAATTTATGCAAATCTTTGGAGACTTAGGCATAGACTCAACAAGCAGAGTACCAGTGCAGGAATGAGTAAATCCTATCAATGTCAGGTTCTTTTTCACATTATTTAAGATTTAAATTCCCAGGAGTGAACTTTAAATTGACCTAGCTTACATCAGGTGCGAGGCCTCTAGCTCTGTCTCGTCATTGAGTGGAAGGTTCTGGTGAAAGGAGCCTCCAGAGGTCTCTTTCTCATCCACAGCAGAAATGAAGGCACCTGAATTCACCATTTTACCAGGAGTATTTCCAAGCAGAAGAAGTAATTTCCCAAAGGAAATTGGGATACTGTTAAGAAGAGGGAATGAATGTTGGGTGGTCCAAACATTTGTAAGTCTAATTTGTAGCAGTTCTAGGTGAATTTTCACTGGTTCATTGATTGCAGAGTGAAGTAATTTTGGAATTCCTTTTTTTAAAAAACTATAGTATTTTATGAACCATCATTTTTGAAATTTATCTAGGAAGTATATAAAATAAATGAATTTCCAGTCTTTAGAAAAGCTCCCTTTTAAACTTTTATGAGTTTATCTGAGCTTTATGGCTTTCATAACCACTAGTAGATCAATACTTTTGACTTGGATGCTTTGCATGTATTTATTACACTATATAGGAAAACCTTATTGCTAGAAAACTGTACAATCCTTGTGATAGCAATTTCGAATATGTGTACAGCCTTTTCTATGAACACTATTTCTCTAAAAGTACATTTTACTCAAAAACATAAGAGATTAACAGGTTTGACAAACCCTATTAATAACTTTCAGCACCTTTTACACATAATTTCCTTTTTTCATACATTCCTTCTTTTGTGGTTACACAGTTAAAATATCAATGTATACTATTAAGCAACTGTGGGGCTGACTTCTTTCCCAGTTGCAATTATGGCATTATTTTTCCATAAGAGTAAGCAGTAGGACCCATTTTTCTGAATTGTTGGTTGAAACCAAGTACTTGCTTGGCAGGCAAGGGGGCATTGTAAATAGAAAAGTCACTTTGAAAAGAAATTGAAATCTGAATTTATAAGCAATTTAAGGTTTTTTAAAAGCAATTAAAAAAGTACTGCCATAACATGAGGGATTAGGATCAGGATCTAAAAAGCTTTAGGGAATGAGGCAGCTCCTTTCTTACTTGCTCTCTCTCTGGTCTCTGGTTTCCACTTTTCTGTACATCTCCATCTTTTTCCATTGTTTTTTCTACTCCAGCGTTTGTTGCTTCTGCAAATAGTCTACTCTGTCTCACTCACTATATAGCAAATAGAAACACTGCCTCTTACAGTCTCTGTCCCCATTAACTGTCCATTTGCCCTTTTATCCATAGTAAATTGTGATTTAGCTAGGCCCATGACTACTTAGCTAAATACTACATTTTTCAGTCTTCCTGGCAGCCAGCTGTACGTGTATGACTCTCTTTTGACCAAAGTGATGTGAACAGAAATAATAGGTGGGACTTCCAGGCCATGCCCTTAAAAGGAACAAGCATTTTCCTCTCCTCCTTCCTGCTGATTGTGATGTGGAGGAGATGGTGAGAGCCAGAGAAGCTACCCTGGGCCCAGAAAGGAAGCCGGTTGTGGGATGGCACAGCTGTCCTGTAGGCCTGGGCTGTCCACCTTGAGACTCTCATGTGGGAATGAAGCTTCCACCTATTCTACTCTATGGTCTCTGTTGCAGAGACTTAAACAGCATTCTAAATAAAACATACCCTTCAAGATTTGAATGTTTATGAAGGTGAGTGAGAGGGCTTTTTTATTGCATAGTTGTTCTCAGTCTTTAGAACAGCTCCTATTAGGCACTCAAAATGTTGCTTGAATGTTGTTATGGACTGCATTGTGGCCCCTCAAAATTCATATGCTGAAGTCCTAACTCCCAGTACCTCAAAATGTGACTGTATTTGGAGACAGAGTCTTTAAAGAGCTAATTAAGGTTAAACGAGGTCATTAAGGTGGGCCCTAATCCAATATGACCAGTGTCCTTGTAAGAGGACATTTGGACACAGACAGGCACAGAGGGGAGACCAGGTGAACACACAGGGAGAAGATGGTCATCTATGAGCCAAGAAGAGAGGCTTCAGAAGAAACCAAACCTGATCACACTTTGTTTTCAGGCTTTCAGCCTCCAGAACTGTGAAAAAATAAATTTCTGTGGTTTAAATCACTACAGTCCGTGGTACTTTGTTATGGTAGCCCTAGCAAACTAATACAAATATATAAATGGCAGAGAGGATTTTATGGATGTTATTTCTTTTTAATAAAAAAAGACCGATCAGGAAAATTAATCAAGGTTAGAAAAAAACAGGCAGAGAATGTTTCTTTTCTTTTCCTTGAGGACAAACATCAATGCCTGCTAGAATCACTTAAATATAGAGTAAATAGAGACCACAGAAACCAAGAGGTAAAGTTCAAAATTTTCAAATGTGCTGATGATTTGAGTCATTAAGGACTTCAGCAATTGATTCGAAACCTAATTATTGCTGAGGATTTCAGGGGAAATCTGTACTTTAAAATCCCAAGAACATTGCAAATTGCACCACTTACATTGACTGCTAGTAAAACGACTGCTTTAAATAGCACTTTCTTAGGTAGCAGAAGAGAAAATTCTTGCTCTACTGGCAGTAATCACAGAATTTCAGGATATGCCCAAACCAAAAAAAGTCACTCTTAAGGTTTTCTTTAAAGTTTAATGAGCTAAAAATCCATGACTGTACACAAGTTAGAAGATAAACTTTTTTAAAGTATGTGTTTTACTTAAGAATTTCCATTTTAAATAGCAAAAACCTATTGGAACTAGCCTAAAGAGGAAAAAAACCATAATTTATTGAAAAGCTATGGGGAGTCTCTTTCCAAATCAATGGGCAGGAAAGTGGCCCTCAAGTGAGGCTGGCACCAGGAACTGGAAAGCAGTCAACATCCTTGGCCACCACACCTACTTTGTGTGTGTCTCTCTGGGCCCTCTTGATCTCTCATTTCTGTTTCTTTGTTCATCAGCTTTATTCTTGTCCTCTCACCCCCACTTTCTCTCTTCCCCTCTGTGGCCAAAGGTAAAAGGAGTGGTGTCAGGGCATGTTGTATAAACAGAGCAGACATACTCACCATCTACAGGAGCTGGGGAAGTCACTTATTAGAGAATTGGGGATGTCTTCCTTGTGCTAATACTCTGAAAATTTATATTATGATTTTCATTTCATTTTATTTTATTTACTTATCCTTGAGACAGCGTCTTGCTCTGTTACACAGGCTGGAGTGCAGTGGCGTAATCACAGCTCACTGCAGCCTCGACTTCTTACACTCAGGTGATCCTCCCACATCAGCCTACTGAATAGCTGGGACGTCAGCCACTAGGCCCAGCTAATTTTTTTGATTTTTTGTAATAACGAGGCCTTGCTATGTTGCTTAGGTTGATCTCCAACTCCTGAGCTCAAGCAATCCTCCCCGCTCAGTCTCCCAAAATGTTGGGATTACAGGCGTGAGCCACTGTGCTTGGCCATGATTTTCATTTTAAAAAATCCACATGTATAACTTTTCATCCTCAACACTTTTTTGATTTAAAAAAAGCCACACATTTCATAAGGGCATGATTTCATGGGGAAAATGGTGATATATCAATTGAAATTGGTGATGTATTTTGTTTTCCCCTTTATTATAAAGTAATGTTCTGTGGACCTCAAGAAGTTAATTTCTAGGATTTAGGGTCTCTGCTAGGGGTCCAGAATTCAAAGCTGAATCTTTATTAACTGGCACTAAAACTGCAGTCATTGGAGATGAGGAATAAGAAACAAAACTTCTTAAATTTTGAATGCAACCTTCAAAGGAACACAAGAACCAATTTTCAAAGTAGGAGTATCTATTTCCTTCACAGTAAAGGCATGTTTGAACTGCCTGTACTGAAGAATCTGGTGATAAAGAATTGATGCTTTCAAGATGATAGAATTCACTAAGTTGCTGAAGTCTTTTCTTTGTGGTTTATCCCATTGTTGGATATTTTAACTTGGCTCAGGTAGCATTGCAGTTGGCTTTGTGAATGCACAGGTGTCTGTGGATTCAACCAGCCACAGATAAAAAATATTTGGGGCTGGGCGCGGTGGCTCATGCCTGTAATCCCAGCACTTTGGGAGGCCAAGGCAGGCAGATCATGAGGTCAGGAGTTTGAGACCAGCTTGGCCAACATAGTGAAACCCCGTCTCTACTAAAAATACAAAAAATTAGCTGGGCGTGGTGGCAGGCTCCTGTAATCCCAGCTACTTGGAGGTTGAGGCAGGAGAATCGCTTGAAGCCAGAAGGCTGAGGTTGCAGTGAGCTGAGATCACGCCACTGCACTCCAGCCTGGGCGACAGTGCGAGACTCTATCTCAAAAAAAAAAAAAAAAAAAAAAAAAAGGAAAAAACAGTAAAAAATGACAATACAACAATAAAAACAATATGCATTCATAAAACAATACAGTATAGCAACTATTTATATAGCATCTACATTGTATTGGGTATTATAGGTAATCTAGAGATGGTTTAAAGTATATGGGAGGGGCTGCGCGTGGTGGCTCACTGTAATCCCAGCACGTTGGGAGGCCGAGGCGGGCAGATTATGAGGTCAAGAGATAGAGACCATCCTGGCCAACATGGTGAAACTCCGTCTCTACTAAATATACAAAAATTAGTTGGGTGTGGTGGCACGCGCCTGTAGTCCCAGCTACTCGAAAGGCTGAGGCAGGAAAATTGCTTGAACCCGGGAGGCAGGGTTGCAGTGAACCGAGATCATGCCACTGCACTCCAACCTGGTGACAGAGTGAGACTCCATCTCAAAAAAAAAAAAAAAAAGTATATGGGAGGATATCTGGGATATATGTAGGTTATATGGAAATACATCATCTTATATCAAGGTCTTGAATATCCAAGGATTTTGAGGGGCGTCCTGGAACCAATTTCTCCACAGATGTCTAGGAATGACTGTACTTTTCTAAGTGGCTTATTTTTTGGCAGTTGATAGTTTCTTCCCCCTGTAAACTAGGAGGGTGCAGCTATGAGGCAGGCTAGTAGTTAGGCAAAATGGGGCTGACAAAGGATAGATTTAGCACCAGATGTAGAACCTCCTCTACACCAGGGAATAGGGAAGGGAGTTAGGGCAACTCTCTCACTTGCAGAGATTAAGGGCAACCCCACTGTTTCAGGAAGCAGAGCAGCCCAGACATGAGTCATTCACACAACACCATGAGAAACCTATCAGACATATTCTTTCAGCCTGCAAATGGCAGAAGCCTTACCCTAAATGGGCTTGAACAAAACCCAAATGAATTAGCTTATATCACTGGAAGTTCAAGGGTAAGCTCAGCTTTAGGTGTGGCTTATGTGGAAACTCATATGATGTAACCATAACCCAGTTCTTTATCATTCCTTGGTTTGCCTTGGTCCTCCTCTACTATCTTGGATTTATTCTAACACAGATTCTACCCTCACAATTGAGATGATTGTCTGAAGCTATGTAACATCCTTAAATCCAGGCAAAAAGGCCCCTCACCTGGACCCTGCATTATAAAGAGCTCTTCTCCACGTCAGTCCCTCCCCATGGGACAAAAGAGCCTCTGGGACCAATGGGACATATCCTCCTGGAACCTTCTCACATCCTTTTAGACCATACTCTGGATACCACGGACACAAGGATTCCCTGCCCCAAATCTCCAAGCTAGTTCTTGGCTTGGAGTAGGTGTAGATCTCTTCCTCTGGTTCATCCTCTTGAAGATGAGCCAAATTGTCAATGTGTATACCTTTGGGTGCAGGTGTTAACTGTTTGCAGAGGATGTGGATGGAATTTGAATGAACAGGCTAGGCTTTCACAAATGACTATGAGTCCTCTTGTTGTGCAGAATTGAGGCAAGAGTGAGAAAGAGATGGGACAAAGAGTGAGAAGATGTGATCTTTCCATCCAGCCATGTTCCAGAGCTGAAATCTAAGGATTCTAAGAACTTGAACCTGACCTTCCAGGTCATTATGAAAGTGTATTTTGTCCACACAATACACTAGGAGAAAAGAACAGTTGTTTTTAACATTATGCTTGAATTTATAATTTTCACATACATAGGCATATAGTTCTATATTTAGAATATAAGGCCTTTATTTCTTCTCTTGCTATGTGACCTGCAGTGTCAGGGTCGAAACTGCTTAGTTACAAATTTAACCAAAGGTTAATTTTGTACATCATATGAGTTTCCACATAAGCCACACCTAAAGCTGCGCTTACCCTTGAACTTTCCAGGTTCAAATTTAACCAAAGAAGAGGGAACAACTATTCCAGAACTCCCAGTAGAAGTCTTAACATTTTCTCTGATGGGATAATTTAAGGTCACATTCCCACTTCTGAACCAATCACTGTGGGAATAGGAATATTTTGAGTCCCAACTTTTATCGCCTAGGGTTTAGGATTGTATGAGTTTGTTCTTGCACTGCTATAAATACCTGAGACTCGGTAATTTATAAAGAAAAGAGGTTTAACTGGTTCGTGGTTCCACAGGCTGTGCAGGAAACATGGCAGCATTTGCTCAGCTTCTGGGGAGACCTCAGGGAATTTAAATCACGGCAGAAGGCAAACAAAGAGCCTGCACTTCACATGGCTGGAATAGAAGGGAGAGAGAGAAGTGGCAGGTACTACACACTTTTAAACACCCAGATCTCACAAGAACTCACGCACTATCACGAGAACAGTACGAAGAGGATGGTGCTAAACCATTCATGAGAACCTGTCCCTATGGTGTCATCACTTCTTACCAGGCCCCACCTCCAGCACTGGAGATTACAATTTAACAAGAGATTTGGTGGAGACACAGATCCAAACTATACCAAGGATGGAGGTCCACCTAGCCTACCCAGACTAAAATTGGTGGAAGATCCCAAACATAAGTTGGGACTGCCGCTGGGAGGAAGAGGAGTGGAGTTTTAAGCTAGGTGGCCAAGCATATTGCTGATCAATTTTGTCTGGTATTCAACTCTATGGTATTGATGTCTTGTTTTATGGAATGGCCTGGAAGGACCTGATTGATCCCAGGAGAAGGGACATTATCATTAGCTAGGAAAATGAGACTACAGACAGGGGAACTGAGGCAGACACTGTATGCATAGACATGCCAACTAGGCAAGAGAAGAAGAGGAGAAAGAACATTATAGTTCAGGAGTGCCCAGGTATCCAAGGCATACCAGAGATTCCAGGTTTGTCAGAATTAGAGACTCAAGAGAAGAGCCTGGGTGATCCAAGTCATGAATGATGTGTTAAATCTGAAAAGCTTGCAGATAGGCTGAGGAACTTAAGACTAGACAGAAACAGGAGTGGAATTGTGCATGTGGGTACAGGGCATCCATGGAAAAGACAAGGGCAAAGGAATGAAAATGGGCACTGGCTTTCCCTAACACTACTTCCAAAGAGCAGACTCTGTGTTTGGAGAAGAGCCATCTCTTGACTGTCATGTTTGCCATGTTAGAAACATTATGATCAAAATAGAGTTTATACACTTTTCAAACTGCATTAGGTGAGAGTATTATTAGTTTTGTTAAAGATTTCTAAATCATGTTTACATTTGCTCTACCATAATTCATAAAATTATAAGCCCTCTGTAAACAAGTGGCTTTATTAATAGTCAAGAGCATTCAATTTACCACCATTATATAGATCCACTATATCACTTGCTTTTTTTGTTGTTTTTTTAGAGACAGGGTCTTGCTCTGTCACCGTTGGAGGCTGGAGTGCTGTGGCACTTGTAGCTCACTGCAGCCTACTCCTGGCCTCAGGAGATCCTCCTGCCTTGGCCTCCCAAAGCTCTGGGATTACAGGTATAAGGCAACACATGCAGCCTATCACTTGCTTTTCTTTGTCCGTCCATGTTTTCTGCATGATGTTTACACTTCTATTAGCTTTCTGGCTGTAACTTTTTAATTTTGCATGAAATAGAAGCATAGTACTTTGTATATTATAGGGACTCACCAAACATTATATTTTTATGAAAGAAAGTGAAATGGCCTTTACAAATTTCCCAATTTATATCTTATTAATAGAAATTTAAACCTGGAAGAATATTTGGAGAGCATTGTTGTCCATCTTTTCTCTTCTTGGTAGAGGAGAATTTTATCTCAGAGAGTGATTAACTACATTATATGGGCATCTCAAACACAGGAGCTGGGTTAATGATGAACCTGAACCTCAGGACTCCTGAAAATCACTGCTTCCTACTCTGTCTACACATAAGCCTGGCTTTAGATAAAGACTAAAAAGCCCTCTGTCACCACTCCTATTCAACATAGTGTTGGAAGTACTGGCCAGGGCAATCAGGCAGGAGAAGGAAATAAAGGGTATTTAATTAGGAAAAGAGGAAGTCAAATTGTTCCTGTTTGCAGATGACGTGATTGTATATCTAGAAAACCCCATCATCTCAGCCCAAAATCTCCTTAGGCTGACAGGCAACTTCAGCAAAGTCTAAGGATACAAAATCAATGTGGAAAAATCACAAGCATTCTTATACACCAATAACAGACAAACAGAGAGCCAAATCATGAGTGAACTCCCATTCACAATTGCTTCAAAGAGAATAAAATATCTAGGAATCCAACTTACAAGGGACATGAAGGACCTCTTCAAGGAGAACTACAAACCACTGCTCAATGAAGTAAAAGAGGATACAAACAAATGGAAGAACATTCCATGCTCATGGGTAGGAAGAATCAATATCGTGAAAATGGCCATACTGCCCAAGGTAATTTATAGATTCAATGCCATCCCCATCAAGCTACCAATGACTTTCTTCACAGAATTGGAAAAAACTACTTTAAAGTTCATATGGAACCAAAAAAGAGCCCGCATCGCCAAGTCAATCCTAAGCCAAAAGAACAAAGCTGGAGTCATCACGCTACCTGACTTCAAACTATACTACAAGGCTACGGTAACCAAAACAGCATGGTACTGGTACCAAAACAGAGATATAGATCAATGGAACAGAACAGAGCCCTCAGAAATAATGCCGCATATCTACAACCATCTGATCTTTGACAAACCTGACAAAAACAAGAAATGGGGAAAGGATTCCCTATTTAATAAATGGTGCTGGCAAAACTGGCTAGCCATATGAAGAAAGCTGAAACTGGATCCTTTCCTTACACCTTATACAAAAATTAATTCAAGATGGATTAAAGACTTAAATATTAGACTGAAAACCATAAAAACCCTAGAAGAAAACGTAGGCAATACCATTCAGGACATAGGCATGGGCAAGGACTTCATGTCTAAAACACCAAAAGCAATGGCAACAAAAGCCAAAATTGACAAATGGGATCTAATTAAACTAAAGAGCTTCTGCACAGCAAAAGAAACTACTATCAGAGTGAACAGGCAAGCTACAGAATGGGAGAAAATTTTTGCAATCTACTCATCTGACAAAGGGCTAATATCCAGAATCGACAATGAAATCAAACAAATTTACAAGAAAAAAACAAACAACCCCATCGAAAAGTGGGCAAAGGATGTGAACAGACACTTCTCAAAAGAAGACATTTATGCAGCCAAAAGACACATGAAAAAATGCTCATCATCACTGGCCATCAGAGAAATACAAATCAAAATCACAATGAGATACCATCTCAAACCATTTAGAATGGCGATCATTAAAAAGTCAGGAAACAACAGGTGCTGGAGAGGATGTGGACAAATAGGAACACTTTTACACTGTTGGTGGGACTGTAAACTAGTTCAACCATTGTGGAAGTCAGTGTGGCGATTCCTCAGGGATCTAGAGCTACAAATACCATTTGACCCAGCAATCCCATTACTGGGTATATACCCAAAGGATTACAAATCATGCTGCTATAAAGACACACGCATGCGTATGTTTATTGCGGCACTACTCACAATAGCAAGGACTTGGAACCAACCCAAATGTCCAACAATGATAGACTGGATTAAGAAAATGTGGCACAGATACACCATGGAATACTACGCAGCCATAAAAAAGGATGAGTTCATGTCCCTTTTAGGGACATGGATGAAGCTAGAAACCATCATTTTCAGCAAACTATCACAAGGACAGAAAACCAAACACTGCATGTTCTCACTCATAGGTGGGAATTGAACAATGAGAACACATGGACACAGGAAGGGGTACATCACACACCGGGGCCTGTTGTGGGGTGGGGTGGGGGGAAGGGATAGCATTTGGAGATCTACCTAATGTTAAATGATGAGTTGCTGGGTGCAGCACACCAACATGGAACACGTATACATATGTAACTAACCTGCACGTTGTGCACATGTACCTTAAAACTTAAAGTATAATAATAAAAAAAAGACTAAAAAAGCACTTCCTTTTCTATCAATAATTTTGAAACATTAATAGATGTTTTATTAAATAGAAAAAAAAAAAGGTCAGATGTGGTGACTCACGCCTGTAATCCCAGCACTTTGGGAGGCTGAGGCAGGTGGATCACCTGAGATCAGGAGTTCAAGACCAGCCTGGCCAACATGGTGAAACCCTGTCTCCACTAAAAATACAAAAATTATCCGGGCATGGTAGCGGGTGCCTGTAATCCCAGCTATTTGGGAGGCTAAGGCAGGAGAATCTCTTGAACCCGGGAGATGGAGGTTGCAGTGAGCCAAGATCGCATCATTGCATCCCAGCCTGGGTGACAAGAGGGAAACTCCATCTCAATAAATAAATAAATAAATAGAAAAAAAATCCACTGAGGAAAATGTTTACTTCTGAGGAATTCTCAAGAGTGGGATAAGGCCTTGGAGATCATTTAGCTTAAAATACCACTTGATGCAAGAATCATCCCCCTCCTTTACTGGTTTTGAAAACAAATGTCAGTAGACTATTGAAAAGTTCAGCAATTCTGAAACACCACCAACAAAACCAGACCAAGATAAAATGGTTTTAAAACACTGGATATAAGTTAACAGTTAGGTAGTAGCAGCAACACCATTGAAAGCAAAAGAGAATAGTCCCTGTTAACTCCTGGCACAAAGAACAATTTCATTTCATCTCATTTAAGCTGAAACTTCAAAATTGTAAAGTCAGAGTAGTGTGAAAATCACCAACTTATAAAATACCTCAGTATGAAGGTATAATGGCCCCCAAAAAATGAGTGAGGTGAGCTTACCTGGAGTAGCCCATCTCTTCTTTTATATTGTAATAAATATAACAAGAACATCCAGAGTTCCAGCCTAGATTCTGCAGCACAGCACTTACTCCAGCTTCTTACCAATTATTTTTCACACTGTATCAACAGTAAGCACATATGAGCTTGTGATATTTAGAATGCCTAGAAATCTTTTAAGAACATGGCCTCAGGCAACTTTTAAAACTCATATTCCCAGAAATTACACTGACAAATTCATGTTAGAGCTCACTGATATTTGCATTCTCTGGATTATATATTTTCGCCGGCAAGAAGTATTCAGTAACTTCAGTGAAATGGTTTGTACATTGTGAGAACCATAGAATGATGATAGAGCTGAAGGGTCCCAGATGGATCAAGTAAATAATTTATCCTTCTTATTTCATAGGCAACGTAGGCTCACAACAATCCTTCAAGGTCACTTGGTTGGCTAGTAGCAACTCTAGAATTCGATAATTCTGTGGTTCAATGACATCATCAAGGACGTAGTTTTCAGTTCTGTCCTTAACGTATCAACTTTTCCCATAGACTCACTTATCTCATGATAAGAAAGTAACTACAGCAAATCTGGAAATGACTTTCAGACACAATAATGTCCAGCTGAGGAAGAGGAAGGTGTCTTCCTTGTGTCTTAAGAGTGGGGGAACCTTTTCTAAAAGCTTCCAGCAGATTTCTCATTTCTGGATGGTAAGAATTGAGTTATGTGTCCTTTCTAGAACAGTGACTGGAAGTGAAGTGAGAGTGCCATAGACCAGTTAGGATTTATCTACTAAGAATCAGGCCACTGTTTATATGCTGGATTACATTTATTGATTTGCGTATATTGAACCAGCCTTGCAATGGAACAGAACAGAGCCCTCAGAAATAACGCCGCATACCTACAACTATCTGATCTTTGACAAACCTGAGAAAAACAAGCAATGGGGAAAGGATTCCCTATTTAATAAATGGTGCTGGGAAAACTGGCTAGCCATATGTAGAAAGCTGAAACTGGATCCCTTCCTTACACCTTATACAAAAATCATTTCAAGATGGATTAAAGACTTAAATGTTAGACCTCAAACCATAAAAACCCTAGAAGAAAACCTAGGCATTACCATTCAGGACATAGGCATGGGCAAGGACTTCAGGTCCAAAACACCAAAAGCAATGGCAACAAAAGACAAAATTGACAAATGGGATCTAATTAAACTAAAGAGCTTCTGCACAGCAAAAGAAACTACCATCAGAGTGAACAGGCAACCTACAACATGGGAGAAAATTTTCACAACCTACTCATCTGACAAAGGGCTAATATCCAGAATCTACAATGAACTCAAACAAATTTACAAGAAAAAACAAACAACCCCATCAAAAAGTGGGTGAAGGACATGAACAGACACTTCTCAAAAGAAGACATTTATGCAGCCAAAAAACACATGAAGAAATGCTCACATCACTAGCCATCAGAGAAATGCAAATCAAAACCACTATGAGATACCATCTCACACCAGTTAGAATGGCAATCATTAAAAAGTCAGGAAACAACAGGTGCTGGAGAGGATGTGGAGAAATAGGAACACTTTTACACTGTTGGTGGGACTGTAAACTAGTTCAACCATTGTGGAAGTCAGTGTGGCGATTCCTCAGGGATCTAGAACTAGAAATACCATGTGACCCAGCCATCCCATTACTGGGTATATACCCAAAGGACTATAAATCATGCTGCTATAAAGACACATGCACACGTATGTTTATTGCGGCATTATTCACAATAGCAAAGACTTGGAACCAACCCAAATGTCCAACAATGATAGACTGGATTAAGAAAATGTGGCACATATACACCATGGAATACTATGCAGCCATAAAAAATGATGAGTTCATGTCCTTTGTAGGGACATGGATGAAATTGGAAATCATCATTCTCAGTAAACTATTGCAAGAACAAAAAACCAAACACCGCATATTCTCACTCATAGGTGGGAATTGAACAATGAGATCACATGGACACAGGAAGGGGAATATCACACTCTGGGGACTGTGGTGGGGTGGGGGGAGGGGGGAGGGATAACATTGGGAGATATACCTAATGCTAGATGACGAGTTAGTGGGTGCAGCGCACCAGCATGGCACATGTATACATATGTAACTAACCTGCACAATGTGCACATGTACCCTAAAACTTAAAGTATAAAAAAAAAAAAAAAGAATCAGGTCAGCCTCCCTCAAATATATGGCCATATGGAGAACAGTAGCTACTTAAACTAAATCAGGGGCATTTTAGCACCTGTGTGTAAAGAAAGAGATATTGGGTAGGCAACCAAAAGAAACTTCTACACTATATAAGGGGCCCAAAGCCTTAAGTAACAGCTGAAGATCACTGGGAATAACATTTCAGAAACCTGCAGAGCATTACTCAGCTGTCTCTTGCTCTGCTGTGGCTATCGTTTTCTTTTTCTTCCCTGCCTGCCTTATTACCCTCTCCCTCCCTCTCCTTAAGCTAAACTGGCCATGAACTGGAATTAGTCTACACCACTTTGAAGGTCTAGTGCATGCAAAGGACCCTAATAATACAACTTAATATTTGGGGTGGGATTATTAAAATTATATGAGCCTTATTACTTTAAAATCAATTCATTGTTTTATGTCTATTTCTAAACCAAATGGCTATTTAATATCAAAAGCTCATTTCTTTCTTTCTTTCTATTATGGTAATCAATAATCTTCCACAGAGAAAAGATTTTCCACGGAGTTATTGCCACCAAAATATGTAAAACTCTCCATCGACGCATGGGTTTTTCTTCATAATTGTTTATTGTATCTCAAAATACTGATGAATATATCAGTTTCTCCTACTGGCCATTTTATTCTATGGTCAGAATTATATTCTCTCCATTAGTGGGAAGTCTTTTGTTTCCATAAAACACTTCCTATTATAGTTCCTTGTCCCAAAGACCATATCTGCACCATTGTGATAACTGACAAGGATCAGTTGCTTTGTGTCCCAAAATGTGCTCTAATTATGGAAATAAATGTTATTCTTTAACTGAGAAGGAATCTGACGTGAATCGTCAGGAATTATATGAGTGTACAGAGGTGATCATAAGGAATAAGGATGATTTTTTTTTTTTTTTAAGACAGAATCTCATTCTGTTGTCCAGGCTGGAGTAGAGTGGTGCAATCTCAGCTCACTGCAACCTCTGCCCCCAGGGTTGAAGTGATTTTCATGTCTCAGCCACCCAAGTAGCTGGGATTACAGGTATGTGCCACCATGCCCCAGCTAATTTTTTGTATTTTTAGTAGAGATGGGGTTTTGCTATGTTGGCCAGGCCAGTCTTGAACTCCTGGCCTCAAGTGATCCACCCACTTTGGCCTCCTAAAGGGGGCCAAGAAGGATGATTGGTTTTTAACATAACAAACCTTTATTAAAGATAGGCCAGTTCTTTCACTGACCTAAAAAACACAGGAAAGCACATAGACTTTCAAGAAAAAATTCCCTAGTTGAAGTCTCCACTGACATATTTCCTATTTTTGTGGCTTTTTGAAAGTTGTTTCTAATCTTAGTTTTCTTGTTTCTGAAGTTGAAAATGAAAAACAATAGGGTCTCCCTGTAATTTATTGTCTAGTTGGGACATTTTCTGCATATCCCCCTCAGGGAATCTTTTGGGCTTTTTGGAGGAAAAAGGTGAGTTGAAGTTAATATATGTATAGAAAAGTGCACATATTTTGAGTGGATTTTTGCAAACCGAGTAAACTATGAAATTAACACCCAGATTTAAAAATCTATTAAACCAGCATTTAGATCAAGAAATAGACTTTTACCAGCATTTAAACTGTGATACTTTTGAAAGCAAAAGTTGGCGCTATTTTAACAGCCTGAATGAGACATAAATGACACGCAATGAACTGCAAATTTAAGTCGCACAGTTTGGTGAGTTCTGACATACACCCGTGAAACTGTTGCCACAGTCAACATGATAAACATATCCACCATCCCTTGTGCCTCTCTGTAATCCCTCCTTTCATTCCCTACTTCCTATCTCCAGGCAACCACTGACCTGGTTTTTGTCACTATAGTTTGCATTATCTAGAATTTTATACAAACAGAATTATACATTATGTCCCTTTTCATTTGACTTCTTTCACACAATTAGAGATTCTTACATGTTGTGGTATCAATAGTTTGGTCCTATTTATTTCTGAGTAGTATTCCATTGTATAGATATACTATAAATTGTTTATCCATTCTCCTGGTGATGTACATTTGGATTTCCAGTTCCGGGTTATTATAAATAAAGCTTCTATAAACATTCATGGAAAAGTTTTGGTATGGACATATGTACTCATTTTTCTTATGTAAATATCTAGGAGTAGAATGGCTGAGTTACCACTGGTAGCTGTATTTAAGTTTTTGAGAAACTGTCGATTTTGCAAAGTGGTTGCACGATTTTAGGTTCTTTACAGAAATGGGTGAAATTAAAGTTTCTCTACATCTTTGTCAACAACTGGTATGGACGGTTTAAAAAATTTTAACCATTCTACTGAGTATCTGAACTTGGCTTTATTTTGCATTTTCCTAGTGACTAATGATGGTAAATATGTTTTCACATGTTTATTTGAGGATGTTGTATTTTTAATTACACTAAGACAACAGGCATAAATTGAGACTTTCTTATGCAATTTGGGGCATATGGTTACCCAAACAAAGAAGAATGAAGGAGGTGAAGGAAGAAGGATATGGAGAAAGAAAAAAGCCTAACTCATTGAATTATAATGCGACAATGCCCTGTTAATTTAAAGTTACATAAAATTTTATTCTTTTTATTCCATAAGCTAATAATAATAATGCAAGTTTGTTCTTTTATCCTCAAAGGAAAAATATGGTAAGAGTTTTATCTTGACTAAGGATCTGAGGGTCAACATTTTAATAATTAGCAAAATGCTATGTTTATCATTCATATATTCAAAATGTACTTATCTTTAAACCAAATGGTATATACTCTAAGACATCAGAAAGTATTTACTAAATAGTACAATATAGTAACCATCTTGTAACACTGTACTTAATATAGCTTAATTTTATAAAATATTGCAAATAGTTCTACCGTTTAAGCAATTCTAGATTTTATTTTTTTCCCTTAGAGCAACAAATCAGAATGCATGATTATAGAATGCTAAAAGCTCTTTTGGAGATATTTTGCCAGGCATCTTTGAGGAGAAATTTTAGAGAATCAACAACACTTGATTAAGCATTTTTGAACCATAAGTTTTTTCTTCTGCTCTCCTGTGGCAAAAAACAAACATAAAACAAAAAACCATATTGGCAATTGCAGATGTTTATAAACATTCCATTTTTTTTTCTGTTTTAATTATCTTTAAAGATGAAATAATCTCTGTCTATAGGCTAGAGCAGCAAGTTTATGCAAGAGAATATGAAAACATCCTTCCTTCTAGTAGAATATGTATCCATAGTGCATGATGTCCACTGAGGTTTTGTAATATTTTTACACGCAATGTTGCTATTGCAATTATTATCAACAACCTATAATGTTTTGTACATAGTAAGCTTTCAAATGGTGTTAGGATTCAACATGGGACATAAAGCCTAAGAATGGAACCAGATTCCCTAGGGTTTCAGTATTTGATTTCTTCTAAGGGCAGACTAGAAGACTGCCCTTAATATAATCTATGTGTTTTGGGATTTTTTTATGGTGATGAACAAAGTAAACATTTGAGCTGGAAATCACTGGAAGTATTCAAACCAAACAAAAGGGTAATAAAAAGTAAACCTATCCTTAACTTTAAAACCAAGCATGGGTTCTTCTGGTTGATGGGTGTATAGTTGAGAAAGCATTTTTCTCCAGAACTATTCAGTTTCACTGACAGGGAAGTCTTTTATGGCATGATAACCAATTATTGAATGATTTTATACATATTTAAAGGAAAAGGTTGAGCTGCTATCTCACAAAGAATCAGCTTCTTATGAGACGAAAGCTGTGTGCTTGAAATCCTGTCTCCACTCTGAAAATCACATAATCTTGGGCAGTTTATTTTGCCTTGTTTAAAAAATTTCTTATCTATAAAATAAATGTGCTAGTATCTATCTCAAATGATTCATTTAAAAAATGAGAAAACCACCATTTTCTTGAAGTAACTTGCCAAGATCACCAATAACAACGTCAAAGCTGAACTAAGGAAACTAAGTTGAACTAAGGTCTCCTAAATCTAAAACTCGATCTTCTATTTCCAAGTATATCATTCAATCACCTGATGTAAGACATGCTAGCAGCTGTTATTAAATAGGTCATTTTTGATCCCTCACCAGATGGTAGCTTGGGTGTAAACACCACCCAAAATTCTGGTTAGAATGGTGACTATCTCGGAACCTAGGCTCCTTTCTCTTTTCTAAATTTACTTTGTTCTCTCTGTCCAAAGCTGACATTTTCTGGATTTTCTTGATTCAGCATTATTTATGCAAATGAAGAGTTTCCAGTAATTCAACAAAGCTAACAAGTGTCTCCCCAGTAAGAATCAAACAGAATGGTACCTGGTGGGGAGTAAGGTTTTTGGCCAGACTGTTGCTGGGTGGATAGAAGGGCCTTAGGAAGAATTCATCAGAGTCAGCTTTAATTTATATGCTGTTCACTTTAAATCCTAATATGGATATAATGGACTCAGAAGCATAAATGAAAATCATAAAATCTCAGTGCTTCATGGGTTGCCAGTACTTCCAAATGATTGCTGTGCTTTCAAAATAGTCACCGTGGAAAGCCCTATGCTTTTTGAACAACTGCTGAAGCCATTTCAGATTTTTCTTTTTAAATTGTTATCACAGTCAGTTTGGCCCCTCCTTTTCCTTGCTGCCTTTTCATTTTTCCTCTCCCATGCACACAATTAGTTCTTTGTAGCCTAGCCCTGACTTTGACCAAAAATGGATGCTCTAAAACAATCAATTACCTGTTCATCACATATGGCTCTGAATGCCTTTCTGCTATTTCAAAAACAAATTCTATGTTTCCATTTCTCAACCATCCTTAAAGAATGATGACCTGCCACCATGAAGATGTACATCTTTCAAATGTTCTGCAGATTGTTAAGAATATTGCAAAGGAAGAGGTCCAAAGACATTTTAAATAATATTAGAAATGCCAAAATAAGTGAATAATGTCCAATAGTGAACACTCTCAAGGGGAAAAATTACTTTTGGTACTTCATTTTAGTATGTTAAAAGATGAGCCAAATTAAATTACAGCTATACTTTATACATGTATAAACCCTATGCATGGGTTTGGGTGTGTATAATCATAAAATCTCCTGCATATTTATAAAATGAAAATTAAAACTGAAAGGAAGCAGAAGAAAAATCAGCATGTAAAATGCCATGAAGGGAAACACCTGCTGGGAAAACAGAAATGTAAAAAAGATCTAATAGGCTTCCTTCATAATTTTACCCAGAAAAGTGGTAATATTTAGAAATAAAAATGTGAAAAGGCAGTAGCATTTCAATGTTTTTAACACATTTAAAGGCTCTGCTCCATGGTCAACATATCAAGAATCTAAAAACCTGTAATAAACTTTTGTTTTTTAATATCAATTTCAAAATACATTTTATTCTATTTTTTAGTTGTTTTATTTTAATTAGTGAAATTTTAGGAATAAATTTTAATGTTATCAACTTTAAATTTTATGTCTTCATGATGTAATTCTCCCAAAGATGGCATTTACACTTTAGCCAGATGCTTCATTTTGTTGCATATCACTGAAAACTTAGAAATCATAAATGCACTAACCTTTTACTCCTAAAGCATGCACACAGGCACTCTTTAATAATTCAAGGACCTTTCTATAATGATGAAGTCATACTGATGAACTCAATAGGAAAATACTAATACGATTAAACAAAGCTTAAATAATTCATTGTAGAAACGAGGCATAATAGAGCAAGAAAAATAAATTCTAGCTGCTCAAAATATTTCACTTTTTCTTATGCCAATGCATATTTCTTAAATCATAGTGACAGTTTTTCTTCTCTTTTGTTGAAATACGTGACAGCTATTCATATACTGGAGCAGGTGCAAAAGATAAATGCTTTCCTATTAAAATCAAGAATGTCAGCATTCTATATGCAATGATGGGCAGACCTCCATCATTTTTGCATAAGTTATCTCCTGGGAAAGCTATCACTAGACCTTATTACTACACTATCAACTTATTCTCATCTCAAATTATTTTTCTTCAAAGGCAGTCAGCTGATTTGCACTTTACTTTCTTAGATTCACTGATTGATAGGTGATGAAAGAAAAAAGTCACCCAAAACAGAAAAAAAAGGTTATTAATAATTCATTTAACACAAAAAAATCCAAAATTTAATCATTTGGAAATACTATTGTGTATTTTGTAATTAGGATTATCAATAATTACTAAATACGGCTATATAAAATAATATTTAAAAACTGGAAAAACTAAATAATTTTTGTGAATAGAATCGTGTTAGATTCTAAAATGAATTAATTAGAGCCAGTCATGAAGAAATTAATTTAAAAACTTCTATTGTAATGGAAATAAAATAAAAGTTCTTACTATGGCTTAATGTTTTTCATTTCTTTTACTTAAAGATGATTATGCATTTTTTCAGATGATTAGAAATTAAAGGCCATACTCAGGTTGTGTAATTAAAGGATGATTTTTTTTCATGATTTATTGAGGGTGACATGATATTCTACAGAGGATAACACAGTCTATCTGAATTGTTTTGAGCCAAGAAAACAAATCAGAATTTCCTATGGTGAAAAGAGAAAAAAAATGAAACTCTCCCCAAACCATCAATTAATGAGATTTTGAAAAGTATGTGAAAATGTCTACAAGTAGGGAATTAAGAAAAACTAGATATACTTTTAATATTCTAAAAGTTAACATGCTTTTGAGATATTAATCCCTCTAAAAAAATAAAATATACTTAAATCTAGCAATGACTTTTTTTTTTTTCGTATATACATTCCAAGGGGCCTCACTTTGTTGCCCAGGTTGGTCTTAAACAACTGGCCTCAAGCAATCCTCCCACCTAAGCCTCCCAAAGTGCTGGGATTACAGGCGTGAGCCACCGCTCCTGGCTGGTAATCTTATAAATAGTCAAAATAAGTACAACCTCCAGTTATTCTTCCTAATTTTTCTACAGGTAAGCATCCCACCTTTATCTAGAATTAGGAGATTAAAGCTCTAACCTGTGGCAAGTTTAATAAAGCTTGAATGTTGTGGCCTCCATCTGTCTGTTCACCATATCTTAGTGCCAGAACTGTATTTCCAACAGACAAATGAGACAGAATGATTTACCCAGCATGCATATCCCCCAAGAATGTTACTGAAAAAAACTATCACCAAGATAACCATAAAGGCAAACTGAGAGTACTATAAGACATCCTCCATTCACAGTGAGGTTCAGCATCCACTCTTAAGTGAGGACAAACTCCCAGAAACAACTAAGGGAAACTCGAGACAGGAGAAACAAACTCAGTTGTCTAGATGGCCTTACTTAATGGGGGCAAAGGCAGAGGAAGTTCTGAGATTCTGGTGGAACAAAAGAGCTTACTTATTTCCACATTGCTATTTCAGCTCCTTAACCAAAGTCAAAATTTCTAGTAGAGAAATCAATCTTTGATCCAATGTAAGATCTGTCTTGCTGGAGTTACAAACAGAAAAATTTAGTTTTTCCTAGCTCAAGCAATTCCAGCCTTGATATCTTTAAGGAATACTTTTAATATATATAAAATCCAGCTTCATTCACCACCACTATGAAAGTGGATCACTTTTTTCTTACAATTTTTAATATCACATGCCCTGTACTCTCAAGCTCACCTGAAGTCATGTTTATTTTATATCAAAGTACTGCAAATAGCAAAAATATCAAATATACACTTACACTTTCTTCTTCCAAATTTTGCCTAACAAGTGGAAGTTATGAAAAAGAAGTTGGTGAAATAATTATTAATGAATATAACAGAACATTACTGAATTTTAATGAAGAACTATTGATATTGAAACAAGTCTGGCATAATTTTATTTTATTTTTTATTTTTTGTTTGTTTCTTTGAGACGGAGTCTTGCTCTGTCGCCCAGGCTGGAGTGCAGCTGTGGGATCTTGGCTCACTGTAACCTCCGCCTTGCAGGTTCAAGTGATTCTCCTGCCTCAGCTTCCCGGGTAGCTGGGACTACAGGCACCCACCACCACACCCAGCTAATTTTTGTAGTTTTAGTAGAGATGGAGTTTCACCATATTGGCCAGGTTGGTCTTGAACTCCTGACCTCAAGTGATCTGCCTGCCTCAGCCTCCCAAAGTGCTGAGATTACAGGCGTGAGCCACCATGCCTGACCTATTTTAAAAATTCTCTAATATTCTCCTTAAATTGTAAAGAGTCTTTCTTTTATTTGGGAAATAAAAACATCCATATATTTTAAAAACATATTATCATCAATTCAACCAAGATTTCATCAAAAGATCCTAATAATACCAATCATTACCTCAAATGGGAGGCTTCTGAATAATGGACCATTTTGTGTAATAATACATGTAAACAAAATTATAATTGATTTTTTTTTCCCGAGATGGAGTCTTGCTCTGTCACCCAGGCTGGAGTGCAGTGGCACAATCTCGGCTCACTGCAACCTCCACCTCCCAGTTTCAAGCAATTCTCCTGCCTCAGCCTCCTGAGTAGCTGGGGTTACAGGCGTGTGCCACCATGCCCAGCTAATTTTTATATTTTTAGTAGAGACAGGGTTTCACAATGTTGGCCAGGCTGGTTTCAAACTCCTGACCACGTGATCTGCCCACCTCGGCCTCCAAAGTGCTGGGATTACAGGCGTGAGCCACCTCCCCTGGCAGAATTGAAGTATTTATTTACTGTCTGGTAACACTGACGAGAAAATAACAATGTCAGACACTATCACAGGGTATACCCTCCAATCTTCAAACCATATGTAAATTTATACGTCAGGTGCCTGAACATTCTATATTTATACCACTTTATGTTCAAAGAGAATCTACATTTGAAGATTATGAAATGAGCTAGGAAGAAGAACTTTTGAAAAGTCAAAAAAATTTTAAATATAAAATCTTATTTGAAGATATTTTTCAACCCTTATGATCTCAAATTACTGTACAAGTCATAATGTAAAAGTAATGAAATACTCGAAAAAATGTTTAATAGAATTTAAAATTTTAACTTTAGGGAATTTGGAAGTTCAATCATTCTCAAAGAGGCTGTAAGGATGATTAAAATCCTGAAGGAAGCCTGAAAGAAAAAAGACACATTCATTATTGGAAATACAATACAGTGCTAACTCTCAAGTTTCACCTTCAAACTAGAAAGCTTAAGTTCAAGGCCGTTACACCAATTTTTACAGAAATGTAATGTTTTCCAACTCCTGATTCATCCCTTGAAAAGCTGTACATGGTTAATGATTATCAACTTAAATTAGCCACATACACCAGAGTAAATTGGAAATGAAAAGCTTCTTCAATTACCCAAACTAACATAAACGATTTATTTCCTTCTGCCAACACGAAAGGGAATGTTCATGAAGGATCTCATTGACTCACCCTGCACTAAGGTTAGAAAGCTCACTCAACACAAATATTCCCAGA
This sequence comes from Pan paniscus, assembly GCF_029289425.2. Taxonomy (NCBI): domain Eukaryota; kingdom Metazoa; phylum Chordata; class Mammalia; order Primates; family Hominidae; genus Pan; species Pan paniscus. The sequence continues at coordinate 108,414,159 of NC_073255.2, read as the reverse complement.
AAGGGTTCAACTTGGCAGTAAAGAAACCATCTATTCCAAAATGTCACCACATCAGTTCAACTTTTCATCTGCTAAGAAAAAAGTCCTGTCAAAGTCTGTTACTGTAAAGCAGCAGCTGTTCTGTAGAATAATATCGTCCAAAAGACAATTGTTTCTCTTATTCCCCAGTGCAACTCCTCCATTTCAACAGACTACTTCTTGTCTTCCTTGACACTATTATTAGTCACAACCCCATGTCTTTGCTCTTCCATCTCAAATGTCTACTTCCAAATATTTCTCTACATTTTTATAGTCTAAAGCTCAGCTGAACATCACACCTCTCAGTCAGTCTACTGCAACCCCAACTCTTTATAATGACCAATAAATCCTGACATAATCTTATCCCCGAATATTTCTATAGCCACAAAGAACTTCCAGTTTCTCTAACACCCCAAGCTCTGTCTCTCCTTGGAGCCTCCACCCGGTTCGTCCCTTCTCCCACTTGTCTTCTAGCTGACTCCTTATTCTATTTTTGTCTTTGCTGAAACCCTACTCCTTCAATAAATAGGCCTTTCCTAGTTATTGCAAGTACATTCTCCACCCTTCTTTCCCCTAATTTTAGTCCCTTCTTTTCTTCCCAGCAGTGCCACAATTTTAAATTATTGGCTTTGCTCTTCACTTTTTTTTGTATCCACCTAGGAATATAAGCTCCACAAGGGCAGAGAGCATTGCCTGTGTTGTACAACTTATATTCCCAATGCCTGGCACAAGGCAAAAGCTCAATAAATGTTTCTTTAATCAACTCCATTCTACTTGGAGCTATCTTTTTCTGACTCCCTTTATTCTTATCTGATCCAGAGAAAAATAATCTTATCACTTACTCAATCTTATCATTACTATTCAAGTCAACATGTATAACAACTCTATGTCAAGAACTATAAGGTGCTGCTATTGCAGCTGCTATTTACTGAGTGTTTATTATGTGCAAAGTATCATATAGAGAAGTATTCTGAGCAATGCCCAGGCTGAGTGGAAGGAGCACAGTGATCTGTAGCAATGTTATCTCATTGTATCACCACAACCATGTGAACAACCAATTATTTTTAATCCCTATTTTACAGATGAAGAAACCGAGACATAGAGAGGTTAATAATATGCCCAAGATATCACAAACAGTAAGTGATAGAGCTGGGATTCTATACTCTATTGAGTAAAACACAATTTCCCTCTTAAGATGAGTATGAGGAGAGAGGGAAAAGTAAAGCGAGCTGGCAATTCAAGAGGAAAGAGACAACATCTGCTTAAGGAAAACCAGTAAAAATTGTTTGGAGATGGCAGTGGAAATAAGGTTTGAAAAAAAGTTAAGAGTTTTAACTACATTATAAATAAATACCTGGAATTGGTGCAAGCGCCTCTTATCAGAAAGAAAATGGTGAGACCAACCATACAGGAAAAAGAGATATTAACTGTGCACAGAAAATAGTAATGGCAGGGTCATTATCCATTGTTCTATCTCTTGAGCCCAAATTGTGAAGGTCCTTTCCTATATCACTAAGGAATTCAGCCATGGCTAAAAAGGGAATAAAGATGCAATCAAGGTTTAAAAGTTACTGTGAAAATTACAGTATATCTGTTCTCTAAGTTATTAGTAACACTTGTTTATTATCTGTTTCTGGGGACTATCCTCTCAGCAACTAGATTTTAAATTTTTTGATGGCAGGCACTATATCTTACACTTTCCTAAGAGGGGTTATGAAAGTTGACACTTGAAAACATCAGTGGACAAGAAGAAGAAAAGTTAGAGGAGACTAAAGAGAGGCCAGACACTATACCAGGTGGTGCCAATGGCACAGTGATTACAAAAAAAAAAAAATACTGTCCTTGCCCTCAAGGGGCTTGTATTGTCACAGAGATGATGACTGGTGTAAGTTCTGACAACAGAGTAAAGAGAAGAAATACAAAAGATTATAGCTCCAATGTCTACAAAACAAAATTACGGTATTCCAGAGTTAACTCCAATAGATATTTAATTACAGTGGTATTTTCCAAGTTTTTAAGCACCACATTTTCAAGACTAAAAACAGTAAATTTCTATGATAATGAGTACTCATAAAACAAAAGCTGCAACACAGTTATTTACATAGAACAGTGGAAAGTCTCCTCCAAAACTTTATTGATATGGTTACCATCTCCTCGGTGAATAATTTCACACAGCATTTGCTTTTTTACATTGCCTGCCTGTGGATTTCTATAATAAAAGTTCTTGAACTGGAGAAACTTCAAAAACTTTTCTTCCTCTTTCAGTAAGAAGCAATTACCTTCAATTTTCTTCACACTTTCCTACCATACTTCCATTAGAATATTTATCCAAAGTCCCAAACAACTAAAGACACACACATAGACACAGGCAAACATACATGCATGCATGTGCGTGCACACACACACACGCAAATAAAGCTCGTATTAGGAAAGGGCTGAGTTAAAGGTGTGTACGTGATTCTCCCTTATTTATCCTATTGAAGGCATATCATTTTTTTCATTCATTCACTCTAGAGAGCCTGATATTTAGCATCATTTCATAAATCTAGGCTACTGCAGAGCTGTGCTACCACAAAATTATAAGGAGTCAATTTGCACTTTTTTCTTTTGTTTTTTATTTTCGGATAATATGTAAATATGTGTGATAAACTAGGCACTGACAATCATAGAAATTTAATTTTAACAGTACCTTGGAAAGCCTTTAATTGAGGGGAAGCCAATTTAGGCACAGTGGTCCCCGCCCTTCCACACAGGGCAGATATTGCTACAGATCCCAGTGCTCTTTCCCACTGAGCCTGGGCATTCATTGCTCAGATGACATCTCTACATGATGCTCCAGGTAGCCACTGTCTTGTAAAAGAAAACATTTATGGTATATGATTCTTCTCTTAGTATGTAAAATGCATCCTGCAATTCAAGGCACTTTGGAAAGCTACAATCTATTTTCAGCTACTATAGGACCTATTATTTAGTGAAGTGCGTCTTAGTACCTTGAAACATCCTAAGATTTTAAAAGCATTACTGTAGTTTACAAATATTAATAGGTTAGGCATACGAACAACGTTTGCTTGCACTCTGCATTTGGTGCTCCTGACCACCCTTATACTGCACCTCAGCACTGTGTGTCCCAGCCCACTTGCCCTGTGAGTCCCAGCCTCCAGCCTCTTGCAGGAAATCACAACTTCTATCCACGCTTTATATTAAGGCTATCTTGAAGGGTCCACTCCACAGTCACTCTCACCCACACCCCTGGCTTCATGTTTGTAAACTGTTTCCTCACTAGGTCTCTAGCGCAAATATCCCCAGCTCCAGATTCACAATTCCAGCTTCTGGTTGGAGTTACTACATGCATGTCTTGCTATCACTACTAATTCAACATGCAGACTTCATCCTTCTCACCAAAACTTTCTTGCCCTTCCTCCTGTTTTCCTCCTTTATATTAACAGCATCCGTATCTTCCAGCCACCCACAGTGGAGACTTTGGGGTCTCTTCCAGGGACTCTTTTTCACTCCCTACTTCTAAATGATCACCAGGACTTGCCAATTCTAACTTGAATGTCATTCAAGTCTGTCACTTCTTCCCAGTTTCCAGTGCTACCACCCTTGTTTGGGCTCTCATCTGTGCTCAATTTAATGCCTAGCAGTCTCCTCCTGACTGGTTTTCCTGACTGAATCTTTCCTTCTTTAAACCACCCACCCAACCCACTTCCCCATCCCCCCAATAACACCATCAAGGTATGTTTCCTTACAAATCTGATTATGCTGTTGTCCGCCCCTCCAAAAAAAAAAAAAGCCTTCACATTCCTTCAAAATAAAGGCTATATTTCCATGTCACCTTTAAAATAAAGTTCACATCCCTATGTGGAGATTTCAAGATTTCCCACAAATAAGGCCCAAGTGCCTTTCTCATCACAGAGTCATGATTGAAAGCTCAGCCTCTGAAGCCAGATTGCTCACCTCACCTGTGCGACACTGAGCAGGGCCACTGCGCACACATGTCTAGGCTGAGGGTCCCGGCACAAGGCTGGCTGAGGGATGAGTGAGTGTGGAAGCATAGTGCACATACCATTCACCACGCTACGTTTCAGCACAGGGCTTCTACAGCCTCAAAGTAAGTGGCACCATTGTCTATCTCACATAAAGGCAATATAAAGGCTTAGTTTCCTTGTCTTAAAGTACGGCTAATATTAGGATTTACCTCAAGGGATTGTTGTAAGGTTTCAATGAGTTAACACATGTAAAGTCCTTAGAACAGTGCCCAGAATATTATAAATGCCCAAAAAGTGTCAGCTGTTACGTTCTCACCTTACCTGTTCCTTATACTGTAAGTGAATAGCAGAATTTATTTACTATTGCTTAGGTATAATCTGTGCTTTTTCACCTTCATGTCTACTGTTTATTCTGCTTCCTCCCCCGAAAATGTCCTCCCCTGAAAATTTCCTCCCCTAGCAGCTCCAATCTGCCTGTTGTTAAACTGTACATTCTTGAAGCTCAGCTAGGAGACCATGATACCTCCATTAAGCCTTATTTGATCTCCATGTACTACATGAGTTCTTTAGGCTTTAACTCAACTCTTAGGTGCCTAACATGGAACTTACTGTAGAAATATTTTTTCTTTTCTTTCCTTTTTTTTTTTTTTTTTTGAGACGAGTTCTCACCGTTGCCCAGACTGGAGGCAGTGGCGCAATCTCAGCTCACTGCAACCTCTGCTTCTTGTGCTGAAGCAATCATTGCACCTCAGCCCCCCGAGTCACTGGGACTATAGGCGTGCACCACCACCATGCCTGGCTAAATTTTTTTTGTATTTTTTTGGTAGAGACAGGGTTTCATCATGTTGTCCAGGCTGATCTTGAACTCCTGAGCTCAGGCTATCCACCCACCTCAGCCTCCCAAAGTACTGGGATTACAGGTGTGAGCTATTGTGCCCAGTCTGATATTTCATAGTATCTAAACTTATACTTATCTCAAGGGCTTGTCTTCCTTGAAAGATCTCAAGTGCCTTATGGTACCCTGTAAAGTTCCTCTTTATGATCTCACAGTGCCTCCAGAATTACAGTGACATAATAGGCTCATAATAGGTAATAATATAACCATTTATTGAGCATCTACTATGTGTCAGGTACTATAAAAAGTGCTTTATACATGGTATTTAAATTACATCTCACACAACTTTTGTAGCATTGTTTCCTTTTATACAGGAATACTTAAGTCATTTAAATAATTTGCTTAGTGTTAAACAGTGAAAAACTGTTGGGGCAGAGATGAGAATCCAAGATATTTCTGGCCCTGAGATTGAGCTCCTTCTACTTCATGGCCCTATCTTGCCTGGCTCCTTCCCTTGCCCGAGAGCCCAAGAATCACCATTTTAGTGATTATGTATTATATTCTAGGAGTTTTTCCTAAATTATTCCTAACCTTCCTTGAAAAATGGTTATTATTTTTCCTGTATTCCAGATGAGGTAATCAAGTCTCAGAGATGTTAAACAATTTACCTTAGGTTTCACAGCTAGTAAACTCCAGATGCAACTTTGAGCCTAACTCCAGAAGCCTCCTGCCCACTCCACCCCAACTCCTCAAAAATGCTTGTCACATTTTAGGAGAAGTCCCTTGAGAAAAATGCATTGCCCTTACTATTATCAGGGTTTCATTTATGTGGTTTTATTTTATTTAGATAGCTTTTCACAGAAATCATCACTACATACACTTACAGAAAAAAATGTTATCCCTATACTGTATTTTGATCACCTTTTGTCTTTATACATTGACTGCCTAATTATTATAACTAACTTCGCAAAAAAAAAAAAAGTGCTGGTCCTCCCAAGAATTTGATGAAGTTTTACATCAAAGTGATCTTGATATTGAAAGAATAAAAATTGTTTATACAAACAATAGGTCAGGAATATATCGAGTGACCCATATTTTGTACTGGTCATTGTTAATTTCACCAGACCATTAAGTTTTGCCTGAAACCTCTAGAAGATCAGTAAAAAATACCACACCAGAGAAATAAGTAGTTACTGATACAGAATACCAAAATGAATCTTGAACTTAATGCAATGCACACAAAGCAGAAGGAAAAAAGGAAAGATGAAGGATTAGAATTACCCATTAGATTTTAAAATAAAATAAGAATATAACTTTTTTTGAGACAGGGTCTTACTCTGTCACCCAGGCTAGAGTGCAGTGGCATAATCATAGCTTGCTGCAGCCTTCATCTCTCCAGCTCAAGCCATCCTCCCCCCTCAGCCTCCCAAGTAGCTAGGACTATAGGTGCATGCTATCACACCCAGCTAATTAAAAAAAATTTTTTTAGTAGAGATAGGGTCTCATCATGTTGCTCAGACTGGTTTTGAACTTCTGAGCTCAAGTAGTCCTCCCTTGTTGGCCTCCCAAAGTGCTGGGATTACAGGTGTGAGTCCCCAAGCCCAGCCTAAGAATACAATTTTTAAAAGGGAAAAAATGGGGGAAGAATTAATGGAAATTAATCTGACTTATTTATGAGAAAATGGCACTCAATACCAAACTGGCATGTATGCAGTAACTGCCAAGGTAATTAAAATACTTAAGATATAAATGTAATTGAAAATTACATGACTTGAATGTCATTATTCAATTTTACCAATGCTCCCTATTTAGTTGGAAAAAATTGTACTGGTTTTCAGTGAAAAAAAAGTGCAAGTGAAAATAGAAAAAAAATTTAATAGAACCAAAATCTTCCCAAGCAAAAAAATAACTCCAAAAATGTATCCCTCATTATGAAAGTCCTAGGGTTTCTAGAGCTCCCAGAGGACTCAGTAAAACTAGAGATACTTGCAGTGCATTGTAAGTGTGTAATTACCATTTAAATGAAGGGAGAAAAGCTGGTGAGTGAAATGAGAAACAGGCGTTTTCTTATAGCCAACCAGGAACTGACATTTCAGGCAACAATCATCTAATCTACAGTGCGGTTAACAAAGCTATTGTCATTCTGCCACTCATACTCACTCTTAACTGACACTCTTCCCTACCAGAAGGAAACAGTAGGGTAAGTCTTTCTCCATGATTTTGAGTCACAATTTGTTCATTAGGCTCTGGCCTGCTTAGTATGTAATTTAACAGCATATATTTACCAAAAGACAGCCAAGACACATAAAGGCTTCTCTTTAATTCTACTTTTTTAATTATTTGGGCATCCAAATTGTAAAAGTAAACAAAATGTCAGAGTAAATTCCTATTGGTTGTACAATCATGATGGTTAAGAATCATCTCATCTCACCTGCAGTCCAACAATAGCTTTCTCTGCTAACATCCATGTTTGTGGATTTGGCTGGGCAGCAAGTTGGATGTAGAAAATATTATTGCCTTTTTCTGAAAAGGCATCGAATACCCTTTTCAAATATGGTTAAAAGTTATCACATAGATTTCAAAACTGGAAAACTATCAAATGTGTTCTTATTGAATAGGTGCATAATGAAGTATAGAGTGTAAAAGATTTGTCAAAAACACACAAATTAACTGGAGAGACCCCTCTCCCTGCCACATGTGTTTCAGAAGTCAAATCTTTTCCTTTTGGGTTGCTGCTAGCATGAGATTAGCTAAGTCTTATGATGTGTTTGGCAAAACCATGTGGGGTTCATTAGTGTGGCTTGTTTGTTGGATTAATCGTTGTTTCTACCAAACAAACAAACAACCCTGAGTATTTCTGAAGTAAGAATATAAATGTCAAGCATGACAAGATTAATAAATCATGAAAAGGAAGACTGTGCACACATAATCAGCCATGAGACAAAAGTGATGGGGTTGTGGGTTTCATAGGGCTACTTTATTCTAGCCTTCCCTTTATATCTTCTTTTGGCTGTTTTATTTGATATCTTTAAAAAATCTGTTGCAAGTCAGTGAAACAAGTTAGGTAGACCCTTCCAAGCCATTCAGTGATCTTTCTGATCATCTAAACCAACAGGTCCACAAACTATGACTCCCAGACCAAATCTGGCTCTCTGAATGTTTTTGTAAATAAAAATTTATTGAAACACAGCCACATACATTCATTTATGTATGGTCTATAGCTGTTTTCACACCACAACAGCAAGGTAGTTGTGACAGGGATTATAAGGCCCCAAAAGCCTAAAATATTTACTACCTGGACCTTTATAAAGAAAGTTTGCCAATCCTTGATTTAAACTTATCTCTTACTGTTCTAGGTGAAAATTATACTCTCTGATACAACCTTCTACTCTATCCCACTCTGTCCCATTAGATGTGCTTTTTTTTCTCTCTTGAGATGGAGTCTCACTCTGTCGCCCAGGCTGGAGTGCAGTGGCGCGATCTTGGCTCACTGCAACCTCCGCTTCCCAGGTTCAAGCAATTCTCTGCCTCAGCCTCCTGAGTAGCTGAGATTACAGGCACCCACCACCATGCCCAGCTAATTATTTTGTATTTTTAGTACAAATAGGGTTTCACCATCTCGGCCAGGTTGCTCTTGAACTCCTGACCTCGTGATCCACCTGCCCCAGCCTCCCAAAATGCTGGGATTACAGGTTTTAGCCACCATGCCCAGCAGATGTGCTTTTTTTCTACTTCACCAAACCATCCCATTTTTCAATTATAGGCATATCTTATTTTATTGCGCTTCAATTTAGCATACCTCACAAATATTGTGCTTTTTACAGATTTAAGGTTTATGGCAACTTGGTGTCAGGCAAATGTGTCAGCACCATTTTTCTAATAGTATGTGCTCACTTTGTGTCTCTATCACATTTTGGTAATCCTCACAATATTTCAAAGTTGTTCATTATTGTTATATCTGTTATGGTGATCCATGATGGTGATCTTTGATGTTACTATTGTAATTGTTATGGGGGTGCCACAAACTGCACCCATAGGAGACAATGGACTTAATCAATACATGTTGTATGTGTTCTGACTGCTCCACTGACTGGCCATTCCCCAATCTTTCTCTTCTCAGGCCTCCCTCTTCAGTGAGACACAGCAATATTGAAATGAGGCCAGTTAATAACCTGACAATGACCTCTAAGTGTTCAAGTGAAAGGAAGAGTTGCACATCTCTCACTTTCAATCAAAAGCTAGAAATGATTAAACTTAGTGAGGAAGGCATGCCAAAAGCCAAGATAGGCTGAAAGCTGGGCATCTTGTGCCAAATAGCCAAACTGTAAATGCAAAGGAAGAAATCCTTGAAGGAAATTAAAACTGCTCTTCCAGTGAACCCAAAAAATGATGAAAGAGCAAAATAGCCTTATTGCTGATGTGGAAAAAGTTTTAGTAGTCTGGATGGAAGATCAAACCAGCCACAAAATTCCTTTAAGTCAAAGTCTAACACAGAGCAAGGCCCTAACTCTCTTCAATTCTATGAAGGCTGAGAGAGGCAAGGAAGCTGCAGAAGAAACGTTGGAATCTAGCAGAGACTGGTTCATGAAGTTGAAGGAAAGAAGCCGTCTCCATAACATAAAAGTGCAAGGCGAAGCAGCAAGTGCTAATGTAGAAGCCTTAGCAAGTTATCCAGAAGATCTACCTAAGATCATTGATGAAGGTGGCTACACTAAAAAATAGATTCTCAATATAGACAAAGAAAGCACCCTTCTGTTGGAAAAAGATGCCATCCAGGGCTATCATGGCCAGAAAGGAAAAAGTCAATGCCTGGCTTCAAAACTTCAAAAGAACACGCTGATTTTCTTGTTAAGGGTTAATGGAACTCGTGACTTTAAGTTGAAGCCAGTGCTCACTTACTATTCCAAAAATCTAAGGACACTTAAGAATTATGCTAAATCTACTTGCCGCACTCTATAAATGGAATGCCAAAGCCTAGATGACAGCACATCTGTTTACAGAATGGCTCACTGAATATATTAAGCCCACTGTTGAGGCTTACTACTCAGAAAAAAGATTCCTTTCAAAATGTTAATGCTCATTGACAATGCGCCTGGTCACTCAAGAGTTCTGATGGAGATGTACACAAAGATTAATAATGTTTTCGTGCCTGCTAAGACAACATCCATTCTGCAGCCCATGGATGAAGAAGTCATTTTCACTTTCAAGTCTTATTTAAGAAATACATTTCCTAAGGCTATAGTCGTCATAAATAGTGATTCCTCTGATGGATCTGGGTAAAGTAAATTGAAAACCTTCTGGAAAGAATCCACCATTATAGATGCCATTAAAAACATTCATGATTCATGGGAGGATGTCAAAATATCAACATTAACATGAGTTTGGAAGAAGTTTATTCCAACTCCAATGGATGACTTTGAAAAGGTTCAAGACTTCAGTGAAGACTGATGTGGTGGCACATGCCTGTAATCCCAGCTACTTGGGAAGCTGTGGTGGGAGGATCACTTGAGGATCATTTGAGGTGGGAGAATCACTTGGAGAGAAGGACTTCACTGGAAGAAGTCACTGCAGATGTGGTGGAAATAGCAAGAGATTAGAATTTGAAGTGGAGCCTGAAGATGTGACTGAATTGCTGCAATCACATGATAAAATTTGAATGGATGAGGAGCCACTTGTTATGGATGAGCAAAAAAAGTAGTTTCTTGAAATGGAAACTACTTCTGGTGAAGATGCTGTGAACATTGTTGAAATGACTACAAAGGGTTTAGAATATTACATAAATGTAATTGACAAACCAACATCATGGTGTGAGAGAATTGATTACAATTTTGAAAGAAGTTTTACTGTGGGTAAAATGCTATCAAACAGCATCACATGCTGCAAAGAAATCTTTCATGAAAGGAAGAACGAATCATGTGGCAAACCTCATTGCCACAGCAAACCCAAACTTCAGCAACCACCACCCTGATCAGGCAGCAACCATCAACACCAACGGAAGACCCTCACTAGAAAAAATGTTGTGACTTTCTGAATGTTCAGATGATTGTTAGCATTTTTTAACAGTAAAATTTTGTGGAGGTTTCTTGAGACAAGGTCTCACTCTGATACCCAGGCTGTGGTGCTGTGGAGGATCAGAGCTCACTGCAGCCTCAAACTCCTGGGCTCAAGTGATCCTCTCACCCCAGCCTCCCAAGTAGCTAGTAACACAGGTGCACACCACCATGTCTGGCTAATTTTTTAAATGTTTCTGTAGAAATGAGGTCTCACTATGTTGCACAGGCTGGTCTCAAATTCCTGGTCTCAAGTGACCCTCCCACCTCGCTTCCAAAAGTTCTGGGATTACAGGTGTAAGCTACTATGTCTGGCCATGTATTTTAATAAAGGTTATGTATGTTGTTTTTTAGACATAATACTATTGTACACTTAATAGACTACAGTATAGTGTAAACATAATTTTTATATGCACTGGAAAACAAAAAAATAATGTGTGACTGGCTTTAATGTGATATTTGCTATATTGCAGCATTCTGGAACCAAACCTGCCTGTATCTCCTTTTTCTAGTAAATATTATGTTTACATATCTTTCCTTTTTCAGTTACTATCACAGTTAATTTCATTCCAAAATTCACTTAACCTGAATTTAAAAGTGGTCATATGTGGCCCAATCTCTGCTTTGGGTCAATGCAAGGTAAAATCAATTCAAAAACAATGAAAATACATAATTGAAATAAATTTAAATGTTTACTTAGGGTCTAAAGAAAACGCTAACGAAGTAAAGGAGGAGTATGCTCTTAATGAATAACTGAACATTTCTAAACCCTATCTTCCCAGAATCATTACTCTCAATATTCCCCTAAATCAATGACAGATGTGGTGGTGAATGCTATGGTGTGCTGCACAGATATTCCTTTCATGAACAATGTACTCATACCTCCAGACACCAGGCCCTCTTAGGAAACTGCCCTAGCCAATGCAGCCAGCCACCTCACTTAAGGTTAAATCTCCTTTTGGAGGGCCTCCCACATCTAATGATGGTTGATATTGGGATTTGGGCCATAATTTGGGACAATTCTAAAAGGAAATCCCAGTTCCAGAGTGCCCCATAAGATTGACTGAGGCCTCCCTTGTGACTACATGACACTTTAACTGTTCCTTCTACCCAAGTCTGCTTCTCTCTGACCCTTACATGTGTTACTCCTGAGGGAATTCCCCAGTTAACTCCTGCAGGCAAGTCTCTGCCTTGGAGCCTAGTTCTTGGGGATCCCAACTTAAGACAGCTGTTCTCTTCAAACTCTTTCTCTCATCCCATTCTCCCCCAAACCCAGTCTTTCTAGCTCTTTATTCCTTCCTCCTCACTGTCTTGTTTCCTCACATTCCTGAATCAATTCCTTTTCTCACGATAGAGTTAACCATCTATTCTTTAAATTTATAATTTGTGTTAGTGTGTTTCAATGCCTTATTCTAACCTTTAAAATATTCCCTTATATAAGGTAGTTTTGGATTATCAGGATGAATTGTTTGCTTTGTTTGTTCGTTTCTGAGACAGAGTCTCCCTCTGTTGCCCAGGCTGGAGTGCAGTGGCACAATCTTAGCTCACCACAGCCTCGACCTCCCCAGGCTCAGGTGATCCTCCCATCTCAGCCTCCAAGTAGCTGGGACTACAGGTGCACACCACCAAGTCCGGCTAATTTTTTGACTTTTAATAGAGATGGGGTTTCACCATGTTGCCCAGGCTAGTCTTGAACTCCTGATCGGCAAGTGATCTGCCCCCCTTGGCCTTCCAAAGTGCTGAGATTATAGGCCTGAGCCACTGCACCCGGTGAGGACTAATTGTTTTTAATGTTTTACAGTTTTATTTTTAAAAGAACACTGGCCAGGTGCAGTGGCTCATGCCTGTAATCCCAGCATTTTGGGAGGCTGAGGCATGCGGATCACTTGAGGTGAGGAGTTCAAGACCAGCCTGGCCAACATGATGAAACCCGTTTCTACTAAAAACACAAAAATTAGCCAGGCATGCTTGCACGCGCCCGTAGTTCCAGCTACTCTGGAGCCTGAGGCAGGAGAATCACTTGAACCCGGGAGGCAGAAGTTGCAGTGAGCCAAGATCAGGCCATTGCACTCCAGCCTCGGCAACAGAGCAAGACTCTGTCTCAAAAAAATAAAAATAATAATAAAAAAATAAAGAACACTGATCAAAAAGCATTTAAAATTGTACCTTTTTACATTATGCATTTAAAAGTCTTTATATGATTATTATATGGCCAACTGTAGAGTGAATGCTGTTCTGCAGTTACACTGTCCCCCTACAATAGCATCTTGATTCAAAATGAAATGTTCTGGTACAAAAGTTGGAAAACAAGGACACATAGGAAGACAAAAAATTAAAAGAGAAAGAAAGAGGAGAAAGGAAACTAAGATGAAACAAATCAAACAAAACTATAATAGATTTGTGAATTTCCATTGCATGCAGTACCTCTGCAAACTCTAGACTCATTATCTTTTCCAGAGCCAAATATTTAATTTTGTGAAATTCCTAGCATTGGCACAAGTTAAAATAAATAACTCATCTTTATTCTGCTTAAACTTAAAAATTGTTAAAAAGGGCCATGTGCAGTGGCTCATGCCTGTAATTCCAGCACTTTGGGACGCTGAGGTGGGTGGATTGCTTGAGCCCAGGGGTTCGAGACCAGCCTGGGCAATATAGTGAAATCCCATCTCTACAAAAATCACAAAAGTTAGCCAGGCATGGTAGTGAGCATCTGTAGGCTTGGATACTTGAGAGGCTTAGGCCAGAGGATCAATTGAGCCCAGGCGGTGGAGGCTGCAGTGAGCCATGATCATGCCACTGCACCCCAGCCTGGCTGACAGAGCGAGACCCTGTCTCAAAGAAAAGAAAATTTTAAAAAAATTTTTAAAAGGAAACAGAAAGAGTAATAAGAGGTGGAGAGAAGTTAACTACCATTACCAGATATTAAAATAGCTTATATATCCTCCACAATTAAAACATTATGGTATTAGGAAACTATTATCCAGATAGATCAATAGCAGTGAACAGATGCACAAAAATATACTCAAATGTGAATGGAAATTTATGAAAAAAGTTTCATCTTATATCACTGGTGTAAAAAAGGCTTTCACAATAAATTGTGTTGGTGTAGTTTTCATTATATAATGACGTTCTTTGTCTCTTTTTATAGTTTTGGACTTAAAGTCTATTTTGTTTGATATAAGTATAGCTACCCCTGCTCTCTTTTGGTTTCAATTTGTGTTGAATATCTTCTTCCATCTCTTCACTCTCAGTTTATGTGTGTCCTTAAAGATGGTGAAGAGAGTCTCCTACAGGCAGCATATAGTTGGATCTTATTTTTTAATCCATTCAGCCCCTTTATTTCATTGGAGAATTTAACCTATTTACATTCAAGGTGATTATTGATAGGTAAGAACCTACTGCTACCATTTTATGGTTATGATATAGTAATAAAGGGATTCTCATGAGGTCAGGAGATCGAGACCATCCTGGCTAACACGGCGAAACCCCGTCTCTACTAAAAATACAAAAAATTAGCCAGGCGTGGTGGCGGGAGCCTGTAGTCCCAGCTACTCGGGAGGCTGAGGCAGGAGAATGGTGTGAGCCGGGGAGGCAAAGCTTGCAGTGAGCCGAGATCGTGCCACTGCCCTCTAGTCTGGGCAACAGAGCGAGACTCCATCTCAAAAAAAAAATCGGGGGTTCATTCATCAAGAGGATATAACAATTATAAATATACATGCACTCAACAAAATATATGAATATTAATAGATCTGAAGGAAGAGATAGGCAATAATGCAGTAATAGTAGGGGACTTCAATAACCCACTCTCAACAATGGACATAACATCCAGACAAAAAGATCAACAAGGAGACATAAGACTTGAACTACACTTTGGACAAATGGACATAACAGACATATCCACAGGGTTCTATCCAATGGCAGCAGAATACATATTCTTCGGCTGCTTCTTCTTCTTCTTTTTTTTTTTTTTTTTTTTTTTTTAACAGGGTCTTTCTCTGTCGCTCAGGCTAGAGTACAGTGGTATGATCACGGCCCACTGCAGCCTCAACCTCCTGGGCTCAAGGGCTCCTCCTGCCCCACCCTTCCTATTAGCCTGGCTAACTTTTTAACTTTCTTTTTTCTTTTCTTTTTTCTTTTTTTTTTTTTTTTTAGAGACGGAGTTTCGCTCTGTTGCCCAGGCTGGAGTGCAGTGGCGCGATCTCGGTTCACTGCAAGCTCCGCCTCCCGGGTTCACGCCATTCTCCCTCCTCAGCCTCCCGAGTAGCTGGGACTACGGGCGCCCGCCGCCACGCCCGGCTAATTTTTTGTACTTTTAGTAGAGACGGGGTTTCACCGTGTTAGCCAGGATGGTCTCGATCTCCTGACCTCGTGATCCGCCTGCCTCGGCCTCCCAAAGTGTTGGGATTACAGGTGTGAGCCACTGCGCCCGGCCTTAACTTTTCTTTTGTAGAGATGAGATCTGGCTCTGTTGACCAGGCTGGTTTCAAACTCCTGGCCTTAAGCAATCTTCCTGCCTTGACCTCCCAAAATGTTGGGATTACAGATGTGAGCCACTGCACCTGACTGACATTCTTCTTCAGCACACATGGAACACTAACATAGACCATATGTTAGGCCACAAAACAAGTTTTTACAAATGTAAGAAGATTTAAATCATATCAGGTATCTTTTCTGACCGTGATGGTATGAAACTAGAAATCAATAACAAGAAGAAATTTGGAAAATTCACCAAAACATGGAAATTAAACAACATTCGCTGAACAACCACGGGGTCAAAAAAGAAAACAAATGGAAAGCAAAAAGTATATTGAGACAAATGAAAATTAAAACACAATATACTAAAATTTATGGGATGCAGCAAAAGTAATTCTTAGAGGGAAGTTAATAACAATCATGCCTACATAAAAAAAGAAAGATCTCAAACTAATAACCTTATGTTACACATCAAAGGACTAGAAAAAGAACAAACTATGCCCAAAGGTAATAGAAGGAAGGAAATAATAAAGATCAGGGCAGAAATAAGATAGACACTAGAAAAACAATAGAAAGAATCAACAAAACTGAAAGTTATACTATTATAGTAAGAAGAGTTAAAAAATTAAAATTAAAATAAAAAATTAACAAAACTAATGGTTGGTGTTTTGAAAAGATAAACAAAATGGTCAGCCCTTTAGATAGACTACAAAAAAAGAGAGAGACTTAAATAAAATCAGAAATGAAAGAGAAGACATTACAACTGATACCACAGAAATATGAAAGATTACGAGATACTGTGAAGAATTATACACCAACAAATGGGATAGCCTAGAAGAAATGAATACATTCCTAGACAAATACAACACACCCAGATTGAATTCTTAAGAAATAGAAAATCTGAACAGACAAATAATGAGTAACAAGATTGAATCAGTAATAAATGGTCTCCCATAAAAGAAAACCCCAAAATCTCATGGCTTCACTGCTGAATTCTACCATTTAAATAATTAATACCAATCCTTCTCAACTCTTCTCAAAAATTGAAAAGGGAATCCTTCTCAATGCATTTAATGAGGCCAGTACTATCCTGAAACCCAAGCCAGACAAAGACACTATGAGAAAAGAAAATTGCGGGCTAATATCCCTGATGAATATAGGTGCAAAATTCTTCACAAAATACCAGTAAACTGAATTCAGCATCACATTAAGAGGATCATTTATGTCAGTGGGGAAAATCTCGAATAATGGAATTACCAGGTCAAAGAGTACTCCCCCCCAACCCCAAATTTTAATAGATACTGAGAGATTGCCTTCTAAAAAGTTTGTATAAATGCCCAATCCCAACAACAACAAATAAATGTGCACATTTCCCTTGCAACATTGGGTGTTAACCATCATTTCTTGCTGTTGTTTGCCTAGGGCAGCCTTGGTTTTCACCTGCTCTCCTAGCATAATTCTTAATAGTGGCCCTTTCACTCTTAAAATGGGCCCAGTTTGGAAGATACATGGTCACTCTACTAAACTTTAAAACTGATACATATTGTCTCTTCCCTAGAGATTCTCCAGGAGGCTCTGTAGGCTTCTGGAAGGACTTGCATTCTCCTCCCTCTCCCTCCTATTAACCTGCACTGACTCCTTCAGAAGCCATAGAATTATGGAATGTGCCTCTAGCTAGAGACCTCCTTTCTGTGCAGGTGGATGTAGGAGGTGGCAGTGAAAGTATGCCTGTATGTTTAACCTTGCTGAAAGGCAAATGTGCACACACACACATACACACACAAAGCCAAATTTGTAACTATGTTGTAATCCAAAGGATAGTCCCTAGCTGTCCATCATTTGACATGCCATAGATGTTGATAAGAGGATTCCAGCACTGGAAGAAGTGTTGGGTAGGATGAACTTTAAGTGCCTTCAGTGTTGAGATTCTGTGATTACAGTAGTAACAACTGACACTTATTAAGAACTTACTGAGTGTCAGGGTAGTTCTAGAAATTTTAGCTGTAAAATCTCATTTTGTCCTCAAAGTCACCAAAACAATAATTTAGTCACTGTTTTTAGGTAATATTAACAAATTAGGAACTAAGGCACAAACAGATTAAGTTAGTTGTCTAACGTGGCGTACTTAGTAAATGGATAGCCCAGATTTCAACAAAGGCAGCCTGAACTGTTATATCTCCACTTTCTGCTGCCTTCCCTTTTAATGGTAGGGGTTGGGCAGAGGGGAGGATTGATGGGGGTCTCTTTGTCGTCACCCAGGGTGAAATGCAGTAGCGCAATCATAACTCACTACAACCTCCAACTCTTGAGCTCAAGCAATCCTCCCACCTCAGCCTCCTGAGGAGCTGGGACTACAGGCACATGCAACCATGCCCAGCTAATTTTTTATTGTTTGTAGTGATGGGGTCTTGCTATGTTGCCCAGGCTGGTCTTGAACTGAGCTTAAGTGATCTCACCTTGGCCTACCAAGTTGTTAGGACTGCAGGTGTGAGGCACCACACTGGCTAATTTTTAAATTTTTTTGTAGACATGGAATCTCGCTGTATTGTCCGGGCTAGTCTCGAACTCCTGGCCTCAGGTGATCCTCCCTCTTCCGCCTTCCAGAGTGCTGGGATTACAGAGATCAGCTACTGTGCTTGGCCTTCTGCTGCCTTCTATTACATGTTTTGGGCATTGAAAATCTGCCTACATTTTACAGATTTGATTTCCATTTTCTTTCTTAATAATTCTAATTATATTCCTGAAAAGTGGCTTAATAGAACGGAGAAAATGGCCTGCAGAAAATTCACGCAATATAATTTGAAACCTTACCATTGAAGAAACTTCCTTCTGCTCTTTCGGGAAGATCTCTTTTCAATTATCTATTCATCATATACTATGAGAAGAGAAAATAAATTTATCTTTTCAAATTCTTTCTAGGAAAAGTCAATAAAAACTTACGTAATTTTTACAATGTTAAACATGAAACATTCATGAATAATAAAAAGATTTCTGAGATTTTAATACTGTTGCTATTTTAATATTTAGGGCTCAAGTGACTTAAGGTACTATCAACATGTAATTGACAAAAAGGAAAAGATCAGATATTTGATGGTGACCACAAGACTAGTTGTCTCCAGTGACAGAAAAGCTGTGGATGCTTAATGAATGCTTAATGAATCCCTAATCCCAGCAAACCATCTTCTGAATTCATTTTCTAGGAAAGAAGTGTGGACCAAGAAGGGCACTATTACCACCAATCCTGAAAAATAACTGTCTTCACAGGTGAGGAGTATCGCAGTGTACAGAACATTTTATAAGCTCCATATTTTCCTATTCCACAATCAGAAGCCTGTTTATTCTATGTCTTGCATAAATACTCTGAAAACTACCATATGCAAACATCTTACCAATCATCTCCCAATGTGTAAGTCCAGAGGACACTTATGAATCTCTCTCCCTCCATCTTCAGACCCCTTTCTCTTGATGTCTATGACACTGCAGTCTCCCACTTTTTCATCTTCTTCTCAATTTCTTTTGCAGAACCCTGTTTCACTTACTCAAGCCTTTAATGTAGGCATTCCCATTGGGCTCTCTCATGGGTGAAAAATCATCCTGCCTTGTGAATTTGACTACACTTTATTCCCTACAATGAATCTGACAATTCTCAATCTGTGTAAAGATAACCGTGTCTACCTAAACTAAATAAATACCTAACCTTGTGCTCTTTTCAGTGTTTTTCCTGGGTCAATGTGTTGTCGAATTTAAAATGGATGGGGAAAATTGAAATGCAGCATTATTCTCTGCAGCCCCCTGGTTTGATTTCAACCTTCGGAAGAAGCAGCATTTGTCCTACACTTTGGCTCCTGTCCTAAAATAGCTTTTTGAAACATTTCATGATCCAATTATCACCCAAACAATTTCTACATAACAAGGTCTAGGAGTTGACAAGAGAGTGTGTATGTGCTTACCATTTCATCCTTACCCTAAAAGGTTTACCCTGTTTCTCATCCAGATTTTGCAACCTCAAAGTATGGGTCCTAGGCTTTTCTACATTCCCTATCATTATGCCCCTGCAGCCCAAAGCACTAAAATAATCTGAAGCCCCCCCCAACCCTGCAAAGTTATTTATTAATAGTAATTATAAAGGACTATGCAGTACTCTTTCCTCAGTCATATTATTATGATGTAAAATTTTTTTGTGGTCCAATTAAGTGAACAGGGGGATCATGATTTTGACTCCAGTTGGGTTTTCAGGATCCAGACCTGGGTAGAGGATTGGGAGTGCCTGCCCAGGAACTGTGGGTGATCAGCCAAAGGAAGCCAAGATTTGAGTCCTGGATAAGGGAAAGCTTTGCAAGTAAGGGAAAGTTTAGAATTGAGTTGAGGAGAGCGGATAGGAGGTTAGCCAAGGAACTAGGTAGATGAAGTGAATTAATCTGGGAAAGCCTGCAAGAATTCCTGAAGACAACGGTTATCTTTTGTTGGGTTGCTTTTGTGGAGCGTGAGTTGGGGTAGCAGGGGAAGCTATGAATATCTCCAACTGGGTTGGAAAATTTTAGCCCATCTTTATCAATATTGTGATTTTACCAATCCTGGTATAGCTATTGAGGTTACCAAAATGTATCATGGAAATGGGAAAAATGAAATCTGTTGTTATGAGTCCTACCATACTTTGATTTTTGTTGTTGTTTTCAGAGACAGGGTCTTCCTCTGTGGCCCAGGCTGAAATGCAATGGCGCAATATGTATGCAATGCAATGTGTTCACCATAACCTCGAATTTCTAGCCTCAAGCAAATCCTCCCACCTTGGCCTTTCAAAACATTGAGATTACAGGTGTGAGTCACTGCACCTGGCCCCTACTCATGCTTTAATTTTTGATGTTTGGAACAAGGGAACAAGCTGTTACTGAAGGAGTCTGGGACATTCCATCAAATAAACGAAAACACTTGCCAGTAGCACTGCGGTCGTGAATAGGAACTGTTTCTCGTCTTCCATTAAAATAGACACGATTTCTGTTCAAACTGATGGTGAATTTAGAATTAGGCTTATTTTCAGAACAGTACAAGTTATAGTTGGAACTATTATTTTTTCATTAGATAGACTACTTTTTTTATTTTTTAATTATTTTTGAGACAGAGTCTTGCTCTGTCACCCACGTTGGAGTGCAGTGGCACGATCACAGCTCACTGCAACCTCCACCTCCTGGGTTCAAGCAATTCTTGTTCCTCAGCCACCTAAGTAGCTGGGATTACAGGCACTCGCCACCATACCCAGCTAATTTTTGTATTTTTAGTAGAGACAGTGTTTCACCATGTTGGCCAGGCTGGTCTTGAACTCCTGGCCTCAAGTGATCCACCCACTTCAGCCTCCCAAAATGTTAGGATTATAGGCGTGAGCCACTGCACCTGGTCTTATGCAATATTTTATCATTGCATTATCAAATTCTTCTTTTATCCCTCCACCGGGAGAATTAAAACATTTAATTAAGAAAAGCAATTAAAATAAATGGAATATAATTTAAAATATCAATAAGCTAGCAATAGAATTAACAATTGCTTGTTTACTGGTCTGTGTCCCCTTAGTAAGTTATAAGCTCCATGAAGGCAAGGGTTTGATATTTCTTTTTTGTTTTTCTTAGATGGAGTCTCGCTATGTCACCCAGGCTGGGGTGCAGTGGTGTGATCTCAGCTCACTGCAACTTCTGCCTCCCAAATTCAAGCGATTCTCCTGCCTTGGCCTCCTGAGTAGCTGGAACCATAGGTGCGTGCCACCACGCCCAGCTAAGTTTTGTATTTTTAGTAGAGATGGGGTTTCACCATGTTGGCCAGGCTGGTCTCAAACTCCTGACCTCAGGTGATCCACCCACCTCAGTCTCTCAAAGTGCTGGGATTACAGGCGTGAGCCAGCACACCCGGCCTGATCTTTCTTGCTTATTGTTATATCCCTATGACAATGACATCGCTTAGTGGATAATAAATACTCAATAAATATTTGCTAAAAGAATAGATGACAATCAAGGAGGCATTGAGTACATGGACAGTGAAACACTTGTTTTCTCTAACATTTGGAACTTTTTAAAGTGCTTTAATTTTTATAAGCATAACTACTGAATAATAATATTAGATCAAATGTACCAATAAGTATTTTGATATTTCATTGGTCATTCTAGGGTATTTTTTTAAAAGAAAAAGTCATGTTTCTAAAACCTCACCAGGATCTTCGGTTTACGAAGTGCAGTAAGTCCTTAAGAAGATAAATACCCCTACAGAATACAACACTCATTGAATTAACAAGGTCTAGAAGATCTCTTGAAGAAATTCAGAAAGAAGAGATGGTGGATATACAGCAGAGTTAAACCAGAACTGAGTACAGTTGTTGGATGATATTTTCAGAGAGGCTTCAGGGTTTTTCATTTAAAATGCGGATAAAAGAAGCTTCAGTGATGGATATTTGCTCAGGCCCCTACTCTTATGGGCAGAATTTGCCACTTTACTCATAAATACTATATAAAAAAGTGATGACACTTACAAGGAGCTCGGATCCTAAGAAGAAAATATATATTTAAAAAATTACAAAACAGCCCCTTGCCACATATGTAATGTGCCCTATTGGTTCTTCTTTCTGATTTGTATGTGTATATGTGTATGTTTGTTTCAGAGGGGAAAAATAAGGAATACCTTCCATCCTATCCTAACTTGTCTTTGTATGTTAATAAGGAAAAGACCATCTCTAAGCCAGAAAAATACAAAGTTCCTGACCAAGTTGAGGTCCTAAACAAGCAAATGGAACCTTGGCCAACCCTTATCTTTTTTTTTTTTTTTTTTTTTTCTGCAAGCACTATGGTGACTTACTTTATCTTTTTATAAGCACATTTTACTTACAGGTTGACCTATAAATGTGCATTTATCTTATTTTTGGGTCATGTCTATCTTATTTACAGTTCCTTCTTATAAAAAGTGTATAATCTGAAGAAAGAAAATAATATCATACTGGGATGAAGGAGAAAAAACTAATTTGTTGATATGTAATGGACTATGCCAATACTCTCCAAACCTTCTGTGAACTCCCTTTGAAAAATTTACTTGAGGAGGTACTCCACCAAAAGGAAAAAATCAACCCTAAAAAGAGGTATAGGAACCCCAAAATTCTCCTAATTCAGTAGAGCAGTAAAAAGAAACTAATTTTTGCATGTTAAAGCCGGAAGCCAGAAGACTTTAAGAAGAATATTTATAAGAAGAAAATGAATGTATTTTAGCAAATACAAAGATGAATGATCACAGTGATGAGAATAAAGATACATGTGTTTTTGTTAATGAGAAATAATTAAGATAATTTAAAACTCTAGAAAGTGCAAAAGCTGTATAGGAAAGTTACAATTAAGTAACATGAAGTAAGCTGAAATGTAGCATGATTTTGTGAAATAAAGAGTAAGAAAAGAGAATCTATTTGATCTTGGCACTTGATAATTCTTTTTCAAGCAATATAGATTAGTGGCATAGAATTATATTTCCTACTCCACTTTGGTTCTTTATTAAACAACATTTATACAATCATGTATAAATATGTTATTCTTTTTAGTAGTTAACAAATTTTAGAGTGAAATTATAGAATAAGCATTTCAAGATACAATTATGGCCACAGAACAGAATGTAAATATTACACATTTGACAAGGTCAAATTAATGAGAAAGCTTATAGAATTTAGGAGATAGAGGAAAGAGAGGATAAATGGAAGGAAGTATACGGATCCAAATTTTCTTATGTGTAACAGGAGAAGGATTGAGACATAGAAACAAGGAATTAAATTGATTACTCAAAGTCAACAGGAGAAATATTAGTAATCTTAAGATCTAATAACTAAAAATAATGAAAAAAATAGTAACAACCCAAAAATAACACAATGATAATACCCACTAATAGCAAAAAAAAATGTGTATAGTGCAAGATAAATTTTTCTGCTTTAATGATTGGGGGTCAATAGATAACATCTAAAATTAATCATGGAAAGAAAACATAACCATCAAAATCAAATATATGGAGGTAACTACAGAAGAACAACAAATAGAACCATACTAAAAGGATTACTTCTGGGAAGACAGTGTTAGAGGTGGGGTGGGGGATGAGAAAGTTAAACTTTTTTTTTTTCATTTTACAATTTCCGTACTTTTTGGACTTTTCTTCCTTACCATGTGGATATATTATTTTTATTACATAAAAAAGGCAAAACATTTCCTGATGACTAGCTTAGTATTCTCTTCAATGATATTAACCCAAAGTGCATTCTTAATAAGGATAAAATGAGCATACTCCTGCAGGTAAAAGTGATAGGCGCAGCAGTACCAAACGAATCCTGTAATTAATATTGCAATGAGTAGAAGCATCATGATTCCAAACATGTCAACTGAAATGTATAAAAAGAAATATATTTTAAGTTAACAGAACATCAGTAATTTCTGCTATTTGCATCTTTTCTAATATCATGCAATGTGATTCTTTAACAAATGATTATTGAAAGTAATGATACAATAACATACATGACATATTCCAATAAAACTACCATTAACACAACAATCACTAACATTTAAAAATAATCTGGGTTGCTAGAGGAGGTAACATTTGATTTACTTATTTTTAAATTGGTGAACTATTAGGCTACTGGCTTAATTTTTCTTTATTTTACCTCTAAACTCATTTCTGGTACTATCTTAATAGGTAAAACAACAAATCCCTCAGGCTGTTGTATCTCTAAAGATACATCTAGATAGCAGGAAATGATTTATTGTTTGAATTTCAGCAGTCCATTACCAAAGAGACAACCAATGCTTGCTGCAAAACCAGATTTCTACCCCTTGTAAACTTTTTTTTCTTATCTCAGTAAGCACAATGTAGTTTATTAGCTTGGTAAGTTGTAAAATGAAACTAGAAGGGCAAACATGAAATAGGAGACTAGAGTTTCTGTTCATACTAGTTACAAGAAGTGTAACTTCTTTATAAGGCAAAAACATGCATGATTTAAATATATCTGATAGTACCGGAAAGAAACAGAGATTTGAGGGCAAAATTTATATTTTTTACTTCAGTGAAGGAAAAAAGAAGACAACTGGTTATTCTAGATTGGGTTTTTTCACATAGCTAGGATTTACCTAGAAAGCATTTTGTTTCAATTCTTTAAGGAAACTTCTTAAATGGTACTGGTACGTTTTCCTGCCTTGGTAAGTATTGTAAAACGTACCAAAAGTCCAACATTTCAGTATAACTTAAAGATTCTTTGATGATTAATATTTGTTCAGTCCTAGTGAATCATTATTCTGAATAGCAATTCTCAGTGTAGAATACATTAGCTGAAAAAATATAAGTTATAGCAATGTTTCTAGATATAATATATCCTCAGACCAGGACTAGCTTATAAAAAAAATCCTGGAATTCCTAAAATGACATAAGAATACAAACATTCTTTAAGTGGGTTATGGATATCATACACTAGAGATTTTAGAAATGGAAATTTAAAGTATTTAGCTACTGGTATGCCAAAGCATCCACCAATCAAAATGAATGTTGACTTAATTTGAATGAATAATTGCTGCAAACAACCAATAAGCCTACATCAGGAGGAAAGACCAATGAACATCCCTGGACTTGCTATATTTTTATTTTTATTTTACTTAAAGTTCTGGGATACATATGCAGAACATGCAGGTTTGCTACATAGGTATACATGTGCCATGGTGGTTTGGACTTGCTATATTTTAATATGTAAGGCAAATGTAATAATTTATAATCCTTTAAATGTAGCAAATCACTAGCATTTGCAAGTCAATTGAAATAAAGAACATAAAAATCTAAATAAGGACAACTCACCTTTACAGTTTAACCAATATATAGAACTGAATCGACAACCGAAATAGGGAAAACAGTATTTTTTGCATGCTTTTTCTTCACTACACCAAACACACTATATTTGGAAAGAGAAAAATAAAAGTGGTGTCCAAGTATAATAACCATAATCCCAGGAAGTTTTTAGTACTAACTCAATAAGTATTCAATAAATAATAGCCATTATTATTATTATTTGTAATAGATGCCTTTGGTAACTTATTGAGATCTCCTTTGTCAGACCCATGCATCCAAACCTTAGCTGTAAAAAGTTTTGGCTCCCAGTGGCTCACAGCTTCCCCTCTTCTTGGACGACGATGGGGACCACCTAGCCCACAAGGTTACTATTTCTCCAGGCCAGTGACTGACTGACATGGGGTTCCAAACAGTGGGCATCCTTGCCTCAAGTGAGGAACAACTCTACCTTGTGACTTTTTTTGCCCAAGGGCTGCCCATGATTCAGGCCAAGAGTGAGCTTTAGCTAAGACCTCATCTTTTCTTGGCTCTTGCCGCTTATCTTCCCTGAGTCTCACTCCATAGGATTTTTGCTGAAGAGCAGTCACTCAAAAATCACATGCACCTGAACCCCTTTCTCAGACTCTACGTTTAGGAAACAAAACCAAAAATATTATTTCACAAAGTAGTAATAAGAACTGAGGTAAATGGTTTTTAAAATCTCTCTATCACTCTTTCCATTCCTCTTGCCTGCATCCCCGACTCTTTCCTTTGGGATTGCTCCTCTGTTACACATGGCCCTGGTGGTACTGTCAACAAGCCTTACCTCACCCCTCTCCCCACACTGCTCACTGGTTCTCAGATAATCATGCAGAAATAGGAAAATGGAATTCTAAGTCCCTTAAGCAAGGCATAAAGGTGAAAAACATTATGGGAGGTAAAACCAGAAGAACTTGGAAAAGCAAAAAAAAAAAAAAAAAGGAAGACAAAGCAGTAAAAATGGCTGTCACCTACATAGGGCCTACCATGTGACAGGTACTATATTCTAAGTCCTTTATATATATATCCACTCACTTCATACTCATGACAACCCGGTGATCTAGGTACTATTATGTCCACTTTATAGATGAGAACAAGAAGGTGCAGAGAAGTTAAATGACTTACATAAGATTGCATACCTAGTAAATAGGGGAGCCTGGGTTCTAACCTAAGTAGCATGGTTCTGTGCTGGTAACCAATCCTGTAAGATTGAACCCAGACCCCACCCAATCACTTCTTGCTGTACATCCTGGGACCAGCAGAGGTAATGATTCACTCCAATGTAAAGAACCACCCCTTAGACACTGCCTAAGTACCAAGGGTATATCACAGGCCAGCTTTTGTTTCACACTGGACAAGACTAAAGGTCAAATCAAGCCATTCAGTCAAATTTAAAATTGAAGCCACTTTCACTGAATGAGTCTTGTCCTCCTGGACGGTTGCCGAAAGACTGGAACTGCAAAGATAAAGTCTAGATTCAAAGATTACAGCCCACAGAGACTTCTGGCCTTGGTTATTAGTACTCAGAGTGTCTAGGAATCAAGTCCAAGATCTAGCAGGGTTTTAAGGGAAATGAATTGCCAGAAAAAAAACCTGAACCTGCAGCTAAGAGCTATGCGCACTTAAGTGCTAAGCTGATTCCCAGGCTCCAGTAACCAAGTCCACCACAGGCGAGCTCCTAAAGAAGTGCAGGCCCCAGAAGAGACAATCTCCCCTATGCCTCTCTCTGGTTGGGGCTCAGAGAATAATGGAAAAGAGACTCCTTCGGTAGCAGCTAGACTGGTGACCAACAACTCACTGCCCAGCCAGGGAAACTCAACAATGTATTACAGACTTGGAATATATTATAGGACTATTGGCCACTATCCTCCTTCTAAATAGGAGCGTTTACTGTTGTTATCCTGCTTTCTCTCTTCTATTGAATAGTGGGTCTTTGAGAGTTAGTTTAACTGATTATATAGCTAACTTGAAGGAGTGTGTGGAGCTGTATTCAAACACCATCAAGAGTAATGCACATCTCTCAGAGATTTCAGACTTAGAGCTGGGGGCAGTAGCTGATAGTGACCTTGGGTAAGTCCAATTGCAGTTGAGATTTAGTTGCATTATTTTGCCAGGAGCATTTTTAGGAAAATATGGGGATGGATGGAGAAAATGGAATATGCCTGTCCTGAAAGGTCAAGGGGGAAAAATAGTAGACTGAGGTCATTTATTTTTAAAATCTGTCTGCTACTTTGTGTCCCCATTCTTCTTTTTCTGGTAATCACACCCTCTTCTACTGAGGACCTCTTCCCCAAGCCCTGTGTGGTCCTGTGGCTGCCAATCAGTTTTCCCTCACCCTATTCCTACTACTGGAGTGGTCTTTTGACCCAGGCAGTAGCCTAGTAACAAATGCTGGACCAGACATAAAACCCCAATAGGGCCAATCAGAATCTTCTTTGAGTTACAACTATTTAAGTTACAGACATTGGGTTAGATCTGCTGGCAGTCAGCCCCTTGCCCAGCTGTATGCAGAATGTCCATTTACCACAAGAGAAAAACAAAGTCAATTCCCAGAGGGAGGCAGAGCTGAGAGATGAAAGAAAAGAGGAAAATGAGAAAGACATCCTTTGGTTCAGTTGTGCAAGAGGGCAAGGCCACACCTGGTCTTCCCAATATTGTAAGCCAACGAATTCCCCTTTTTATTAAATTAGTTTGAGTTTGGTTTCTGTCCCTTGCCACAAAAATATGTGACTAATACCTTAACTACATCTAAAAAGTTATCAAAGACCAGAACTTCACATTGCCCCCAAGAACAGTATAATATATTCAACATTCCTAAATTGGTAATGTATAATTTAAGGTAAATTACATGATTTTTTTCTTGTAACTAAGGAAAATAACCCATGTAAATATGAAGCCATCAGCCTTTTTAGAGTGTGACAACTGAGAAGCCAGCTAAAAGGCTTTAGAGTGATGGCTATTATGTTTTCATGGGAAAATTATAGTACTCATTTTAGGGTAGAGCTGTTTTATTAAGCTTATATGGACATCACAATTGCTATTTTAATAAAAATATCATTAAAATCAAAACATGCAGAAAGTGGGAAGGTACATAATAATTTTTAGTGGTTTAAGATTGTGTAAAGCAAATGGCTTAATATTATGCCAGTGGTTGGGGGATGGGATGTGCAGAAAATCCAGGATTTTTCCAGGTGAAAGAAAAGAATGGAGAGCAGATTCGGGGAAAAAAGAAAAAAAAAAGCCAATGATTTCTAAAATTATGGGACATTGGTACCAGAAATAAACAAGTAAAGAACATGAGCTTCTTTGGGGAAGGCAAAATTATAAACTTAGTTAAAGAAATTTTGAGCATGATGTGATTTAAAAAAAAAAAAAAACTATCCAGAAAGAAATGCCAGTCAAGCAGCTGTGAGCATCACCACTGGGTGTCACTAGATTTAAGGATGTGAATTTGGGATTTCTTTATATGCAGGTTGTGGTAGAGACCAGGACTGTGAAAGATGTGGCACAAGAGTGAGGACACAGTGTGAAGAAATGTGCTCATTTAGGAAATGAAGGAATGCGCTCCTTAGGAATCAGGAATGTGCTCATTCAGGAAAATGAAGAAGAGGAATTGGTAAAGGAAACAAAATGGTGAGGGAAGAGATAGGGCCTGTATAAAGCCAAGATTGCCAAGGAAGGAGCAAGTTTCCAAAAGGAATGAGTGATTAATTTGAAAGGTTGTTGCATTTGGTTATTGAGTCTTTTGTAACCTCTAAATCAGGTTGCTAAGGATTAAATCACACTGTGTGATACGGAAGCAATGGTAGAATAAGCACAGAATAAGTACTTCAGCTTCTAGAAAGAAACAAAGAGAAGATTTGGTTTTGTTTGTGTTTTCCATTTTGTCTGAACTCAGAAGGAAGCCAATGCACAGAAATAGGCTGGATTTGTCACAGAGGGAACAAGGAAATGAGAAAGGCTTTGAGTTTGTGAATGTGCATGTGTTTCCAAGTATGACACATAGGTAGAGGCAAGGACTAAGGGATTCACCTCAGAAATGAGAACAGACTTCTCAAAGGGAAAGTCAATGAAAGAGAAAAGATATTGAATTGGTTCAGGTGAAAAATGAGGAAACTTGAACCTGTCAGATGGTCTTAAAATTCTCAAGGAAAGTCAAACCCTGAAAGGAGGATCATGCCAACAGTGGTAAAGTGCTGGGAATAGTTGCCATGGGAAATAATCCACGATACTGGTTGTCCATATATTTTTTCCAGCTGAAGGACTCCCAACAGGTGATATCCACATGTTGACTGCCATATCCAGATTCGGATCCATCACCTTGTCCACTCTCCCAGACTCCATGCCCTACCACACACACACACACAATTTTTCAGAAAAATAAATATCAAAGTGAGCATCTCTTTGTGGGTTGTAAGGTATGACATTTATAAATGCATTTTACAAGCATCTGAGTAATGGTCATTTCCTATGAACTGTGCAATAGATAAAGTAGGCTGCAGGAGATTCAAAAATCCCACTGGGCTTGCTGTAACTTGACGCCTTTTTGTCTCAACCA
This sequence comes from Pan paniscus, assembly GCF_029289425.2. NCBI lineage: Eukaryota > Metazoa > Chordata > Mammalia > Primates > Hominidae > Pan > Pan paniscus. The sequence continues at coordinate 108,384,387 of NC_073255.2, read as the reverse complement.
ACCATCCATATTAGGTCACAGTTAGTGAGAAAGATGTGATTATGGAGAAAACCTAGTATCTACTCTGATTTTAAGTCAGTTGCAACAGTCTTATGATGCTCATTAGCAAAAAGCAAAAAAATGTACTTATGACAAGCCTTACCATTGTGACACCATGATTGAGAACTTTCGTTCCAAGGATTCAACAGGGATGCATAACGACTGAATAGCAATAAAAGCACAGATTACAAGATGCTTCTCCTTTTTTAGTTAGCCTGATTTTTGAAATTTTATTTCTAATATAAAATATCAAGAAAATATAATATGTTTTTCATATGCTATGTTTATGAGTTGTGTGTGGAGGGGGGTTGTAAATGTAATTTTTATGAATGAGCTTTTGGTAAGAATGTTTTCTAACTCTAGGAAGGCTAGTCCTACACTATGAAATCACAAGGAAATGTTTCAGATAGAATCTAAGGAAGATTCCCTTACAGTTAAGAAGAATATCATTTATCATACAAATTGGAATATTCTGGGAAATGAAAAGGAGTCGGTATATATATTCTCTCCAAGTCCACGGAGAAGTGGACATAAAGTAGCACAATATACCAAGACATCTGTTTATCCTCCTTTTAGTCCAAAAAGAGCTCAAATATTCTTGGTTGCTTCATGAGTTGCCATCTTATAAACTCTGGCACTTTCTCTGGGAGTATGGGAGGTGGCAGAAACTACCACTGAAAGCTTTGCATCCTTCCAACTTCTGGGAGGGCAGGGGATCTTTCTCCAAAGGATAATACCCTAATTCTATGTTGACCATGTGGAATTATCTTTTAGTTCATTTCTATGAGGTACTGGAAATATTTTAAAAATTACACTCAAATACACATATTCCCAGTATTTCCATTATAAATGATATTTAGAAAATTTTTAAAAAGTATCTATCATGTTACATTATAGAGTATACTGAATTAATTTACCCTTCTTTGAATGGCTCAAGAGTTAATGCAATAGTTATTGAATGCTTTCCATGTGTGGGAAATGTGTGAGGTGTTAGAGATACAAAGATGAATAAAAAAACATGGACTCTGTCCTTAAGGAGCTGAGAACAAGGGGAAGGTGAACATAAAAACAATTTAAATGATACGAGTTACAATTCAAAAATGTACATGTTCAAGTCCAAAAGAGAAATATAGGGGAAGTGCAGGGGGTATTCTTCCTCTAAAAGGAGGGATAAGAATAGGTAATGATGGGTAAAAATGACAGCAATGTTATCAGTTGGGGAATGAAGTTTATACCTAAGGCCTCAATTTTTTCCATAAAATTGGAGATGAATACATCTGTTGATATTGATGGGATGGGGGAATTGCTGCTGTGGGAAATTTTAGGCAATATTGCTAACCAAAAGCAAGTGATAGGTAGTATTTGGGCTCAGGTGAGACCAGAAATTGTGACTTTGTAGCTGTATTCATGCAGATGTTGATGAAATATGCTCAAGCAGCAATCAGCTAGTAATGCACAGCAAACGAAAATATAAACCAAAGGACCAATCAGAGTTGCGGAATGTGGGTCCAGTGCCGTTAAAAATAAGAGGGTGTATGCATTGCATGCCTGTATCAAAACATCTCATGTTCCCCATAAATATGTACACCTACTATGTACCCACAAAAAATAAAATTTCAAATTTAAAAAAAGAGATCAAAGCCATTAAAGTAGTGGTTTTTACAACTCCCAGGGAAACAATAGATCTAGGCAAGGATCATTGCTAATATCATCAAATGCTAGACAAAAAATCTTATCTACCTCCTGATGAAGGGCCTCTCAGCATGAAGCATTCCTACCAAAAAATTAAACAGAATCTGATAAAGCCTTCATATCTAATTATCAGTTTATAAGAACAAAAGAACAGGGAAAAGAGGAACATGATAAAAGTCCAAAATTAATCCAAATCCTTTTGGGATTAAGTCTAAAATTAATCCAAATCCTTTTAGGATGTGACCAGCAAAATCCAGACTATGAGAAACCAAATAGGACAATCTAGTTTCTCCAACAAGTAAGTTGCAAAAAACAAAATAAAAAGGGAGAAGGGACATATAGATTAAAAGATACTTAAGGCACATATCAGCCAATTGCAATGTATGAATGTGATTCAAACAAACAAACAAAAATGACTCAACAAGACAAATTTATTATTTTCTGGGTGCCTGATGAGATTAAGATGATATTGTTAACTTTTAGGTATGATCATGGATGAACTTGTAATATTTAAAGTAAAATATCAATTAGAAATATATGCTTAAATATTTTTAAATAAAATGATATGGTATCCATATCATCATTTGCTTCAAAATAATACATTTAGAGGGGAAGAGCATACATTAAAAAAATTGACCAAGATGGCTCTTCGGGGTATAAAGTTTTATTATATTGCTTTCTTTATTGGTGTATTTGAAAATTTCCTTTATAAAACACTTAACGACAACAAAAACTGGAAGAATATTGTATTCAGGTGAACAACCATGAGAATTCATAGAAGAGAAGGAAGTCTATGGAAGAGGGCCAATAAACTGAAGGGAAAAGAAGAGTGTTAAAGGACTGGAGGATGTTCTTGTCTTGTTGAGGCTAAAGAGTAGGTACAGTATAAGGGAGTGAGAATGTAAAAGCCAATGTAGATTGTGCAGGGTTCAGAGATGCCACAGAAGTGATGTCTTACTACACAGGGTTGAGGAAGGCAGGGTTGAGGAAGGCAGGTCACGTATCTAGACCCCCACCAGTACTGTATAAAGAGTATGTCTGGGTCATCACTGGCTGTGGAAAGCATGTAAGGCAATGGTAGTATGAACTGGCTGGAGAATGCCATGAGCCAGAAGCCCAGGTCCTCATTAAAGTAGACGAGTGATAGACATTTGTCTTTTTAGAGGAAGATAAGACAGGGCAGAGGGTGTATATCTAGATCACTATGAGAGACACCAACTACCAGAGTGTGCCCTTTTCTAAGTAGTGACTTCAAGCTTCTGTTTTTAGTATCGTCTGTTATCCAATACCAGTTAGACTACAGTGGTTTTTATGCGGCTTGCTGCAAACCTGTCTGTGACACAAAGTGGCCATTTCCCTCATAACTTATAGCATTTCTGCTTTCTTCCAAATCTGAACTGAAGAGCAATGATTTCAGACATTTAATCATCAAAGAAGAGGACTCCATCTACACTGTGGTTAAGGAATGGTATGTCATTCTTTCTAGTCTTTAGGAAATAGAAGTGGGAAGGAAATTGTCACCACATCCCAAAAGATATATCTTTTCCTTTACTTACAAAAATTATTCCAAAATTTCAGTACAATTTTTTTCAAGCAAATAATTCTTTTCTTTTTGAAGCATAATTTTCCAGAGGAAGTACATGTTTGTACTTAATTATCTCCATTGTTTATTTCTAGATCCTCAAAGAATGGTTTGAAATGCATAAATAGATCTTAATAACTGTTATGAGTCATTCTTGTTATAAAAAATGTGTAAAACAAAGTTTAGCATATCTTTTAAATGACAACTGTAAATTGTGACTTTATAACATTCCCAGAACAATTTCCTCATAAGAAAGTTAACTTACTTTCTTATCTTCTGTGCACAATTGACAACTCTTCTTTACAGAACATTCTACAATAAAAAAAATTAAGTCCAAAATTAATCCAAATCCTTTTTATTGCTCAATTTTACATAAAAGTGCATTTCATTTAGTAATTCCTGTTTTAAGCCATAGTCATCCATACCCCAGCATTTTACTTCATTATTTTCATGTATCTAGATCCCTACCAGTACTGTATAAATCCTCTTAGTTTTAAGTCTTTTCTCCTATTTCTTGGAAAAGCATGAAATGGCATCATCCAACTTTGATGAGCCAAGTTCTAAAAAACAACCCCAAAAACATAGTAAGGAAAAACAAATTGGCAACTCCATTGTATTTTAAAATATCATGTGCTGTTATTCAGGATGGTATTGCCAAGATATTCTTACTTAACTAATTAACCCTTTAAATAGTAAAAAAAAAAAAAAAAAAAAAAAAATCAATTCCCTATCTTTTTTTGCCACAAAGCTTTAAAAACTTTTCCCAAATGAGGATTTTCATTCCTCTAGTTTTATGGGAAAACAAACAGTATGATTTATATTTGAAAGTTCTAGAATAAAAACTATGAATTTGGAAAAAAGCATTTCAATGCCTCATTTTATTACTGCAACATCTCCTTAAAGAAAGGGTCTGGAATTAATGTCTTAGTTGTTTTGTGATACAGCAACAATAAAGTTGCTCTCTCTATTATTTTGGGGACAGAGTTCACAGGCTCTGTGGGAAAGGTCAGATCTTTCTATTTAATTTCAAATTGTTTGATTGGATGCAGATCTGATGTGGCTGGGGAAAAAATTTTACAGTTCAGTTTTCAAATTAAGTCCTATTGAATGTTACTTCCTCCTAGCCGAAAGTGTCCTTGAAATACCCATGGGAAAGTTGAGTGAAAGAAAAGGCAAGGTGAATGGTAAAGATTCTGCTGCCTCAGCTATGTGAAGGACAGCTGGCCTCAGGCTCCTTTCGGAAGGCAGAAGCAGGGAAACAGAGGACACACGACTTGGCCACTGTTCTCAGAGCTCTACATGCTTCCCACAGCTTTTTTGTAAACTAAAGTTTTTATTTTTGTATAATTTCAGATTTACAGAAAAATTGTGAAGATTCTACAGGGAGTTCCTGTATACCCCCTCACCCAGTTTTCCAATTTTTTCTTTTCTTTTTTTTTCTTTTTTTTTTTTGAGACGGAGTCTCACTCTGTCACCCAGGCTGGAATGCAGTGGCACGATCTCGGCTCACTGCAACGTCCGCCTCCCAGGTTCACGCCATTCTCCTGCCTCAGCCTCCCGAGTAGCTGGGACTACAGGCACCTGCCACCACGCCCGGCTAATTTTTTGTATTTTTAGGAGAGATGGGGTTTCACCGTGTTAGCCAGGATGGTCTCGATCTCCTGACCTCGTGATCCGCCCGCCTCAGCCTCCCAAAGTGCTGGGATTACAGGTGTGAGCCACTGCACTGGCCCTCCTATTGTTAATACCTTACACTACCATGGTACATTAATCGAAACCAAGAAACTAACACTGGCACGTGACTTTTAACTAAACTCCAGATTTTATCAGGATTTCACCAGTCTTTACACTAACGTCCTTCTCCTTTCCAAGATCCCATCCATACCACATTGCCTTTAGTCATCATGTCTCCTCTGGTCTGCGACAATGTCTTACTCTTGCCTTGCTTTCATGACCTTGACAGTTTTGAGGACTACTATCCTCAGTACTTTCAGATATTTTGCAGAATGCCCCTCAACTAGGATTTGTCTGATGCTTTTCTCCTGATTAGATGGAAAAAGAGTTTTGGCTAAGAGTGAAGAGAGGAAGTTCCCTCCTCAACACATTATGTCAGTAAATAGCCTGCTCTGGTTCCATGGTTGAGGTTTAGATTGAGCATTTGCATAACTAACAAGCCATCTCTTTAATACTCATTTTTGCCCTTATTGGAAAACTAATGAGGGTACAGCTGACCTATGTGTTACATGTATCAGTAGGTTCTTTCTTCTCTTCTATTCCTAAAGAACGAGGTTCTAGCTATTTCCATGGTATTACCAGGTACCAGATTCTTTCACCCTAAAGGCCTGATGTTTGCATATATGTTTTCTATCTGGTTACTTCTTTGCTCTTGATTACATTTTTCATGACTTCTGTATCATTTCTCCTAGCTCTCTTAGAACATCGCTGGTCTTTCTTTTTCAGTTTCTTCAACTGGTTCCACTCCTACCAATGTCTGAAATGTTGTTATTCCATAAAGTTCCATCCGTGATCCTCTTCTCCCATGAAGAATCACAATTTCAAATGCCTAGACATTCCTGGCATAAAATATATTATGCAAAATATCAAAACAAAATGTTTTTATTGGCATTGCAATAAATTAATAATATAAAAATATAGTTTATCCGCAAGGGAAAATTTTTCAAGAACAGCTAAGAGAAAAAAACAATGGGGAGTATATGTAAAATAACAAGATTTTATATATTAAAATTCTTCTTATATTTTATTTACCTGTTACATCTATTTTAAAACTATGCTGTTAGGTAAATAAAGGTTTGTCATATGTCATCTTGGTGTACTGTACTACATGTCAATATGGAATATCACTTTTTCTTTGACTTAATGATTTCTTTTACTTGAATTCTGTTTTATATAATATTGCTACACTTGCTTTCTTTTTCAGTAGCATTTGTAAGGTATATCCTATTCCATCAATTTATTCTTTATTCCTTTATTTCCTCTAGTGACCTCAAAATACACATTCTATTTCTATTCTTGAGCTGTTATTTTAAAAATTTGGGGAGATATTTTGTATGCATCTTTCTATCATCATTTAATCAGGATCTACATTCTCAACCTAGACAAAGATCCTAATATGTTTTTACTCTTCTCTTTCTCCCCATGCCACTTCCCAGTTAAATAATTTTAACTTTAACTATTTAATAGCAGTTAAACTTCCATATGATTTCTGTATCATATGGATTTCAGAAATCAGATGGAATTTTAATTACTATTAAAGTTATTAATGATTATTAGACATTTAAATTGCTGTTGAATTATAATAAATTATTTAGAATTAACTCTTCATTTTACTAGTTTCTTTGCTTACTACTCTTTCTTGAATCCCACATTTTCCCCTTGGATTCATTTTTCATTTTGCTGGATTATATTCTTGAGTATTTTTTTCAGATGTCTGTGAATGATAAACTCTTTGACTCTTCAAGTGTCCAAATGTTTTTATTTTGTATACCTTCTAGAGCACAGCTGGCTTAGTCTGTTAATATGTTCTAGTTTCGACACCATTTTCTTTTCTTCAAAACTTTAAAGATATTTTTCTTTTTTCTTTCTTTTTTTTTTTTTTGAGACAGAGTCTCATTCTGTCACCAGGTTGGAGTGCAGTGGCGCGATCTCAGCTCACTGCAAACTCCACTCTCCTGCCTCAGCCTCCCAAGTAGCTGGGACTACAGGTGTGCACCACCACGCCCGGCTAATTTTTATATTTTTAGTAGAGATGGGATTTTGTCATGTTGGCCAGGATGGTCTCTATCTCCTGACCTCATGATCCACCCACATTGGCCTCCCAAAGTGCTGGGATTACAGGCGTGAGCCACCACGCCTGGCCCAAAGATATTTTTCTGTGTATTTTTCTTTAATTAGTTCCTCTCTTCCATTTCTCTCCTCCTGAAACTCCTATTACATTAATGTTGGCATGAACTCTTGTCTCTTTTTTCTACAGGCTATCTCTTGTTCTGTTGTACTGCATTCTGTAAGAATTCCATGGCTCAATTATTGAGTTTGCTAATTCACTCTTTAGCTATGTTTGTGTTGATTATATTTTTAATTTCCAAGATTCATCATCTTTTCCAGAATAGTCTGTCCTTGTTTCATGGGTATCTCCATGAGAATACTAATTATAGTGTTGAGAGAGACATACATCCTAGACCCTGAGCATCTCTGGATTTCCTTGCTGAATGTGCCAAACTTCTTGGCCTAATTATCCTCTGACCCTGCACTTATTCTGTATCTGGTAACATAGTCAATTAAATAGGTCAAGGCAACCACAGTGTGACTATAGTCACAATTACTCCCCAGGGACTAGATTTTTTACTGCTTGCCATAAAAGTTCATAAGCTCTTAGTCCTGGGTTCCTTAGCTCCAGTTCAACTGGCTGCATTCATAAGCACAATCTGGATACATTGCATTGCTCCATGGGACTTGGGGGCAGGAGATTTGGTGCTGCCATACTGACGTTCCTGCTGTTGGCTGTGCTATGAGTAATAAACCGTCTGGCACTGATCCATTGAGTCTCACTGTCTACTTTTAGCACCTTTGGAGTTGTGGCAAGCCAATCTACTTGCCAGCTTAGTCATTTCCTTTGGAATCTTATTAGTCCTTGCCATTTTCTATAAGAGAAATTTCTAATTTTGAGGTGTTTTTCCCCTCTCTTAAATGTGTTTTAATAAATTGGTTCTTTTCTTTATTGGATTTCATGATTCTTGATTGTGTTAGCACAATCAAGTTAAGATTTAGGTGTATGTATATAGGCTATTTCCACCTCTGTGGTGTGGGTGAGGACTGGGACATGCTGCCAGATTCAGTGTGTTGGTAGTATATCTTTTCCTGACCTTCCAGGCCAATAATTCACACTCACTGTTAACCTGGGGCAGTTGCCTCTGCTGCCTGCTTCTTGAGATAATTTGAGAAGGTGGAGAGGCAACCAGCTATAGTGCTCTAAGATCAGCACCTGGGAAGCTGCTCCACAACTCCCTCGTGCTCTTTGTATTCAGTGCTGCTGAGCTTGGAGCAACCCCAGAAACCACTCTTACATTAGTCTTCTCTTATGTGTGTTTTAGGCTGTGGCTTTCTCCATTGGTCTGATCTGAATTGCTTTCTGTTTCTCAGGGATTCTTAACATTTTCTGGCTCTCATGTTGTTTTCCAGCACTGTCATAATATATATCTCTATAACTAGTCATGTGCTGCATAACTATATCTTGGTCAACAGACTGCATATAGGACGGCCATCCCTTCAGATTATAATACTGTATATTTTTACTATTCCATTTCTATGTTTAGGTAAGTTTAGATACACAAATACTTACCATTGTGTTACAATTGCCTGCAGTATTCAGCATAGTAACATGCTGTATAGGTTTGTAGCCTAGGAGCAATAGGCTAATCTAGCCTAGGTGTATAATAGGCTATACTATCTAGGTTTGTGTAAGTACACTCTATGACATTCACACAATGATGAAATTGCCTAACTATGCATTTCTCAGGATACACCTCTGTCATTAAGCAACACATAACTGCATAATGTTTACTGAAAACTTACCATGTACTAGAAAATGTTCTGAGTGCATAATATAGATTAACTCTTTTGATCCTCACAACAACCATTTACAGAAGATACTATTTTATTCTTATTTTACTGATAAGGAAATTGTGACACAGAAAGCATGGGCCTAGTAAGCAACAGAGCTGGGAGGTGAGTCCAGGCAGTGTGAGCTGCTGCCTGTAATAACTGTGTTCTTCTGCCTCTCTGGTGAAACAAGTACTGTCAGAGAGGCGCAGCTAAGTAGAGGAGCAACTATTCACTTAGATTGGGTGGACTAAAGGAAGGCATCATAGAAGAGGTGGAATCTGATCTAGGCCTCTCAATATCAGAATTCAGTTTTACATCATAATTCAGTATAATGTCAAATCCCCCATTTCTGCTAGTGGCAGAAAACCATAAACTTGCAATCTAATTTCAGTCAATTAATTCATCCTCCTTTGAACAAACATTTAGCTAAATGTAGGGTTTGCTCCTTCCCCCTTTACCTTGGGGATGCTATACTTTTCTGGGAGCAAAGCCTATGTGTTGCCCTGGCACTAGGGTGTGACTGGACTGAATCCCCTCCTCCTTCCTTGCTAGCCTCACTGTGTGAATCTCACCTGTCCCCTTCTTAGGGAGTGTCATGTCTAGCATCTGTGGTCCTGCTGTGGTTTCTAGACGTGAGGTCCAGTATTCTCTGGGAAAGACCTTTCCCTCTTCAATTCTGCCAGCTGTCACAAGAGCTGCCTTGCCTGTACCCAACCCACTATATTGGGAATTTTAGGGCTCTCTACTCTTTTCCCTACAAAATTCTTATGTCCAAGGGATTATGACATGCAGTCCTTGAGTCCATTTGCTAAGATACTTCTTCCTGCTACTATTACCTACTGTTTGGGAGCCATGTTAGCTTCATGTTATCTATGAGACCAGTGGATTCAGAGTAAACTCTAGAAAGTGAGTCACAAGTTCCTAATATTTTCAGATACCCCTTCAACCCATCTGAGATTTATATTATCTCACCCTTCCTTTACCTCAGCCGGAAGTGGTATACCAGGTTTCTCTCCTGGTTCCCCATCAGCATTTAAACCTTAGTGTCAATGCTCTAATCCTCCTAATACCTGCCTGCTGGTCAAAATCTTAAAGCGCTTTTTGTCTTAAAGATGGCTATATGAAGTTAGGATCCAACCAGGAAAATAGAAACCACTCTGTGTATACATAACACTGGGAACTTAGTACCGAGATTGGGTATGCAGGTGATGAAAGAGGCTGAGAAGTTTACCAGGGGAAAGAAAGCGAAGTCCAACCTCCTCCCAGATAATAGCACCCCCTAGGCTAGAGGACGGAGGAATGAGGCAGCTACCAGAGCCCACCACAGTAAGTAAGCTTAGAGTATGTGACAAATATTCTTGGTGTGTTCACCATTAGCAGAAATAAACAAATGAAGAGAGAAAACTCGGAAGCCTTGCCTTATATTCAAATTATTTGGCCTTCAACTTATTTCCTTGGAGCTATCTGCCTTTTAATTTCATTCTGATATCTTGCTATCTACTTCGAGGCTTGTTTCACTGAATATTTCTCGTTTGATTGTTCTCTAGCTCAAAGCACTTGTGGGAAATTTTCATGTTTCTTGAGTTGTGTTCTCTTCTAGGGTAGATTATTTGGGGTGTGTGTGTGTGTGTGTGTGTGTGTGCGTGCTATCATATACTCCTTTATTTCTTTATTTTGCTGTGCAGGGTTTACATAGTTGCTCTATTGTTTTCATTCTACTAATGCACAGCTCTGTTCAGACCTTCCATTTGTTCTGATATAGTGTAGATGAGATCCTAACCACCTTACCATGATCCTTGAGATTTTTTTCAAGAAGCTACAGTTTTATGGCATTTTATGTTCTATTCACTCCATTGTTTTCAGCATTAGACAAGGGGGAGAACTCAAATGAGGCTGTGCCAGGCTTTGTTAGAATATCTGACTCTGCTCTCTCTTTTGAGGTTTGTCATTTTCCAGTGCCAAGGTTTGCTAGAGCTTATCAGAGGTGTTTCCCATTTCCATGAAGGGGTATCTTTGGACTCTAGATCTGCCCTCAAATCCAGCTTGTAACGCAGGAACCTGAGTTTCCTTCAGAGAGTCAGGCCCTCTCTCTTCAGGTCCTCATTCCGCCTATTTCTCTGCAGTAGCCATTTCCTCTTCTCATCTTCGGAATAAGATAAAGAATGGACACCCACTCAACTTGTTTCTCTCCAGATTTGGGAGAATTAATAAAAATTCTTGGATTATAGTAACTCACTAGTTACCTCTAAGGGAGGGTGGTAACATTTGGAGTCTTGCCATGCTGTGCTATTCTGTTCTGATCTAGAACCTTCCAGTTCTTTCCTTAGTTGCCACTTATTTTTTGCACTATGCCCCTTTGTTGTCTGCTTACTTTTAGTGAAGAAAATTCTCTAGGTTTCAGTACATTTTTTAATCCAGTCATTAGATTCTAGAAGATTAACCCAAAGTTGCATCAAGTGCTTTCTATAATTTCTTGAGATATTGATTACTAAGCTCTCAAATGTAAATGAACATCAGAGATAGAAGTCCTGGGGATCAAAACAAACTGCTTAGGGGGAGGTCTCACTTGATGTGCGATCCTTCACAAAGTCCTGTCTGTTGCCTGTCACTTAGGGCACAATCCGGGACATAGATGAGGATCTCGTAAAGGCTTAGAAGCCCCTTTTCAGTTTTGGAAGTGAAAAGTATCATGATGTCTAAGAAACCATATCCTTGTTAGATGGGAAGATTAAATGCAAGCACTAAGGGGAACTGGCCTGAGACTAAGATGCAAGCATTCAGGAGAGGCCCTTGGCAGGCAAGGTGTTTCCTTAGAAACATGGGCTCCAGTTGGCCAGCCCTAGAAGTGAGCTAGCTAGCAACAGAAACTTCCACCTTTGGAGATTATCTTAGATGTGATTTTTGATTTATTTTATTTGTTTTCTTTCTTTCTTTCTTTTTTTTTTTTTTTTTGTTCTTCATCAGCATTTTGATAAAGTCTTAAGACATGAAAAATTTCTGGTATGAGTCCAGTTTGCTAGGGAACAAAGGGAAGAATTTGTTTCTATGTTTGGGCCTATGCTTTCAGGTGCTGTTTGTTGGGAGAAGGGGCCAGGATGGCACTGGAACACTATTTCTCTTAGAGTATGTATAGGGGTGACCAAGAGGTTAAAAAAGAGAAATCTGTGGGAAAGATGAAACCAAAGAAAACAAGCTAGGTCTTTTAATTCAGCGTCGCCCCAACCCTACCCCCTCAAAGGAGATTCTTATTTCAGTGCAACGCTGAGAACTGTGGGTTTGGTTTTAGTAAGGAAGACTGATTTGCTTACAGATACTAACATTCTTTTCTACTCTGGAAACCAGACAGCAGTAATTATTCTGTCTCATAGTCTTTGTAAAAATGGCAATCTTGGCTTTACAGGGCACTTTCCAAGTAATTCAAATTCTCTTATTTTGTCTATACGGTTCCAATTTAGGATACTTAAAACCTTATTTCCAGGTTCATGAATTTAACTCAGCGTGACTTTTAACATTTCAAAATTTTTTCAATTTGGAAGGAAATCAAGAGATGCCTCCAAACTGAAGTAATTTTTTTATGAAAAAGAACAAATAAAGCATTTTATTAACTAAGACCTTAAAAAACTTAAGAAAGAGGAACTATGACCATTGAGTGGGTCTGATTAGAACAAAACCCAACGGCTTATTCACAACAAAAAGCTTATATGTCATAGGTCATGCAGAAAGTGATGGGGGAGAAACCATGCTTTTCCTCAAATTTAAAACTTTGAATCTACCTTTCATATTTCAGATAAACCAAATTAATCTGAGTCCAATTTAACTGAGTTTCACCAAAACCATCTAGAACCTTTAAAATGTCTTCCCACCAACACCAAATGACAACTTTTGAGATGAAAATTCCAGTGCACCAGGATGGCACAATTAAAAGGAAAAACAACGCTGGAGCATGTGGGGCACCCACCTCAGGACTCCAGATCACTCACCCTCTTCATTCCCATCTCTTGGTTTCTGATTGTTCCTGGGGCTGTGGATAAAACCATTCTCTGAGAAGCTGATAAGCAATTGGATGAGAAAGAGGGAGAGGAAAACTGGCAGGAGAATCTGGCCCCACGCCCGCAGCCAGCACATCTCTCTTCAGACCTGGTGACCCCAGCCACTGGGAACCTGGCAGGCACCAGCTACAGTGTTGGACACTGAGACCTGCCCAGAGGCTGCGACCTACCACAGCCCCGGGTCCTGAGGCTGCCACTTGCAAGCCCTGGATGCCAGCATAATCAGCAGAACCTTAGAATCCCTAATGTTCTAGCCAGAATGTGGAATGTTCATAGTGCAATCCTCGTCGGCACTGGGTCCAGCTTCCTGGGCCCTGAATACCATGTACAGTTGGTCCACTGGACTTGACTGAGGTCTATTTCTCCCAAATCAACACTTTTCCCTACTACATTGTTGTTTTTTGGAGAAAGACCTGGATTCTAATTCTCACTACTTGAATATGTGTACAGCAGTTGCACTCTTCCATGCTGCCTTTTCTCTGATGTAAATGAACCTACCACCCACTGCACTCCATGGGAGTGGTTGTGCGATCAATGGGTGGTAAGGCCGTGAAACTCACAGCTCTGTAAACCCTTGGTCTTGTCCTTGACTAGCCTGGTGATCCTTCCTCTTGACGTGCTCTAATGCAGTTTCCTAAAGGTAGGTATGTTTTGGGTAGTACATAAATGTCTTTTATTTTCATAGTTATGAATTTATTTTAATGCATATTGGAAAAATATAACCAGTAGTTACAATGATGTAATAGCAACAATATATGCTTTTAAAATAAATCTGTGCAAAAAGGACAATTTTCAGAAATATAAATAGTACACAACTTAAAGGATATGGCAAAAATTGGGGAGGTGGTTCCAGAATGACTGAAATTTGAGCAATCTTGCCCCAGTGTGTGTGGTTGGGGAGGGGTAGAGGTGGGTGATGAAAACTTGTCCTTGACCAGGAATTATCTTGTTTTGTTTTTCAAAAATGATCAGGTGGGAAGATCGCTTGAGCCAAGAAGTTCGAGGCTGCAGTGAGCTATGATCGCATCAGTGCACTCCAGTCTGGGCAACAAAGCAAGACCTTTTCTCTAAAAAAATTATTTAAAAAAATTTAAAAAACAAATGATGCAGTTTTCCCATAGTATTCCTGGCATATTGATCTAGACTGCATCCTGAGGACTATGGGTCTAGTATGGACAATAAAGATGGAGGAGGAGAAGATGTGCAGAGTTCCAGGCTAATTTTTCTTCACCCATTTGCAATGCAGAGGACAGACAGAGGGTTATTAGCTATACTATAAAAAGTGCTTTTATAAATTGACAAAAAAAAGGACAAAAGATAAACAATAGGAAAACGGACAAGAGATGTGGAGAATCCATGGACAGAAAAGCAAATCCAAGTAGCCAATGAATATATGAAAAAAATAGTTTAGAAACACTAGTACTAGGAACTAGGAAATTATAAATTAAAACTAATAATGTAAACATCAGGTAGGCAAGCATTTAAAAAGAAAACTAAGATATCATTGGTGAAGTTGTGGGGGAAAAGGTACTATTATACTTTTTGGAGGAACTGTAAATTGCTACAGTGTCTTTAGAAAGCAACCTTGTTGCTTTCTAAAGCAGCCATTAAAATGAAAAATACATATATTCTATGTGCATATTGTTTCTTGGAGACCTGCCCCTCATTGCCTCTCAGTTCTCACGGTATGGGTGGAGTTCCAACTCCTACTTTGGAAGTAGGACATGAAAACTACACCTGAGCAAAGCAGGTCATAAAACTTCCCTGGCCACCATGCCTGGCTCAGGAGTGGGCACATGACCTAGGTTGGTCTAATCCAAGTCAATCTCAGAGTTTTTGCTAGGAATGCTAGGATAAAGATGCTTGTCTTCCTCTGGATTCAAATTTGGAAGGACTTAGTCTCTGTAGCTGCGAAAAGCCATCATAAGTCTATGTGGGAGATGGGCACGTTGGCTCATGCCTATAATCCTAGTACTTTGGGAAGCTGAGGCAGGCAGATTGCTTGACTCCAGGAGTTCAAGACCAGCCTGGGCAACATTGTGAAACCCTGTCTCTACAAAGAAAAAAAAAAACACACAAAAAAAATTAACCAGCATGGTAGTGTGCACCAGCTACTCAGGAGGCTGAGGTGCAAGGATCACTTGAGCCCAGGAGGCAGAAGTTGCAGTGAACGGAGATTGCACCACTACACCCCAGCCTGGGTGACAGAACAAGACCCTGTCTCAAAATAATAATAATAAAAGAAAAAAAGACTATGTTGAATATGGCCATTAAAATGCCCATATCAAATTAAAATTGACTGATGGACTCAGCTGCTGTCCCTCAGATGTATCCACCATATTCATCTCAAGGCCATGCTTCCTACAAGCTATTCTCAGCCAAGACTAAACATGGGAAGGAGTACTAATATGGGATACTTTTAGTGGAAGATTTTGGCTTGAAAATTCCCCATCAAAGTGGTTGAAACTTTCTTAGAATTGTGCTGCACTCTGAAACTCTACCAACCAAATTCTTCCTCCTTTCCTCTCTCTTCACTGATGTCAGACCTGCATTGCTGTCTGAAGGTTCTCACCTGCACTAGCTCCTTCCCCTTTATTTTTTCTTTTCTTTTCTTTTCTTTTCTTTTTTTTTTTTTTTTTTTTGAGATGGAGTTTTGCTCTCTCTTGTTGCCCAGGCTGGAGTGCAATGGTGCGATCTCAGCTCACCACAACCTACACCTCCTGGGTTCAAGCAATTCTCCTCTCTCAGCCTCCCAAGTAGCTGGGATTACAGGCATGTGCCACCATGCCTGGCTAATTCTGTATTTTTTTTTTAGTAGAGACGGGGTTTCTCCATGTTGGTCAGGCTGGTCTCAAACTCCTGACCTCAGGTGATCCGCCCACCTCAGCCTCCCAAAGTGCTGGGATTACAGGTATGAGCTACTGTGCCCGGCCTCTGCTTTATTTTTTCTGTTTCCCCGGTAAAACTCTTGGACTTATAATCCCATCTTAGCAGATCTTGAAGGACCTGAGCTAATACAAATGCTACTGAGTGTTCTGACAGAACCAGTGGTAAGATAAAATTTTGAGATTTGTTTACTTACTATCCGATGGACAGAGCTCCAGAGACATTTTGATGATACCAGCCAGGCAGGTATGTATGCTAAAGGTAAGAGCTTGGGTTGGGAAAATTTGGAATCCTGAAACAGCTTCTGTGGTGAAACATTATTACTCTATTACTTTGAGAACCCCACTATCCCCATGGATGTTAATGAGTTCAGCTCTGTGACTGCCTCTACTGTCAGTTTTGGCTTGCAGAGGGGAGCTGCTGAATTTTTTAGTGATGTTGGTGCCCTTCTTACCAGCACATTCCTGATGGCCTTGGTGAATGGACGGATACTCCTAATGTTGACTCTGCAGATCCTCCGGGAATCTAAGAACTTGCAGCGGGGGGCTGACCTTTCTGCTGGAAAATGCAATAAGGGTATCTTAATAGGTGTCCTCTCAGGAGAACCCCGACCTCTTCTCTTGGCTGCTAGGCCAATAACTAGGGTTAAATCCAGCTGGGGACATGCTGGACCTGAGAAGGGAGGAAAGAAATTATATTCCAAGATATAACTAGCCAATGAGGGCCACCAATACTGAATTTTGAGGGTGTTTGCACAAGGGGCTAGAATATGAAACTGAACAAGCAAGGTTTCTTTGACTTGGAAGTACTTTTGTAGGACATGAAATTTAATGGCCTGGTAAGACCCAGGGGACAGTGCGAACTCATTGTTAGAATGGCTCTTAGAAGCCTAAGAAAGTGATCCAACACTGAGCAAAGTGGAAATGCCTGAGTTGCCCAGGCAGGAGGAAGAGGAAGGAATAAAAAGGCTGAGAAGGAGAAGTTGGCTTGCTGGAGTGGCTACATTATGTAAGGTCAGAAAAACTACAAAGTAACTATGTTCCAGGGGAGAGTCCAGAGGAAACACCATTCACCAAGGAAATCAGGAATGTGCTGGTTAGAAGGGCACTTGCATCACTGAGAAGTTCAGTAGCTCTCTTCTGCAGGCCAAGACTGACAATAGAGGCAGTCACAGAGCTGCAATCCTTAATATCCAATGGGAATACTGAGGCCTCCAAAGTAATAGTGATCAGATCATGGCACTTAAATGAAAGAAGCCAGAACCTCACAACCACCAAGATCAGAGGGGCAGTCAATGGAAGCCTGGCCCACAGCAGGGAAGGGAGATGGTTAATAGAGCATGGCATTTCTAGGAGCAAAACAGGGGAGTAGCCAGCAAGGGTGATGTTTAACATCCACAATCAGAAAAGGGCAAGGATGGAGGAGTAGGAAGCTGAGGACAATGACCCCAATAAACAGTCACGATCCCTTGATCACTGTATTAGTCCATTCTCACACCGCTATAAAGACATATCTAAGACTGGGTAATTTATAAAGGAAAGAGGTTTAATTGACTTACAGTTCAGCATGGATGGGGAGGCCTCAGGAAAACTTAGAGTCATGGCAGAAGGGAAAGCAAACATGTCCTGCTTCACATGGCAGCAGGAAGGAGAAGTGCCAAACAAAGAGGGAAAAGCCCCTTATAAAACCATCAGATCTCGTGAGAATTCATTCACTATCACAAGAACAGCAGCATGGGGGTAACCAGCCCCATGATTCAGTCACCTCCCACCAGGTCCTTCCCATGACATGTGGGGATTATGAGAACTACAATTCAAGATGAGATTTGGGTGGGACACAGCCAAAGCATATCATTCTGCCCCTGAACCCTTCCAAATCTCATGTCCTCACATTTCAAAACACAATTATGCTTTCCCAACAGTCGCCCAAAGTCTTAACTCATTTCAGCATTAACTCAAAAGTCCAAGTCCAAAGTCTCATCTGAGACAAGCCAAGTCAATTCTGTCTATGAGCCTGTAAAAATCAAAAGCAAGTTAGTTACTTCCTAGATACAATGGGAATACAGGCATTGGGTAAATACACCTGTTCCAAATGGGAGAAATTAGCCAAAACAAAGGGGCTACAGGGCCCATGCAAGTCTGAAATCCAGCAGGGCAGTCAAATCTTAAAGCTCCAAAATGATCTCCTTTGACGCTATGTCTCACAACCAGGTCATGCTGATGCAAGAGGTGGGCTCCCACAGCATTGGACAGTTCCACCCCTGTGGCTTTGCAGGGTACAGCCCCCTTCTTGGCTGCCTTCATGGGCTGGCATTGAGTGTCTGCAGCTATTCCAGGTGCATGATGCAAGCTGTTGGTGGAGCTACCATTCTGGGGTCTGGAAGATGGTCACCCTCTTCTTGCAGCTCCACTAGGCAGTGCCCTAGTGGGGACTCTGTGTGGGGGCTCTGACCACACATTTCCCTTCTGCACTGGCCTAGCAGAGGTTCTCCATGAGGGCTCCATCCCTGCAGCAAACTTCTGTCTGGACATCCAGGGATTTCCATACATCCTCTGAAATCTAGGCTGAGGTTCCAAACCCTCAATCCTTGATTTCTGTGCACCTACAGGCCCAACATCACATGTAAGCAGCCAAGGCTTGGGGCTTGCACCCCCTTGAGCAACCAGCCTGAGCTCTACATTGGCCCCTTTTAGCCACAGCTGGGATGCAGGGCACCATGTCTCTAGACTGCACAAAGCAGCAAGGCCCTGGGCCTAGTCAACAAAACCACTTTTTCCTCCTAGGCCTCTGGGCCTGTGATGGGAGGGGCTGCCATGAAGACCTCTGATATGTGCTGGAGACATTTTCCCCCATTATCTTGGTAATCAACATTTGGCTCCTCATTACTTATGCAAATTTCTGAAGCCAGCTTGAATTTCTCCTCCGAAAGAACATGGGTTTTTCTTTTCTATCACATTGTCAGGCTGCAAATATTCTGAATTTTCATGATCTGCTTCCCTTTTATACATAAGTTTCAATTCCAAACCAATCTTTGTGAATACGTAAAACTGAATGCTTTTAACAGCACCCAAGACACCTCTTGAATGCTTTGTTGCTTAGAAATTTCTTCCACTGGATACTCTAAATTATTTCTCTCAAGTTAAAATTCCACAGATCTCTAGGGCAGGGGCAAAATGCCACCAGTCTCTTTGCTAAAACATAGAAAGAGTCACCTTTATGCCAGTTACCAACAAGTTCCTAATCTCCATTTTCAGCCTGGACTTCATTGTCCCTATGCCTATCAGCATTTTGGTCAAAGTCATTCAACAAGTCTCTAGGAAGCTCCAAACTTTCCCACATCTTCCTCTCTTCTTCTGAGCCTCCAAACTGTTCCAACCTCTGCCTGTTACCTAGTTCCAAAGTCACTTTCACATTTTCACTTTCACTTTCACATTTCACTTTCACTGGCTAGTGAGCAGTACCTCACTACCCGGTACCAATTTACTATATTAGTCCATTCTCACGCTGCTGTAAGGACATATCTGAGACTGGGTAATTTATAAAGGAAAGTGGTTTAATTGACTCACAGTTCCACATGGCTGGGGAAGCCTCAGGAAACTTACAGTCATGGCAGAAGGGGAAGCAAATATGTTCTTCTTCACATGGCAGCAGGAAGAAGTGCTGAGCAAAGAAGGAATAACCCTTTATAAAACCATCAGATCTTGCAATAACTTACTCACTATCATGAGAACAGCAGCACTGGGATAACCACCACATGATTTAATTACCTCCCACTGGGTCCCTCCCACAACACCTGGGGATTATGGGAACTACAAGTCAAGATAAGATTTAGGTGGGGATACAGCCAAACCATATCACTCACTTCCCAAACTTTATTTAATTTTCAGATCCAGACCCATTGAATGAAGAGGTGGCCAGATTCCTAGAAGGGACTCTGCAATATTGCTACAAATATATCCTATAATTCTCCCAGTCCTTACCACCACTTACTAGGGGGTCTGTACACCAGGAAAAGTGGAATACCTGACATTTTAAAAATTACTGGACACAGGGCCTGAGTTGCATTGATACATGGAGATCCAAACCATAACCATATCTAATCCTGTCTTGGCATCTGCTTCTCAGAAAACCCCACCTCATAAGGAGAGAGCCAGCATGAAAATGGAGTTGTTTCAGAAAAAGAAACAGGTTCTGGTGATCCATCTGGACACTGGATCAGATCGTGCCTGGAGTCAGGTTGTTCCATTATCACTATCCAAGTCAATAAATTCACCATTTGTTTAAGCCAGTTTGAGTTATGGTTTCTGTCTCTTGAGCATCCCTTGACAGTAACATATCAAGACTCCTGATAGGCAGGAAAATGATGGTAACAGATTTGCAATTATTGTTCTTAAGGAAGGTTCTCATGCCCTTTCCTGGAGTTGATCTCAATATCCGCAATGAGGAAGGGGACAATGTGAGTCTACAAATCCTGTGTATAAAGCTCCTTTTGTTCATAAATCATGTTTGCTCTCTTGCTTCTCCTATCTACAAGTACATTTCCACATATATATGTTTTGTATTTATATATACAAACACATACACACATTTGCAAAATATACAAACATTATCTGTCTGTCTGTCTATCTATCTATCTATCTATCTATCTATCTATCTATCTATCTATCTACCTAAAATATAAGGGAGCCAGGCACGGTGGCTCACGCCTGTAATCCCAGCACTTTGGGAGGCCGAGGCAAGTGGATCATCTGAGGTTGGGAGTTCGAGACCAGCCTGACCAACACGGAGAAACCCTGTCTCTACTAAAAATACAAAATTAACCAGGCATGGTAGCACATGCCTGTAATCCCAGCTACTCGGGAGGCTGAGGCAGGAGAATCACTTGAACCTGGGAGGTGCAGGTTGCGGTGAGCCGAGATTGTGCCATTGCACAATCTTGTTGCCTGGGAAACAAGAGAGAAACTCTGTCTCAAAAAATAAAATAAAATAAATTATATATATATACACGTATATATATACATATATATGCATATATATACGTATATATACGCGTATATATATGCATATATATGTATATATATACATATATACACACATATATGAATATATATATACATATATACACACACATATATATGAATATATATATACACATATATATGTATATATACATGGAAAGTTTTTTGACATTGTCCTAAATTAAGAACAGAAGATTGTGATTATTGTCTGCTACCAGAGATCCTTAATTTCTGGAGTAGAATAGTAGAAAAGATCAGGACACCCCCTCCCTCAGAGCATCACCTTGGTATGCCTACTGCTTCCTCCCCTGGCCCAAATGTGTACCTCACCAGCTCTGGGTCCCTGAATCTATTCAGGGAGTTGCAACATCCCACATTAGGCAGAGGGTTGAGAAAGTGACATCACAACCCCTAAGGCCTGAAACCCTTGAGCTGGCCTCAGTGTCTCAGTGCCTTATGACTGAGGCTTCATTGCCTCATCAAAAGTACCATCCTGCCCAGAGAAGGAAGGTAATCCAACTCTGGCCAACTTGGAATCAGCAATCTCACACACCCCCAACATACCAACTGCCACTTGTCACACTTCCAAACCACTCTTAGCTGATGACCTTGTTTATACTGCCTCAGAAAAAATGAAACCAGCCAGAAGGAACTTTCCCCAGCCTCCACCTCAATATTTACCTGTGTTTGCATTCACATTTCTGCTTTCCCTCATGCTCCGTTTCAAAGCCAAACCTGCCTGTGGTGTTATGTTATATATTGGTTTTCATCCACAGTTCCTGGTTCCTAACTCCCATGGCCCTTGTTACAGTCTTTTGTGATAATGTTAGGTGTGTGAGGCCTCATGGGCGGGACTCTGACCTTCTGCTTCAAGGCAGGACTCTAATGCTTCCCTGCCTTTCTGATTGTGGGTCTTAAGACCCTCCCATGAGAGGGTCTGACCCTATACCCTGGGAGAAGGAATGCTGACATCATGAAGCTTCCATCAAAACTCAAGAGGAAAGGGTTCAGTGAGCTTCCAGATAGCTGAACATGTGGAGGTTCCTGGAGGGTGGTGCACCAGGGAGGACATGGAATCTCCATGCCCCTTCCCCCATACTTTGCCCTATGTATGCGTCTCTTCATCTGTTTCCCTCGTAATATCCTTTATAATGAACCAGTAAATGTAAGTAAGTGTTTCCCAGAGTTCTGTGAGCCACTCTAGCAAATTAATTGAACCCAAAGAGGGGGTTATGAGTACTCCAACTTGAGGTCAGGCGTAGTGGCGCATGCCTATAATCCTAGCACTTTGGGAGGCTGAGGCGAGTGGATCACTTGAGGTCAGGAGTGTGAGACCAGCCTGGCCAACATGGTGAAACCCCATCTCTACTAAAAATACAAAAAAAAAAAAAAAATTAGGGGGGCGTGGTGGTGCCTGCCTGTAGTCCCAGCTACTCAGGAGGCTGAGGCAGAATTGCTTGAACCCAGGAGGTGGAGGTTGCAGAGCCGAGAGCATGCCACTGCTCTCCAGCCTGGGCAACAGAGCAAGACTCAGTCTCAACAAAAACCAAAAAACCTTGAAACTGGTTGGTCAGAAGTTCCAAAGGCCCAGACTTGCAACTGGCATGTGGTGGAGGAGGGAGGGTAGTGTTGGGGACTGAGCCCTCAACCTGTAGGATCTGACATTGTCTCTGGGTAGACAGTGTCCGAACTGAATTAGAGGACACTGAGCTGATGTCCGCTGCTTGGAGTGTGGAGAATAAAGCCCCACATATTTGGTCACAAAATCTTCTGTGTTGATGATCGTTGATTAGTGTTGTGAGTAGAGGAAAAAACACAGAGAAAATTTTCCCTATGCATCGCCTGAGGGCACTAGATCTCACCCTACTCATCTTCCCAACAATACTGCTCCAGCAACTTTCTTCTTGCTCTTCTGCATCCCTCATTTTTCAGTCTCTAAAGGATCATTCCCCACAATATATCAACATGCTGTTGTTGATCCTGTCTTTAAAAACACTTATAAACCTTGTCCTAATGCCACTTCCTTAACTAGCAATCACTTCATTGTTCCCCTTGGCAGAAAATTTTTCAAGAGAATTCTTGATTATTTACTTCAATGCTCATCTAATTGTCTCTTTCTCTCTCTCTCTTTTTTTTTGTTTGTTTGTTTTTTTGAGACAGAGTCATGCTCTGTCACCCAGGCTGGAGTGCAGTGGTGGATCTCGGCTCACTGCAACCTCCACCTTCCAAGTTCAAGTGATTCTCCTGCCTCAGCCTCCTGAGTAGCTGGAACTACAGGTGTGTGCCACCACGCCAAGCTAATTTTTGTATTTTTAATGGAGATGGGGTTTTACCATGTTGGCCAGGCTGGTCTCGAACTCCTGACCTCAAGTGATTCACCCACCTCGGCTTCTCAGAGTTCTGGAATTAGTAATTCCAGGCATGAGCCACCACACCTGGCCCCAACTGTCTCTTAAACCCTCTCCAATCAGACTTTTCCCCCACACTCCACCAAAATGGCTCTTGGATAAACAAAGGATCCTAAAAGTAGCAAGAGAAAAGAAACAAATGACCTACAATGGAGCTCCAATACACTTGACAACAGACTTTTCTAAGTCGAAACTTTCTCAGTGGAAACCTTACAGGCCAGGAGAGATTGGCATGACATATTTAGTTAGTTAGTTAGTTAGTTAGTTAGTTAGTTAGTTAGTTAGTTAGTTGAGACGGAGTCTTGCTCTGTCGCCCAGGCCGGAGTGCAGTGGTGCGAACTCTGCTCACTGCAAACTCCGCCTCCTGGGTTCACGCCATTCTCCTGCCTTAGCCTCCCAAGTAGCTGGGACTACAGGCGCCGGCCACCACGCCGGGCTAATTTTTTTCTGTATTTTTTTTTTTTTTTTAGTAGAGACGGTGTGTCACCGTGTTAGCCAGGATGGTCTCGATTTCCTGACCTCGTGATCCGCCGGCCTCTGCCTCCCAAAGTGCTGGGATTACAGGCGTGAGCCACCACGCCCGGCTGACATATTTAACGTACTAAAGGAAAATAACCTTTTATCCTAGAATAGTATATACAGTGAAAATATCCTTCAAACATGAAGGAGAAATAAAGACTTCCTAAGACAAACAAAAGCTGAGGGATTTCATCAATACCAGACCTGTCCTACAAGAAATGCTAAAGGGAGTAGTACTTAAATCAGAAAGAAAGGACATTAATAAGCAACACATAATCACCTGAAGATACAAAACTCACTGGTAAAATAAGAACACAGAAAAACACAGAATATCATAACACTGTAACTGTGGTGTGTAAACTACTCGTATCCCAAGTAGGAAGACTAAATGATGAACCAATTAAAAAAAAAAACTGCAACACTTCAAGATATAGTCAGTACAATAAGATATAAATAGAAACAACAAAAAGTTAAAAAGCAGGGGGATGAAGTTAAGGTGTAGAGTTTTTATCAGTGTTCTTTTTGCTTGTTTATTTACGCAGTGTAAAGTTGTTATCAGATTAAAACAAAGGGTTATAAGATAGAATTTGCAAGCCTCGTGGTAACCTCAAACCAAAAAACATACAATGGATACACAAAAAACAAAATTGCTCTTGTCAAGGACATTAATGACCTCCATGTGCTAACCTCAGTGTAGCACATGGAGATCAAATCTCAGCCATCATCTTCCTTGACTTATTAACACCATCTGGTGCAATTTATCATACCATCTTCCTTGATATCTTTTTCACTTGGCTTCCAGTTCACCATGCTCTCTTAAATTTCCTCCTACTTCTCTGGTTGCTCCTACTCAGTCTTGTTTTTTGGATGCTCCTTTTCTCCAAGAACTGTTACTATTGGTGTGACCCCGACTGAATCCTTGATTTTCTTTTCTAAGTACATTCATTATCTTGGTAATCTCAATTAATAGCATGGCTGTAAATACCATCCACGAGCTGCTCACTCCCAAATTTATATTTTTAGCTTGAACCTCACTCCTAATATCCAGTCAAACATATCAGAATGCCTATTCAACATATGTAAATAGATGGCAACAAACATCTCAATACATTTGAAAGTTATGATCTTTTCTTTAATCCATTTTCTTATCCTTCTTGTTTCCCAGTTTAAAACTCTTGAAGTCATCCTTGATTCCTTTAATTCTCTGAAACTCCACATATAGTTCATTAGTAAATCACCTCTACCTTTGAATTAGCAAACTTCTACCTCCTCTTCTGTTACTGCAATTGTGCCCCAACTGGTCTCCTTGCTCCCACCCTTGCCCTTCCTTCTTCTCACTGCTTATTGGTAATACAGCAGCCAGTAATTATTTTAAAATGAAAGACCTGGTAACACCTCTATTTGGAAGCTTCCATTTCACTCAGAGTAATACCCAAACTCCTTACAAAAGACTTAGCCTGCGTGACCTGACACCTCCTCCACCTTGTGCCTCTGTCATCATCTACTATTACTCTCCTCTTCTTTCATTAGGCTACAGCCTTGCTGGAATCTTTGCTGTCTCTCTGATACACCAGGCATGCTGTCACCCTAGGGCCTTTACAGTGGTTATTCCCTCTCCTGGACCACACTTTTTTCAGATAGCCCCTTGGCTACCTCCTTTACCTTCAAGTCTTTGTTCAAATGCCATCTTCTCAATGAGACCTAATCTGAATGACCTTAGAGAATATTGCAACCTGTACCTCCTCACACCAGCATCTCCAATTCCCTTGGCATGCTCTGTTGCCCTAAGGCATTGAATTGTCTCCTAAAATACTGTATAATGTACTCATTATGTTATTGCTTTTTGTTTTTTTCTTTCTCCTGTCCAGTAGAATTTCAGCTCCATGAGATAGGGGTTTTTGCCTCTTTTGTTCACTGATGTAATCTAAGCATTAGACAGTGCCTAGCACACAGTAGGTGCTCAATACATATGTTTTAGGTCAGGCACTGTGGCTCATGCCTGTAATCCCAGCACTTTGGGAGACTGAGGCAGGCGGGTCGCTTGAGTCCAGGAGTTCGAGACCAGCCTGGGCAACAGGCAAAACCCTGTCTCTACAAAAAATACATAAAAATTAGCCAGGCGTGGTGGTGGGTACCCATAGTCCCAACTGCTTGGGGGGCTGAGGAGGGAGGATTGCTTGAGCCCGGGAGGCCGAGGTTGCAGTGAGCCGAGATCACAACGCTGCACTCCAGCCTGGGTGACAGAGTGGGACCCTGTCTCAGAAAAACTAAAACTAAAACCCAACCATATGTGTTAATTGAATTTTTATCCCCAAATCATTTATCACCTTAATTCTGGTCTAATATTCCAAGTTCTTTCAGAAGTCTCTACTTGAATGTCCTTAAGACACCTCAAACTCAGTATGCCCCAAGTCAGACTCATTTTCCCCATCAAATTCGTTCTTTCCCCTGTTTTCCTAATTGGATTCATAGCATCGATAACCATCCAGTCAGCTATGGGAGACGCCACAGGATCATTCCGCATTTTCAGTTTTGGAACAAGTTCCTAGCCCTCTCCTAATGCTAATAAGCATTTGATATTAATACTGAGCCTTTAGCCACACATGCAAATACTATGTTTTTCATTGCTTTAGTCACTTAGTCTCTTGGGGATTATTGTCCATGGGTTTGTGTATTAGTCTGCTAGGGGTGCCATAACAAAATCCCACAGATTGGGTGGCTTTAACAACAGAAATTTATTTTTCACAAATTTACTTCTCTGGAGGCTAAAAGTCCAAGATCAAATTGCTGGCAGGATTGGTTTCTCCTGAGGTTTCTCTCCTTGGCTCACAGAGGGCCACCTTTTTGCTGTGTCCTCACGTGGTCTTTCTTCGGTGCACATATACTCCCGTTGTCTTTTCCTCTTCCCATAAGGACACCAGTTCTATTGGGTTAGGGCCCCATTCTTGTGACTTCATTTAACCTTAATTAACTCCTCAAAGCCCTATCTCCAAATATAGCCACATTAGGGGTTAGTCCATAAATAAATGAATTTTGAGAGGACAAAATTCAGTCCATAACAATTAGACACAATGCTTTTCTGTCCCTTTAAAATTATTCCTGTTTTCAAAAGTTCATTCCTTGTGCATATGCAAACTTTGTTTTCTTTCTATTTTCCATCTGTTTTGAATAATCTCTATTCTTGGCTTTATCATAAACAAATGTATGCCTGCTAAAATAGTTTTTCCCGATACTCTTACTGTTTTGCATTTATCAGGTGTGGACGGAGTTAATATTTGTAAAACATTTTCTAAAAATAGAGAAAAGCAGCTAACAGAGTCAAGAACGGAACACTTCATGGCCCCAAATAACCAAGTATGACTACTAATGCCATCTGTTGGCAGCAACAGAAATTGCATGTTTTTTATCTGGATAGTAGCTTTGTTCAGATCTATCACGGTCTACGTGCTGAAAATTTGAAGGTAAAGAAATCCCTGTATTCTCTTCCTTTACCTTCCATATTCCTGTCTGTGACAGTAAGCAGCCCAGCAGGAAGGTTAATTGAAGAGAATTCAATGAAGGGACTAAATACAGAGGTGTGTCAAGAGTAACAATAACCAAGCATGGTGAAGCACCCAGTGACTAACAACGAAGAGAAGCTATTACCATCCCTGCAACTGAAGAGACAGAGCAGGGAATGGAAGGGCTGAAATCAGAGAGAACTGAAGAATTGCCCAAAAGAAGCTGTGGTCATAAGGTAAAGGAAACACAGTTTGGCTGAGCGAGTAGGGGGAATAAATACCCAAATCTTTCTCTTCTCCTACTATCTATTCTCCCAAAGTCAGAGGAGCAAAGAAACTCAGATAATGCAATCTGTAGGTCAACGTAGGGCAGAGAAGGATGGAGAATGAATTTGGAGGGTTAGCCAGTGTCTTGGTCTGTTTTGTACTGCTATAGTGAAATACCTGAGGCTAGGTAATTTATAATGAACAGAAATTTATTTGGCTCACAGTTCTGGGGGCTAGAAAGTCCAAGGTTAAGGGCCTTCTTGCTGCATCGTCCCGTGGTAGAAGGCAGAAGGGGAAGAAAGCACACATGTGAGAGAAGAAAGGGAGCCAAACTCCTTTTTATTAGGAACCTACTCCCATGATAACTAACCGACTCCCTAGATAATGGCATTAATCCATTCATAAGGGCAGACCCCTCATGACCTAATCACCTCTTAAAGGTCCCACCTCTCAACATTGTTGCATTGGGAATTAAATTTCCAACACATAACTTTGGGGGACACGACGAAATCATAGCAGCTAGTGAATAGTTAGCATAACTTCCCTTCACAAAATGAGTTGTCCTCTCTTCTATTTTATGTACAGATTGAGTTCTTAAATGTCTCATCCATGGTTGTAAGTATTCCAACACAAAAAAATGTACTTAAGAGGAACTAATAAATACATATTTTTGAATAAATAAATGAATACTCATTATCTCCATGACTTAAAATTTTGCTGGAGGAAAAAATGGCAACTGTACTCTATTTTATGTTATGCCTTATGCCCAATGAATTCCATCTGAAATTCAATACATTAAATTCCAATCCTGAATACAATAAATACAACAATAAAGCAAACAAGATCATTTTTCCTGATTCCTGGCTATATGTTTATATGAGAAACAAATTTAAATAATAAGAGAAAAATCCCCACAGTTTGCCTTTTAAAAATAAAATTTGAAGTATATTTTAAGAATAATAATAGCTCACTTATCTTTTCTTTCAGCGTTAAAAGTTCTTACAAAGGCTTTAAATGAAAGTGAAGAGTTATGTTTATCTTCAAAAGAAGTACTAAAGTCAACACTGAAAGCCCTTGAATGTAGTACAACAGTTGAACTTTAATAAACAAACAGCCTGTTGAAGGCAGGCAGATTAAAAGTCTCCAGTATACTACAGTTTAATTAGCAAGTACTGTTACAGCCAGGGTCTATACCTCCTTCCCCCAGACACAGAGAAATTACGTTTATGATGACTGGTATTCCTTTGTTCTGACCATTATAACTGTCAATCACTAAACTGTGGAAGTTGTCTGATATGACATTTAAGACAAACATACAAGTATACTCATCAACTGCAGTCTAATTACTACAGTTGGCTTAATGACAGGGTTGCATCAATTTTTTAGTAGTACTATCAGTCTTGAAATCCTAAAGCAGATAGTCTAGCAGATCTCCAAATGTCATATTCTCTTGTATATTTCCAACTTGGGGAAAGAGAGCATGATGACTCAAGATTGTTTCCTTGGTATTTTGTTGTTATGGAAAAAGGAGCATTTATAATCTATTAGACATTTTTGAGGGCACAAATAACATGAAAATGATATTTCAGTGAAAAATGTACATTTTGCTTGGTTATTATTGCTAAGTGCATTGTTCAGCAAATGTTCTGCTGTATTGAGTTTCAGGCATCACTTGAATTATATTATGGTGAGATTTGTGATTAAGGTAAGCTAACTCAAAATGACAAGCCAAGGGCTTTTAAAACTCACATTTCAATGAAATCTGGCAGCAGAAAAACAGCTGCTCTAAGTCTGCTCTTCTAATATTTCAAAGGAAGAATAGCAATGGATTTCTGATACCATATGTGCCAACTGCAGAAATTCTAGAACAGCCTGAGAGACCATGGGTGAAAGGTCACCCTCTGCCTTATACAGATGGCATGTTTAATTATTAAAGAGCAATTTTAATCATTTAATCATTTCAGACCTTGAAATGAAAGGTCTTCTCGGGTATCTCGAAGCTTGTTGCAACCTAAACTCTGCTGTCAAACTTCTAGGGAGCCAGAAAGTAACATATGTGGTTTCATATCCTAACTTGATTTACATTCTCATGTGAGTTGAATTTGTTTTACAGGCTGTCGAAAACATTTCTTGGAAAAAAAAGTTGAAGGTCATGTCTTTAGCAGAGAATTTAAAGTTAAATCTAAATCCAGACTGAAGTCAGTCTTGAATTCCTCAGGAGGATGGCCCTTTCTTTCAGCAGAATTGTTTGTAGTTCTGTTGAAAAATTTCGTATCTAGCCTCAAAAATATTTTCAGAAATAGTCTCTATAGCTTTTTCCACTATTAAAAATAAACAACACTAGCAAGGTGTCTGGTATGTAATGTTCAATAAATGTTAGGTCCTCCTCTCCTCCCTTCACCAAATGCATGCATGCATGCATTCACGTGCAAACACTGGAATTCATGTTTATGTGATTTTGCAAGAACAAGTGGAATGAAATCAAGGATAGCTCAACCATTCTTTAAAATCAAAATCAAATACAAAGTTTTGAATTCATATTTTTTAGATGAAGAAAATAATATAACTGAGCTAATAATAATAAAAAATATTGAGCAAGTGACATCAGCAACATGGCAGAATAGGACTTTCTAGTGCTTGTCCCTCCACAGAAACATCAATTAGAATAGCTACCCATGCACAAAAATACCTTCACAGGAGATGAAGGTTAACAGACAAAACTACTAAAAAATATTAATAGCTATAATTATTTCTTAAGGGATACAAATATAAAAAGATGTACATTGTGACATTAAAAACAAAATGTGGATGATGTGGGGTAAAAGTATAGAGTTTCTGTATACAATCAAAGTTAAATTATCAGCTTAAAATAGGCTGTTATAACTATAAAATATTTTACGTAAGCCTCATGGTAACAATAAAGCAAAACCCTACAGTAGATACATAAAAGACAAAAAGCAAGGAATCAGGCTGGGCATGGTGGCTCATGCCTGTAATCCCAGCACTTTGGGAGGCCGAGGCAGGCAGATCACTTGAGGTCAGGAGTGCAAGACAAGCCTGGCCAACATGGTAAAACCCCATCTCTACTAAAAATACAAAAGTTATCCAGGCATGGTAGTGCACACCTGTAATCCCAGCTACTCAGGAGGCTGAGGCAGGAGAATTGGTTGAACCTGGGAGGCAGAGGTTTCAGTGAGCCGAGATCATGCCACCGCACTCCAACCTGGGCGACAAAGCGAAACCGTGTCTCAAAAACAACAACAACAACAACAAAGGAATCAAAGTATGCCATAGAGAAAAATCACCTAATCACAAAGTAGGACAGCAAGAGACATCCAAGCACCTAAATATAGAAAGCAAATATTAATAGTTGTAAAGGGAGACATAGGCAATAATACAATAATAGTAGTGGACTTCAATAACCCACTTTTGACAATGGGCAGATCATCCAGATGGAAAAAAATAAGGAAACATGACTTAAACAACACTTTAGACCAAATGGACCTAAGAGACATAAACAGAACATTCCATTCAAACAGCAGCAAAATACACATTCTTCTCACGTGCACATGGAACATAATCCAGGATAGATCATATGTTAAGTCACAAAACAAGACTTAACAAATGTAAGGAGACTGAAATCATATCAAGTATCTTTTCCAACCCAAATAGTATGAAACTAGAAATGAATTGCAGGAGGAATTTGAAACTTTCACAAAAACAGAGATTAAACAACATGCTCCTGAACAACTAATGGGTTAAAGATGAAATTAAAAGGGAAACCAAAATATACTTGAGACAAATGAAAAAGGACACACAACATACCAAAACTTACGTCATGAAGCAAAAACAGTTCTAAGAGGAAAGTCTGTAGTAATAAATGCCTACATCAAAAAAAGAAGATCTCAAATAAACAGCTTAATATTATACCTCAAGGAACTAGAAAAAAAAAGAAATTAAG
This sequence comes from Pan paniscus, assembly GCF_029289425.2. Taxonomy (NCBI): domain Eukaryota; kingdom Metazoa; phylum Chordata; class Mammalia; order Primates; family Hominidae; genus Pan; species Pan paniscus. The sequence continues at coordinate 108,352,847 of NC_073255.2, read as the reverse complement.
TAGAAAGAAGGAAATAATAAAGATTGGAGCAGAAAAAACAAAATAGACACTAGAAAATCAATAGAAAAGATCAAGAAAACTTTTGAAAAAATAGCCAAAATCAACAAACCTTTAGCTAGGCTTTGGAAAAAGGACTCAGAAATGAGAGAGGAGACATTACAACTGATATCACAGAAATACAAAGGATTATAAAAGACTGCTATGAACAATTATATGCCACAAATAGAACAGTGTAGAATAAATGGATATATTCCCAGAAACATAAAACCTACCATGGTTGAATTATGAAGAAACAGAAAATCTGAACAGATCAATAATGCGTAAGGTGACTGAATCAGTAGTCAAAAATCTCCCATCAAAGAAAAGCTCAGGACCTGATGGCTTGACTTCATAGTCTACCAAACATTTAAAGAAGAGGTAATAGCAATCTTTCTCAAATTCTTACAAAAAATTGAAGAAGAGTGAATAATTCCAAACTCATTTTATGAGCCCAGAATTATCCTGAAACCAAAGTCAGACAAGGACACTATTAAAAAAAAAAAAAGAAAATTATAGGCCAATATTCCTTATGAAGATAGATGCAAAAACCCTCATCAAAATACTAGCAAGCCAAATTCAGCAGCACGTTAGAAGAATCATTCACCATGATCAAGCGGGAGTTATTCCTGGGGTGCAAGGATGGCTCAACGTATGCAAATCTATAAATATTATACACAACATTAACAGAATGAAAGACAAAACCATATGATCATCTCAATAGATGGAGATAAAGCATTTGACAAAATTCAAAATTCTTTCATAATAAAAATTCTCAACAAATTAAGTATAGAAGGAATGTGCCTCAACACAACAAAGGCCATATATGACAAAACCACAGCTAACATCAAACTCAACAATGAAAAGTTGAAAGCACTTTCTCCAAGATCAGGAACAAGACAAAGATGCCCATTCTTGCCACATCTATTCAACATAGTACTGGAAGTTTTAGCCAGAGCAATTAGAAAAGAGCAAGAAATAAAGGGCATTCAAATTAGAAAGGAAGTAGTGAAAATATGTCTCTCTGTTTGAAGAAAACATAGTATTACAATATATTAAAAAAAATTAAAGACTCTACCAAAAAACTGTTAAAACTAATATAGAAATTCAATAAAGTTGTAGGAAACAAAAATAACATACAAAAATTAGTAGCATTTCCATATACTAACAATGAACTATCTGAAAAAGAAATTTTTAAAATGCCATTCACAATAGCTACAAAACATTTAAAAAGTTAAAAATAAATTTAACCAAGAACTGAAAGACTTGTACACTGAAACTATAAACATTGATGAAAAAAAAAGACACAAATAAATGGTAAGATATTCCATGTTCACAGATTGGAAGAATTAATATTGTTAACCTGTCCATACTACTCAAAGCAATCTACAGATTAAATGCACACCTATCAAAATTTCAATGACATTTTTCACAGAAATAGAAAAAACAATCCTAAAATTTGTATGGAACTCTTGAAGACCCTGAATAAACAAAGCCATCTTAAACAAAAAGAACAAAGTTTAAGGCATCACACTACCTGACTTCAAAATATACTACAAAGTTATACTAACCAAAACAATTTTAACTGGCATAAAACAGACACACAGACCAATGGAACAATATAGAAAGCCCAGAAATAAACCCAGGCATTTACAGTTAGCTGATTTTCAACAAAGGTGCCAAGAACACACAATGGAGAAAGGAAAGTTCCTTCAATAGATGATAATGAAAAAAACTGGATATCCACATGCATAAATGTGAAATTAGACTCTCACATTACACCATGTGTAAAAATCAATTTGAAATAGATTGAAGACTTAAACATAAGGCCTGAAACTGTAAAACTACTAGAAGAAAATATGGAGGAAAGTTTCATGACATTGGTCTGGGCCATGATTTTTTTTATATGACCCCAAAGCACAGACAACAAAAGCAAAAATAGACAAATGGGATTTTATCAAACTAAAAACTTTTGCACAGCAAAGGAAACAACTGACAGAATGAAGACACAAACTACAAAATGGGAGAAAATATTTGCAAACCATACATCTAATGAGGAGTAAATATCCAGAATATATAAGGAACTCAATAGCAAGAAAACAACCCTATTTAAAAAATGAGCAAAGAACCTAAATAGACAGCTCTCAAAAGAAGGCATACAAATGGCCAACAGCTATATGAAAATAATGCTCAACATCACTAATCATAAGAGAAATGCAAATTAAAGCTACAATGGGATATTATCTTACACTTGTTATACCACATGAAGGTGGGCATGGTGGCTTGCATCTATAGTCCCCAGCTACTTGGGAGACTGAGGTAGGAGGATCACTTGAGTTCAGGAGTTGGAGACCAGCCTAGGCAACATAGCAAGACCCCATCTCTTTTTATTTATTTATTTATTTATTTATTTATTATTTATTATACTTTAAGTTCTGGGGTACATGGACACAATGTGCAGGTTTGTTACATATGTACACATGTTCCATGTTGGTTTGCTGCACCCATTAACTAGTCATTTATGTTAGATATTTCTCCTAATGCTATCCCTCCCCCATCCCCCACCCCACAACAGGCCCCAGTGTGTGATGTTCCCCACCTTGTGTCCACGTGTTCTCATTATTCAATTCCCACCTATGAGTGAGAACATGCGGTGTTTGGTTTCCTGTCCTTGCGATAGTTTGCTGAAAATGATGGTTTCTAGCTTCATCCATGTCCCTACAAAGGACATGAACTCATCATTTTTTTATGGCTGCATAGTATTCCATGGTGTATATGTGCCACATATTCTTAATCCAGTCTATCATTGATGGACATTTGGGTTGGTTCCAAGTCTTTGCTATTGTGAATAGTGCCACAATAAACATATGTGTGCATGTGTCTTTATAGTAGCATGGTTTATAATCCTTTGGGTATATACCCAGTAATGGGATCCCTGGGCCAAATGGTATTTCTAGTTCTAGATCCTTGAGGAATTGTCACATTGTCTTCCACAATGGTTGAACTAGTTTACAGTCCCACCAACAGTGTAAAAGTGTTTGTATTTCTCCACATCCTCTCCAACACCTGTTGTATCCTGACTTTTTAATGATTGCCATTCTAACTGGTGTGAGATGGTATCTCATTGTGGTTTTGATTTGTATTTCTCTGATGACCAGTGATGGTGAGCATTTTCTCATGTGTCTGTTGGCTGCATAAATGTCCTCTTTTGAAAACTGTCTATTCATATCCTTTGCCCATTTTTTGACACCCCATCTCCTAAAAACAAAAAAGACGAAAAATAAGTGTTGAGGAGGATGTGGAGAAAAGGGAATTTTTGCACACTCTTGGTGAGAATGCAAATTAGCATAGCCACTATGGAAAACAGTATGGAAGTTCCTCAAAAAATTAATAATAGAACTGCAGTATGTCAGCAATCCCACTATTGGGTATATACCCAAAGGATATAAAATCAGTATGTCAAAAAAATATCTGCACTTTCATGTTCACTGCAGCATTATTCACAATAGTGGAGATATGGAATCAACCTAAGTGCTCATCAGCAAATGAATGGAAAATGAAAATGTGGTATAATAACAATGAAATATTATTCAGCTTTAATAAAGAAGGAAATCCTATCATTTGTGACAATACGGATGGACCTGAAGGACATTGTACTAAGTGAAATAAGCTAGTCACAGAAAGACACATATCTGCATGATCTCACTCATATGTGGAATCTAAAGAATTTGAACTCATAGAAGTAATGGGTAAGATACTGGTCATATAGCTGATAAGTGGTGGAGCTAAGATGCCAAACTGAATCACTTGAATTTCAAAGCCTGTTATTGTGTCAGTACACTCCAGCTAAAGTCCATCAGGAACATACCTGTAGTTGAACAAGTTGGGTTTATTCCTTGTTACAGAGAGGAAGAATGCATGCCATGGGGAAATCTGGGGTGTCTCAGTAAGACAGTGTTTGAAAGAACTTATCCTAGAATTTGGTTATATGCTAGGTGATTTGGAAAAGGTCTTAAGGAACACAGGCTTTTCTCTGGATTGGATGCTATCAGGAAGTGGTGGTAATTCTATGATTGGGTATCATCTTAGTAAATCTTATCTAGATGGAGGGAAGATTAGGGAAAGTCTAAAGCTGTAAGTGGTAAAGCAGCAGCAGTAACTCCTATTAGCCAGGATACAGACAGATAAAGTCACCCCGCAAGTAGGTAGAAGAGCTAGGACCTGAACCCAGGCAGCCTGCCCTGAGTTTGCACATTTACCTGCCCTACAGGCAAGGGCAATTAGGAGCAGCAGCAGAGCTAAACAAAGATGATGGGAGAGATGTCTTAGGAAGAAACCTCAGCTATGTAGTCAAGCTAAGGATTCACAGTAGGAGATTGGCACCAAAGAAGTCTTCTGGGGGTGCTACCTGCTCAAACAATAGTCTGAAGTTAAGAAGGAAGGAAGGAAAGAAAGAAGGAAGGGAGGGAGGGAGGGAGGGAGGGAGGGAGGAAGGAAGGAAGGAAGGAAGGAAAAAGAGAGAAAGAAAGAGAGAGAAAGAGAATGAATGTAAAGAAAGAAAGAAAGAGAGAAAGAAAGAAAGAGAGAGAGAAAGAGGAAAGGAAAGGAAACAAAAGGAAAGGAAAGAAAACGAAAGGAAAGGAAAAGAAGGGGAGGGGAGGGAAGGGGAGGGAGGAAGGAAGTAAGGAAGGAAGGAAAAAGAGAGAAAGAAAGAGAGAGAAAGAGAATGAATGTAAAGAAAGAAAGAAAGAGAGAAAGAAAGAAAGAGAGAGAGAAAGAGGAAAGGAAAGGAAACAAAAGGAAAGGAAAGAAAACGAAAGGAAAGGAAAAGAAGGGGAGGGGAGGGAAGGGGAGGGAAAGGAAGGGAAGCGAAGGGAAGAGAAGGGAAAAGGGAAGGGAAGGGAAAAGGAAAGGAAAGGGAAAAGGAAAGGAAAGGGAAGAAAGAGAGGAAATCCCTTTAAGTCTTTCTGTTTCCTGGAAGCTTTCTAGGTCACCTTACCCATAAATGCCCACTGAACAGATCTTCTCAGATTTCAGAGGCTCAGTCTCATTAGTCACGTGTGTGATAAGGCTACTTTTTCCGAGAAGGCTGAGGTCTATGCTGGCAGCTTGATGTTCTCCGCAGATTTGATGCAGGATTTCTCCCTGGCTTTCTCAGGTCATTTCACTGGAGTCATTTCCTTTTGGGGTCCTAGACCTCTTTGGTGCTAATGCCATTAGGCTATGCCAGGAGGCTGCTGTGCTAAGCCTTGGTAAAGATGGGTGAAATGAATGCTTGTTGTGTCCCCCTGTACTTCAATTCTCTCCCTTCTTGAGTAAGCAAGCCCTGATTACTTAGTAACGTCTCTTTCATCATCAATTATAGTCTCAGAATGACATGAAAATGAAGGTGCCCTCCCTGCCCCCCTCCTTCTGACACCAACACAATCAAGAAGGGGCCACATGGCACAAATCAGGAAAATTAGTCTTTACCCTCCAGGAGTCTGGACCTTGAGTGGAGTGACACAGGCAGGAGTATGTGTAGAGCTAGCATATGGCAGTTCTCTGAAGAGACTATCCATGCTTTCCTGTTACCCAGATTCCCAGAGCTGCCTCATGCCTTTCCTTCCTGAGGCCTAATCGTTCAACATTTCCTTTGACTCCCTGAGCTACCTAGAATATTTCTAATAACTTTTTGCTTAAATTAGTCAGTTTCTATTGTTTGCATCCAAAGAACCCTAACTGACACATATAGTTTATTTGATCGTGTTTTCTATTCAGCAGCATTTGGGGGAAATGTCCTTTAACTATGTCAGTTCAAAATAATGAGAAAGGACATATAGTTAAAGCTCTGCCTCCCAGTTCACAGGGAAATTAGACTATGCTCTCCCAGGAGACTCTTGCTTTATTGAGACTACCGGTCATTTCCCCCAGCACTGATAGGTGGTCAGAATAAATAACCACAAAGGTAATGGATCTTTGAGCTTGATTTTCATTATATGACCCTAATTTTCTTCCCAATGGTAACAGATGATGTCGAACTCACAGTTCTTCCCCAACTTGTTTTATTGATAAACAAAAAGAGAACACCTTTGTTTCAATCTATTTACATAGAAATCTGATTAGGAGCTTCCTAAATCTAAAGACAATTTCTCCAAAAAGTCCATTGTTACATGAAATTACAGGTATTCCTAAGCGAGGTAATATTCTCTTCTTGAAATAAAAGACACCCATTCACTTCCAGTCCTGTGGCTTTATGGTGCTCCATTTGAAGTCATACCAAGTAATCACCACGGAATAAAATCTTTGGGCGACAGAGTAAGAAAACAGCATGGTTATAATTCTACCTCTTGAAAAACATTCAGGATGGGGATAGGATATCTCTATTGCAATGTATGCTTGTGGAAACCGGAGAGTGATTTTATGTTAGAAATCAGATAACCTATGAGCTTTTTATTCTGCAAAGTAGCCGGTCACCCTCAGAAAGATGATTATTTGAAAGTGCTGTTCTTGCCCACATAGAAAATCCAAGAGAATCTACAAACTATTAGAAGTCATAAATGAATTCGGAAAGTTTCCTTGAATCCAAATCGATAAAGTCCTCACATAACAGCCATAACCAGTTAGAAAACATAATTGGAACAAAAGTCCCATTCACAATATCACAAAAGCTAAAGACATAAAACTACTAGCTTTAAATATCAACGTGAATCTCAAAACACCATAAAGCATAAAAACGAGTTGTGGAATGATAGATCTAAGACTATATATATATGTATATATACATATACACATTATGTATGTATATGATGATGTTATCGTATGATAGTTATTTTATGTAAATACAAACAATCTTATATTTAAATAGTTTTAAATATAAATGTACTATATAAATTATCATGGATTAATATACAAAATTTGGGTTGCTGGTTACCCCTGGATAATGCAAGAAAAGAATGGTATTGGAGAAACACTCACAGGGACTTTATTAGTTAAGAATAAATCCAAAACAAATACATGGCAAACTGTTCAGGTGTGTTATAGATGGGTGGTGAATATCATTATTATCATCTTCAAGAGATCATCATTTTCTCTATACATGTATTTATATTTCATAATAGTATATTTTAAAATACTATTATAATTGTGAGGAGTAGAACAAAATTTTTCCTTACTGTTTTCTTAGTCCAAGTGGAGAATCTGAGAAAGAAATAAGAATCAGTCAGAATGTATGAATGGTTTTGTTGTTTCGGGGAAGCTTCATCAGCAATTTATTCAGCAGATAAAGTTATTCCTGAAATATTAATGAATTATAACCTACATGTCCAGAGTTGATGCTCCTTAGATAAACAGCCTTGGCCTAGAAGAAAAATGTCCAGAGCTTTGTTACCAATTTTGGCAAAACTTGGCAGCATTGGAGAAGTTACTTTCTCTTGTCCTTAATTTCTTCATTTGTAAAATATGGGTATTCCCTCTTCCCTTTCTCTTGGGTTTTTTGTGCAGAGAAATGTGAGATTGTTTACTATTATAGCAATGTTACAGGATCCTATGTACATGGTTTTTACTGATTTCCAGATTGAATTTCACGAAAAGCCAAACATAGGATATTGAGGAATGCAAATACAATTACATTTTGTGGGAAAAGAGTAGCATTCACCTAATATTGAAGGCTCAATATCAGGAGAATGGTAATGTGTGAATAGGATCTAATTCTGGGGGTTCTCTTTAGAAGGAAGTATACAGAAATTTTACCGTAGTGCTCTTTTCCTAAATTTCTAGGGAACGTTATTAGGAGAGTTTCATTCTTCTCCTATTAGACTGAGAGGTTTGACAGAAATTAGGATTCCTTAGGTTATATTTATTGGGATAAAGGATATCCTCTAGGATTTATTTTAGCTGAAAAGAGAATGTCAACAATTTTCTTACTTTTGTTCACAAATGTAGAAAGGCAGTGGTTAAAAGCACAAACTCAGGCCTTACATCATCTGAGTTTAAAACAAAACTCTGCCACTTAGAACTGGGTGTCAAGGTACTTACCCCCTCTTCCCTCAGTCTCTTCCTAGGTAACATGGGAATAATAGTGGTACCTACGTTTTTGGGTATCAGGATTTTAGGGGAGGAAATAATATCTTTCTCCATGGGAGAATCTAGGTTTTCTGGAACATGAAGCTTATATTTTTGAGGGTTACACACACACACACACACACATACACACACACACAGTCATACATACATACATATTTATACTCGTATATATACTCATATATATTCATATATATGAGTATAAATACAAAATAAGTTATCTGGCCAAAGAAGTGGCCTGTGCAGCTGGGCTGGGGGCTGAAACTTCAGCTTCATTACCTTCATGGTACATCCATGAAGCACATCTGAACTCATTTGACCACAAAATGTGATCTGAATTGATGTGATGTAGTCTTAATTCATCCCATTTAGTGTGAGTATTCATATCTTTTATTGCAAAAATATTAATGTGTCTGATGATAGGGAGTTGACCTAGAACCTCTATGTGAACCACATGACCTGTCTGAAATCTGAAAAATTCTGAATTTTGAAACCCACCTCACCCAGGGAGTTTCAGATAATGAATTGTAGATGGTGTCAGGCTTATTACTGATAAAGTTGAATTGAGGAACACACCAGGGCTCCAGAAGTACAGAAGCAGAGTTCTCCAGAGCAAGCTTAGTGTATGGAGGGCAGAGATCTTCCTGGGTTGGAGAACAGACGTCCCCCGCAAAGGAGCCGCAGCTGCTCATCCCTTCTCTCAAACTCACCAACTCTCCCAACTCCTCCTGAGGAGGAAGTAAGGGGACAGAACTGAGAAGCTCAAAGAGCTCCTCCCAAATGCTTCCCTCCTAGCGAGTCAAGGGGAAACATGGGTAGGAGGAATAAATGTTCCCTACTAAGAATGGGGTTCTTGTGAAGATTAAATAAAACTGTTTATCTGAATAAAATCATGATTTAGCATAGAACTTGACCCATATGAAACCTCAGGAGCTGTTGCTGTCATTGTTGTTATTGTCTGCATGTAGCTCATGCACTTGAGTAATTTCTGTCTGGCCTCCATCTCGGGACAGTTTGACCCTCCCCAGTTCTGGTCTCTTTTTGGGGTGGGTAAGAGTTAGGGGGTTGTTTAGAAGAGTTAGTACAGTAATGCAATACATAACGTTTCAGTCAATAACAGACTACGTGTACAACAGTGGGCCCATAAGATTATAATGACACTGAAAAATTCATATAGCCTGGTGATGTCCTAGACTTTGTAATATTGTAGCACAACATATTACTTATGTTTGTGGTAATGCTGGTGTACCCAAAACTATTGGCTGCCAGTCATATAAAACTAACACACATACAATTCTGTATACTATGTATGATATAGTTTGGCTCTGTGTCCCTACTCAAATCTCATGTCAAATTGTAATCCCCACATCTCAGGGAGAGGCCTGGTGGGATGTGATTGAATCACAGAGGCAGATTTCCCCCTTGCTGTTCTCATGATGGTGAGTGAGTTCTCACAAAATCTGATGGTTTGAAATTGTGTAGCACTTCCCCCTTTGCTCTCTTGTTCTCTCTCCTGCTTTCCCGTGCTAAGATGTGCTTGCTTTCCCTTCTCCTTCCACCAGACTGTAAGTTTCCTGAGGCCTCCCAGCCTGCTTCCTGCAGAGCTGTGAGTCAATTAAACCTCTTTTCTTCATAAATTACCCAGTCTCAGGCAGTTCTTTTTTTTTTTTTTTTTTTCTTAGACGGAGTCTCGCTTTGTCGCCAGGCTGGAGTGCAGTGGCACGATCTCAGCTCACGGCAACCACCACCTCCCGGGTTCAAGCGATTCTCTTGCCTCAGCCTCCTGAGTAGCTGGGACTACAGGCACACACCACCACGCCCGGCTAATTTTGTATTTTTAATAGAGACAGGGTTTCACCATGTTGGCCAGGATGGTCTCTAACTCTTGACCTCGTGATCTGCCTGCCTCAGCCTCCCAAAGTGCTGGGATTACAGGCGTGAGCCACTGCGCCCAGCCTCAGGTAGTTCTTTGTACCAGTGTGAAAACAGACTAAATACAATGTAATACTTGATAACGATAATAAACAACCATGTTACTGATTTATGTATTTACTGTACTCTGTTTTTATTGCTATTTTAGAGTGTAGTCCTTCTAATTATGTATATTAAAAAGTATACATATATATACTTTTTTATGTATATAAACCGGCCTTAGGCAGGGTCTTGAGGGGGTATTCCAGAAGAAGGCATTGTTATCATAGGACATGATCACTCCATGCCTGTTATTGCCCCTGAAGAACTTCCAGTGGGACAAGATGTAGAAGTTGGAGGCAGTGATGCTGATGATTTCGACCCTGTGTATGCCTGGGCTAATGTATGTGTTTGTGTCCTATTTTTTACAAAAATTTTACAAAGTTAAAAAAATTATTAAAAAAGAAAAACACTTACAGAAAAGGACAGAAAATATTGTGTACAATGTGCTAGGTGTTATTACAAAAGAGTCAAAAAGAAAAATTTAAAGTGTTAAAAGTAAAAAAGTTACAGTAAGCTAAGATTAATTTATTATTGAAGAAATAAAATTTATTCTTATGAATTTAGTGTAGCTTAAGTGTACAGCATTTATAAAGTCTACGGTAGTGTATGATAATGTGTGAGGCCCTCACAATCACCACTCACTCACTGACTCACCCAGAGCAACTTCCAGTCCTGCAGGCTCCATTCATAAGTGTCCTATAAAGGTGTACCATTTTTTATCTTTTATATTTTTTCTGTACCTTTTCTATGTTTAGATATATTTAGATAAACAAATACTTACTGTCATATTACAATTGCCTGTGGCATTCAGTATTGTAACATGCTGTACAGGTTTCTAGTCTAGGAGCAATAGGCTATACCATCTAGCCTAGGTGTGTAGTAGGCTATACCAGCTAGGTTTGCGTAGGTACACTCCATGATGTTCGCACAATGACAAAATTGCTTAAGGATGCATTTCTCAGAACATATCCCTGCCATTAAGTGATGCATGACTAGATCACCCTCAAAAAAAGTGCTGGCCCTTACGGGGTAGAGTTCATCTTGTGATTTCATTTTCTCTCTCCTTCTGTCATATTTTCTTTGTTCTGATTTCTTCACTCATTTTATATTTTACTTTCCACTTCATTTTGAAGAAGCTCAGAAGTATTTGCTACTTATTCCACATAAAATATAGATGAAGTCAGCCATGTATAGAAGATAAATCCAAAAATTAAGAGCTCTTACATGACTGAAATTTGGTGGAAGAAATAACTTTCACATCAGATAGTTTTGTATCCAGTTATCTTCTGGCTCCATGAATCAGAGATCTATCTTTTTAAGAGTACTAATGAAGTATATCATTCTTTAAGAAATGCCTGATGAATCAAACTCTTAAAGGATAAAAAGTGTTTAGAAAATCAAGATTTGTGCAAAAGAAAACAATAAAAATCATCCAAATTCATCCACTTTGATATGGTTTGGCTGTGTCCTCACCCATATCTCACCTTGAATTGTAATAATCCCCATGTGTCAAGGGTGGGCCCAGGTGGAGATAATTTAATCATGGGGGTGGTTCCCCCATACTGTTCTCATGGTAGTGAATAAGTCTCATGAGATCTGACGGTTTTATAAATGGGAGTTCCCCTGCACAAGCTCTCTTGCCTGCTGTCACGTAAGATGTCCCTCTGCTCTTCCTTCATCTTCTGCCATGATTGTGAGGCCTCCCCAGCCATGTAGAGCTGTGAGTCCATTAAACCTCTTTCCTTTATAAATTACCCAGTCTTGAGTATATCTCTATTAGCAGCATGAGAACAGACTAATACACACTCTGAGATCATTGTTCACATCTTGGTGTATACCCACCCAATCTTTCTTCTTTGCATAAATATTATTTTCTATGCCAAGTGTGGTGGCTCACGCCTGTAATCCTAGCACTTTGGGAGGCAAAGGTGGGCAGATCATCTGAGGTCAGGAGTTCAAGACCAGCCTGCTTTAACATGGCAAAACCCCATCTCTACTAAAAATACAAAAAATTAGTCAGATGTGGTGGCGGGCACCCATAATTCCAGCTACTCGGGAGGCTGAGGCAGGAGAATCGCTTGAACCCGGGAGGCAGAGGTTGCAGTGAGCCAAGATCATGCCACTGCACTCCAGCCTGGGTGACAAGAGTGAAACTCCATCTCAAAAAAAAATTATTTTCCAAAGGAAGATCATATTTTACTTACCATTTTATAACTTGCTCTTTCAGTTTACTATAGATATTAAATATCTTCCCATTATATTAAATATTATTTTAAAAATAATTTTTATAACAGAAGAAATGTGTGTTCATGGTAATACATTCAAGTAGTAGAGAACTGTATCTGTATAGAGGTAAAAGTAAAATTCTGCTTATCTTGCCAATATCCTATATGAATTCCCTGAAAGTATCCACTGTTAATAATTGTGTGTGCACAAGCGTATGTGTGTGTGTTCTTTCAGATATTTTCTGTGTCTTTGCAGGGAAATAGTTTTTCTACATACATGGAATTATTTTGTCAATATTGTTCTACTTTTTGAATATTTTTTCATCTAAGCTTATTTTTCTATTTTTTAAAACCATTTCAATAGTTTTTGGGGAACAGGTGGTGTTTGGTTACATGGATAAGTTCATTAGTGGTGATTTCTGAGATTTTGATGCACCCATTACCCAAGCAGTGTATACTGCACCCAGTGTGTATTCTTTTATCCCTCACCCCAATTTCACCCTTTCCCTCAAGTCCCCAGAGTCCATTATATCATTCTTATGGCTTTGTGTCTTCACAGCTTAGCTCCCACTTATAAGGGAGAACATATGATGTTTGGTTTTCCATTCCTGAATTTACTTAGAATAATGGTCTCCAACTCCATCAAGTTTGCTGTGAATGCCATTATTTCATTCTTTTTTATGGCCGAGTAGTATTCCATGGTATATACATACCACATTTTCTTTATCCACTCATTGATTGATGGGCATTTAGGCTGGTTCCATATTTTTGCAGTTGTGAGTTGTGCTGCTATAAATGTGAGTACAAGAGTCTTTTTCTTATAATGACTTCTTTTCCTCTGGGTAGATACCCAGCAGGGGGATTGCTGGATCAAATGGTCCTTCTACTTTTAGTTCTTTTAGGAATCTTCATGCTGTTTTCCATAGCAGTTGTATTAGTTTACATTCCCACCAGCAGTGTAAAAATTTTCCCTTTTCACCGCATCCACGCCAACATCTATTATTTTTTGATTTTTTAATTATGGCCATTCTTGCAGGAATAAGGGGGTATTGCATTGTGGTTTTGATTTGCATTTCCCTGATGATTAGTGATGTTGAGCATTTTTTCATGTTTGTTGGCCATTTGTGTATCTTCTTTTGAGAATTGAATATTCATGTCCTTAGCCCACTTTTTGATGGGATTATTTGTTTTTTTCTTGCCGATTTGTTTGAGTTCCTTATAGATTCTGGATATTAGCCCTTGGTGAAATGCAAAGTTCGTGAAGGTTGTTTTCCACTCTGTGGGTTGTCTGTTTGCTTGGCTGATTATTTCTTTTGCTGTGCAGGTGTTAGCCAATGTCTAGAAGAGTTTTTCCAATGTTATCTTCTAGAATTTTTACAGTTTTGGGTCTTAGATTTAAGTCTTTGATCCATCTTGAGTTGATTTTTGTGTAAGGTGAGAAATGAGGATCATTTCATTCTTCTACATGTGGCTTGCCAATTATCCCAGCACCATTTGTTGAATAGGGTGTCCTTTTCCCACTTTATGGTTTTGTTTGCTTTGTCAAAGATCAGTTGGCTGTAAGTATTCAGCTTTACTTCTGAGTTCTTTACTCTGTTCTATTGGTCTATGTGCTTATTTTTATACCAGTACCATGCTGGTTTGGTGATTATAGCCTTGTAGTATAGTTTGAAATTGGGTAATGGGATCCCTCCAGATTTTTTATTTTTGCTTATTCTTGCTTTGGCTATGTGGGCTCTTTTGTTGGTTGCATCTAAATTTTAGGATTTTTTTCTAGTTCTGTGAAGAATGATGATGATTGTATTTTGATGGGAATTGCATTGAATTTATGGATTGCTTTTGGCAGTATTGATTCTATCCATCCATGAGCATGGTGTGTGTTTCTATTTGTTTGTTTTGTCAATGACTTCTTTCAGCAGTGTTTTGTAGTTTTCCTTGTAGAGGGCTTTCAACTCCTTGGTTAGGTAGATTCCTAAGTATTTTACATTTTTTTCTCAGCTGTTATAAAAGGGATTGTGTTCTTGATTGATCCTCAGCTTGGTTGCTATTGGTGTATAGCAGTGCTACTGATTTGTGTACATTGATTTTGTATCCTGAAACTTTCCTGAATTAATTTATCATATTTAGGAGCTTTTTGGATGAGTCTTTAGGGTTTTCTAGTAATATGATCATATCATTGGCAAACGGCAAGAGTATGACTTCCTCCCTACTGATCTGGATGCCCTTCTTTCTCTTTTCTGATTGCTCTGGCTAGGACTTCCAGTACTATGTTGAATAGAAGTGTGAAGGTGGGCATCCTTGTCTTGTTCCAGTTTTCAGGGGGAATGCTTTCAACCTTTCCTTATTCAGCATAAGGTTAGCTGTGGGTTTGTCATAGATGGCCCTTATTACCTTAACGTATGTCTCTTCTATGCCAATTTTGCTGAATTTTAATCATAAAGGGATGCTGGATTTTGTCAAATGCTTTTTCTGCATCTATTGAGATGATTATACGATTTTTGTTGTTAATTCTGTTAATGTGGTGTATCACATTTATTGACTTGCATATGTTAAACCAACCCTGCTTCCCTTGTATGAAACCCACTTGATCATGGTGTATTATCTTTTTGATATTCTGTGGATTCAGTTAGCTAGTATTTTATTGAGGATTTTGCATCATGTTCATCAAGTTCTTTCCTGGTTTTGGTATTAGGGAGATACTGGCTTCACAGAATGATTTAGGGAGGATTCTCTGTTTCTCTATCTTTTCCAATACTTTCAGTAAAATTGGTACCAATTCTTCTTTGAATGTCTAATAGAATTCAGCTGTGAATCCATCAAGTCCCAAACTTTTTTTGTTGGCAATTTTTTGTTACTGTTTCAGTCTTGCTAAATGTTATAGTCTATTCAGACTTTCTATTTCTTCCTCATTTCATCTAGAAAGGCTGTATATTTCCAGAAATTTATCCATCTTCTCTGGGTTTTCCAGTTTGTGCACATAAAGGTGTTCATAGCTTTGAATGATCTTTTGTATTTCTGTGGTATTGGTAGTAATATCCCCCATTTCATTTCTAATTGAGCTTATGTTTATCTTCTCTATTCTTTTCTTGGCTAATCTTGCTAATGGTTGATTTATTTTGTTTATCTTTTTTTGTTTGTTTGTTTGTTTGTTTTTGAGGAGTCTTGCTCTGTCAGCCGGGCTGGAGTGCAGTGGCTCGATCTTGGCTCACTGCAAGCTCCACCGCCCGGATTCATGCCATTCTCCTGCCTCAGCCTCCCGAGTAGCTGGGACTACAGGTGCCTGCCACCACGCCTGGCTTATTCTTTGCATTTTTAGTAGAGACGGGGTTTCACCGTGTTAGCCAGGATGGTCTCAATCTCCTGACCTCATGATCCGTCTGCCTCTGCCTCCCAAAGCGCTGGGATTACAGGCATGAGCCACCACGCCCGGCCCTATTTTGTTTATCTTTTCAAAGAACTAGCTTTTTGTTTCATTTATCTTTTGTTTTTTTTTGTTTGTTTGTTTGTTTCAAATTCATTTAGTTCTGCTCTGATCTTATTTTTCCTTTCTTCTGCTGGGTTTGGGTTTGGTTTGTTTGTGTTTCTCTAGTTCCTTGAGGTGTGAGCTTAGATTGTATATTTGTACTCTTTCAGACTTTTTGATGGAGGCATTTAATGCTATGAACTTTCCTCTTAGCACCACTTTTGCCATATCCCAGAGGTATTGATAAGTTGTGTCACTATTATCGTTCAGTTCAAAGAATTTTTAAGTTTCCCTTTTGATTTCATTGTTGACCCAAAGATTATTCAGGAGCATATTATTTAATTTCCATGTATTTACATAGTTTTGAGGGTCCCTTTTGGAGTTAATTTATTTTATTCCACTGTGGTCTCAGAGAGTAGTTGACATAATTTTGATTTTCTTAAATTTAATGAGACTTGTTTTGTGGCCTATCACATGGACAATCTTGGAGAATGTTCCATGTGCTGATGAAAAGAATGTATATTCTGCAGTTGTTGGGTAGAATGTTCTGTAAATATCTGTTAAGTCCATTCGTAGTTTAAGTTCATTGTTTCTTTGTTGGCTTTCTGTCTTGATGACTGTCTAGTGTGGTCAGTGGAGTATTGAAGACCCCCACTATTATTATGTTGCTGTCTATCTTATTTCTTAAGTCTAATGGTAATTGTTTTATAAATTTGGGAGCTCCAGTGTTACGTGCATATATATTTAGGATTGTGATATTTTCCTGTGGGGCTGATCCGTTTATCTTTATATAATGTCCCTCTTTGTCTTTTTTAATTGTTGTTGCTTTAAAGTCTGTTTTGTCTGATATAAAAATAGCTTCTCCTGCTCACTTTTGGCTTCCATTTGCATGGAATATCTTTTTCTACCTTTTTTACCTTAAGTTTATGTGAGTCTTCATCTGTTAGGCAGGTCTCTTGAAGAAGCCAGATGCTTGGTTGGTGAATTTTTATCCATTCTGCCATTCTGAATCTTTTAAGTGGAGCATTTAGGCCATTTACCTTAAATGTTAGTATTGAGATGTGAGGTAACATTCTATTCATCATGCTAGCTGTTGCCCGAATGCCTTGTTTGTTTGTTTTTTATCATTGTGTTATTGTTTTATAGGCCTTGTGAGATTTATGCTTTAAGGGAGTTCTGATGGTGGTGGCAGCCCATCTGGAGTGGCTACTGTGAGGACACCAGCTGCAATGGGGGAGGTATGGTCAGGGTTGCGCACTCTGCAGAGCTGGTGGGGATCAGGAACAGGTGATCCCAGCGGGAGCCCTGCACCCTACCAAGTTGGCAAGGTGGGAGCCCATGCTCCTGGGTGCAGCTGTATCCATCCAGCCATGGCTCCAGACCTAGGCATCCCTGCATTCCCAGGGGCCTGGGAAGCCCCTGCCTCTGCAGGCTCAGAAGTGCCTGATCCCACTCCCTAGCCTCTCCCCACTGCTGGTGCCAACCCTGGTGTGGAGCAAAGTTGCAGACAAACCTGGGTGCTGTTGCAACCCCACCACGTGTGTGTGCACTCGGTAGTGCTGACATGCCAGCCTCCTGCTACCTTGGCCCTGTCCAGACTTTGGGTGCTAACGAGCACAGGAGGAAGGTCAGGGGGCTGAGGGCACCTTGGTGCAGGCCTGCAGGCACCCCTGGGCATAGACAGCCTGGGTGCTGTGGATGGTATGTTGATGGTGGCAAGAGGTAGACAGTTTCCTAGGTGAGAAGGGGCAGGTCCCTGGTGAAACCCCACCCTTAAGTTAGGGACAGCCTGAAGCCTGGGGGTTGGGCTGCCAGTTCTGGGTGGAGTTCATGACCCAGAGTGAGAACTTCATTGATGCCCTTCGGCCAATAAGATGGCCTGCCCATGGCTGCACATGGACCAATCAGCATGCACTTTTCTGAGCACATAAAAACCCCAGACTCAGCCAGACTCAAACACTGGTTGAGACAACCTGCCTGTGAATAGGAGCTACCAACTTTGGGTCTCCTAAGAGCTGTTGTGTTGCTCAATAAAGCTCCTCTCTGTGTTGCTCACCTTCCAGTTGTCCATGTAACCTCATTCTTCCTGGACATGAGACAAGACCTCAGGACCTGCCGAACAGTGGAAGTGAAAGGAGCTGTAACACGTTCCTGCCTGGCTCAATGAGCTGCAGGCGGTGACATGCTCCTGAATTATGGGAGTGAAGAGTGGCAACCCTTCTGGATTCCCTGAGCCAGAGCTGCTGTAACACTATAGCTCTCCTGCCCTCTGCCAATGCCAGGTGGCGCCCCACACAATGGGAAGCAGTGGCGGGGCTAGGCCAGCCCAGGAGTCATGGGCTGGAGTGAGATGGCAGGACTGAAAGAGCTGTAACACAAACAGGCTGAAACATGCCCCCACAAAACACATCTCCCTGCTCACTGTGCTGTGAATAACAAGAAGGAGAGAAGAAATGCAGCCCTTCTGGGAACCCAGACCTCAGGGCTCCTCAAGCCAGGGCTGTGACATGCTGTAACACCCTCTTTGGAGCTCTGTGGTTTTTGGTGTCTCCGAGGTTTCAGGTCCCACTGCATTCCCCTTGTCTAGACACTGGTGCCCAGAGCAGAGGCCACTTGCAGTACATCTGGTCCAGCCACAGCCTCGCATGGAGCCAGTGACTGTGCCGGCACCTGAAGCTGCCCGCCCTGCCACAGCAGCCAGTGCACCTGGCTGTGGGCAGTGGCGGGAACCTGTGCTCATTCACTCACACACTCCTCCCTGCTGCATGCCTGGCTCACCCTTGGCAGGCATGGGATCCGAGCCAGTAGCTTGAGCTGAATGCAGCCTGCTGAGCCCAGAAGGCATGAACAAAACTCAAGCAGAAACACCACCAGCCACAGAGGTTTCTGGCTGGTGAAGTGACACCCCTAAGGATCCTGTGACAGTTCTATTATGGTGTATTTTGAGGTTTTGTTTCAAGATTTAGAACTCCTTTTAGCATTTCCTTTAATGCTGGCTTGGTAGTGGTGAATTCCCCCAGCATTTGTCTGAAAAAGACTTATCTCTCCTTCATTTATGAAGCTTACTTTTACTCAATACAAAATTCTTGGCTGACAATTATTTTGTTTAAGGAGACTAAAGATAGGACCCCAATTCCTTCTGAATTGTAGGGTTTCTGCTGAGAAATCTGCCATTTATCTGATAGGTTTTCCTTTATAGTTTACCTGATATTTTTGCCTTATAACTCTTAAGATTCTTTCCTTTGTCTTGACTTTAGATAACCTGGTGACTCTGTGCCTAAGTGATGATCTTTTCATGATGAATTTCCCAGGTGTTCTTTGAGCTTCTTGTATTTGGATGTCTAGATTTCTATTATTCTCAATTATTCCCTTAAATATGTTTTCCAAACTTTTAGATTTCTCTTCTTCCTCAGGAACACCAATTATTCTTAGGTTAGGTCATTTAACATAATCCCAAATTTCTTGGAGGCTTTGTTCATTTTTTAAATTTGTTCTTTGTCTTTGTCAGATTGGGTTAATTCAAATGCCTTGTCTTTAAGTGCTGAAGTTCTTTCTTGTACTTGTTTGATGCTATTGTTGAAACTTTCCAGGGTATTTTGAATTTCTCTAAGTGTGTCTTTCATTTCTAAAAGTGATTGTCTTTTCTTTATGATATCTATTTCTCTGGAGACTTTCTCATGCATATTCTGTATTATTTTTTAAATTTCTTTAAGTTGTTTTTCACCTTTCTTTGGTACCTCCTTGAGTAGCTTAATAATAAACCTTCTGAATTCCTTATCTGGTAATTCAGAGATTTCTTCTTGCCTTGAATCCATTGCTGGAGAGCTAGTGTGATCTTTTGGGGGTGTGATAGAACTTGTTTTGTCATACTACCAGAATTACTTTTCTGATTCCTTCTTATTTGGGTAGACAGTTTCAGTAGAAAGATCTAGAGCTCAAGGGCTTCTGTTCAGATTCTTTTGTCCTAGAGGGTGATCCCTTGATATGAAGCTCTCCCCAGTCCCCTAGGAATGGGGCTTCTGAAGAGCGGACTGCAGTGATTGTTATTGCTCTTCTGGGTCTAACCCCCAGCAGGGCTACCAGGCTCCAGGTTTGTGCTAGGGTTGTCAGCAAAGAGTCCTGTGATGTGATCTGTCTTCAGATCTCCCAGCCATGGATACCTGCTCCAGTGGAGGTGGCAGGGGAGTAAAGTAGATTCTGTGAGAGTCCTTGGTTGTAGATATGTGTAGTGTGCTGGCTTTCTCAAATGCTGGTTATGCTAGCAGTGAAGTTGTCATGTGGACAGACTCAGGACTTCTGGTTAGCCAAGGTGTTGCAGGTGGTGGAATTAGCTGTTGTTTTCTCCTTCTTTGGAGTGGGGTTGTTCTGTTATGAGTTGCTGTAATGGCTTGAGTTGGTTGGCTTCCAGCCAGGAGATGCCTCTTTCAAGAGAGCACCAGCTGCAGTAGTAGGAGGGGGATACAAGATTCCCCTACATTGCCCAGGATAAGTTCTCAGGTTTCTCAGGCCATGAGCAAGGCCATAGAGCTCCCAACAGTTTATGTCTTTTGTCTTCAGCTAGCAGGGTCAGTAAAGAAATACCATCAGATTGGGGCAGAGTTAGCCAGGTCTGAGCTCCGGCTCTTCTTGGGCGAGACTTGCTATGGCCACTGTAGGGGATGGAAGGGTGGTTCTCAGGCCAATGGAGTTATGTTCTCATAGAGATTATGGTTGCCTCTCCTGTGTCATACAGGTAGCCAAGGAAGTGGGAAAAAGCCGGTTGTGACAGACCTCACCCAACTTCCACACAGCCAGCAAGGCCAGTCTCACTCCCATCGTGCCCGGCCAACAGCACTGAATTTATATCCAGGCAGTTAGCAAGCAGGGCTGAGATCTTGCCCCAGGCTACAAGCCTCCCTGCTGAGAAAGCAAGTAGGGCTCTTAGGCCTTGCCCTCCCTGCCTGCCTATTCCTTTGGTTGTGCCTCCTGTGCTTGTATCTGCACTTCCTGTTCATACCCCTGGATTCTGCTCAGGAAAATTTGTGCTCCTTCGAAATTATTACAAAGTTCAGCTAGAAGCTTCCTTCACCCTGTGACCCCTTCCCAATTCTGCTAGCTGCCTTCCCCAAGGACCCCTGTGAGATAAAGCTGGGGACCAGGAGTACCTACAGGGCTCTTCTCGTTGCTTCTTCTACTTTTATATTTCACTCAGCTCCCTAAAGCTGTTTCAGCTCTAGGTAAGGTTAAATCCTTCACCCATGATCTGGATATTCAGGTTCCCCAGTAGGGATGTATATTCAGAGGCAGAGTTTTCCCCTCTCACATTTTGGGAATTCACCATTTTCAGTTATCTTACAGAGTTTGCAGTGGCAAGCCGCTTCTTTCTTTCTTTTTTGTTTTTTTTGAGACAGAGTCTCGCCCTGTCATCCAGGCTGGAGTGCAATGACGCGATCTCAGCTCAGTGCTACCTCTTCCTCCCGGGTTCAAGCGATTCTCCTGCCTCAGCATCCCTAGTAGCTGGGATTACAGGCATGCACCACCACACTCGGCTAATTTTTTGTATCTTTAGTAGAGACAGGGCTTCACTACGTTGGCCAGGCTGGTCTCGAACTCCTGACCTCGTGATCCGCTCACCTCAGCCTCCCAAAGTGCTGGGATTACAGGTGTGAGCCACTGCGCCCGGCCAAAGCCACTTCTTTCAAAGGGTCTGTGAATTATTTGTTTTCCTGGTATGTTCCTGCAGTGGGTCTTGGAGCAAAAGTTCACAATATGAGTCTCCACGCACTGTTTTGTCCATCCAAGTGGTAGCTTCATGTTAGTTCTGTCTCTTATCTGCCATTTTCCTAATGTCTTCTTATCCTTTGCATATTTTTGACATCTTTTCTCATTAGTACAGATACCTACACTCAATGTTTTTAATAGCTATACTTAAATTTACCAATCTCCTCTACATTGCTAGGGTAAGAATAAAGTCAAATCCCTGCCTACCCTGTTTCACTAAAATGCTATTAATAGATAGATGAAAGACTTAAATGTAAAAACTAAAACTAAATAACATACATGATTATGTTACATAAATAAACATACAATATTTTTAATTTTTGTCCTCTGGGAGAGGATGTATTAGTCCCTTCTCATGCTGCTAATAAAGACATACTCAAGACTGGGTAATTTATAAAGGAAAGAAGTTTAATGGACTCACAGTTCATATGGCTGGGGAGGCCTCACAATCATGACAGAAGGTGAAGGAAGAGCAAAGTCACGTCTTACATGGCAGCAGGCAAGACAGCTTGTGCAGGGGAACTTCCATTTATAAAACCATCAGATTTCATGAGACTTATTCACTACCATGAGAACAGTATGGGAGAAACCACCCCCATGATTCAGTTATCTCCATCTGGTTCTGTCCTAGACATGTGGAGATGACAATTCAAGGTGAGTTTTGGGTGAGGACACAGTCAAACCATATCAGAGGAGATGGACATTTTAAATATGACATGAAACTAAAACTATAAAGGAAAATACTAGTGGACACAGTAGCTCACACCTGTAATTCCAGCAATTTGGAGGCAGGAGGATTACTTGCACCCAGGAATTCGAGACCAGCCTGGATATCATAGTGAGATCTTATCTCTACTAAAAATAGAAAAAAAATAGCAGGGTGTGGTGGCATACGCCTGTAGTCCCAGCTACTTGGGAGGCTGGGGTGGGAGGTTTGATTAAGCCTGGGAGATTGAGGCTGCAGTAAGCTATTATCACGCCACTGTACTCCAGCCTGGACAGCTGAGTGAGGCTCTGTCTCAACAACAACAAAAAAGGAAAATCCTGATATACCTGACTATATAAACATTAAAAACTTTACAAAGCAAAAAAATAGTCACAAAGCAAACTAAGAAAAATATTTTCAATGCAAATGACAGTACATTTCTTCAATATGCAAAAACCTTTTACAAACAAGATGCTTATGAACCAGTAAATCTTTAAAAAATGGGATGAATATGTATGTTGGCGCTTCACTGATAAATAAATACCAATGGCCAAAGAAAATAAAAAACAAAGAAAGAAAGGAGAAAAATGGTGGAGCAGAGGCGGGGGGTGGGGGAGCCATAAAAAGATAAGCTCTCTCATTCATTAAGAAATAAAGACTGGCCAAGCGCGGTGGCTCACGCCTGTAATCCCAGCACTTTGGGAGGCCGAGACGGGCGGATCACAAGGTCAGGAGTTCGAGACCATCCTGCCAAACACGGTGAAACCCCGTTTCTACTAAAAATACAAAAAAATTAGCTGGGCATGGTGGCGGGTGCCTGTAGTCCCAGCTACTTGGGAGGCTAAGGCAGGAGAATGGCGTGAACCCGGGAGGCAGAGCTTGCAGTGAGCCGAGATCACACCATTGCACTCCAGCCTGGGTGACAGAGCGAGACTCCGTCTCCAAAAAAAATAAAAAATAAAAAATAAAGACTAAAACAAAAATTAACATATTTGATAATACTCATTGTTGGGATGATGAGAAGAAATATAGAAGTTCGAATTGGTACAAACTTCTTGGGAGGGTGAATTGGCAACATCAGCATTCTAAGTACACATATCCTTTCACTCAGAAATTCTACTTCTCCATCTTTATCTCATATAGTTAAGTATATAAAATGTACAAGGATATTTATTACAGTATTTGAATAGCAAGTTCTCATTTAAGTGGATTTAGCTAAGGAAAATAGCGTATGAAACCATTTCTTGGCATTACTTAGGTTAGCCACTAGATGTCATGATTGTTCCACAGAAATAAAGCTATAGCCAGGTGTATAAATCAAATTGGGAATACTTTTGTTATGTAGTCCTTCACTTTAAAATAAGTAGTGCTTATACATGCCATCCAGCACAACTCTAAAACAAGGACAGTTTGCCACATAACAAAATGATCTTCAAAATGCCTTTTAGATATCTAAAGAAATCTCAGTGAGTTTTCATATGCTTTCATGAGGCTTTAGTCTCTTAAAAACGCTAAAATTGGGTAGGTTCATATGGTGTGATCTGGGGGCTTTCGGGGGAACTCAGGCTTCAGAGAATCTCACCTCTAACATGTTTGTCACCTGAAATCCCACCACTGAAGATTCATTGTGGGGAGGTTAAAGTTTCCAATCTTTAGAAGTGGCATTTATTTTTTATTTTTCTATATAGTTTTAAAAAAACTTTGGTTTCAGCCAACCCTATAGGAGTGGCATTTTAAACTGTAAAATATCTCTGCGTGGAGTGACCCCCTCAAGTACCATTGCTGAATCGTTTTAAAGATTCTTTGGGTTTTAAACAAGAACGAGGCCCACGGTGAATAAAATATAAGACAGATGCCCAGGAAAAGGGACAGGGTGGGTGACAGTGCACTAGGAAGAGGTGGCTTTAGCCTGGGCTCTTATGTTCACTCTGGTGTCCCTTAAGCTAAATATGACACAACTCAGTGTGACCTTACTACTGAGAAATGTGAAAACATGAGAAAACCTAAGGCCCTAGATAACATTTAGCTTATCAAAATCCATATCATCACAGATGCTTCCTGATGCTCTCACATAGAGCTGCATACTTTATGCCAATGTAAAATAAATCATCACAAACAGATGAGGAAACAGATATCACTTATTTGTTCCTGTACTCATAATAAACTAATCATTAAAACAAGCATTCAAACCAAATCCACATTTAGTTTCTGATTAAGAAGTTCCAAATATAAGAATTGCATGTAGACGTAGGGCTAAATAAGCATTTGGCCATAAAATAATAATCTTTTTTTTTTTTTTTTTTTTTTTTGAGATGGAGTCTTGCTCTGTCACCCAGGCTGGAGTGCAGTGGCGTAATCTCGCTCACTGCAACCTCCGCCTCCCAGGTTCACGTCATTTTCCTGCCTCAGCCTCCTGAGTAGCTGGGACTACAGGCGCCCGCCACCACGCCCGGCTAATTTTTTTTTGTATTTTTAGTAGAGACAGGGTTTCACCGTGTTAGCCGGGATGGTCTCCATCTCCTGAGCTCGTGATCCACCCGCCTCGGCCTCCCAAAGTGCTGGGATTACAGGCGTGAGCCACCGCGCCCGACCTAAAATAATAATTTTTTTAAAGAAAAGAGTAGGTGATAGAGATTAAACAGGAAAGTCAATCAATAGTGTTAGGTGATAACATTTAGCAATAGTCGCTCCTTAACTTAGTTTTATATCGAGATAAAATAAAATAATGACAATGAACAGAGTAGAAAAGGCCTCATCTTGGCAAATGAAGATGTGGAATACCAAACTTGAAGACACAGCTGTTTTTTAGATATCTTCCATTTGAAAGAAATTGTATGAACAGAGTAACATGTATAAGAGTGGTTTTTCTTACTTGTATGTATTTATGAGGTACAAGTGTAATTTCGTTACACAGATAGATGTTGCAGTGGTAAAGTCAGGGCTTTTAGGGTATCCACCACCCAAATGATGTATATTGTACCCATTAAGTAATTTCTCACCATTCAACCCCCTTCCACTCCCCCACCCTCCTGAGTCTCTATTGTCTACTATTCCACACTCTATATCCATGTGTACACATTATTTAGCTCCCACTTATAAGTGAGAACATGTGGGATTTGACTTTCTGTGTCTGACTTGTTTCACTTAAGATAATGACCTCCAGTTCCATCCACATTGCTGCAAAAGACACTTCATCCTTTTTATGGCTGAATAGTATTCCATTATGTATATATGTATGCTATTTATAGACACCAATCAATTCCTAATATTTTCTGTCCACGGAGCATTCTACAATTTTTAAAGCAGGTTTACATGTTATTTTATTTTTTCATGAAGAATTATTTTTTGTGTTGATATACAATTTTTCTCTAGTCTATCTAAATGAACTAAATTACATATTCTTTAGCCTTAGGCATTTCAAGATGAGGAAAGTAAGTCTGACTATTGAGTTTTGAACAAATTTTTATCTAAAAAGATAGAATGGCATAAATGCCCAGTACCCTCTCCCCCATCCCTAGCCTGGGAGCAGAACACTTACAGCTCTGGCATACATCTCCATAGGGTGGACATGGAGGTTAACTGATGAAATATAAAATGTTCTTCCTGGCCCATGACTCACATGTGTACATTTCATATTTCCTGTCCCAGAATTGAAAGGTTAGGGTGTGTCTTCAACATGATAGAAGAACAGCGCAGTAGTTCCCGTCTGGGCTGAGGGTTGGGTCTTTTTAATGTGTCTCCTCCACCTACCCCAACTGCTGTCCAACACAGTGGAGCCAACTTTTTGTTGGGCTCTTCCTTTGAGGCTAACATATCAGAAGTTGTTATTTCTCGTTCCTATTTTGCTCTTAAAATCCTAGTATAAGTTAGTGTAGGCCTTAAAACTATTGATTCAATTACTTTATCTTAATTAGGATGGCCAGTTTAACCAGAAAATGCTTATGGTTATATTCTATTCGTTGGATTCATAATGCATTTTGAATGAAAACATACTCATTACCCTAATCCAAATATTAGTATGGACTTGGCATCTGCTTTTCTTTCTGGGGAGACAAACCATATACAAAGGAATATTCTAAAACACAATATGACACCTGATTCACCGTCTTCAATCCTAGCCCCTAAATTAAGTAACAGTAAGCCAGAACTTAAAGAAAAACCCACTGCACCCTCACAATCACAATTTGAAAGATGATTATTGTTCTCAACTAACACATGTGGAAACTGAGAAACGAAGTTTTCAGACACCTACTCAAAGTTGCCCAGCTAGTAAGACAAAGACCTGAAACCACAGAAATCTCAATTCTTCTGACTTCATGGTATCTCTGCTGCATCCTACTTGTAAATGATGTGAGAGATACTGCCCAATGTCACATATACGTGCATCTCTCAACCAACAATCTGGATGTGTTTTCTCTTCAAGTCCACTAAGGTAGTGGAATCACTTCCTCTACCATGTACACTTGTACATGTACAAGTACATGTACCATGTACACTTCTATGTACAACTGATCTTCACTATTTGTGGATTCCACATTTGCAAATTTGCCTACTCACTAAAATGTATTCGTAGCTCCCAAATCAATACTCACTGTACTTTCATGGCCACTCTTGGACATGCGCAGAGCCATAGAAACTTGAATGGCCTGATGTGCATGTTCCCAGTTGAGGTCTAAGATGGCAATACTCTGTCTTCATTTCAGGTCTTATCGGGGGAAATTCAGCCAGATATCAGGCGAAATTCACCCCTGATATTTCACGTACGTTCTTTTCTATTTTCCCTATGTGTCAGCTGGTCTGAGAAATACAGGGATAGAATAAAAAAGAGAGAAATTTTAAAAGCTGAGTGTCCATGGGAGACATCACATGTTGGCAGGTTTCATGATGCCCCACAAGCGGCAAAACCAGCAAGTTTTTATTAGTGATTTTCAAAAGGGGAGGGAGTGTAAGAATAGGGTGTGGGTCACAGAGATCACGTGCTTCACAAGGTAATAGAATATCACAAGGCAAATGGAGGCAGGGTGAGATCACAGGACCACAGGACCGGGGCAAAATTAAAATTGCTAATGAAGTTTTGGGCATGCATTGTCATTGATAACATCTTATCAGGAGACAGGGTTTGAGAGCAGACAACCAGTCTGACCAAAATTTATTAGGTGGGAATTTCCTGGTCCTAATAAGCCTGGGAGCGCTAAGGGAGACTGGGGCTTATTTCATCCCTAAGCTTCGACCATAAAAGATGGCCACCCCCGAAGTGGCCATTTTAGAGGCCTACCCTCAGGGACGCATTCTCTTTCTCAGGGATGTTCCTTGTCGAGAAAAAGAATTCAATGATATTTCTCCCATTTGTTTTGAAAGAAGAGAAATATGGCTCTGTTCCACCTGGCTCACCGGCAGTCAGAGTTTAAGGTTATCTCTCTTGTTCCCTGAACATTGCTGTTATCCTGTTCTTTTTTCAAGGTACCCAGATTTCATATTGTTCAAACACACATGCTCTACAAACAATTTGTGCAGTTAACGCAATCATCACAGGGTCCTGAGGGGACATACATCCTCCTCAGCTTATGAAGATGATGGGATTAAGAGATTAAAGTAAAGACAGGCATAGGAAATCACAAGGGTATTGATTGGGGAAGTGATAAGTGTCCATGAAATCTTCACAATTGATGTTCAGAGATTGCAGTAAAGACAGGCGTAAGAAATTATAAAAGTATTAATTTGGGGAACTAATAAATGTCCATGAAATCTTCACAATTTATGTTCTTCTGCCATGGCTTCAGCTGGTCTCTCCATTCGGGGGTTCCTGACTTCCCACAAGCTCTCATACCAAAAACAAGTGCCACATTTTTCATGTTTTTGTACTTTTTGTTGGTGATTTTGTTTAAAATGGCCCCCAAGCGCAGTTTGGAAGTGCTGTCTTAGTGTTCCCAAGCAGGAGAAGACTGTGATGTGCATCATAGGGAAAATGTGTGCATTACATAAGATTCCTTTAGGCATGAGTTATAGTGCTATTGGTTATGAGTTCAACAATAATGACTCAAGAATATACATTAAATAAAGT
Source organism: Pan paniscus (assembly GCF_029289425.2). Classification (NCBI taxonomy): domain Eukaryota; kingdom Metazoa; phylum Chordata; class Mammalia; order Primates; family Hominidae; genus Pan; species Pan paniscus. The sequence continues at coordinate 108,324,561 of NC_073255.2, read as the reverse complement.
GTCTTTAAACAGAAACACTCATAAAACAAGATTATGTACTGGCCAACTGACGAAAATGTTGTGACCAAAGATTGTGACTTAACCCTGTATCTCCTCTAAGAACAATGGTTCAGTGCTCACTTATTCAGTAGGCGTGGCTACTTTACAGAAAATAAGTACAATGAATAACAAGAATAGGCTGTATTTAGACAGTGTCATGGGCATTGGTTTTGAGGTACATCATCTCAACCCTGTGTAATCAGGGCCTGTCTCAGCTCCATATCCTCTCCCCACAATAGGGACTACTTCAGCCCATCAAGGTAGTACTTACAGTTTGGTTTGGGTTTGGTAAATTGGTGCTCCAATATCACTCTACCTTTAGAAGTAATAAACAAGGAAGTAAGTTTCTCTGACCACAGCTATTTGGGGGCTGGAATAGACCTGCTGCTTTGACAGTGGGAACAGTGGAAACATCCTTTGCTCCAGGCTATCAGAAAGGGCATCAGGTATTTTAAATTGTGTATTTTACTCACATTAATATCTTCTTAAAAGAATTGGGAAAATTCATTGACTTCCTTGTTTCTGGTATGGAATCATGAAAAACAACTACCTTACAAGAAGCAGCTAATATTTAAGAGGATTGTTAATTTTCTTAGTCTCTATTTTGGCTGCAACTGCAATAAGAAGCCATGAGAATCCTGGCAAAAGCGATAGCCGTGGCAATGTAAGTCCACAGCTTCCTGTAAGATGTGAAAGAGAGAGCTGCTTTTCTAAAGAAAACATATTTTTCTTGTTTTTATGACCAGCACTAACATCAACTGGGATCCAATATAGAGACTTGCCTTTTATGAATAATCACGGTGAAGCCAGGTGTGCTGTTCTAGACACTTTACCTGCATTCCTTCACAACAGTGTCTAATCCTCACAATAACACCAAGAGTTAGAAGGCATTGTCCTCATTGCAGATGAAAATCTGAAGTTCAGAGGATAATTTTCCCATTGTGTAGTAAGAGGCAGCTTAGATGGAATTCCAAGCCTGCCTACCTCCAAAGCTGGTGTGTTGCCTTCCCCAGAGCACCCTCACACAGGATGAGCTACGTAATTTGTGGAGCCCACTGAAAAATGAAAATGCAGGATCCCTTGTTCAAAAATTAAGAATTTCAAGACACCCACCACAGAATATTAAAACAAGAGCAGGGCCCTTCTGAGTGCCCGGTTCTCTGTGACTGCACAGGCCTCATGCCCATGAAGCCGACCCTGCCCTCATGTCACCATACCAGCCAAAAGCACAGATCCTGCAGGAGTTGGGGCAGTATGCAGCGGAATGCTTCTATTTGTCCTTGGTGTGATCTGTGTCTATGCCACAGTGGAAACATTGCTAATTTCTTTTGGCAGTCTGAGTGCCTTTGCCTCTAACAAAGATTTCAGAAGCATCCGTGGAAACAAAACAAATAATAAACATAGAAAGACAGGCTGCCAGTCTCTTGATACGTGACTGACAATGACAGGGATTTTAAGTAAAAAATCAGGATAAGACAATTTTCTTTTTTGCCATTTTTTCTTTCTGAAACATCTTTAAAATTTTAATTCCTTTATTTCTTTAACACTGATATGCTTTTGTTCTGTGAATAAATTGATTTTTTGTTCATCATTCTTTCACAATATCACTCCTAAGGGCACAGAATTTCATTTGGAGCTGAACTAGGTAATTCTCATTTGCCACAAGGTGTTGGGACTTCCTTAATTCCTGCTCTGTTCCCTGCCAAAGCTAGCTTAAGTCCATTGGCATTGTGGGGGGAATCTTAACAGTCTCTCCTTATTTCACTAGCATTTTATGGCTTTCTCAACCTTAGTGCCTGACAAGTTGTACAGGCTGAGAGGGGAGAGAAGCAGTCCGAAAACAGTAGAAGGGCAAGAGCCATCCATTCCTTCACTTCGGTCACATTTTCTTCAATGAACCTCTTTTATTCCCAACCAAGGAGCTCAATGTCCTTAGGCTGCTTCCCTTGAAAAGTCTAAAGCCATCAGATTCAGCCAATGTTGGGAAAACAATCAGATTAAATTCACTATACTGAAATGTCAGTACAATTCAGCTTCCTTCTCCCAACCCTTATCTCACAACCACTGCTACAGGCTTTTGTCTATTTATTATTATTTTTAATTGACATATAATTTTACATATTTATGGGGTACAGTGTGATATTTTGAACATGTGTACAATGTGTCATGATCAAATAAGGGCAATTAGCATACATATCACCTCAAACATTTATCATTTCTTTGGGTTGGGAAGATTCAAAATCCTCTCTTCACTATTTGAAAATATACAATAAAATTATTGTTAACTCTGGTTACCCTGCAGTGCTATAGCGGGAGGAATAAGCTGTAGTGTTCTACTGCTACTAGAGGGAGGCATCACTTCAGTTCAACTGCCTAATGTCTTGGAATCAGCTATTTCCTTTCCCACCTGAGAAACTATCAGTTGTATCTTCTTAAAAGGGTTGGCCCTAGATACAATTGGCTAGTTGGATAAAAACTAACAGATGATGTATTTTTTATAGGATTGGTTTATTTGCTCCTGCTAACCATATGACAACATAATTACTATGTGTATCAGATTTATTGGATTGCAAATGTGTTTATCTTCTATTCCAAACCTAATGTATGACCAGTGTTCAATTTATTGCTTTGGTAACAACAGCAGCCATTCATACCTAACCAAAATTAGGAAGAACTCTGCTCCCAATCTAAGCTCACATCTTCCTTCTCCCTACCTTCAGATTAAGTTGTTTCACCACATTATAGCGATAGTCAGCACCTTCCAAGGGAATCTGAGATCATGAGAAAGAGCTTTTCTGATATGGAGCAAGGAAAGCTCACAATACTTATAGCACAAATACTCCTCAGGATTGATCCCCTGCAACTGCTCTTTGCATTAGTTATCTACTGCTGCAAAACAACCCCCCCAAAATTTAGCAGCTTAAAACAACAATAAGCATTGTTTCATCCAATTTGTGTGGGTCAAGAAGGTGGTAGGGCTTAGCTGAGTGATGCTGGTTTTCAGTTTCCCACTCTGGTTGCATTCGAGACACTGGCTAGGGTTGCAGTCATCTAAAGGTTTGGTTGGGGTTAGGGGGATTCACTTCCAAAATGGCTCTCTTACATGGGTGGCAAATTGGTACAGATTGTTGGCAGGAGGCCTCAGCTCTTCCTGTGTTAATCCTACAGCTGTATGTGTCCTCACAACATTGTGGCTGGCTTACCCCAGAGTAAGTGATCCAAGACAGAACAAAACAGAAGCTATGTCTTTTATGACCTATAACCTCAGAAGTCACACACCATAATTTCTGCAAAATCCTACTGGTAACACAGCCTACTCAATGAGAGAAGAAAATACACAGGGTATGAATATCAGGAAGCAAGATCACTGGGTCCATCTTGGAGGCTAGCTACCACATTCATCATGCCACTTTTTCTATAATAATGAGTAATAGAGGAAACAGATATTCCTTGAATAAGGACTGTGACCAATTAGTCACAGAAAAGGAATATTCCCCGTTATTTATTATTAAATTCACTTTTTTTTACACATTCATCTTGTGAGATATTGTGTCAATAATCACCAACAGTCTTATCATCTCTGGGCACAGTGAAAAAATTCTTCTAGACAACTCATGTCTTTGTGCTTAGACTGTTCTAAGATGTAGCTGCCAAATTTTATTTTAAGTATGGGAGAAACTAGGTATCAGTTGCATTTTTTCTTTGTTTTTTGAGATGGAGTCTCGCTCTGTCACTCAGGCTGGAGTGCAGTGGCACGATCTCGGCTCACTGCAACCTCTGACTCCCGGGTTCAGGCGATTCTCCTGTCCTCTGCCTCCTGAGTAGCTGGAACTACAGGCACATGCCATCACACCCGGTTAATTTTTGTATTTTTAGTAGAGACGGGGTTTTGCCACGTTGGCCAGGTTGGTCTCGAACTCCTGACCCCAGGTGATCCACCTGCCTCACTCAGTCTCCCAAAGTGCTAGGATTACAGGCATGAGCCACCGTGCCCAGCCTCAGTTGCATTTTATTAGGATCATTCTGCAGCCTTGTGTATAGATAAATTTGTGGTAGGGTAGGAGAGCAATATTGGAGACAGAGAGACCTGTTAAGAGGCTATTTCAGATAGCCCCTTTATCACAGATAACGTTTTACAACTCTCAGCATTGCTATGATTTTTCATTTCCTCATTAGCTAACCTGAATCTCAGCAAACGTGTCTTGCCTAAGCAGCAGTGTGCCAGTAAATGTTTAATAATCAGCTCTCAGGAAAAGGCAAAGCAAAGCCCTAACTTGCAGCATTTAACAATTTCTAGAGCATAAGTACTTTCACCCTGGCCAATTCCAAGCAACCAATATGATGTCACAGGTTGGGGGGTTGGGAGGAGATGTACACACTGGTTCTTGTGGGCCAGTACCACTTGGCTCCAGCACTCCACTGCTACCTTTGAGCTCTTAAAGGAGAAGCAGCCAGAGAAGCAGGTTAGCAGTTCTGGAACACAAGGGGCCAGCTGAGTCTCGGCCCTCATCCACATGGCCAGCAAATGTGAAGATGGGCTCACCCCAGAGAAGGGCTACCAGGGCCTGGGGTTTCCCTGCAGCAGCCTCCTGGTGCTAAACTGCCACCTGGATCTTCCACACCGCAAGATTATCTTTTGAAAGTGAGGTCAAGAAAGGGGGCATGGAGAAAAAGACAAAAGTTACTTAAAAATGTAAGTGAGTTATCTAGATTTATTTACTAGATTCACTTTCAACAATTTGAGAGTGAACCTTGGGAACAAGGCCACTAGGTATTATATAATGTAAAGTATCAATAATGTCTTTTCTCTTAATGAGAAGCTGTGCCTTTTTTTCTATAAAGCAAAATCCTGGAGATATAAGCATATATTCCATCTTTCTAAAGAGGATTTTGGTTAATAAGACCACCCCAAAATCATGATTACTAGACTTTTGCTAAGAGGTCCAGTCACACTGGGTTTTTCATATAAAATAAGAAAAAGGTTCTTTTTCTTCTCATCAACCATCTCGCTATCTTCCCCAAATTTTGCTGAATACAATTTTCTATAGAACAGCCTGAAAAGTTGGCATATTTTGAAACAAAATACAACAAACCAACCCAAATCTCCCTTTAATAGCAGACTTGGATATGAACACCAGGCAGGATATAGATGTGCTTTTTCTCACCAAGTCCTACAGTCCTGCAGTGAGGTTCAAAGGGCTCTCTTGCATGCTATGGCACTGACATAGAAGCTGGCTGGGCTGGAGGGTAATGAGCCACCCAGCAGGTACAGGGGGAATGAACCTCTCCTGGAAAGGGTCCTCTAGTATGTGTGGGGTAACATGAGTACGCTTTCAGATTGAAGACACTGCTAACCAACAGAAATGGAACAGTTAATTAAGTTACCATCCAGTCCTGTGTTTCTGTGACTTTGATTTACAACCCTTCTGCAGGGACTTTTTAGTTTTTCAGGACAGAAGATCTGACACAAATTCTTTTAAAATCTCTCCTAAAAGAGTTTTATAAAATATTTTGGAGATAGGACTACATTTTTATGCATTTTTATAAAAATGAAGAGATATGAGATCAGGATAGAGAAGGAAACAAAAAGCAAAAATGGGACCAATGAGCTGCATGTTTCAAAATTAGACTCAGGCAATACCTCAGAAATATTGTGGCCTTCTCCTTGCATCATATCAGAAAGTGCATGATGTTGCTTTTTCTTATTATTGGCGACAAACTTGATCACTCAGCTAAGGTTGCCAAGTTTATCCACTATAAAGTTATTTTCCTCTCTGAAATTAATAAGCCATTTTGTACTTTGAGACTAAGCAAATATCCTGCCTCTCATAAAAAATTCAACAGTTTTAACCCCATTGATGTTTTTCTCATTTTTTTCTCTTTTTATTTGGTATTTTACTATAAGAAAGAGCTTTTCTTTCTTCCCCTATTTATGTCAGCATGGACATATGGATTTGTATTTTATTCAATGAGTTATAACCCATTACTATCATTTATTTTGATGTTCAAATTGTCCCAGATTTGGCCAATGGGAGCACCTTCAATCTGGCGCCTGTGAAATTTGATAAGCTCCCATGATTCTTTGAGCATTTCCTCACTTTTTGGCAGAATAAGATGTGCTGGGCCTTGGATAAAACTGGTTGTGTCTGATGGTTCTAAGTAACATGTATTTCTCACTTCTGGTTGGTAAACCAGTCTCTTGTGAACCTGGTTAGCCCAAATGGTTTCTCTACCATTTATTCACCCTCAGTGAACCTGCACAACAGTCCAGAATGGACTGTTGTTCGTTAGTGTAACCCAGTTTGAAGTAGCTTCTGATTTCCAGTGCAACATATGGCTCAGCTATCTAACCTATCATAGCCACAGGTTTCAGTGAGAAGTGTATGTAAGAACTGCCCCAACACAGGTGTAATCCAAAACTATATATTCATCACAGATTTCAGAAATGTTGAGGTGACATGCCTGTCAGGACCACTTCTCCTGGTAACCTCGAGCTTTGAAGAGTATGGAAAGTTCCCTCTACTTAACTGTTGGAGAACTGAACTCCCAGTCTCTAAGATCACAGGCTGAGAAAACTCCATTGATGAGGCAAATCTGGCCCACAACTTGTCTCTTTGCAGACTGTTTAAAAAAAAAAAAGAAAAGGAGAAAAAAAAAAAGCCCAGTGAACTGTTAGGACCACAGGACCACTTGGACTACTCTTAGAAATGGATAAAGCGTCTTGGCACTTGTGGAATAAAAGTTCCATGTTTTCCAATTCCTTTCTAGTTCCTTTTTCTGAGACAAAGTCTCTGTCACCCAGGCTGGAATGCAGTGGCATGATCTCAGCTCACTGCAACCTTCACCTCCCATGTTCAAGCAATTCTCATGCCTCAGCCACTCAAGTAGCTGGGATTACAGGCGCACACCACCATGCCTGGCTAATTTTTTGTATTTTTAGTAGAGACAGGGTTTCACCACGTTGGCCAGGATGATCTCAAGGGCCTGACCTCAAGTGATCCGCCTGCCTTGGCCTCCCAAAGTGCTGGGATTACAGGCATGAGCCACTGCACCCAGCCTTCCAGTTCACACGTTTTAGAGCTTTAAATGGAACTGTCTTTTTCAATTTACATATATCTGAGAAACATTTCTCAAAATATTTCACCTTAAAACACTGAGGAAAAAAATAGAAGCAGAAAGTTGTAAAAATACATCTTTTAATAAACATTAAGAAGTACAGCGCACTTTTATTGGGGTTTTACATTGTAGTTTACAGCAAATATACTATCCATTGTAGTGTATATGTACAAGTAAAGTAAACTTAGGTTTGTTTTCTCTCCCATGGCTGGATAAACCAAATCTGATACATCCACATTTAAGGTTGTTTTCCAAGTTGGTTTCCATAAAAGGCCTTTAACAATAATAGGCTTTTAACAACAAAAAGGTATCCCTCCCATCACAATGAGAGCTTGATGAGGGCTCAAAAGTGACTTCAAAAACTGTAAATAATTATTTTCCTTTGATGGCTTTAAAAATAGCTACTGATAGCAAATCAGAAACACTAAAGAAAAAAGACAATAAGGAAACAGCTGTTTGTCTAGTGAATCCATAATAAATACCAATTTGAGGCTATAGATTACAAAGCCAAAAGATTCTTATAGGAAAGTTAATGTTTATATTTACAATCCCATGGACTAAAAAAACTGTCTAATATCTTAAAGACTGAGTCTACCTTTATTTAACATTGTTTATACACAAAGACCCAAGGGATGGTAGAATTCTTGATCCTTCTGGACAAAAGCATAGTGAGAGGGGACTGAAATTAACAAAAAGGGAAAATTAACATTAATCTCAAAATTCTACCCATCGTTGTCTTAAAATGATCAAGACTCAGCTACAGTTGAGAAAAAGGAAAAGGATCAGAAGTGAAAGAAATCAGAAGCCAGTAATTAAAAAAATCATAACCTTGTGTGCTTTCTACTGACAGCATTTAAAAATTTATACAACTAGATTTATTCGCTATATATATAAACTAGTGTTGGAATTAGGGGAAAAAGTACCAAATACATCTACACAAATACTAGAATCATATTCAGAATTGCAAAAAGGCATAATAATCTGTTTACCATATAACTAGCTGTTTGTAAAATCTGTAATGGTTAATAAAAAATCCTTACGAATATAGTACTAATATGTAGTAAATTACACCAATTAAATAAGCAGCTCAAATTCATAAGGCTAAAGACCCAATATCCCTGAATTTCTAAGTGTTCATCTCAGCTTTAACATGGTTTCATTTAATTGTTACCTCATCAGAAGAGACATTTTTAATAACTCCTCCATCCTTAATACATCATCATACTTTCAGAAGTAGAGAGGGAACAATTTCCCTACCACTTTTGTCCATTCTCATAAATCAGTGTTATTACAAAATCTAGGCTAGCACAGGTGCCTTAAAGGATACAATGGACTGAAGTAAACAGAATTTCAAGGTCCAGAATATTGTTGGTGTTGTACAATTTGTCTGTCTGCCAGAAAGTTGTGTCTCTGGTTGAAATATTCCTGGATCAATGATTAAGAAGTTAAGGCCAACTGCCAACGAAGTCAGATTATTCCCCAACTGCCAGGTAACATTTTGATCTTCTCTATTAAAATGTCTTACTGGATGGGACCAGATCTCAAACTTTTCATGTATCCTCTATAGCACCTACTAAAGTGTTAGGCAGAGATATATGCTCAAGGAAATAATCAGTGACGGGGGCGAGAAATGAATCAAGGGTGAATGAATCAAGGTTATGGTAAAGCCATACCTTACTTCACCCATAACTCAAAAGGCAGTCACCAGAGTAAATCTCTAGTGTACTCACTGAAGAACAGACTTCTTGTCCCCTACTAAATTATGTCTGAAAGAGAACAAACCATTATGGCCCTTTTATTTATTTCTCTTAGCCACTAAGAGATTGTATATGGGCAAGAGTACTGCTTGATGGAAGATATCTCCAAAAAAGGGTTTTCTGCCTCAGAGGAAACACTAACCTGTCATAAAGCACATTCTAACCCCAATAATACAATTTATGGAATCATTAATGTTAAAAATTATTACATGTTATTCATAAGTAGGTGATATTTAGAATGGTAGTCTTATTCTAACATCATTAAAATACATTTTACTTTTAAACACTGGCATGAGGTAGAAGAAAGTCACAAAAGAAAGTAATCTTCAACATACTGACACCTATTCATACAATTAGCCCCGAGAGAAGAGTTACAGCCTTAAGCTAGATTATTCACTACTATTAAAATATTACCCTTACCTGAAATAAATTTCTTATATTTGAAACTGCCTTTTCTTTGCAGTTAAAGGTATTATAGAAAAAGAAAAATACACACTGAAATTTTCATGAAGATTGTATACAACAGCTTCTGCTAACCATCATTCTTTAACATGTTGCTCTAAATTACCTCAATTGTGATGCGGGCCTCTTCCACTTAAATAATTAATTAGATATCAATATGAAGGCTAAAATTCCTTCCAGTATAAGAAGCAAAATTTAAAAAATTCACATTTAATATAATGTACTTCTCATAAAAACTAGCAGCACTTCATTCTACTAGGACATATAAATTTGGCTTCATTGATTGGTCAAAAACAAAGGAAAATGTATGTAGGTCCAAAAGAGCTCTTTGCACAAGGGGAATGTGAGGCTACAAGAAGTTTTCTTTAACAATTAACTATTTCCCCATTAAGTGGTGTGTGAAACTACTGGAATGTCAATTTCAATGGCAGAGAGGCGAGAGCGTGCTGAATAGGGCTGTGAGTAAGTATGCATACTGGGTGGATGGGAGTACAATGGTTGCCAGAAAGGAGAAGGCAAAGATTTGCATGTACAATACCAAATAAACAGTATAAGGGAAGTCATAAACAGGCCCCCAGCACTAGCAATAGTGACATACACTGCATAGTCAAATGAAAAGACTGGCTCAAACTTCTTGTTCAGATGGATGTTATAAAAGATGACCCAGATAGATGGGGAGAGGCTCACAGTACCTGCCAGGAAAAATAGCAGCCCAGCCACCAGGTGGCAACCTGCACTATTGACCAGACACTTGGCCAGTTTGATGTTGGGCACCGAGGACCTGAAGGCAGTGTTGCACATTCCAATCAGGCAGAGCAGCAGGGCACCCATGGCGATCAGCATGCTGAGGGGTAGGGCAAACTGGAGGACACGCAGGTCCAGCTGGTCAACTGATGAGTACCAAGTAGTGTCGTACATCAGGCAGTCACTGCTCCCATCATACCGGGCACATTTCACCCACAGGCCTGTGTAAACTGTCAGGTTCTTCTCGTTTCTGTTGAATGTGATCAATCGTAATTTTCTCCAGTTGGGAAGCAGAGTCCCTGCAAAGAGGCCTGCTACTGAGGCGATTCCACACAGGAAGGAAAGGACTGTGGCTGCGTGGACATCCCGACAGCCCATGGCAGGCAAGCTTGTGGAGTGCTGTCAGTCAGACTAGGGGGTGACACACAAGAGGACAAATCATGAGGGGACAATAGCAGAACAGAGCAGGAAGGGTGGTGCCAACTGGCAACACATTTAATGATGAAATGTCAATGCAAAGAGGGAAAGTCTCTCCCTTGTTTCCTCTCTGTACAGTACAAATGTATATACATGCAGGTGTGTGTGACCTCAGAGCACAGGTGCACACACATTTGGTTATTACTGACTGGGTCATACAGCAACTAAAATCTTTAGCCATCGGTATTTTTCTTCACAATTAAAAAAACAACCAAGATAATGTTAAAGTCTCTTACAATCACACCTTCAATCTTCTTTTTGTCAATAATCGTTCTTTCAACACGTATACATCAAGCACTCTGTATGTGTCAGGCACTCACACAGCAAGGGCCCACTCATCAATCATTAGTTAGCTACAAACACCACAAATTCAGCCTCAAATGCTCATGCAGCAGGGGTGAAGGTGGCTCATAAAAAGCAAAGGTGTAGGGAAAGAAGCAGTACAGGACAGGGGAATGGTTGAGAGTCAACTCTTAGCAAGGCTGCTGGAATTCTAATCCCCATCTCCTCACTTACTAGCTCACTGACCTTGGGCCAGATTCAGAACTTCCCTGTGCCTCGTTTTCTTCATCTGTGAAATGGAAAAAATAACAGTGCCAACCTTGCAGGGTTGTTCTATGGGTTCAATGAGATAATATAATGTCAAGTGCTTAAAACATGTCTAGAACACAACAAATGCTATGCCAAGTGTTAACTACTTCTTAGCATTCAGTGACCCAGCTCAGTGCTTGGCACATCACAGGAGTTCAAAGAACATTCATTGAATGAATGTTAAATAAGAAAAAACAAACTGATCTCATTCCTATGTACTAGGCACACTAGGAAATTATAAAAAGTAAATGATCTCATCTCCAATGAGTCAGTCAAATGAAAAGATGAGAACAATGGTCCCTGAAATTATTCTGCTTAATTACTTCCTTGTTGATTCAAGATGTAGATTTTCAGGGAAATCTACAGCACTTGTTGGTTATTACTACTACTGTTCATATAAGACGAATGCAAACATTTTTCAAGTAATGACAACCTATTTCTACTAATGCTATTATAAGAAAAACAGTCGCCAGGCCTTTCATTCCAAATTAAAAGGCCATGTTCTTTTTCTGTATATGGCAAACTATAAAAAGCTTGCATCTTATTCAGCTTTAATTTCCTCAAGGGTCTGATATTCACTCTTAAAGCAGGACTCAAATGTATTTTCTCTGCCTTCTATAATGCCTACTATGAGGCAATAGAGCAGGCTACTTCAGTAAGGTTTACTTTTTTGTTCAGAGCATGATGAAGGGGCAAGGTTGAGAATAATTTTTATTTCTGAATACAGTTCCATCAACCTTTGCAGAATCAAACATCTGCTGGGATGGTGAAGTTGTGTTTCCAAGCTTTCAGGATCAGAAAGACAATTATGACCAAAATGCTAGGAAGCTGGCTTAGAATGTGATTCTCGCATGAATTCCAGTGGGAGGGCACAATGTTCTTTAGAAAACAATGTTATTTGTATATTTAATCTAGTCATATAATATAGGAATAATTTTTTCTTTTTCTTTCTTTTTTTTTTGAAACAAGTCTTACTCTGTTGCCCAGGCTAGAGTGCAATGACACAGTCATGGCTCACTGCAGCCTTGACCTTCCAGGCTCAAGCGATCCTCCCACCTCAGCCTCCTGAGTAGCTGGGACCATAGGCACACGTCACTATGTTCAGCTAATTTTTGTATTTTTTGTAGAGACGGGGTTTTCTCATGTTGCCTAGGCTGGTCTCGAACTCCTGGGCTCAAGCAATCCACCAGCGTCAGCCTCCCAAAGTACTGAGATTACAGGTGTGAACCAGCCCTCCTCCTTCCACCCCCACAATTCTTATCCCCTTTCTTCTTTTCTTTCTTTTAGAGACATGGTTTCACCATGTTGGCCAGGCTGGTCTCGAACTCCTGGCCTCAAGCAATCTTCCTGCCTTGGCCTCCAAAAGTGCTGAAATTATAAGCTGGGATTATAGTCATGAGCAACTGCGCCCAGCCAGAATGATTTTACTAACCAAAAAAATGCTTATGTGTACATACATATATTCAAATATACACATACAGCATATATAAATGTACAATATAAAAATCAGAGTTTAAGCACAAGTAACCATTTTTAAAGCCCTCAAGTTAAACATGGTTAGTTCTAAGTTTTTCCATTAGTATTAGTTTAGTATTTATTATGTTACCTTCTGTCAGTATTATCAGAAGTAGCAAGTTCTTAAGAAAATTTTATGAAAGGGAGAGACTAATTACAGTATTTTTTTCAAGCAAATTGGGAAAAAGCTGTCTTGCTTAATTGTGGCAACCAAACACCTCAGTACAGCAATGGAAACTAGTACAGATTTGAGAATGTTTGCACTGGAAAAAGCTACTAGAAATGCCAAGCTCTAGGATACAGCTCTCTGGTGGTCTTTGCTTATTCATCTGTCTATCTCCCCCATACAACTTGTGTGCCTGGCACACAAGTGATTCTAGGATTATTTGAATAAACAAGTATTGGGCTCTGTACAAAGACCCCAGTAACTCACAAAGGTGGGCCACTGGTAATGAAGAACTGTACAGGAAGTAGCTATTACTAAGAAGCAATCATTCATTCAGCAAGTACTTACATCATGCTGAGTGTCTAGCATATGCAAAACACTCTGTTAGGCCCTGGAAAGACACCAAGACCACTGATAACTGGACCTTGCTCCCAATGTGTTTATAGAGACTTGTGGAAAGAAACGGCTGTTTTATGTAAACTCAAAGTGCTGGTGGTGAATCAACTGTATAATTACTACGTATCAAGTGATTATTGTTAGGTGTTAAGCAAAGTGAATAAGGTACCTGTTCATAAAAATTTATCAGCCAGGAGTTAAAGACTGAGAAATGAAGGAGAATAAGGATTTGATTAAAGTTGTGAAGACATAGGAAAAAGGTTCCCTCTGTTTCTTTCAAGCTTCAGAAGTCTTCAGATAACCTACTCAAAGTCCTAATGCAATCACAATTCCTTCTTGCTTTCAGAAGTAGCATACTGGCTGGGCGAATTGGCTCATGCCTGAAATCCCACACTTTGGGAGGCCAAGGCTGGTAGATCACTTGAGGTCAGGAGTTTCAGACCAGCCTGGTCAACATGGTGAAACCCCGTCTCTACTAAAAATACAAAAACTAGCCAGGCGTGGTGGCACGTGCCTGTAATCCCAGCTACTCAAGAGGCTGAGGCAGGAGAATCGCTTGAACCCAGGAGGTGGAGGTTGCAGTGAGCCAGATCACACCACTGCACTCCAGTCTGGGTGACAGAGCATGAGACTCTGTCTCAAAACAAACAAACAAACAGGAACAAAAAACAAAAGTAGTATAGAAATAATTGGAATTTCAATGTAATTGAGATTTCTCCAATCAAACTGCCCTGTAACACTGATTCCTGAAATGTAAATGGAGTGAGAAACAAGATCAGGATGTATAACTCTATTATTAATAAATTCCAGGCCAGGTGCTGTGGCTCATGCCTGTAATCCCAGCACTTGGGGAGGCTGCGGTGGGAGGATAGCTTGAGCCCAGGAGTTTGAGACCAGCTTGGGCAACATAGCGAGACCCCATCTCTACAAAAAAAAGAAAAATTAATTATTAAGAAAAATAAATAAATTCCTATAATTCTTAGCCTATAGACTATCAAATGACATTAATGAAGAGAGGTAGGACAATATATATTTCAGTAGTAAGTGCTTTTAACTATATTCTGCATCAAATCAATACAAATATTATATTGGTTCTCTGAAATTGCCTTTGATGAAGCATTCTTAGCTCAGATCTCAGGGATGGACAAAGGCCTATCTATACAGAGTCAACAAGGATACCACGGCACTTTTTCAGAAGGGAAGTACTATTAACCTTAATTCTTAAGCTAAATTTTGGCCTGATACTGGAATTAATGTCTAGCTTCTTTTGGCTACTTCACCTTGTATGCCCTGTTCTTAATTTCAAATGCCTATGATTTGATAAGTCATATATCCCACCAGAGAGATAAAGTAATTTCTTTTAAGACAGGGTCTTACTCTATCACCCAAGCTGGAGTGCAGGGCATGATCACAGCTCACTAGATTTCAGTGAGCTGAGATCCTGGGCTCAAGTAATCCTCCTGCCTCAGCCTCCTGAGTAGCTGGGATTACAGGTGCATGCCACCATGCCGGGCTAATTTTTAAGTTTTCCCTAGAGACGGGGTCTTGCTGTGTTGCCCAGGCTGGTCTTGAACTCTTGGGCTCAAGCAATCCCCCCACCTCCACCTTTCAAAGGGCTCGGATTACAAAAGTAAGCCACCATGCCTGAAGTAAAATTTTATAGGATAGTTTGGGGAAAGAATATGTTTGATGTTTTAAAACAAAGATAATGCTGACTTCCCGACTAGGATTTGTTCATACTTGCAAGGGTAAAAAGACCTCTACTCTTGTGCTGTGTCAATTAGTTTTAATCCACAATAATTTTTTTCAAATGCAAACCTCAACCGCCATTCCATTTCTTACCATTCAATAAGTTCCCATTTCCCACAGAATAAAATCTCTAAAGTTTCAACTCCTCCCCATAGCTTACACCACCTGATTCCTACCAAATTCTCAACCTTCGTATGTGCCACTCTCCCACCCTACACACTACAGTCTATGCAGCCACACCACGTTTCTTTAGACTTCCCAAATTTTCCACTTTCTAATTTGGTTAAGGGCCTTCCCTCATGGTCTTTCTCCTAGAACTTTCTTAATTCCAACCTATTCTTTGCTTGGCTAATATTTACTCATTCTTCTAGTGTCCAGGGAGGCTTGTCCTAAACCTCCCCGTCCCTGGTTATATGCTGTGGTAGCACTTTTGCACTTTTTCTTCTGTAGCAGTGATCATTCTTATAACTCCTTGTTCAGTGTAGTTTTCTTTCCCATCAGACTGTGAATTCCAGGGACAGAGATCCCTTTGTTTTGTTCACTGTTCCCTATACTGGCACATAAAAGGCACTCAATTATTTGCTGAATGAATGAACAAACAAATGGAGGTTCTGTATAACTCTGGTCAGAATACAGACAGAAATTTAGTCTCAGTTCCATTCACTTCATTTGAGAGAATTCACACCACCCTGTGTTCTGATACATCCAGACTGCCTCTAGACTGTGCCCCTGCTTTCTCTTTTTTGGCCAAAAGACTCCCATTTTACAAAACAACATTCATTTTCTTAGCCCAGAAACCTGTGATTAGCAAAGACAAGGCCATCCTTAGGTACCTACATGCAGACTATGCTTCTAGAAATATATATCTAGGTTTAGCAACACTGTCTAACTTCAACAAATGGTTTGAAAGTCAATTATTCCTGGCGCGGCGCGGTGGCTCATGCCTGTAATCCCAGCACTTTGGGAGGCCGAGGTGGGTGGATCATGAGGTCAGGAGTTTGAGACTAGCCTGGCCAATATGGTGAAACCCCGAGACTCCATTTCAAAAACAAAAAGTCCATTGTTCCGGTATTGATTTTTCTGTTTTCAATTTAACAGGTATGTCATGAATTAGACATACTTCTCTTAAGAGTGGTTAATATATCAAATTAATATTTATTAAAGCTAAACAATATATAGTTTTCTAATGGAGGAAAAAAACATCTTTTTGCCATGTGAAAATCCCTAATTAGGGACTGTGGAAAACGTGCAAGGCTAAGAACACTTTAACAAATCTGTCAAGCAGTCATGAGTACTAGCTGGATGAGAGCTTTGAGCTAGGTCATACGTACACATAAGTGGTTTGTTGTTTCCATCTAGGAGGCTGCTTGGTATTGTTGTCCAGGAGACCAAAGACCTGAATAACATTCATAACCTATCATTTACAAACTGGACAAGTCACTTATGTCCTCTGAACCTCCAATTTTTCATCTGTAAAGTGTCCCACAAAGTAGTAAAATCATGAATAGCAAAGTCCTTTGTAAACCAGAATATGGTCAGAAATGTAAGTCAGTAATGATTATTAGCAGGCTTATTTACTTTTTTCAACTAGAAACATACTTTTCTTCTGGACCCTCAGCAAATGACCACAGATGGTTATAGTCATATAACAAGAAGGACAGAACATTCTCTTTGGAGATACTGACCAAATCAAATAGAGACTCTATTTCAAATAACCACTTCACATTTGTCATTTGACTCTCTGTTCCACCGTGACTCAGAAAAGTAGATAAAATTTGGTACATAATTAAATGTTATCAAAGACATAATTACGAATAAAAATATTTTCAAATTATATATTTTCTGTGGTTTTGAATAGAATTTAAAGAAGGCTGGAGCAGGAACAGTGGCTAAGAGCTTTAGGAAGTCATGGATCCAATAGACCCTGTACTATTTTTTCCAGGCACAATTCTGAGTTATAGTTACAAAAGAGTTACGAGAGTCTAATAGCAGCTAGCTTCTATTTTTTTGAGACAGGGTCTCGCTTTCTCACCCAGGCTGGAGTGCAGTGGTGCAATCATGGCTCACTGCAGCCTCGACCTCCCAGGCTCAAGCAATCCTCCCACCTCAGCTTCCAGAGTAGCTGGGACTATAGGCATGTACCACCACAACTGGCTAATTTTTTAAAATTTTCTCATACAGTCAGGATCTCGCTATGTTGCCCAGGATGGTCTCAAACTCCTGGGCTCAAGGGATCCTTCCACCTCAGCCTCTCAAAGCGCTAGGGTTACAGGGCTGAGCCACCATGCCCAGCCCTAACTTAATTCTTGATGGTAACATTGAGAGTTCCTTCTACCTATAATTTGGGTTTTCTTAGAAACTGTAAGTCATCAGTCATTGCGCTCACAAGAGAGGTCTGTCCTATACCTCTATTTTGTTGAACAAGAGAAAAAAAAAAGAGTCGTTGGCAGAAGTGGTAGCAGGAGGGAGGGAAATAAGATATAATTAAAGGACGTACTTACCCTTTGAGGTACCTGACAGTTCCAAAACAGCTTTATTCAGCTTAGAAGAAACACATGAAGATCTGAATACAGAGTAGCAATAATCTGAGCCTAAAGAAATAGGAAAAATACTCCAAATTAACATAGTACTTCTCTAAAAACCCTGCTTGAATTCCCATGGATTAGAAGAAATGATTAGTAATCACCTAAAACCAATGAAATGTTATACTAAAAAGGGCAGACAGTAAGTTTTTTAAAAAGGCAGTTTAGCAGGGGCGCAGTGGCTTACACCTGTAATCCCAACACTTTGGGAAGCTGAGGCGGGATGATCACTTGAGCCGGAGTTCAAGACCAGCCTGGCCAACATGGCAAAACCCCATCTCTCCTAAAAATACAAAAATTAGCTGGGCATGGTGGCTCATGCCTATAGTCCCAGCCACGTGGGAGGTTAAGGCACAAGAACCGCTTGAACCTGGGAGGTGGAGGTTACCGTGAGCTGAGATTGCACCACTGCACTCCAGTGTTGGTGACAGAGAGAGATTCTGGCTCAAAAAATAATAATAATAATAATAATAATTAGCCAGGTGTGATGGTGCACACGTGTTGTCCCAGTTTCTTGGGAGGCTGACATGGAAGGATCACTTGAGCCCAGGAGTTTCAGGACACAGTGAGTCACGATCATGCCACTGCACTCCAGCCTGGATGACATAGCAATGATCTGTCTCAAATAATAAAAATAAATAAATAAAAAGGCTGTTTATTCCTTAATTCATGCATTATATATGAGAAATATATAGAATATAGAAAAATACGTAGAAATAGAAGAAAAAAATTAACTCATCTTGTGACTTGAGAATATAGGAGAAATGAGGATGAAAAACACTTTGCTGTCTTGGGAATATATGATTGATATTTAATGCATGTTTTAGATCATTTTCATGACTACGGTGAAAGGATAAGGAAGGTGGTGAAAGACTGTGCAGTTGTCTTGGAAGTAAATTTTCTTTTACATTTTTAAAAAAGGACACTGACAAGACCAGACAAAGTTGATCTGAATTCTGCATCCTGAAATTTGCAACCAGAATGCTTAAAAAAAAAAATAGTTCCACCAATGGCTCAACCTGATATTTAAAGATGCTTCTATATATCTACTTTAGCCACTTCATCTTCAAATACCATTTATCTCAAACAGGTAGGATGAGAATGGAAACTCATTATTATGTGCGCCTGAGAGTTTGCTGGATTGAGGCGTTCATCACTAGCCCTATTACGAACATTATGTAGAATGCTCTCTGCAACTGGCTGCTCGGAGATTTCAGTCAAGTCCCCCCCAACCCCTCCCCCGCCCCAAATGTGTTTCTTGGGTTGGTATCAATCATAATTGCTCACTCCAAAGTCAGAGGAAATCGTTTTACAATTAATAACGCACAATAGAATCCTTGAGCAATCATTTTAAGTGAGGTCACCAAGTCTGACCTTTCCCTAACGTGGCTATGGGCCCCTTACAAGGCCGGGTGCACAGAACTTACAGGAAAGCAAACCAAGCTTCCAGAGCAATTCGCATCCCCCTTCGCCCCCCTCCGCCTCCCTCCGCCTCCTCTCCTCCTCCCTCTTTTCGAAGAGCCCTGTGTGTGGTAGACCCAGACCTGGCAGAAGGAAAAAAACGCCCTACTAGTTAGAGCCAATGGAGAGAGACCGCAACAGTGACTGTTAACGCTCTCAGAGCTAGCCCATCCCTGCAACACTGAGTGAGTTTGAACCGCAAGCAGGTCATCATTACGCAACCAGCATCAGCTGGTTATTCAAAAATAGCAGCTTGGGCTCCCCCACAAACTCGCGCCAGCAAAGCTCCCAGCCCTTGGCGGCTCCGGCAACACACCTCGACATTTCCATACTCCTGTGTACAAAATAATTTTTTAAAGCCTTACCAAATACCTACTCAATTTTCACATCCACAGATGTGGTCAGCGTTTTCCAACGCTCCTGATTCCCCTGGATTTAGCTATTTTACATAAAATCCTCAGTTACTTATGCAAAAGACCCAGAAATCGGAACATCTTGACCACACCTACCTGCTTCTCACACGCAGGGCATTTTACTCGCCCACACTGAGGAGCCTCTTGGAGCGTCTCCCTCTCAGCGTCCCAGGAAGTGCGTTCCCAGCGAGGTACACCGGAGGCTTCTGGGAGCGCAGTCAGGTTTTCCCGTGGCCCTGAACGGCAATGCCCTGGATGGCTGGGACTACAATTCCCAGAATCCACTGGGCCGCCAGCCGCAGGCAACATCCTGCGACCACCTCCTGCCCTTCCCTTTCTCTGCCTCCACCTCCCCGGATTTCTCTTGCACCTTATGGTCCGTCTAGAATTGGGTTATCGGTTAAAGAAAAAAAAAGGCAAAACGAAACAAAACTAAAAGTAGTTTTGAGTTGGGTACCTAAGTACCCAGGTGACTTGAAGGTGACTTGCCCGTAAGAAGGTTAGCAAAAATTCTTAAATCTGGATTTTTTTTCCCCCTCAAAGTGTTTATCTAGGCACAAAGTAGAAAAAGAGCTCAAAGTCTAGAACCAAACAGCCCAGATTTGTATGGGGCTTTGCTGTGTATTGATTGGGTGGCCCTGGGAAAGTTCTCTCTCTACATCTGCAGGTTATCTGGAAAAATGGGGATAAGATCACCCACATCATACTGTTGTCTTGAAAATTGAGGGACCTAATATAGCTAAAGTACAGTATAGCTAGCTATTAGATATTTGAACTAATTTTACTCTCCCACACAATTTCTACTGTCCTGTCCCTTTCTCTGTTGGCTTCTCTCCAATGTGAAGTCCTGCATTAGTGAATGAATATCTGAATTAAACTAAAAGATTCCAAAGTCCTAAATAGCAATGATCTGATTTTTTAAAAAATAAAGGATGCTGAAGTGTTGTGATGCCTACTACTTCGAAATGATCACACATACACACACACACACACACACACACGAATGGATATAAAGTGTGGCAAAGTGTATAATTGTTGGATTCATGAAGAATACGTTTGTGGGTGTTTCTTGTACTATTCTTTCAAATTCTCTGTATCTTAGAAATTTTTCAAAATAAAAACAAGAAAAAGTATCACAGTTTATACAAAAGGATGGCACCCATCCCAAGTAAGTATAACCTTGGCAAGTAAGGTAACCCCTTTGTGCCTCAAGGTCTCATCTGTAACAGTATATCTACATCAGAAAATTGTGATGAGGATTAAATCAATTACTACAGAGACAGTTACAACAGTATCTGATGCATAATAAGGACTATATCTTTGCTATTAGCATTTTCCATTTTGTGTTGCTCTAGTAACAATGAGACTATTTGTCAGAGACTTTTTAAAAAGGGAGGGTAGAGAGGCTACTATCAGTCCACTGCTACCTCCTTCTTATGTGTGATACTGCTTTAGAGGATGGATAAGGTTATCTAAGGCCAGAAGCAATCCGATCCCAAAGCCAGACTGGGAAATGTAATAATGAGGAAGAAAGATAGCATTGGGTGGTGAAAAGATTTCTGGGCTCCAGGCCAGCTCTGGCAATAGCAGATGGATAATAGCAATGTGACAAACGATAATCACTTATTTCCTCTGAACTTCTCATCTATAAAGCTGAATTGAATCAAATAACTATGTACAAAATCATCTTATAACTTATTTCCCAATCACTGATGAATACTGCCTGATTAGAGGACTTTAGCTGGGAGGTACTTGCAATTGATTACAATAATTTTAAAAAATCACAGCACAAAAAGGAAGGAAAGACAACCCTATTCCTAGACTTACTGTTCAAGCTGGGGTCTAAAATGCCTGCCTCTGGCATAGCAAAGATGAAACAGAATACTTAAATACCCTGTTGGAGTTCAATAGTTAGATAATTGGAATATAATTATCAAAAATACTTTAGATAAGAATTTAGATCTGCAATTAACAATCCTGTCTTTCCTGTTTTTCTCATTAGAGATTCTTCAAGGAGAAAGTCAAATCTTAAATTCACTGCAGTGTACCATTCACCACCAAAATTCTACAGAGATTCCCATTTGGTCACTGTGTTAGATTTCTATTGCTGCTGTGACAAATTACCACAAATTCAAAGGCTTAAAACACAATAAATTTATTATCTTACAATTCTGGAGGTCAAAAATCTGACACAGGTCTCACTGTGCTAAAATCAGGATGTCAGCAGGGCTTTTTTTCCCTTTTTTACTGATGTGTGATAGATGTACATAGTGTTTAGAAGTAGATATGATCATATAATACATTCATATAATTTGTAAAGATCAAATCAGTGTACTTGGGATATTCATCACCTTAAATATTTGTCTTTGCTTTATGCTAAAACCATTTGAATTCTCTTCTAGCTATTTTGAGATATACAACACATTACTGTAAACTATAGTCACCATACTGATCTAACATTAGTTCTCAGTTCTTCTATCAAACCATATATTTGTACCCATCAATCAACTTCTTTTCAAACCCCTCTTCTACCCTACCCTTCCCGGTCTCTGATGACCACCAGCCTACTCTCTCTTTTCATGAGATTCACTTTTTTATGTCCCACATGAGTGAAAACATGTGTTATTTGTCTTTCTGTGCTTGGCTTATTTCACGTAACATAATGACTTCTAGTTCCATCCATGTTGCTGCAAAAGACAGGATTTCATTCTTTTGTAATAGTTGAATAATGTTCCATTGTGTAAATATAGCACATTTTCTTTATCCATTCATCCACTGATGGGCATTTAGGTTGATTTCATATTTTGACCATTGTGAATAGTGCTACAATACACATAAGTGTATTAATGTTGTTCCAATATATTGATTTCCTTTCTTTTGGATATACACCCAGTAGTGAAACTGCTGGATTATATGGTAGTACTATTTTTAGGTTTTTTGGAAACCTCTATACTATTCTCCACAATGGCTGTACTAATTTGCATCCCCATCAACAGTGTACAAGAGTTTCCCTTTTGCCTCATCCTTGCCAGCATCTATTATTGCCTTTTAGATAAAAGTCATTTTAACTGGGGAGGGATATTGTAGTTTTGATTTGCATTTCTCTAATGAGTAGTGATGTTGAGCATTTTTTCATATACCTGTTGGCCATTTGCATGTCTTCTTTTGAGAAATGTCTATTCAGATCTTTTGCCCATATTTTAATCAGGTTATTTGTGTGTGTGTATGTGTGTTTGCTATTGTTTGAGCTCCTTATATGTTCTCGTTATTAATCCCTTGTCAGATAGGTAGATCACAAATATTTTATCCCACTCTGTGTGTTGTCTCTTCACTTTGTTGATTGTTTCTTTTGCTGTGCAGAGCTTTTTAGCTTGATATAATCCTATTTATTTTTGCTTTCATTGCTTGTGCTTTTAAGGTCTTACACAAAAAAACCTTGCCCAGACAATGTCCTGGAGGGTTTCTCCAATGTTTTCTTCTAGTAGTTTCATAGTTTCAGGTTTTAGGTTTAAGTCTTTAATCCATTTATATTTGATTTTTGTGTATTGTGAGAGATAGAGGTCTAGTTTCATTCTTCAACATATGGATATCCAATTTTCTGGCATCATTTATTGAAGAGACTGTCCTTTCCCCATTGTATGTTCTTGGTGCCTTTGTCAAAGATGAACTGGCTGTAAATGCATGGGTTTATATCTGCATTCTTTATTCTGTTCCATTGGCCTCTGTGTCTGTTTTTTAAGCCAGTACCATGCTGTGTTGATTACTATGCCTTTATAGTAAATTTTGAAGTCAGGTAGTGTGATATCTCCAGCTGCGGTCTTTTTGCTCAGGATTGCTTTGGCTATTTAGGGTCTTTCGTGGTTTCATATATATTTTAGAATTTTTAAAAATTTCTGTGAAAAATGTCATTAGTATTTTGATAGGGATTGCACTGAATCTGTCAATAGCCAAGGTTAGTGTCATGCTCACAATATTAATTTTTCAATCCATGAACATTGAATATCTTTCCATTTTTTGTGTGTCCTCTTCAATTTCTTTCATCAGTGTTTTATAGTCTTCCTTGTGTGGATCTTTCACATCTTTGGTTAAATTAATTGCTAGGTGTTTTATATTCTTTGGAGCTATTATAAATAAAATTTCATTCTTGATTTCTTTTTCAATTGTTTGCCTTTGGCATATATACATGCTACTGATTTTTGTATGTTAATTTTGTATCTTGCATCTTTACTAAATTTGTTTATCAGTTCTAATAGTTTTTTGGTGGATTTTTCTAAGTAAAACATCATGTCATCTGTAAACAAGGCTAATTCAACTTCTTCCTTTCCAATTTAGATGCTCTTTCTTTCTTTTACATAATTGCTCTGGCTAGGACTTCCAGTACTATACTGAATAAAAGTGGTGAAAGTGGGAATCCTTGTCATGTTCTAGATCTTAGAGAAAAGGCCTTCAGTATTTCCCTGTTCAGTATAATGTTAGCTATGGGTTTGTCATACATGGCCTTTATTATTTTGAGGTATGTTCCTTCTATACCCAATTTGATGAGGGTTTTTTTTAATCAAAAAACGATGTGGATTTTATCAAGTGCTTGTTTAGCATCTATTTAAATAATCATATTGTTTTTGTTCTTGGTTCTGTTAATGTGATATATCACATTTATTGATTTGCATATGTTGAACCATCCTTGCATCCCTGTAATGAATCTCACTTGATTATGGTGAATGATCTTTATAATGTTTGGTTTGAGAAAGAGTCTTGCTCTGTCACCCAGGCTGGAGTGCAGTGGCATGATCTTGGCTCATTGCAACCTCCACCTCCCTGGTTCAAGCGGTTCTCCTGCCTTAGCCTCCTGAGTAGCTGGGATTACAGGCATGCGCCACCATGCACATCTGATTTTTGTATTTTAGTAGAGATGGGTTTTCGCCATGTTGGCCAGGCTAGTCTTGAACTCCTGACCTCAAGCGGTCTTCCTGCCTCAGCCTCCCAAAGTGCTGGGATTACAGGTGTGAGCCACTGCACACAGTCTTTAACATATTGTTGAATTTGGTTTGCTAGTATCTCAAAATTTGTTGAGAATTTTTACATGTATGTTCATTAGTGATATTGGCCTATAGTTTTCTTGTTTCATTCTGTCCTTTTCTGGTTTTGGTATCATGGTAATTCTGGCTTCATAAAATGGGTTTGGATGTTTTCTCTCGTCTTCAATCTTTTTGAAGAGTTTTAGTAGAATTGGTGTTAGTTCTTGAAATGTTGAGTAGAATTCAGCAGTGAAGCCATCAGGTCCTGGGCTTATTTTTTATTTATTGATGGGAGACTTTTTTTTTTTACTCATTATTGGTTTATTGAGGCTATTTCTTCATGGTTTAGTCGTGTGTGTGTGTGTGTGTGTGTGTGTGTGTGTGTGTGTAGGGCTTTTTTAATGTAATACATCTGAAAAGAATGCATATATAGAGTTGAGACATGAGAAAGCATTGGTTCAACACTAATGAATCTATAAGAATTAGGATTGGGGAAAGAAAAAGATTACCTAAACATTTTTAGAAATTGGGAACTGCAACAAAAATAAGCTGATAAATCCCTGTTAACACTTATGAAGAGCCTTCATAAGACTCTTTCCATGATTTTATTAAACTAGAGAGCCTCATCTGGCTGCTCTAGGGTTCCTCATATGTGAAACAGAAATAAGGGGATTCCCTGACTGGTCCCAATGTTGTTAAGTGTTCTCCTCACCCTCACTTCACCCCCAGCTTCTTAATGAAGTAGGCCTTCATTCTCATAACTTGAAAGGATATGGATCATTCCATAGATGTCTGTCTTCTAGCACCACCTCTCATATTTCCTGTACATACCAGGTCTCCAGCTTCATTCTAGGGATAAAATATACTACTGAGTTGCAAATCTATGCTAAGGATATAAGACAATGACTGACAGGGAAAAATTTATTTTAAAATACATATTCTGGGAGGCCAAGGCAGGCGGATCATGAGGTCAAGAGATCGAGACCATCCTGGCCAACATGGTGAAACCCCATCTCTACTAAAAATACAAAAATTAGCCAGGCATGGTGGCATGCACCTGTAGTCCCAGCTACTGGGGAGGCTGAGGCAGGAAAATTGCTTGAACCCGGGAGGTGGAGGTTGCAGTGAGCCAAGATTGTGCCACTGCACTCCAGCCTGGCAACAGAGCGAGACTCCATATCAAAAAAAAAAAATTACATATTCAATCCAGTTAGTGTATTTCAAATGTGCAATACTTTTCTTCATTAGTGAAAGAAGTTAGGAATTAATCTTCCCCCAAATCAGGAAATGGCAAATAAATGTCTTTGAAAGTCACAGTCACATATATAGTGCATACTAGAAAAGAGGAGGGACAAGACAGGTTCCACGCACTTTCATGAGTATCATCAGATACTGGATCTATTCAAGGGTAAAGAGAAAAGGCAACTTTCAAAAAGTAGCACATTATTAAATGAAGCATTTACTATACTTCTTCCTAAGAGCACCAGATTGAGAACATGTTTTCTAAATGAGATCTAAAAAGTGGAATGTGGAATCAATCTGTCCTCCTCCCCTTAAGGGCTGTCCATTGGTTAATTAAAATAAACAAGACTAAAAATCAAACCCCACCCATACTCCCCCTCCCAAAAAAGAGGGGGAAAAACTCACTAAAATGTCCCAGATTACTCTCCAGAATAGAACCAGGGAGCAGTTTTAACAATTCAAATTAGTCTGTTACAGAGTCAACACAGCATGCCTTGCTTTTAAACAAAAAATTAAATTAAAAAATAAAAATTTTTTTGGAACAACAAAACAAAAACTAATACTGATCACTTTTCTGACAATACACAATTACTCAAAATTAACTAGTACTGGGAGAGGGAAGGTGGGGATACCTATGGGCCTTGTCTCACACGAGTGCATGTGTGTAAGTCCAGGGCATTTGTCATTATCGCAAAAATGAATTTTGATTTTTAATCTCTAGTTTGATAAACACTGCTTTTGGTATGATGCCAATACCAGCTGTGCAGGAAAGGCTCTGGAAAGATGTTCATAGCAGCACACACTTGCAGCTCTTTTTCAGTTCTGGAGGCTCCAGGGCAGCCAATATGGCTTCATCAGATACATTTTTTTGGCCTAATTTGCAGTTTCACTCCAATGTTGCTTCGATGATTTTCTGTCTGGATGATCTGTTCATTACTGAGAGTGGGGAGTTACAGTCCCCTACTATTATTGTATTGTTGTCCATTTCTCCCTTTAGATCTATTAATGTTTGCTTTATATATTTGGGACCTCCGGTGTTGGGTGCAGATATTTGTAATGTTATATCCTCTTGCTGAATTGATCTCTTTATCATTATATAGTGACCTTCTTTGTCTCTTTTCAGTCTTTTATTTGTAGTCAATTTTATCTGATTTAAGTATAGCTACTCCTGTTCTTTTTTGGTTTCCAGCTACATAGAATATCTTTTTCCACCCCATCACTTTCACCATGTGTATCCTCATAGGTGAAGTGGCAGCATATACTTTGTTTCATATCCATTCAGCCCCTCTATGCCTTTTCATTGGAAAATTGAATCTATTTACATTCAGAGTTATTATTTGATAAGTACTGCCATTTTTTTTGCTTGTTTTCTTGTTGTTTTGTAAGTCCTCTCTTTCTTTCTTCCTGTCTTCCTTTATGGTTAAATGATTTTCTCTCATTGTATGTTTTAATTAGTTGTTTTTCATTTTTAATAAATCTATCATAGATTGTTGTGTGAGATTACCATGAGGCTTACAAAA
Source organism: Pan paniscus (assembly GCF_029289425.2). Lineage (NCBI taxonomy): Eukaryota > Metazoa > Chordata > Mammalia > Primates > Hominidae > Pan > Pan paniscus. Next base: position 108,297,316 of record NC_073255.2, on the reverse strand, counting down.
AAAGTTATTTTAAGGAGATGACAACTTAGATTGCAAAAAAAGTGAAAAAAAAACTTGTACACTTTAACTCCATGTCCCACATATTTTGACTTTTAGTTATCTCAATTTACCTATTTTTATATTACCTACCTCTTAATAGGTTGCTGTAGCTATTATTGTTTTTGATAGAGTTGACTTTTGGGCTTTATACTAGAGTTATAAATAAATTGCACACCATAATTACAATACTAACATATTCTGGATTTATCTGTGTACTTAATTTTACCAGCGGATTTTATATCTTCAAATGTGTTGGATTTTTTTTCTGCATGGTTAGTGTTTTTTGCAGAACTTCCTTCAGCATTTCTTTTTTTTTTCTTTGAGACGGAGTCTCACTCTGCAGCCCAGGCTGGAGTGCAGTGGCACGATCTTGGCTCACTGCAAGCTCCGCCTCCCGGGTACACGCCATTCTCCTACCTCAGCCTCCCGAGTAGCTGGGACTGCAGGTGCCCGCCACCATGCCCGGCTAATTTTTTGTATTTTTAGTAGAGACAGGGTTTCACCGTGTTATCCAGGATGGTCTCGATCTCCTGACCTCGTGATCCACCCGCCTCGGCCTCCCAAAGTGCTGGGATTACAGGCGTGAGCCACCGCGCCCGGCAGCATTTCTTGTAAGATGGATTTGGTGGTAGTGTGGGAAAGGACATATATCTCCTTCATATTTGAAGGATTACTTCTGGTTCCAGTATACTTGGATGGCAGGCTTTTTCTCTTTCAGCACTTTGAAAATGTCATTGCACTCCCTCCTGGCCTATATGTTTTGTTGAGAAGTCTGTTGCCAGATGAACTGGAACTCCTTTATGTTATTTGCTTGTTTTATTTTGCTGCTTTTAGGATTCTCTTTGTCCTTGACCTTGGAGAGTTTGATTATTAATGCCTTGTGGTAATCTTTTTTGTATTGAATCTGTTTGGTGTTCCCTAACCTTCCGGTACCTGGGTATTTATCTCTTTCTCTAGTTTTGTTATTATTTCTTTGAATAAGTTTTCTATCCCTGCTCTTGCTCAACTCCCTCTTGAACACCAATAATTCTTAGATTTGGTCTTTGGAGGTAATTTTCTATATCTTCTAGGTGATTTTTTCCCCTCATATTTTACTCCCAAAAGGTGATCTTCATGGCTTTTCACTGTTTTCTTTTTTCTCCTCTGTGTATTTTCAAATAGCCAGAGTTCACTGATTCTTCTGCTTGATCCACTCTGCTGAATTTTTCAGTTTAGCCAATGTATTTCTCAGTTCCAAGATTTGTTTAACATTTAAATCTTTGTTACATTGGATAAGTTTCTGAATTGTTTTTCTGTGTTATCTCGGAGATCCCTGAGTTTCTTCAAAACTACTACTTTCAATTCTTGGTTAGAGAGCTCACGTATCTCCAACTCATTAGGGTCAGTTACTGAGGAAACATTCTTTTGATTCTTCCTTTGAAATACCCACTTGCCCTTTATTCACTACAAATAATTATCGTAACTTTATTCAAGGCCTCACCTCCTTAGATCAAGATAGGTGCAAAAATTTCCATAAGTAATGGTGAATTTAAAATACTAGAAAACCCAATAATTTATTATTATTTAACATTTTTGTTTTGTTTTGTTTTTTTGAGACAGAGTCTTGCTCTGTCACCCAGGCGGGAGTTTAGTGGCGCAATCTTGGCTCACAGCAACCTCTGCCTCTGGGTTCAAGCGATTCTCCTGCCTCAGTCTACTGAGTAGCTGGGATTACAGGTGTGTGCCACCATGCCTGGCTAATTCTTGTATTTTTAGTAGAGATAAGATTTTACCATGTTGGCCAGGCTGGTCTCAAACTCCTGACCTCGAGTGATCTGCCCGCCTTGGCCTCCCAAAGTGCTGTGGTTACAGGTGTGAGCCATGGCGCCCAGCCTATTATTTTAAATTTAAAACAGAAAACCTTATTACATACTAAGCAGTGGGCTCTTTTTCACAGATTATTTAATTCCAATAACTCCACATTACCAGCAGAGAAACTGAGATACAGAGTAATTAATGTGCCCCACATCAAGAAGTATTAAGTGGTGGACCTTCTTAAAAGGTTGCTGTCATTGCTCAGAACTCTATAAACTCAGGCCAATCTCCTTAATTTAGATTTCTGTCTCTGAGACTTACTCTAAATGCTCATGTCAGGTATTCCTGAACTTGGAATGGCCTTACACTATTCTTTTAACCCAAATCTTATATACATTCACCCTTCTCTGAATATTTGTGTCTTCTCTAAGCTTTTTACAATTCATAAACTCCAAAATGTAAACTAACTTGCAGATACTGTTCCCTTTTTGTTAGTCATATCTCACCAGAGTATTTCCAAGTCCATGACTGAAATTCAATAAATAGAGATTAATAAAAATTACTCACCATATACTTTTTTAGAAAAAACCTGCAAAATAAAAAAATAACTATCTATTAATTGCAAAATTGGAAAATGTAATTGCAAAGTATATTATCACTATTAGTTGAGAAGTGAAAAGGCAAAAAATAGTGAGTCTGTTGTTGAATTACTATTAAAAAAATCTGAGGCTGGGCTTCTGCAGGCTTTATACGAAGCACAGTGCTGGCATCTGCTTCTGGTGAGGTCTCAGGAAGCTTACAATCATGCTGGAAGCTGACAGGGAGCCATCGTGTCACATGGTGAGAGGGGGAACAAGAGAGAGAAGGGGACGTTCCGGATTCTTTTAAACAACCGGATCTCATGTAAACTGAGCAAGAACTCATTCATCACCAAGGGGATAGTGCTAAGCCATTCATGAAGGATTTGCCCCCATGATCCAATCACCTCCCACCAGAGCCCACCTCCGACACTGGGAATCACATTTCAACATGAGATTTGGAGGGAGCATTCAAACCACATCAAATAGGGAAGTGTTAAGTTTTATGTATCCCTCAAAAACTGTATGTTGAAGTCCTAATCAACATTACCTCAGAATCCAACCTTATTTGGAGATAATGTCTTTATAGACGTAATCAAGTTAAAATGTCATTAGGGTGGGCCCTAATCTGACTGGTGTCCTTATAAAAAGGGTAAATTTGGTGACAACCACACACACAAAGAGAACACCATGTACAGATGAAGGCAGAGATTGGGATGATGCTTCTACAAGACAAGATATGCCAAAAACTGATCCCAAATCACCAGAAGCTAGGCTAGAGGCATGAACCGGATTCTCTCTCATGGCCCTCAGATGCAATCAGCCCTGCCAACACCTTGATCTTGGATTTCCAGGCTCAAGAAAATGTGAGATAATAAATTTCTGTTGTTTAAGCCACCTAGTGTGTTGTACTTTGTTACAGCAGCCCTAGCAAAGTAATAAAGGAAGGAAAGTTCTGAGTAAATTAAACAGTGAGATGTCACTTTACAAACTGTTAGAAATTTGTAGTGCACCATCAAATTTGATAGCACATTTGCTTCTAAGATTCTTGAATAAAGCTACTTAGTGAAGAGGGGGAAGGAAGAAGAGAGTGAAGAGGATTTACAAAAGAATTGGCCAATTAATAGGATAAGTAAAGGCTTTTGCCTGTAACTGCATTAAGGTGTTTTTTTCTCTTTTCATGCCTACTACCCGCTCCTACCATCACCACTAATTTTTTTCGCAGTTTTAAATAGAAACTTTTATGTTGAGTTTTTGATGAGGTATTATAAACTTGGATTTACTGTAGTCCTCCGTTCCCCCATCCTCAGTTTGTTATTTACAGTCAACTGTGATCCAAAAATATTAAATGGAAAAGTTCAGAAATACACACTATTCTAAATAACATGAGGAAATCTCATTCCATCCTGCCAGGAGGTGAATCAACTCTTTATCTGGCGTATCCACGTTGTATATGCTACCCTCCCATTCACCATGGATAGATATCATCTGCTCCTAACAACATGGCTCGATGATCCAGGATCATCAAAGCAAAATATTCTCCTGAGGTATTGACAGAAGGTCAGCAGTAGCCTAACACCAGGTACGTTACAATGCCTACGTCATTCACCTCACGTGATCTTATCATGTAGGCATTTTATCATCTCATATAATCAGTAAAGATATTTCGAGAGGGAGACCATATTAACATAGCTTTTATTACAATATATTAATTGGTCCAATTTAATATTTTTAATCTCTTACTGTGCCTAATTTATGAACTTTATCATAGCTGTGTATATACAGAAAAAAACATAATATATATAGGGTCTGGTACTATCCAAGGTTTTAAGCATCCCTTCCTCCCATCCTCAGTTTCAGTTATAGTCAACTGTGGTCCAAAAATATTAAATGGAAAAGTTCTGAAATACACACTATTCTAAGCAACATGAGGAAATCATGGGGGAGTTTTCTGCTTCATATTTTTATAGGAAAGGAAGGTCATGTGTGCTCATTTTATTGTTCTTACAATTTCTCTTGACCCCAGAGTGGTACCACTTCCTGGAAAGATTCGTTTTCAAAACAGAGGTTCAATTTTTATATAGTCCTCTTATTTCCCCCATTAGAATTCACTTGACTAGGGGCTTTTATTTACTCTGTCATTTAATCATGTTTCAAATCCATCCAAAGTCATAAGCTTTTACTCAATGTCTGCCCTTGATTTAAAATATTCTCAATCTCCCTCAATTTGTAGCACACAAAACTGAAGGCATATTTTAGCTTATAATCATGTCTTTTTTCTTAAGAAAATTATACTATAGTCTTCTTAAAGCCTTTTATATAGAAATAATACCAATAACAGTATTTGGTAACCAACTAGAAAAATGAAAGTACCCATCAGAAAATATTGGCAGTTTCAGAAAAATATACTGGAATATGGGCCATCAACAAAGGAAGCTTTTGTCCTTTGCTTTCAACTTTCAATGCACTCAGAATTTAGATAAGAAAATACTATCATGCCATATATTGCTCGCAAATTAATTATAACATAAGCTGCATGTCCTGTTCTTCAAATTCCAAGTATTTCAAAGGCACACGACTTGGATAACAGCTATGCTTCACATAGCTTATCTTATCTGTACATCCCAAAGAATTTAATTTCTATTATAAACACATTAATAATATATACAAAGGTGATTACTTTCTCTGAAATCTGCCAGGTATCCAACAACTATTAAGAACATTAAAAAAAAATTCTAACAAATTGCCTAAAATTTGTGGTTGATGATGGTCAGAAATGGTAGTTGAAATTGTCCCTGGCTTTTTCATGCTTACAAAAGCCAACTGAGGCAATAACCACAACTGATACTTCTGAGCTATCCAGAGAGACATGCAACAACTTTCCAACATCCATATTTTTTCTTCTTCCCTCTCTCCCTTTCTCATTTCTACTACCTATTTCATTTTGCTTTTTCTTCAGCTGGCTACTGACACTCACTCAAAACTAAAGCTATTTCCCTAATACATTTCCCTCTGCTTGCCAAGCTCCAATTAGAAAAAAGAAAACTGGCTGGGCATAAATGGCTCATGCCTATAATCCTAGCACTTTCAGAGACTGAAGTGGGAGGATTCCATGAGGTTGGGAGTTCAAGACCACTCTGGGCAACATAGTAAGACCCTGTCTCTACAAAATAGTTTTTAAAAATTAGCCAGGTATGGTGGCACACACTTGTAGTCCTAGCTACTTGGGAGGATGAGGCAGGAGGATAACTTAAGCCCTGAAGATTGAGGCTGCAGAGAGCTATAATCATGCCACTGCACTCCACAGAGAGACCCTGTCTCTAAAAAGAATAAATAAAACTAAACAAATAAAACAGATATGAAATATCTCTTTAAGAAAAAAAGATGTTTATTTTTCACTGCTTAACTTTATTAATTAAAATTATGCATGTTATCTGCCAACACTTTTTGTCCACTGTTTATCTCATTAATTCTTGAGTTATAAACTTTGATAAGGAATAGACTTTTTAAATAAATCTTTTAAAAAATTTTCCCATCCTGGCCAACATGGTGAAACCCCATCTCTACTAAAAATACAAAAATTAGCTGGACGTGGTGGTGCATGCCTGTAATTCCAGCTACTCAGGAGGCTGAGGCAGGAGAATTGCTTGAACCAGGGAATCAGAGGCTGCAGTGAGCCAAGATAATGTCACTGCGCTCCAGCCTGGCAACAGAGCGAGACTCCGTCTGGGGGGAAAAAAAAAATTCAAATTTTTTAGGCTCCCCAAAGAGTTTAAAAAACAACTCATGTATTCACCACCCAACTTTAAAAAAATGACATCGCTAGCAGGCAATACAGTGCAGTGTTTAAATAAGTTAAAATATGTGATTTACTCAGCCCAGTACCCAGCATATGGTAACATTACCACTTTAGATATGATTACTAGCACAGACCATGTACTCAAACAAGATGTCTGGATTTGTTTCACTTTCTATTCCATTAAGGAGAGACAGATTTAAACCAGATTTGAGATACTATTAAGGATTTAAAGATATGCATTAAATTCAATTCACTATTTGGTCTTTAAAACAAAATGTTGCCCTATTTTTGCAATAAGAGATCTTTTATCTTTTGTGTAGGTTTACACAAGTTATATTATTTTTATTTTTAAGCTACCGTTTTAAAGTGCATCTGTGCTGTTGCTTTGAAAAATTATTTTTAATATATCTTAACGACAATGCAAATTTGTAGATGGGATTTGTAAAACTGGGTTTTCAATCTGAACTTTGCAAACACTGTGAAACTGCTTGGAAAATAGTTTATGTGTTTATGTACATTTTTCGGCAAGACAAGTCTGTAGCTTTCATTAACTACTGAAAGGAATCTCTAACCTTCATCCTTGCAAAGCAAATAAGCACTGAGATAAAAGAAAACACATAACTTTACAAGAAATCTAATTGGATAAAACCTGAAATATCCTTGACCTAATTTTTCTCATTATAAAAGATGACTTTTTTCCTGATTATGTAACTAATACATGTTTACCATTTTAAAAAAGTTCACCTTGTTATGACAAATAATAATATGAATATATATCACAAAAAGCACAACATAATAGGTATTTTGGAATTTTTCAGTGTGCAGGTCCAACTTCATAGTACAATATACTTAATACTGTATAAACTTATATTTCATGATGGTAAATAAATCTGATATTATAGAAAGCTCTGCAAGAACTACTGGGACTTTGTAAAAATTTGCTGTACATTGAATTTAATACTCTGGTTATTCAGTAACATAATAAGTGTTTCAAAAAAGCATATATTTTGAAAATTGCATTTTGAAAGGTAAAAATGAAAAGTCTTACTTAAGGACAAAATAAAATGCATCTGAGATAATGTTAAAAGACTTACTTCAAAATAAGTCTTTGTTTCAAAATTATTTTTTATAAGATAAAAAAGGAATCTGATCTTCTCCATCAGAATAAAAATCAAAGGTCAAAAAAAGGTACATAGAGTACACTTTCAGTAACCAGAAAATACTAATGAACTGAACATCTTAGTGAGTCACATAATAAAATGTTTCGGTTAGTCATGGAGTGGCACCCTGGGCACTACTGACAGAGCAAATAATCCTGAACACACATCTACTACCCTTCGCCACAGTGCAAAATGAGATTATGGTGTCAGTACTTCTGACATTCACCTGATGAAACTGTCCTTACATTGATACTTGTTTACATTTAGAAAACAATGGAGCTTAAAAAAAAATAGCACTGAAGTTACAAATGTAAAACATACCCAATACAAAACCTGGTCACTGTGATCACTATAAATTCCAAACGCTTTTCCTCACTCTTATTCTTTTCTTGTAAAGAGGCTATTCCAATCCCCTGCAGTTTCTGTTATCAAAGGCAATATATACAAGGACAGTAGGTCCTGTCTGTTCTCTTCAACATGGCACATACAGCACCTTGGACAGTGCCTGATACAGGACATTGCTCAATAAATACATCAGCAATGAAGAAAAAAGAAATACAAGAAAAGCCAGTTTGGGGACTGGAATGAGAGGTAGGAGTGAGGAACAGAAAATAAAACAAATATAATTGAAATAATACTGGGAAAACATCACTCATGTTGTCAAATCAGAAAAAAATTTAAGCTGAGAACAATGCATTATTTTTCTTTAATACTTTACCAAAGGGTGAACAGCCATATCTCAGGCTGTATGCAACATTAAATTCCAAAATAATTTCTAGTAATTTAAAAATAGCATTGAAGAATAATTTTTTGAAGTACAATTTTTTTTGTTTGTTTTTTGAGAGGAAGTCTCCCTCTTGTCCTCCAGGCTGGAGTGCAATGGCGCAATCTCAGCTCACTGCAACCTCCGCCTCCCGGGTTCAAGCGATTCTCCTGCCTCAGCCTCCCGAGTAGCTGGGATTACAGACATGCGCCACCATGCCCAGCTGATTTTTGTATTTTAGTAGAGATGGGTTTTCACCATGTTGGCCAGGCTGGTCTTGAACTCCTGACCTCAAGTGGTCTTCCTGCCTCAGCCTCCCAAAGTGCTGAGATTAACAGGCGTGACCCACCGCGCCTGGCCTGAAGTACAATTTTTTAACTTGCTACTATTATGTAAAAAAACATTAAGTTGGAAAAAATTTATATAATGAATTCATTTGGGTAAAAATTTATACATAAAAAATTTCTGCAAGAACGTAAACTATTAATCATTTTCCCTGGGAAGAACTGAGGGGCCTAATGCAGAAAGGGAGCTTTTATTAGTTACTTATATGCTTTTGTACTATTTGAATTTTTTGTTTTTACAATCAATATGTACATTTTATAATAAAACTCATTTAAAGGGAAAATGTCCAGTTCGTATTTGTGAAACACTCAGGTAGAAACTTAGAAATTGCAATCTCTTAAAATATATTGATTGTTGATAATAGTAAAGTTTGCATTTTCTGTTTTATAGAGAGCCAGGGTCTTGCTATGTTGCTCAGGCATGAACTCCTGGGCTCAAGCAATCCTCCCACCTTGGCCTCCCAAAGTGCTAGGATTACAGGCATGTACCGCTATGTCCGGCCTGCACCACCATGCCTGGCCTGCACTTGCTATTTATTCTCTCTTTACTAAAATAAGAAAGTGGGAAATTAAATAGATTATGACAAAAGAAAGTGAAATAGACTAGGACAAAAGAAAAATGAAACAATATAGATCAGTCTCCTCCAATTCAGGAAAAAATACTATTACATTCAAGAAACGAAAATTTTCCAAAAGCTCAAATCATAAACATCTATCTTCTAGTTTCTGTCATATCTTTATTATCATTGAACATGTATTCAAATTTAGGGTTTTAAGGTCTCCACAAAAGATAACTATTATATATTTAGTGCAACCAGGTACAAGACAGGCTCAAAAACAAACAAAACTGAATTGCTTATTCTAATAATAATCTAGAGAATCCTTCCACATAAATTTAAAAAATGATCTCAATAGGGACATCCTAAGTAAAGGAATATCACAGAATGTTATTACAGGTGGGCTGGCCATAAACTTGTAAAATGTAATTTTTTAGCTCTTTTTTTTTTTTTGAGATGGAGTCTAGCTCTGTCACCCAGGCTGGAGTGCAGTGGCGCGACCTCGGGTTCATTGTATCCTCCACCTCCAGCGTTCAAGCAATTCTCCTGCCTCAGCCTCTTGAGTAGCTGGGGCTACAACAGGCATGCGCCACTATGCCTGGCTAATTTTTTATATTTTTAGTAGAGACGGGGTTTCGCCATGTTGGCCAGGCTGGTCTTGAACTCCTGACCTCAAGTGATCTGCCCTCCTCGGCCTCCGAAAAGTGCTGGGATTACAGGCATGAGCCACCATGCCTGGTCACTGGTTATTTTTTACTGTTGACATACTTAATTAAAAAATAATAACTTTAAAAGGTATGGTTCTTCAATAATGACACATATATCAGAAGGTAATAATACTAAAAAAAAGATCTGTGAAAAAACTTTCAAAATAAAAAAATTAAATATAATTTTAAAAAATGACGTAGAAAAACTGGATTTATCATGTGTAACATGTTTTGAAATATCTATACATTGAGGAATGGCTCAATATAGCTAATTAACGTGCATTACCTTATGTGCTTTTTTGGAAAAACCACTTAAAATTTACTCAGTGACTTTCAAAATACATTGTTGTTAATTACAGTCACCAAGCTGTACAACAGATCTCTTGAACTCAGTTGCCTTGTCTAACTGAAATTTTGTAAATTTTGACCAATATCTCCTCAATCCTCCACTGCCCCACCAGCCCTTGATAACCACCATTCTATTCTCTCCTTCTATGAGTTCAACTTAAGATTCCACAGTGAGATTATGCAGCATTTGTCTTTCTAAGCCTGGCTTATTTTACTTAACATGTCCTCGAGGTTGTCACAGACGAAAGGATTTCCTTGTTTTTAAGCATTAAATACTGTTCCATCAATACCATTTTTAATATATTTAAATTATATCCATTTTGGAAGTAGTAACAGCATGCTTTGATGGTGGCTCAGTAGAAGATATTGTATCAGAAATCCACAAATTAAGCAACTGTTTCTTATGAAGTGCATCATTTTCCTGGTTGGCCTGTTCATCCAGTGACTTTCTTATACAATTCTTTAATTCTTCGATTCCTTCTCCAGTAACTGCAGATATGGGGATGATATGTTGGAACTCTACAGTCCTCTCTGGAATCATGTTTTTTTCAAATAAATGCAGAAAATCTAAAAGAAAGAGCACAAACAAAGCTGATTTCCATTGTTTTCGAAAGTTAGTTAAAACCATGTTAATGGTTTGATTTGTGAAGCAGGGAACCAAAACCAGCATTTTTCATGCCTGTTTTCACCTTTTCTAATAAGTTCTCAGAGCCTTTGGATTTTACTATTGATTATGGTAAGGTTCTTGGCACATAACATACTTGTTAGATAAATATATTTTAAACCAAACTAAGTATGAGTAGAAGATGAATCACAAAAATGACTTACTTAAAGAAGTAATAAATTTTGTGTGGAGGGGTTAAATAAGGCAAGGCAGCATTGATTCTCTGAAAGATACTTTCTGTAAAAATAATAACATCATTTATGATTTGAGACATTCTACTTGGCCTCAGTACACTGGAAACCTTTAACTTCCCCAAAGTATAAGTTTATCATCAATGATGCTAGGATCCATACAAAAACTGAAGAGGGATTATAGAGAATTCAAGGGAAGATAATTTCAGATGAGTCCAATCTATCACCCCACAAGGGCTAACAACTGTTATATTACTTTTACCTCTTCCCTGTCACCATGGCATACTGATTGGCTGGGGAGATGGCATACTGATTAGATGGATTAACTGATATGAACTAGAAAGGCTGGACTGAAACAGATTGGTGGAGAAGACAACATGGAGCTTACTTTCTGAGATTCAAAAGCCCCGAAGAAAGTCCAGAGAGGATAAGTCAGGATTATCACTAAAGGGCCTATATTTTATTTCACGATAGGTCAGAACAGCTACGGACTCCTGAGTCACCCTCACTTTCGGTATTTCCTCTGAAAATTCCCTTCTCTGCAAGATCAACTAGCAAAAAGAACTAATGACCATACAAAGCAAATGTCATTAGGAATGAAGGCTATTTAGTATCAGAGAATATTTATATCCCATGAGTAATTTATTAACTCAAGGACAGCTCCAACATGTAGATTACACAGGGGAAAGATTTTTGAGAGGAAAGGACCTTCTGGTGCTGTTTGACAGTCTTAGTACCTATAATCTATTTTCCAACAATTGTTACCAAGAATAAAAACAGAGACATATTATTGAAAAACATGTTAGACACATACCATACACCCTACTTTTCCTCATTTGTGCATGAGGTTCTCTACTAGACTCTGAATGAAACCACCATTGCCATAGGATAGGTGTTCTGCAAATGTCAATATTCAAACTGTGGAGAATCCCTTTAAGTTACTTTACATATAGTCCAGGAAGTAAATTCCAGACAAATAAATCATTTTGGAGTCACAGCTTCTATTTTTGTGTCACACATACACAGGAAAAATGAAGTTCTTTTCAGAAGACTCATCCTCTTCAGAAACCTATAGAGTTAGTTTTGCCAAGAAACATACTTCTTTAGAACTTCTTAGTTCTGTTTTTAATTTTATGATGTACAGTACTAGATGAATGAAGAGCTTGTGAAGTATGTCAATGAAATTGAAAGACTTCACAGGTAGATGCTGACTTTTTCCTCCTTTTATTCAAATCCCACATATGCCTTATGGGCCCAATTTAAGTTTTATTCTTCATGAAGCCTGACCTTTTTAGTTCAAATTAATCTTTCTTTTGTCTCCTTTAATTTACTGTCCATATCAAACATTCTAGAATTTGGTAATTATTATGTTACAATGTTATTTACATGTTTTGTATATTCTTTCTTCAAACTTGACTTTTAAGAGCAGAAACTGTCAGTTTTCCACTGATTATAACAGCATTCTCTGTACATTGTAATTATTCTTTAAATTAGAATTAAATGAATAAATAGGTTTACCTTTAGGATTCTGGAGCTGGCTCATCAATTCATGGAACTTATCTTGGGCATCTGGCAAGTCCATTTTATTAACTGCCAAGAGTGCAGGTTTTGTCTGAAGTTCCTCTTTGTACAATTCCAACTCCTTTAAATCAAAAGAGAAAACCCAATAATTTTAGTACTGGTTTCTGTATAAACTACTTATTTGGTAATTAATGACCCGGGTGATCTAAAACCCATTCACATCACCGAAATGCAATAAATCCCAACAACAGAAAACAAAAGGAAGAATTTCAGAAAATGACTCTGGTTAAGTCATGTGTTAGTATGTTTTAGCTTAAATGATATCCTAGAGACAGTTGTAATTTTGCGTCTAGAGTCAAATATGGGTATCTGGACTTCACACAGATAAAATTCAGAAGTCAGTAATGATCACTGAATGTTATACCTGTAGTATTCTTGGAAAAAGTAAATGCACTTAGGAATAAATCTTTGTTACCTTGGATTAAACAACTGTTTCTTAGATATAACATGAAAAGCACAAGTAAAAGAATAGATAAAAGGCAGAAGACTGCTTAAGGCCACCAGGAGTTTGAGGCTACAATGAGCTAGGATCATGTCTGCACTCTAGCCTACATGAGAGAGCGAAGCCCTGTTTGTAATAAAAATAAATAAATATGTAAGACTGGGCATGGTGGCTCATGCCTGTAATCTCAGCACTTTAGGAGGCTGAGGTAGGAGCATTGCTTGGGCCCAGGAGTTCAAGACAAGCCTCGACAACATAACGAGACCCCATCTCTATACAAAATTTTAGTTTAATTTTAAAAAAGGAAAGAAAAGAATGAAACAAATGGAATTTCATGAAAATTAAAAATTTTGAGTTGTTTTCTTGCTATTGAGAGTTGTTTTGCTTCCTTATGTTTTGGATATCAACCACTTATCAGATATATGATTTACAAATATTTTCTCCCATTCCCTTGGTTGCCTCTTCACTCTGCTGACTGTTCCTTTTGCTGTGCAGAAGCTTTTTAGTTTGATGCAATCCTACTTGTCTATTTTTCTTTTTGTTGCCTGTGCTTTGGGGTCACATTAAAAAAAAATCATTGCTCAGACAAATGTCATGGAACTTCTCTGTTTTCTTCTAGTGGTTTTATGGTTTCAGGCTTTAAGTCTTTAATCAACTTTGAACTGATTTTTTATATGGTGTGAAGTAAGGATCTACTTTCATTTCTCTGCATGTGGATATTCAGTTTTCTCAGTATCACTTATTGACGAAGAAAACTGTCCTTTCCCTACTGTGTGTTCTAGGTACCTTTGTCGAAAATTAACTGTAAATGCATGGATTTAATTCTGAGCTCTGGATTCTGTTCCACAGGTTTATGTGTCTACTGTTATGCCAGCACCACGCTGTTTTGATTATGATAGCTTTGTAGTAGGTTTTGAAATTAGGTAGTGTGAAGCTTCCAGCTTTGTTCCTTTTGCTCAAGATAAGATTGCTTTGGCTATTCAGGGTCTTTTGATGTTCCATACAAATTTTAAGATTTGTTTTCTATTTCTGTGAAAAATGCCATTAGAATTTTGATATGGATTGTGCTGAATCCGTAGATCACTTTGGGTAATATAAACCTGATTTAAAAATGGATAAAGAACCTGAATTGACATTTCTCAACAACAAACAAATGACCAATATATGTATGAAAAAAATGTTCAACATCACTGATCATTAGGGAAATGAAAAGAAAAACCACAATGAGATAGCTCCTCACACTTGGAAGGATGGCTATTATCAAAAAGACAAAAGATAACAAGTGTTGTCAAGGATATGGAGAAAGAGGAACTCTTGAACACCGTTGAGTGGGAATGTAAATTAGTACAGCCATTGTAAAAAGCAGTATAAAGATTTCTCAAAAAATTAAAAATAGAACTACCATATGATCCGGCAATCCCACTTCTGGGTATATATCCAAAGGAAATAAAATCAGTATGTCAAAGAGATCTCTGCATTCCCATTTTTACTGAAACATTATTCACAATAGCCGAGACATGGAATCAACCTCAGCGTCCATCAATGGATGAATAACGAAAATGTGGTATACACACACACAACTGAATATTATTCAGCCTTAAAAAAAGAAAATCTTGTCGTTTATAACAACATGGATGAACCTGGAGAACACTATGCTAAGCGAAATAAGCCAAGCACAGAAAAAAAAATACTGCATAATCCCACTTATATGTGGAATCTTAAAAGGTTGAATTCATAGTAGCAGAGAAAATGGTGGTTGCCAGGGTGCTTGGGGGAGGAAGATGGAGGGGTGTTGGTCAAATGAAACAAAGATTCAGTTAAATAGGATGAATAAGCCCTGAAGATCTATTTTACAGTATGATGACTATAGTTAATGTATTATATATTTGAAAATTGCTAAAACAGATTTTAAATGTTCTCAACACACATAAAATAGTATGTAAGATGATGGATCATGTTAATTAGCTTGATTTAATCATTTCACAAGGTAAACATATATCCAAATATCACTTGTACACTTTAAGTACACACAATTTTTATGTCAATTACACTTTAATAAAACTGGAAAATTAAATAAATAAATAATAGTTTTGTGCCACAAAGAATACAGAAAAAATACACTGAAAAAGTGAAAAGACAAGTCACAGAAGGGGAGGAAATATTTTCAAATTATGTATCTTAGAAGGGACTTAATTTCCAGCTGGGCATGGTGGCTCACGTCTGTAATCCCAGCACTCTGGGAAGCCAGGTGGGCGGATCACCTGAGGTCAGGAGTTCAAGACCAGCCTGGCCAACATGGTGAAACCCTGTTTCTACTAAAAATACAAAAATTAGATGGGCGTGGTGGCACATGCCTGTAATCCCAGCTACTGGGGAGGCTGAGGCTGGAGAACCACTTGAACTCGGGAGGCGGGGGTTGCATTAAGCCGAGATTGTGCCACCGCACTCCAGCCCAGGCGACAGAGTGAGACTCCATCTCAAAAAAAAAAAAAAAAAAAAAAGAGAAGGGACTTATTTCCAAAAATATAAAACATGCTTACAACTCAACAATTAAAAGACAAATAATACAAATAGTAATGCACACAGAATCTGAACAGACTTTTCTCCAAAGACACAGAAATGCCTAATAAGCACATAAAAAGATTCTTAGCATCATTAGTCTTAAGAGAAATGCAAATAAGAACTATAACAAAATACCACTGCACTCCCACTAGGATGACTAAAGTAAAAACGACAGACAATAACAAGTGTTGACATTCATGTGGAAAAATTGGAACATACATTGATGGTGGGACTGTAAAATGGCACAATGGTGCTACCAATTCAGAATAGTTTGGCAGCTCCTCAAAATGTTAAACAAAGCATTACTATCTGATCCAGCAATTCCACTCCTAAGTATACATCCAAGAGAAATGAAAACATGTCTATACAAAAACCTGCACACAAATGTTCACAGCAGTATTATTCATTATAGACAAAAAGTGGCAAATGAAATAGGATCTATAAAATCCTGGAGGTAAGGCAATACCATGTTGTCTTAGACAGAAATCACATGGCTGAAATATAGCATCTAGGGGAGAGGGTTACGGAGGAGAACTGCTAGGTAGGGGCCTAAATTTGCAGATTTCATAAATCATGCTCAGGTTAGACTTTAACCTAACAGCTATGGGGGTCCATCAAAGTGTTTTAGGCAGGGAACATCAGCATCAGCTTGGTGCTTTTACAAAGATCACTCTAGCTGCCATATAAAAAATGGACTGGAGAGAAGCAAGGCAGGACACAGGGAGAATGGAAAGGACCAGATTCAATATTCCAATAAGAAGGGCTGATGATTATAACAGCGTAGATAAAGACAAGAGGATGGATTTCAGAGAGATTTAGGATAAAAAACTGACAGGGCTTGTGTAGGTGGTGAGAAGAATCAGTATATCATAGCTTACACATTCACTAAGTTATGGGGATGGCCGAAAAGTTTTTTAAAAGTTTACTTTTATCCATATTAAGTTTAAGTGACTAATGGGACATCTAGTCAAAGAAGATGTCCAATGGGCATCTGGTCTAAAGAACAACAAAGACCAGGTGCAGTGGCCCACACCTGTAATCCCAACACTCTGGGAGGCCGAGGCGGGTGGATTACCTGTGGTCAGGTGTTTGAGACCAGCCTGGCCAACATGGTGAAACCCTGTCTCTACTAAAAATACAAAAATTAGCCGGACGTGGTGGCACACGCTTGTAATCCCAGCTACTCGGGAGGCTGAGGCAGGAGAATCACTTGAGCCCGGGAGACAGAGAGAGCCGAGATCATGCCACTGCACTACAGCCTGGCAGACAGAGCAAGGCTCTGTCTCAAAAAAAAAAGAAAGAACAATGAAAAGATTTAGGTATCAGCTACAGATCTGGCAGTCATCAATATTATTAATTGTAACTAAAGCAACGGGAGTGGGTAAGATAGAAAATAAGGTTAGGACAGAACTCTGAATAATGTTACTTAAAGGATGAGAAAAAAGAGCCTAAAAAGTAGACTGAGAAATAGTGTAAGAGTAGAAATAGAACCAGAAGATTACCGGTCACAAAACTAAGAATGAGGAACAAGAGGAATTAAACAATGTGCCAAAGCTGAAGCAAGATAAAAATCTGGGGAAGTATGTAATGGGGATTTGGAAGCCCAGGAGTGTTTTATCCACTGCAGTAGTTTGAGGAGCAAATGAATGTAGAGGAAATGGAGACAACAAGTTTAAGTAATTCTTTAACTGACATCAAAGCTTTAAAGGCGGAGTATGTATAGACTGTAATTATGTTATTTCATATAGTCTTACATTCCTATGTATTAGACCAAATACAGAACACAGTAAAACAGAAAACCTACTTTTGTAAGCAGTATTATGGTTTCAAAAGCTGTCCTGTATTGAGTGTGAGAAGAAAGCTGAAATCCAGAAATATCAACCTAAAAAAAAGAGAAGGAAAGAGACAGCCTTTAACATACGAAGAATAGTTATACATTTCTATGTTTTAAAATGTTTTACTCTCTCAAGCTAAAAACAATTTCTCTATACTCTACTTGTTACTTAGTAATTCAAAATAAGTAACAGAAATCGAGGTGTTAAGATAACTTTAATTATTCTGATAAAATTACAGTTATTAATAAAATAAAAAACTAGGATAAGACAATTTGTATGAAGACAATCTCATATATAACTCTAGCATCATCAATGAAGAATGAAAGAGATACTATGATACTATATAATATGGTAGTATGCTGGAAATCCTAAGGAAATACATGTTGGCAAGTATGGCCAAACTTACATATGATATAGTAAACAATGTCACTTCCATCCCCATATTATAAAAGACTTAGTGGAGTAACATATGCTACCACTTTCTTATTTATAAAAAAATTCTAGAAAAACTAAATTCACTGGTTTTCAATTTATTTGAATATCACATTAGTATACATATGACTTACAACAAAAAGTAGTTGTCTAGTTCTTTCTATATGCTTGAGGAATTTGTGGCCCATTCCTTTGTTCATATGTGCTCCTTCTATTAAACCCGGAAGATCAGCTACTGATATCTAATACAAAGTTAAATGGTTAATGAAAAAGGAAAATGCATGAAAACCGCAAGTTCAATTACATCCCAAAATTTTTAAGATATTTCAAATATAAACAGTTCCTAACTTATGATTACCAGTACATCTTTGAAAAGCCAAGTATAAAAGTAAAATTAATGTACAGTATTAAGAATTAAAATCTTTTGTTATCAGATATTAGAGTCCCATATTTACTATTAATCTAATAATCTAGGAATTTTACAGATTAGTTTAACATTTGTTTATTTATTTATTATTATTATTTTAGAGACAGGATCTTGCTCTGTCACCCAGGCTGGAGTGCAGTGGTGTGACCATAGCTCACTGTAGCCTCAAACTCCTGGGCTCAAGCTATGTTCCCACCTCAGTCTCCCAAGTAGCTAAGACTCCAGGTGCGTACCGCCATGCCCAGTTAACTAAAAAAATTTTAGTAGAGACAGGGTCTCGCTCTCTTGCACAGGCTGCTCTCAAACTCCTATCCTCAAGTGATCCTCTCACCTTAGCCTCCCAAAGTGCTGGGATTACAGGCGTGAGCCACCACACTAACCCCTACTTTAAAATTTATTTATAATTTCCTAAATGGTATTGTCCAATATGAACTTTTCACAGAATTTCAACCTTTATACTCCAAATTCGTAAAAATCTATGAGGTTATTAATTCAGCAGACATTTACCAGGTACAGCTCTGTATTTTAAATTCAATTTGTAATTATTTATTTGGCACCAATTGTTCCTTTTCTGTTCATATTATACTAGCAGGATTATCGACCATTCTTACAAAGTATTAGGTTGGTATAAAAGTAACTGTGGTTATGGCATTACTTTTAAGAGACTTTACTACATTAATAGAGGTGTGATTCTCCTCACCTGTTCTTTGCAGTGCCATGTTTGTTAATGCTTCACATTTTTGTAGGTCATTATTGTTTATACTTAAGCAAATCTCATGGCATTACATGAGGAGCAGAGTTCTATCATCTAGAAGTTCATTCACCTGAGCATGCTTCCTTGTCACCTTGTCATCATCTCATTTTGTGCCAGTATTCAAGTAAGATCAGTCAGGTGAAACAGCACTCGACAAACCCAAGTTGTAGTTGTGGCTCTCCTACTTTCTCCTACTTTTGGCCGTTACTTTTAATGGCCAAAACCACAGTTACTTTTGTACCAACATAATAAAAGAATACAGTTTCCTAGACTCCTTTTAGAGGGAATAATCATTATTAACCATCATTTTACACTTGTGCTTTTTTCTTTTTTTGAGAGAGCCTCGCTCTGTCGCCCAGCCTGGAGTGGAGTGGGGCAATCTTGGCTTACTGCAAGCTCCACCTCCCAGGTTCACACCATTCTCCCGCCTCAGCCTCTGGAGTAGCTGGGACTACAGGCGCCCACGACCACACCCATCTAATTTTTTTTTTTTTTTTTTTTTTTAGTAGAGACAGGGTTTCACCATGTTAGCCAGGATGGTCTCGATCTCCTAACCTCGTGATCTGCCTGCCTTGGCCTCCCAAAGTGCTGGGATTACAGGTGTAAGCCACCACACCCGGCCACTTGTGCTTTTCAAACCTCACTGTGCATCATAATCATGTAGGGAACTCTTAGAAGCTACAAATGCCCAGGCCCTACCCCCAAGAGATTTAGTTTCAAATCTCTGGGGCCTAAGCATCACTCCTCATTGCTGTTCTTAGACCACCCAGATAATTCTGAAGTGCAATAAAGAATGAGAGGCAGTACTCGACATCCCCTGCCAGGTGTAGATAAAGAATTCAGGGTCTTAAAGGAAGCTGACAAAGCAGCATGCACAACAGAAGTCTCATGTCCTGAAATTTCCTCTACTGATTTCCCTTAAAAATTCGGTATAAATGATGTTCTCTTTTCCTCTAAATATTGTTCTATATATTCATATTATCCTATATTTAATACAATTTTACTTACAGTTAACATTCTATATTATAACTGGTTTTATCTTTTACTGTTATTATCACTATTATAACCAAATACTTTTTTATGTTTCTTTAAATTATGTCATAAAACTGTATGAACCTATATTGATGCATCGTTAGCACCCAAAGTCTATACTTTACATTGTTGCATTCTTGGTGCTGTACATTCTATGGATTTTAATAAATGTATACTGTGTCTACCATTACAGCAACACAATGTTGCTGTAATATTATATAGTATCATACTTTACTATATGTATTGTACTTTATAATGTACCCTAAAAGTTCTCTGTACTCTGCCTATTCATCTCTCCTTCCTCCCTAACCCTGGAAATCATTCATTTTTTTTTTTTACTGTCTCCACAGCTTTGCCTTATCCAGAATGTCATATAGTTAGAATCATAAAGTATCATACAGTCTTTTCAGATTGGCTTCTCTCACTTAGTATTACGCATTTAAGGTTCCCCTAGGTCTTTTTGAGGCTTGATAGCCCAGTTCTTTTTAGAGCTGAATAATAATCCACTGTCTAAATATATATCACAGTTTATTTACCCATTCACCTACTGAAAGATATCTTGGCGAAGGTTTGGTAATTACAAATAAAGCTGCTATAAGCATCCATGTGCAGACTTCTGTGTGTGCATAACTTTTCAATGTACATGGGTAAATGCTAAGGAGCACAACTACTAGATTGTACATTATATTTTAAATATTGTTACTTTCCTTTTTTTAGTTTTTTTCTAATTATACAGAAGATCCACTGTTGTTACTTGTGAAGGAAAAAATGAATTTTAATAGCTGGTTGAGACCAAAACTCCATTAAAACATTTTCTTTCTCAAAAAAAGAAAGTTGGAATAAAATCATTACCATGAACTTTAGAGAGCATTTTTAAAAAATGAAGATAAATAATCCAATAGAGTAGTAAAAGAAAGACTTGCAATAAGAAGAAACTAAGGCTAAGAAGAAGACATAATGTTGTAGGGATAAACTGGACCTAATCTTTGGAAGAAGAAATTAAATATATTATGATAGTGCTCAGAATTAATTTGACCAGTTTCACTTAGCATAAACAAAATCTTGTTACTTTTTCTCCCCTAACACCACAGAAACAGGCAAATACTATAATATCCAAGTACGTACCAAAACCAAGTACTTTTGACTTCTAATATAGTGTTTTACTTTAAAAATACCTACCTGTTTGAAATCACTGTACATTATCTTTCCAAGTTCAGGCTTTAATGTTGTAACTAAAAGGAAACACAGCAATAAATTAAGGCTAGAATTTATTTTAGGGCTGGTACTCTCAAAACTGTCTTGGTATTATGCATAAACAATATTTCAATTCAGATTTTGTTCTAATTTGCTAAAATGGAAACTATTATTATCTTTGCTATTTAATAATGTACTTGGAGGGCCAAGTGTTGTGGCTCATGTCTGTAATCCCAATGCTTTGGGAAGCCAAGGCAGGAGGATAATTTGAAGCTAGGAGTTCAAGATGAGCCTGGGCAGCATAGTGAGACCCTGTTTCTACAAAAAATGTAAAACTAGGCAGACATGGCAGTGCACCTGTAGTCCTAGCTACTCCAGAGGCTGAGGTGGGAGGATTGCTTGAGCCCAGGAGTTCAAAGTTACAGTGAGGTATGATCATGCCACTGTACTCCTGCCTGGGTGACACAGCTAGACCCTGTCTCTAAAATAAATGAATAAATAGTATTTGGAAAAAGACAAACACAGATTTTTATAATCTGTATAGGCCTAATGTAATTACTGAACCTCAACGTTCTTCTATTGCACTTTAAGGTGTGTGATAGATGTTCAGGAGGGTCAGATATTAAGTTTCTATCACTGGATCTGTGGCTGAAATTTTTCTAGTTCCTTCTCATTCAGTTATCCTCTAGTTCCTTCTCATTGTTATCCTTAAGCCTCATCAATCCTACGCTAGCCTCTTTCCTATGACTTTTTGCTCTTCCTTCTCAAGTCCTACATATATTATAACAAATATTGGCCTTGTGATTTATAGCACTTAGTCCAAACTTCACTCTACTTCGTCACAGTCTAATTTTAGAATGGCTTGATTTTATTTTCCAAGTTAATGGCATTCTGTGTCCTTTTAATGATGGCAGAGATCTTATCATACTCACTACTTTTAACCAAAGCTTCTTTTATATCTCATCTAGCTACCACAAGAGCCTACTAACTGGTTGTCTCAGACCCTTCATGTCCCACACCAATCCATTTTCTATATTACAGGCCGAGATCTCTGTGAGGAGCAAACCTAAGCATTTTATCCCTTGCTTAAATGCTTCCAATTGCTCTTAAGATATAAAAATCAAATACAGCCTAAATGGTCTATGTGACATGCTCTCTTACATCTCCAGGCTCATCTCGATTCTTTCCCTTATTTCATGTTCTCTAGACACACAAATCTACTCCCTGCCACCACTAAGCCTTTGTGTACATACTATTTCCTCTGATTAAAGACCCTTCACCCTCCACTCTATTTTACTAATTAACTCATAATTATTCCTCATATCTCAGTCCAAAAATCACACATCCTTAAGGAAGCCTAGAGCAGTCATCTATACTCTTTCATAGTACCCTTTCATATTCCCTTATATTTATTAGTGGTATGTATGCCTTACTCCACTAGTCTACAAACTCAATACAAGTCAAAACAGGAGCTGTTTCTGTTTATCAGACTTTGTAATTCCAGAACCTAATGTGGCTCCAAAAATAAGTATCTGCTAAATGAATGATAAGTACCTTCCTGGTACTTATCACAGTGCCTGATAAAGGGTAAGTGGTTCATAAAATCCTAACTAAACCAAATAAACGATTCTGTGACAGAAAAATAAATGCAATAAAGTAAGTGTCTAACCTGTTTAAGCAACTTTGCTGAGGGGTATAGAGGTTTCAAAGATTAATGGAAAATATGGCTGGGGAGGGTGGCTCACACCTATAACCCAGCAATTTAGAAGGCCAAGGTGGGAGATCACTTGAGCCTAGGAGTTCAAGACCAGCCTGGGCAACATGGCGAAACCTCTGTCCCCACAAAAAAAAAAAAAAAAAAAAAAAAGTTAGCCAAGCATGGTGGCACATACCTGTAGTCCCATCTACATGGGAGGCTGATGCAGGGGGATGGCTTGAGCCTGGGCTGCAGTGAGCCATGATCATGCAACTGCACTTTGGCCTGTGCAACAGTAGTCTATCTGCCAAAAATTTTTCAGTTAAGGATACCCTCAGAGTTATCATTTTATTCATTCTCAGAGAAATATTAGTCTTTAAAAGTTTACCTCCACTCATTAAAATGTACAATCAAATTACACTTACATGCGTAATCTGCAATTGCAGGTTTTGCATGAGAAACACAACTTAGCAAAGAGGATTTTCCAGCATTTGGGAATCTGAAACAAGAATATAAAATTATACACAAATGTCAATATTATTATCTCTGAATTCCTAACAATTCAAGTAGACTTCATGAATATATTTGGGATTAAAAGTAGAACATAAATGTATTATAAATAATCTTGAAAAACTTGAGAACATACACTTACATAAAAGGTAAAGATAAATTCATGCTGGACACTGAAGATGTTTCAATATTTAAAGTGTATAATAATTATTCCAATTATGATTTAAAAATAAAAACCCATTGGAAGTCATAGAAAAAACAGAAATTAAAGAAAAAAAAGAAAAACACCTGTAACTAACTCCAGCTATATACTGACAAAACATTACCTTGTTTTGTAAACTGCTTTAAAAAAAAATTTTATAGACAGTTTCAAACATACACAAAAGTAGAGAGGTGTAATGAATTCCATTTAGCTATCACCTAGCTTCAACAAATATTAATATATTGGCAATATACTTCTTAAAATTTGGTTTGAATAGAAATCCAAGTAAGGTGTGTACGTTACAAATACCCGGTGTGTCTCAAATCTATTTTCAAGCTCCCCCTACCATCTTGTTTCCTATCTGCAATTTTATTTTTAAAGAAACTGGGTCAGTTGTCCTACAGAGTTTCTTTTCCAAAGTCTTCATTTTTCTACTAGCACCTACATGGACACTTAACATGCTCTTTTTCCCTCTATTGTCTGCAAAAAATTGGCAGTTTTTATAGAGTCTTAATGTTCAAGTTTTCATATTTTTTTGAAGGAAGTAGGGGAAAACTACTTTATAGTTGCTTGGCCTACTCTTTAAACTGAATCATATAAGGTGAACACTTTTCAATGGTGAAGTGTAATTTACTTAACTAATTTCCTATTGACAGACTTTCAGGTTGTCTACAATTTTTCACTCTAACAACATTGTAAAAAATGTGTATACAGGTAGACAGACACTGTTAATAGTCATCTCTGGGTGGTGGAATTCATAGACAACTTTTTCTTTATGCAAACAAGTGTGTATTATTTGTTTTTTTAAAATAACTTTAAACAATGCAATGACTATCTTTAAACTTTTGCAACTTTTTTCATCTTTTCATAGCTTAATAGCTCATATCTTTTTATTTATTTATTTATTGAGATGGAGTCTCGCTCTGTTGCCCAGGCTGGAGTGCAGTGGCGTGATCTTGGCTCACTGCAAGCTCCACCTCCCGGTTCACGCCATTCTCCTGCCTCAGCCTCCCAAGTAGATGGGACTACAGGCGCCCGCCACAATGCCTGGCTAATTTTTTTTGTATTTTCAGTAGAGATGGGGTTTCACCATATTAGCCAGGATGGTCTCAATCTCCTGACCTCGTGATCTGCCCACCTTGGCCTCCCAGAGTGCTGGGATTACAGGTGTGAGCCACCATGCCCGACCTATTTCTTTTAATGTTTTTATTTCAATAGCTTTAGGGGTACAAGTGATTTTGTTGTTGTTGTTGTTGTTACATGGATACATTGTGTAATGGTGAAGTCCGGGATTTTACTGTACCCATCACCCAAGTAGTGTACACTGTACCCAACAGATAGTTTTTCATCCCTCCCCATCCTCCTGTCCTCCCTCCCTCTGAGTCTCCAATGTCCATTATACCACTCTGCATGCCTCTGTGTACCCACAGCTTAGCTCCCACTTATAAGTGACAATATGTGGCACTTGGATTTCCGTTCCTGAGTTACTTCACTTAGGAAGATGTCCTCATTCTTTTTTATGGCTGAGTAGTATTCTATGGTGTGTGTGTATATATAGATAAACATACACACACACACACACTCAATTTTCTTCATTCATTGGTTGATGGGCACTAAGGTTGATTCCATGTCTTTGCAATTCTGAATGATACTGTGATAAACATGTGTGCAGGTATCTTTTTAATATAATGACTTCTTTTCCTTTGGGTAGATATCCTGTAGTGGGATTGCTGGATGAAATGATATTTCTACTTTCAGTTCTTTGAGAAATCTCCATACTGTTTTCCATATAGGTTGTACTAATTTGCATTCTCACTCAACAGTGAATTTTAGTGTACCCATCACCCAAGCAGTGTACATTGTACCCAACAGGTAGTTTTGCATCCCTCACTGCCCTCCTATCCTTCCTCCCTCTGAGTCTCCAATGTCCACTATAACACTCTGTATGTCTTTGTAAGAGTTAAGTTCCAAGATGGCCAAATAGGAACAGCTCCGGTCTACAGCTCCCAGCAAGATTGACACAGAAGATGGGTAATTTCTGCATTTCCAACTGAGGTACCTGGTTCATCTCAATGCGGTGGGTTGGGCAGTGGGTGCAGTGCATGGAGGGCAAACCAAAGCAGGGTGGGGCGTTGCCTCACCCGGGAAGCACAAGGGGTCGGGGGATTTTCCTTTCCTAGCCAAGGGAAGTCGTGACAGTCTGTACCTGGAGGAATGGTACACTCCTGCCTAAATACTGCGCTTTTCCCCAAGTCTTTGCAATTGGCAGACCAGGAAATATCCTCCCGTGCCTGGTTGAGCAGGTCCCAAGCCAACGGAGCCTTGCTCACTGCTAGCGCAGCAGTCTGAGATTGACCTGCCATGAGCTGCAGCTTGGCAGGTGGAGGGGTATACGCAATTTTTGAGGCTTGAGGAGGCGGTTTTGTGCTGACAGTGTAAACAAAGAGGCCTGGAAGCTCGAAATGGATGGAGTCCACCACATCTCAGCAAGGCCTACTGCCGCTCTCGATCCAACCTCTCTGGGCAGGGCATATCAGAGAAAATGGCAGCAGACAGCTTTGGCAGACCTTAACGTCCCTGTCTGACAGCTCTGAAGAGAGAGTGGTTCTCCCAGCATGGTGTTCAAGCTCTGAGAAGGGAAAGACTGCCTCCTCAAGTGGGTCCCTGACCCCCGAGTAGCCTAACTGGGAGACACCTCCCAGTAGGGGCCAAGAGACACCTCATACAGGGGGGTGCCCCTTTAGGACGAAGCTTCCAGAGGAAGAATCAGGCAGCAATATTTGCTGTTCTGCAGCCTCCGCTGGTGATTCCTAGGCAAACAGGGTCTGGAGTGGACCTCCAGCAACCTCCAAAAGACCTGCAGCTAAGAAGCCCGACTGTTAGAAGGAAAACTAACAAACAGAAAGGAATAGCATCAACATCAACAAAAAGCACATGCACACCAAAACCTCATCGTAGGTCACCAACATCAAAGATCAAAGGTAGATAAAACCACAAAGATGGGGAGAAACCAGAGCAGAAAAGCTGAAAATTCCAAAAACCAGAGTGCCTATTCTCCTCCAAAGGACTGCAGCTCCTCGCCAGCAATGGAACAAAACTGGATGGAGAATGAGTTTGACAAATTAAGAGAAGTAGGCTTCAGAAGGTCGGTAATAAAAAACTTCACTGAGCTAAGGAGAATGTTCGAATCCATTGCAAAGAAGCTAAAAACCTTCAAAAAAGGTTAGACGAATGGCTAATTAGAATAAACAGTGTAGAGAAGTCCTTAAATGACCTCATGGAGTTCAAAACCACAGCACGAGAACTTCGTGACGCACGCACAAGCTTCAATAGCCGATTGGATCAAGTGGAAGAAAGGAAGGATATCAGTGATTGAAGATCAAGTTAATGAAAGAAAGCGAGAA
Organism: Pan paniscus; assembly: GCF_029289425.2. Classification (NCBI taxonomy): domain Eukaryota; kingdom Metazoa; phylum Chordata; class Mammalia; order Primates; family Hominidae; genus Pan; species Pan paniscus. The sequence continues at coordinate 108,270,301 of NC_073255.2, read as the reverse complement.
GACAAAATTAGAGAAAAAAAAACTGAAAAGAAATGAACGAAGCCTCCAAGAAATATGGGACTATGTGAAAAGACCAAATCTATGTCTGATTAGTGTACTGTACCTGAAAGTGACTGGGAGAATGGATCCAAGTTAGAAAACACTCTTCAGGATATTATTGAGGAGAACTTCCCCAACCTAGCAAAGACGGCCAACATTCAAATTCAGGAAATACAGAGAACACCACAAAGATACTCCTCGAGAAGAGCAACCGCAAGACACATTTTCACCAAAGTTGAAATGAAGAAAAAAATATTAAGGGCAGCCAGAGAGAAAGGTACGGTTACCCACAAAGGGAAGCCCATCAGACTAACAGTGGATCTCTTGGCAGAAACCCTACAAGCCAGAAGAGAGTGGGGGCCAATATTCAACATTCCTAAAGAAAAGAATTTTCAATCCAGAATTTCATATCCAGCCAAATTAAGATTCGTAAGTGAAGGAGAAATAAAATCCTTTATAGACAAGCAAATGCTGAGAGATTTTGTCAACACCAGGCCTGCCTTACAAGAGCTTCTAAAGGAAGCACTAAACATGGAAAGGAACAACTAGTACCAGACACTGCAAAAACATACCAAATTGTAAACACCATTGACACTATGAAGAAACTGCATCAATTAACGGGCAAAATAACCAGCTAACGTCATAATGGCAGGATCCAATTTACACATAACAATATTAACCTTAAATGTAAATGGGCTAAATGCCCCAATTAAAAGACACAGATTGCCAAACTGGATAAAGAGTCAAGACCCATTGGTGTGCTGTACTCAGGAGACCCATCTCATGTGCAAAGACACACACAGGCTCAAAATAAAGGGATAGAGGAAGATCTACCAAGCAAATGGAAAACAAAAAAAGGCAGGGGTTGCAATCCTAGTCTCTGATAAAATAGACTTTAAACCGACAAAGATCAAAAGAGACAAGGCCATTACATAATGGTAAAGGGATCAATTCAACAAGAAGAGCTAACTATCCTAAATAGGTATGCACCCAATACAAGAGCACCCAGATTCATAAAGCAAGTCCTTAGAGAGCTACAAAGAGACTTAGACTCCCACACAATAATAATGGGAGACTTTAACACCCCACTGTCAATATTAGATCAACGAGACAGAAGGTTAACAAGGATATCAAGGACTTGAACTCAGCTCTGGACCAACCAGACCTAATAGACATCAACAGAACTCTCCACCCCAAATCAACAGAATATATATTCTTCTTAGCATATTGTACTTATTCTAAAATTGACCATATAATGAGAAGTAAAACACTCCTCAGCAAATGCAAAAGAACAGAAAACACAAGAAACTGTCTCTCAGACCACAGTGCAATCAAATTAGAATTCAGGATTAAGAAACTCGCTCAAAACCACACAACTACATGGAAACTGAACAACCTGCTCCTGAATGACTACTGGGTACATAACGAAATGAAGGCAGAAATAAAGATGTTCTTTGAAACCAATGAGAACACAGACATAATGTATCAGAATCTCTGGGACACACTTAAAACAGTGTGGAGAGGGAAATTTATAGCACTAAATGCCCACAAGAGAAAGCAGGAAGGATCTAAAATGGACACCCTAACATCACAATAAAAAGAACTAGAGAACCAGGAGCAAACACATTCAAGAGCTAGCAGAAGGCAAGAAATAACTAAAATCAGAGCAGAAATGACAGAGATAGAGACACAAAATACCCTTCAAAAAAATCAATGAATCCAGGAGCTGCTTTTTTTTTTGAAAGAATCTACAATATAAATAGACCGCTAGCAAAACCAATAAAGAAGAAATGAGGGAAGAATCAAATAGACGCAATAAAAAAATGCTAAAGGGGATATCACTACTGATCCCACAGAAATACAAATTACCATCAGACAATACTATAAACAATTCTATGCAAACAAACTAGAAAATCTAGAAGAAATGGATAAATTCCTGGACACATACACCCTCCCAAGACTAAAACAGGAAGAAGTTGAATCTCTGAGTAGACCAGTAACAGGTCCTGAAAATGAGGCAATAATTAATTGCTTACCAACCAAAAGAAGTCCAGGACCAGGTGGATTCACAGCTCAATTCTACCAGAGGTACAAAGAGGAGCTGGTACAATTCCTTCTGAAACAATTCCATTCAATAGAAAGAGGGAATCCTCCCTAACTCATTCCATGATGTTAGCATCATCCTGATAACAAAGCCTGGCAGAGATACAACAACAACAACAACAAAAAGAGAATTCTAGGCTAATATCCCTGACGAACATCAATGCGAAAATCCTCAATAAAATACTGGCAAACCGAACCCAGCAGCACATCAAAAAGCTTATCCACCATGATCAAGTTGGCTTCATCCTTGGGATGCAAGGCTGGTTCAATGTACACAAATCAATAAACCTAATCCATCACATAAACGGAAGCAATGACAAAAACCACATGATTATCTCAAAAGATGCAGAAAAGGCCTTCGAGAAAATTCAACAGCGCTTCATGCTAAAAACTCTCAAAACACTAGGTATCAACAGAATGTATCTCAAAATATTAAGGGCTATTTATGACAAACCCACAGCCAATCTCATATGGAATAAGAAAAACTGGAAGCATTCCCTTTGAAAACTGGCACAAGACAGGGATGCCCTCTCTTACCACTCCTATTCAACACAGTGTTCGAAGTTTTGGCCAGGGCCGTCAGGCAAGAGAGAGAAATAAAGGGTATTCAATTAGGAAAAGAGAAAGTCAAATTGTCCTGTTTGCAGATGACATGATTGTATATTTAGAAAACCCCAAAGTCTCAGTCCAAAATCTCCTTAAGCTGATAAGCAACTTCAGCAAAGTCTCAGGACACAAAATCAATGAGCAAAAATCAGGGGTGGGGTTCCAAGATGGCCAAATAGAAACGGCTCCTGTCTACAGCTCCCAGTGCGAGTGATGCAGAAGATGGGTGATTTCTGCATTTCCAACTGAGGTACCGGGTTCATCTCACTGGGGCTTGTCGGATAGTGGGTGCAGGACAGTGGGGGCAGCCCACTGAGCGTGAGCCGAAGCAGGGCAAGGCATTGCCTCACTTGGGAAACGCAAGGGGTCAGGGAATTCCCTTTCCTAGCCAAGGGAATCTGTGACAAACAGCACCTGGAAAATCAGGTCACTCCCACCCTAATACTGCACTTTTCCAATGGCCTTAGCAAATGGCACAACATGAGATTATATTCCGCACCTGGCTTGGAGGGTCCCACGCTCACGGAGCTTCACTCATTGCTAGCACAGCAGTCTGAGATCGAACTGCAAGGCGGCAGTGAGGCTGGGGGGGGAGGGGTGCCCGCCATTGCTGAGGCTTGAGTAGGTAACAAAGCCACCTGGAAGCTCAAACTGGGTGGAGTCCACCACAGCTCAAGGACTGCTTGCCTCTAGACTCCACCTCCGGGGGCAGGGCATAGCCAAACAAAAGGCAGCAGAAATCTCTGCAGACTTAAACGTCCCTGTCTGACAGCTTTGAAGACAGTAGCAGTTCTCCCAGCACGGAGTTTGAGAACTGAGAATGGACAGACTGCCTCCTCAAGTGGGTCCCTGACCCCCGAGTAGCCTAACTGGGAGGCAACCCCCAGTAAGGGCAGGCTGACACCTTACATGGCCAGGTACCCCTGAGATGAAGCTTCCAGAGGAACGATCAGGCAGCAACATTTGCTGTTCAGCAATATTCACTGTTCTGCAGCCTCCGCTGCTGATACCCAGGCAAACGGTCTGGAGTGGACCTCCAACAAACTCCAAAAGACCTGCAGCTGAGGGTCCTGACTGTTAGAAGGAAAACTAACAAACAGAAAGGACATCCACACCAAAAACCCATCTGTACATCACCATCATCAAAGACCAAAGGTAGATAAAACCACAAAGATGGGGAAAAAAACAGAGCAGAAAAGCTGAAAATTCTAAAAATCAGAGCACCTCTCCCCCTCCAAAGGAATGCAGCTCCTCCCCAGCAATGGAACAAAGCTGGACAGAGAATGACTTTGATGAGTTGAGAGAAGAAGGCTTCAGATGATCAGAATTCTCCGAGCTAAAGGAGGAAGTTGGAACCCATCACAAAGAAGCTAAAAACCTTGACAAAAGATTAGACGAATGGCTAACTAGAATAGCCAATGCAGAGAAGTTCTTAAATGACCTGATGGAGCTGAAAACCATGGCATGAGAACTATGTGACGAATGCACAAGCTTCAGTAGCTGATTTGATCAACTGGAAGAAAGGGTATCAGTGACTGAAGATTAAATGAATGAAATGAAGCAAGAAGAGAACTTTAGAGAAAAAAGAGTAAAACGAAATGAACAAAGCCTCCAAGAAATATGGGACTATGTGAAAAGACCAAATCTACGTCTGATTGGTGTACCTGAAAGTGATGGGGAGAATGGAACCAAGTCAGAAAACACTCTGCAGGATATTATCCAGGAGAACTTCCTCAACCTAGCAAGGCAGGCCAACATTCAAATTCAGGAAATACAGAGAACACCACAAAGGTATTCTTCAAAAAGAGCAACTCAAAGACACATAATTGTCAGATTCACCAAACTTGAAATGAAGGAAAAAATGTTAAGGGCAGCCAGAGAGAAAGGTCGGGTTACCCACAAAGGGAAGCCCATCAGACTAACAGCTGATCTCTCGGCAGAAACTCTACAAGCCAGAAGAGAGTGGGGGCCAATATTCAACATTCTTAAAGAAAACAATTTTCAACCCAGAATTTCATATCCAGCCAAACTAAGATTCATAAGTGAAGGAGAAATACAATCCTTTATAGACAAGCAAATGCTGAGAGATTTTGTCAACACCAGGCCTGCCCTACAAGAGCTCCTGAAGGAAGCACTAAACATGGAAAGGAACAACCGGTACCAGCCACTGTAAAAACATGCCAAATTGTAAAGACCATCAACGCTAGGAACAAACCGCATCAACTAACGAGCAAAATAACCAGCTAACATGATAATGACAGGATCAAAATCACACATAACAATATTAACCTTAAATGTAAATGGGCTAAATGCTCCAACTAAAAGACACAGACTGGCAAACTGGATAAAGAGTCAAGACCCAAGAGTGTGCTGTATTTAGGAGACCCATCTCACATGCAGAGACACACACAGGCTCAAAATAAAGGGATGGAGGAAGATTTACCAAGCAAATGGAAAACAAAAAAAGGCAGGGGTTGCAACCCTAGTCTGTGATAAAACAGACTTTAAACCAACAAAGATCAAAAGAGACAAAGAAGGCCATTACATAATAGTAAAGGGATCAATTCAACAAGAAGAGCTAACTATCCTAAATACATATGCACGCAATACAGGAGCAACCAGATTCATAAAGCAAGTCCTTAGAGACCTACAAAGAGACTTAGACTCCACAACAATAATAATGGGAGACTTTAAGACCCCACTGTCAACATTAGACAGATCAACGAGACAGAAAGTTAACCAGGATATCCAGGAATTGAACTCAGCTCTGCACCACAAGGACCTAATAGACATCTACAGAACTCTCCACCCCAAATCAACAGAATATACATTATTCTCAGCACCACACCGCACTTAATCTAAAATTGACCACATAGTTGGAAGTAAAGCACTCCTTAGCAAATGTAAAAGAACAGAAATTACAACGAACTGTCTCTCAGACCACGGTGCAATCAAATTAGAACTCAGGATTAAGAAACTCACTCAAAATCACTCAACTACATGGAAACTGAATAACCTACTCCTGAATGACTACTGGGTAAATAATGAAATGAAGGCAGAAATAAAGATGTTCTTTGAAACCAGCGAGAACATACAACATACCAGTATCTCAGGGACACATTTCAAGCAGTGTGTAGAGGGAAATTTATAGCACTAAATGCCCACAAGAGAAAGCAGGAAAGATCTAAAATTGACACCCTAACATCACAATTAAAAGAACTAGAGAAGCAAGAACAAACACATTCAAAAGCTAGCAGAAAGCAAGAAATAACTAAGATCAGAGCAGAACTGAAGGAAATAGAGACACAAAAAATCCTTCAAAAAAAATCAATGAATCCAGGAGCTGGTTTTTTGAAAAGATCAACAAAATTGATAGACCACTAGCAAGACTAATAAAGAGGAAAAGAGAGAAGAATCAAATAGACGCAATAAAAAGTTATAAAGGGGATATCACCACCGATCCCACAGAAATACAAACTACCATCAGACAATACTATAAACACCTCTATGCAAATAAACTAGAAAATCTAGAAGAAATGGATAAATTCCTCGACATATACACCCTCCCAAGACTAAACCAGGAAGAAGTTGCATTCCTGAATAGACCAATAACAGGCTCTGAAACTGAGGCAATAATTAATAGCCTACCAACCAAAAAAAGTCCAGGACCAGACGGATTCACAGCCGAATTCTACCAGAGGTACAAGGAGGAGCTGGTACCATTCCTTCTGAAACTATTCCAATCAACAGAAAAAGAGGGAATCCTCCCTAACTCATTTTATGAGGCCAGCATCATCCTGATACCAGAGCCTGTGAGACACAACAAAAAAGAGAATTTTAGACCAATATCCCTGATGAACATTGATGCAAAAATCCTCAATAAAATACTGGCAAACTGAATGCAGCAGCACATCAAAAAGCTTATCCACCATGATCAAGTGGGCTTCATCCCTGGGATGCAAGGCTGGTTCAACATACGCAAAGCAATAAATGTAATCCAGCAATAAACAGAACCAATGACAAAAACCACATGATTATCTCAATAGATGCAGAAAAGGCCTTTGACAAAATTCAACAGCTCTTCATGCTAAAAACTCAATAAATTCAGCAATGATGGAACGTATCTCAAAATAATGAGAGCCATTTATGACAAACCCACAGCCAATATCATTACTGAATGGACAAAAACTGGAAGCACTCCCTTTGAAAACCAGCACAACACAGGGATGCCCTCTCTCGCCACTCCTATTCAACATAGTATTGGAAGTTCTGGCCAGGGCAATCAGGAAGGAGAAAGAAATAAAGGGTATTCAATTAGGAAAAGAGGAAGTCAAATTGTCCCTGTTTGAAGATGACAAGATTGTATATTTGGAAAACACCATCGTCTCAGCCCAGAATCTCAAGCTGATAAGCAACTTCAGCAAAGTCTCAGGATACAAAATCAATGTCCAAAAATCGCAAGCGTTCTTATACACCAATAACAGATAAACAGAGAGCCAAATCATGGTGAACGCCCATTCACAATTGCTTCAAAGAGAATAAAATAGCTAGGAATCCAACTTACAAGGGATGTGAAGGACCTCTTCAAGGAGAACCACAAACCACTGCTCAACGAAATAAAAGAGGACACAAACAAATGGAAGAACATTCCATGCTCATGGATAGGAAGAATCAGTATCATGAAAATGGCCATACTGCCCAAGGTAATTTATAGATTCAATGCCAGCCCCATCAAGCTACCAATGACTTTCTTTACAGAACTGGAAAAAACTACTTTAAAGTTTGTATGGAAACAAAAAAGAGCCCCCATTGCCAAGTCAATCCTAAGCCAAAGAGCAAAGCTGGAGACATCATGCTACCTGACTTCAAACTATACTACAAGGCTACAGTAACCAAAACAGCATGGTACTGGTACCAAAACAGAGATATAGACCAATAGGACAGACCAGAGCCCTCAGAAATAATAACACACATCTTCAACCATCTGATCTTTGACAAACCTGACAAAAACAAGAAATGGGGATAGGATTCTCTATATAATAAATGGTGCTGGGAAAACTGGCTAGCCATACGTAGAAAGCTGAAACTGGATCCCTTCCTTACACCTTACATAAAAATTAATTCAAGATGGATTAAAGACTTAAATGTTAGACGTAAAACCATAAAAACCCTAGAAGAAAACCTAGGCAACACCATTCAGGACATAGGCATGGGCAAGGACTTCATGTCTAAAACACCAAAAGCAATGGCAACAAAAGCCAAAATTGACAAATGGGATCTAATTAAACTAAAGAGCTTCTGCACAGCAAAAGAAACTAGTATCGGAGTGAACAGGCAACCTACAGAATGGGAGAAAATGTTTGCAATCTACTCATCTGATAAAGGGCTAATATCCAGAATCTACAAAGTACTCAAGCAAATTTACAAGAAAAAAACAAACAACCCCATCAAAAAGTGGGCGAAGGATATGAACAGACACTTCTGAAAAGAAGACATTTATGCATCCAACAAACATATGAAAAAATGCTCATCATCACTGGCCGTCAAATGCAAATCAAAACCACAAGGAGATACCATCTCACACCAGTTAGAATGGCGATCATTAAAAAGTCAGGAAACAACAGGTGCTGGAGAGGATGTGGAGAAAGTTAACACTTTTACATTGTTGGTGGGACTGTAAACTATTTCAACCATTGTGGAAGAGAGTGTGGCGATTCCTCAAGGATCTAGAACTAGAAATACCATTTGACCCAGCCATCCCATTACTGGGTACATACCCAAATGATTATAAATCATGCTGCTATAAAGACACATGCACACGTATGTTTATTGTGGCACTATTCACAATAGCGAAGACTTGGAACCAACCCAAATGTCCATCAATGATAGACTGAATTAAGAAAATGTGGCACATATACACCATGGAATGGTATGCAGCCATAAAAAAAGATGAGTTCATGTCCTTTGCAGGGACATGGATGAAGCTGGAAACCATCATTCTCAGCAAACTACCATAAGGAAAGAAAACCAAACATTGCATGTTCTCACTCTTAAGTGGGAGCTGAACAAGGAACACATGGACACATGGTGGGGAACATCACACCAGGGCCTGTCAGGGGGTGGGGGTCTGGGGGAGGGATAGCATTAGGAGATATACCTAATGTAAATGACGAGTTGATGGGTGCAGCAAACCGACATGGCGCATGTATACCTATGTAAGAAAGCTGCATGTTGTGCATACCCTAGAACTTAAAGCATAATAAAAAAATTTTTTTTAAGTTAAAAAAAAAAAAGTATGAGTTCTCTTTTCCCCACATCTATGTCAGTACGTATTGTTTTTTGACTTTTCCATAATGACCATTCTAGCTAAGTTGGTAAATCATTGTGGTTTTAATATGCATTTCCCTGAGTATTAGTGATGTTGAACATTTTCTTATATGCGTATTGGCCATTTGTATGCATATCTTCTTTTGAGAAATGTCCATGTCATTTGTCCACTTTTTAACAGAATTGTTTTTTCCTTGCTGATCTGAGTTCCTTGCAGACTCGGTATATTAGTCCTCTGTTAGATGCGTAGTTTGCAAATACTTTCTCCCATTCTGTAGGCTGTTTACTCTGTTGATTCTTTCTTTTGCTGTGCAGAAGACTTTTACTTTAATTAGGTCCCACTTATGTATTTTTGTTGCATTTGGTTTGAGATCTTAGTCACAGATTCTTTGTCTAGGCCAATGTCCAGAAGGGTTTTTCCTAAGTGTTGTAGAATTTTTATAATTTCAGGTCTTAGATTAAAATCTTTAATCTATCTTAATTTTTGTATATAATGAGAGATATGAATGCAGTTTCATTATTCTACATTTGGATATCCAATTTTCTCAGCATCATTTTTTGAATAGGGTATCCTTTCCCCAGTTTATGTTTTTGTGTGCTTTGTTGACGATCAGTTGGTCTTAAGTATTTGGTTTTATTTCTGGGTTCTCTATTCTGTTCCATTGGTCTTAGTACCTACTTCTCTGTCAATACCATGCTGTTTTGGTTACTATAACCTTGTAATATAATTTGAAGTCAGGTAATATGATTCCTCTAGATTTGTTCATTTTGCTTAGGGTTGCTTTGGATGTATTTCCATTTGTTTGTGTCATCTATGATTTCTTTCAGCAGTGTTCTATAGTTCTCCTTGTAGAGATCTTTCTCGACCTTGGTTACGTATATTCTTTGGTATTTTATTTTTTGTAGCTATTGTAAAAGGGATTGAGTTCTTGATTTAATTCTCAGCTTGGTTGTTGTTGGTGTATAGCAGTGCTATTGATTTGTGTATACTGATTTTGTAACCTGAGAGTATACTGAATTCATTTATCAAATCTAGGAGTCTTTTGAAGGAGTCTCTAGGGTTTTCAAGGTATAAGATCATATGGTGGGCAAACAGATAGTTTGACTTCCTTCTTTCCAATTTGAATGCCCTTTTTTTCTCTTGCCTGATTGTTCTGGCTAAGACTTCTCTTTGCACACATCTTTGATTTCTTTCTTGGAATAAATGTCTACATGAAGAAATACCAGATAAAATACATGCTCATTTTAAAGGCTTTGATTATACTGCTAAATTTCCCTCAAGAAAGGCCCACCATGTATGAAAGACAGTACTAGGAATGGGGGTTACTTAAAACATTCATTGCTAAATCTCATTCATATATTTTCATTATATTTATCCAACAAATATTTATTGAGCACTGACTTTGTATCAGGCAACATACTGAGCAATGAGACAAAATGATTCCCGCCTTCACAGAGTTCTTATTCAAATTTGAAGACGGTACTTCAAAAACTCTGCCAAACTTTCATTTGGAATAATGGTGGAATGTTCTGCAAATATTAATTTGGAATTCTATAAAAGCGTATTAGCTGGAGGTATTTCAACAATTTCCCTCATTAAAAAAATCTTTCTGTAATGAATTTAAAATAAAATTATGTGAGGTTTCTTAATGACTTGTTTCTCCTGGAACATATAGTTTTTTCATACCCTGTTTCATCCAGGTTCTTATAGCTTTTGAAAAGCAACTTGCAGCCGTTTTTATCCATAATTATCACTAGCTGGACTTGCTTGTTTCCAACATCCTCATATTTTCATAATGATTGAGCACATAATGCAAGCAACTATTTCCAAGAAGATCAAAGTATGAATAGAAAGATGATGCTAATGACTGAATAACAGATATTTGAAATTTTTCTTGAAAAGTACCCAGTGAAAATTTTACAGACTAAAATCCAACCTATGCAAAGATCAGATCTGACAACAGCAGCACAAATCTGTTAGTTGTACAATAACTTTCTTCTGTGATTCAGTCCATTTCCAAAACCAGCTAAAAGGATATCTACTTATGCTAGTATTCATAGTAGTAACTCTTCAAGAATAGTTGCCTAATTTAAAAACACTAGAAAATATGTTAAACATTCCACTTAAAAATCTTTTTCCCCCATTCTTGATATGCTTAAGAATCTTGATGCTTTAATTACAGACAAATTTCAAACCTACTTCTGAAAAGCCTAGTATTTCATTATATGCAGTTTTCCAGTAAGTTGGCAATATAATGATGATGAAGATAGCAGCTACAATTCATTGAACGTACAAAAATGCAAAGCATGTATTCTGCTGTAAATGCATTATCTTACCCACCAACATTTGACCTATCTCCATACACTATTAAAGATGAGAAAACAAATGACGTGGTGAAAAGAAAAAAACTATAGTGAAGGAAGAATGAGAGAAAAGAAAAGAAAAAAAAGAAGAGAAAACAAAGGCTTAGAGAGGCTATGTAATTTACCCAAGACCAGCTGGCCAGCCTCCAGAGGATTTGAGATCCTAACCTAAATAGTCTAACCTGAGTCTTCCATGCCACTCCACTTTTATGACTAAGCCGTGCTAGGCTCCTCTTAGACTGTAAAGTTGTCTCTTCAGAACTTGAAACACATGTTTATGCAAAATGCAATTGTGATTGGCTGGACTGCCAGTCTTGTCCATAAGACCCTATTAAGCCCATAATGTTCCTAAAAATATAGAGGATTATAGAACTTACATCTAATAACTCTCGTAACTGTGCTTTATTGAAAAAAATAAATGTAAATGGCAAGCCAGGATCACATCTTTCCTTGTTATAATTTTAGCAGGAATGGGGCCTCTGTGAACCCTAAACCAATGGTGGTAAGCTCTAGTGGCTGGTCAGGCAGGGCAAAAGACGAGGGATACAGACTTAAGAGTCTGGTAAAGAAGCAGTGAGATGACTGAAGAGGAAGATGAAAAGAACTTAGAAAGAAGCTATGGGGAAGCAAAAAATAGAACTAGGAATTTGGAGTAGGACAGTAATAAGGCAGTTTTCCTTATCTTGTCCTTAAGCTTTCCATCTGAATAACTGTGTAATACTGTGATAGGGCCAGAGGGAGAGGATAGGAGGGAGGGGGGATGGGGGAGAGAGAGCAAATGCAAATTGAAGTTTTCTCTTCCTTTATGTATTCTGTATCTTACTATCTATCCCCTTCCAGTGGGCAGCTGCACTGCAAACCCCACAGCTAAACAGCATTATTTAATGAAAGAATGGAGGCTGGTGGAAGAGGACACTCTTGTGAGGCCTACAGTGCTGAGACTAGATAGATCCTAAGCAGAGGCAAGAAGGATACACAGTCATAGCAGGATTCAATTTGGCGGCAACAGTGCGTAAGTCTGAGGATTGAGATTGTCTGTACTGGTTTTAGCCATTTGATTAACGATACTTTAATGTCTCTATTAAGACCCAAAAGAGTTATGTCAATCATTTTTCCCTGTTTATTTCCTTCTATATATTTTTAATAATAATATGGTTTGTTTGGATTTATTATTAATATCTGGTAACATTATTTAACCGTCTTATAATATTGCATTTGATTGATTTTTCTTTCTTTATGCATTCTCTAACATTCCCACTGATCTATTCAATTGCTCTGGTCTTAATTTTATAAATAAGCAATAACTATGAAACTCTATGTTGGCAATTTGAAAATAATATTTAGCAGCATATTTTCCAAGTACATACACAACACACAAATTCCATAAATTAGAAATAATTATGGCCCCAAATTACCATTTACATTTTCTATTCAAGAACTATCTCTCTGAAAGTATAATAATAAAAATATGAACGATACTTACCCTACTAGGCCTACATCAGCTATAAGTTTTAGATCAAGGTGAATTATTCGTTTCTGGCCTTTCAATGGTAAGAAATTTGTAAGTAATTTACCACCAAGACCTCCTTGAGCTACCAAAATTCTGTCATTTTCTTTATTGAGTTCTCCTTAAAAAGAGGGAGAGAAATACTTACAGCAAAGATTAATAAGTGAAATCACTAATGCAATACATTTCTTTCAGAAATACAGGCAAAGAAATTCAAAATTACAAATCTATAGATTAGTAAGTGAAATCATTAATGCAATATTTTACTTTCAAAAATACATTCCAGGAAATTCTCAATTACAAATCTATAATTAATAAGTAGAATCATTAATGTAATATTGTTCTTTCAGAAAAACAGTCCAGGAAATTCCAATTTACAAATCTATTAAAAGTTTGACCCCAGAAAAACACCTCAGTAAACAATTGAAGAGCCTAGTTATATATTTCAAGACCAAGTAAGAACTGTAACATCTTTAAAACAATCTTAAATCTAGCAGTCAATTTAACTTTTATAAGTTTTAAAAATGCTCTCTTATAGAGTAGTAGCTAAAATTGTTAGTTAAAAAATCTTCTGAAACTCAAGAGAAGCTATTCCATTGTTTCATTTTAGAAAACGTGCACATTTTTACAACTTTTGGAGTTATAGTACACTCACCTATAATTTTACCATTTTCATCAGTTACTGAAATACCCACAGGCACAGGGATTTCACAGTCTTTTCCTTTGGAGCCTTTCAGTGCACTAATTCTACCAAAAAAAAAGTATATATATGTATGTGTGTGTGTGTGTATATATATACACACACACACACATACACACAAACTGGTTTACAAAGAAGAGTAGCAATCAATTCTCTGGTTAACGCAGATGTTAAATGGTCAAACACGGGGTTTAAAAAAACTAAAATTATCCCTAATTATTTCTTTGCATTTTAGACTATTATATCCCACTAAAATGGCATTAGGTAATGATTTAAGTTACTAAGCTAACCACCAAAGGTCATTTTAACCCGAAACCAAAATATTGCAACCATGAAATGAAGAGATTATTGCTACAATACAAATAGGGTAGAAAAAGCCAGGCATGGTGGCTCACGCCTGTAATCTCAGCACTTTGGGAGGCGGAGGCAGGAGGATCTCCTGAGTCCAGGAGTTCAAGACAAGCCTGAACACCATAGCACGACCCCATTTCTACAGAAAAAGAAAAATTTAAAAATTAGTTGGGCATGGTGGCACACACCCGTAGTCTCAGCTACTTGGGAGGCAGAGGTGGGAGGATCACTTCAGCCTGAAAGGTAGAGGCTGCAGTGAGCTATGATAGTGCCCACTACACTCAACCTAGGCAACAGAATGAGACTCTGTCTCAAAAAAAAAAGAAAAAATGAATCTATAAAAAAAAAGAAAATCCACCAAATAGCAAAGCTTTTAAAAAACTAACCTCAAATGAGAGTACTTACATTATAGAAGGCAAATCTGGCTACTCTTAAACTGCTCATAAAAGAAAAAATTAGTACAAATGTTTTAGTAATTCTACTTCTGGGAATTTATCAAAATAATAATTGAACAAACATGTAAAATAGTATCTACACAGAATGCTGCACTGTGGTTATAATCGGGAAAAAAAATCAACAATAACCTAAATAGACAAATGACAAAATATTTATTATGCAGGTATTCTGAATAATTTTGACATGTGAAAAAAAGTAAAAATAGCAGATTGTAAAATACTGTACTCTCATTTTTGTATTCTAAACTTTTAGGCACATAATTGCATTTGTGTAAACACACAGAAAAGTCTTAGAAAAGTCAAGAAAAGGTTAATAGTGGTTATCTTGCCTTCTAATGGTGGTGGGGTAGAGTAGCATGGTTAAGACTGAAAGTTTTCTAAAAGGTTGTCAAAGATAATTTTAGAAGAAAACAGTGGGAATTCAGATAATTATCGGTTTCTACAGGGGAAGTGCAAAAAGAATACAGATAGACATTGGGAAAAGAAACGGACAGAAAGTTTTAAAACTCTGAAATATTCTTTAGTATCAGTCTTTTATGAGTTGAGACATTTTAGGCTTTTGCTTGGTTATAAATACAGGAAATAATTTACTTCAAATTAACAATTAAGTTTTTATTTTGTAACTAAAAAAAAAAATTTCCAGAAGGGTTTGATTTTCTAAAATTTAAGTCATTCAGTAATTACTTACTTGCTGTTTGCTCCTACTCCAGCCACAAACCGTTTCTGAGGATACCTGTCTTTAAGTTGTTTTAAAGTCATTCTGTTCTGGGCTACAACCCAGACGTCACCACCTTTTCCACCTTCTCCACCTAAACGAGGATAACCCATTCCACCGGATCCTCCCCTCGTGAAGAGTCTTAGCTTATCGATGAAATTTCCATACTTAAAAAAAAAAGAGAAAGAATATTTGTATACCAAAAGTGTATCACCTTAGAACCCTTTTCTAGTTCTTTCTTCCACTAAAACTTCTTCTAAAAAAGTCGTTAATAGCTTTTCACATGCCAATTCTATAACATTTTCTTAGCTCACCTCCACGTCTCCGATCTGACCCCCTTTCCCATTTGATTATCTCTCTTAAGTCCCTTTTAGTTTTTTCAGTTATCAATTATTGTCCCACCTATCCTGAGGGTTTCTGACTTGGCCCTGTTTTCCTTCTAGACTTTCTCCCCTGGGTAATTTCTGCTTGTACCAATAACCATCACCTAGGTGAGATATTTTCTATGTCCAATCTGTCAGACATTTCCACCAGGATGAAAGCTTTTAATAGTATAAAGCAAATGTGAGCAGAATGTGTATTTAATTTATACTTGAAATCCCCCAATATGAAACTTGTTCTTACATATCAGTTGAATAATATCCACCTCAAAAATAAATGTCAACATAACAAAACCAAACTCTTCCCCAGGTAAAATCTGTTCCTCCAATGTTCTCTAAAGTAATGGAACCATGGTTTACATATTCATTGAGACTACACAAATGGAAGTCTTTCAGACTACACCTGCTTCTTTTCCCAAAGCCCTACTCTCTTCTCTCCAGTACCACTGCCCTAGTACCTGCACCACATGAGCTCCTTTCAGTGTTTAGGCATTTTTTCCTTATTGCATTCTCCAACTTGGTGCCTGAACTATTTTTCTGAGATTGATCTGATCTCTAATCATGTTTCTCCTTTACTCAAAAACCATGCATTAAAAAAATGCTTATGAGCCAAGTGCAGTGGCTCATGCCTGTAATCCCAGCACTCTGGGAGGCCAAGGTGGGCGGATCACGAGTTCAGGAGATCGAGATCATCCTGGCTAACATGGAGAAACCCTGTCTCTACTAAAAATACAAAAAAACTAGCCAGGCATGGTGGCGGGCGCCTGTAGTCTCAGCTACTCTGCAGGCTGAGGCAGGAGAATGGCATGAACCTGGGAGGCAGAGCTTGCAGTGAGCCGAGATCAAGCCACTGCACTCTAGCCTGGGCGACAGAGCGAGACTCCGTCTCAAAAAAAAAAAAATGCTTATGAAATAAAGTAAAAAATTCTTAGTACTACAGTTGACCCTTGAACAACACTGGTTTGAACTGCGTGTGTCCACTTATATACAGATATTTTTCAATAAACATATTAGAAAAATTTTTTGAGCTTTGCAACAATTTGAAAAAACTTACAAAGCAAATAGATTGGAAATATTGAAAAAATCAAGAAAAGCTGTGTGTTATGAGTGCAAAAAATATATAGATGCTAATCTATTTTGTCATTTACTTCCATAAAATATACACATATCTATCTTAATTTTTAAAAACTAGAGATGGGGTTTTGCTATGTTGCCCAGGCTGGTCTCAAACTCCTGGCCACAAACAATCCTCTTGCCTTGGCCTCCCAAAGTGCTGGAATTACAGGCATGAGCTACTGCACCTGGCCACACATCTATTATAAAAACTTAAAATTTATCAAAACTTACACACACACTTACAGATCTTACATGGCAGCATTTGCAGTCAAGAGAAATGTAAGCAAATGTAAAAATGCAGTATTAAATCATAACTGCATAAAATTAACTGTAGTACATCCTGGAATACTGTAATAATTTCGTAGTTACCTCCTGTAACTATCCCGGGATCTCAAGTGTCCCAAGTTGCCACTTAAAAGGCCATGTGATGCTAATCATCTCCCCATGAGCAGTTCATCTTGCCAGTACATTTTATAAGTCAGTAAAAAGTAATCTCTCACAGTTCTCTTGCATTTTTCATCATGTTCAGTGCTACACTGTAAACCTTGAACACCACCATGGAACCCATACAAAGTGCCACTAGTGATGCTGGCAGTGCTCCCAAGAAGTAAAGTCATGACACTACGATAAAAAGATGAATTGCTTGATATCTACCACAGATTAAAATCTGTAGCTGCGATGGCCTGCTATCTCAAGATAAATGAATCCAGAATAAGAATCAGTGTAAAAAAAGACAAAAACTCATGAAGCCACTGCAGCAGCTATGCCAAAAGGTGTGAAAACCTTGCACTTTTTGTGAATTAACTTTTTATCTTGTATTAAAAATGCAACTTTTACGTAGATGCAGGATTCCTATTTTAAAAACATAGACTAATACAATAAAAGAAAAAGTAAGGTTACCATATGACAACTTAAAAGCAAAAGGAATGTGAAGGATCTAAAGCTAAAGAATTAATTGCCAGCAAAGGATGATTTGATAATTTTAGAAGGAGGTTTGACTGTGGAAGACAGTGTGGGGATTCCTCAAGAATCTAGAACTAGAAATACCATTTGACCCAGCCATCCCATTACTGGATATATACCCAAAGGATTAAAAATCATGCCACTATGAAGACACATGCACACGTATGTTTATTGTGGCACTATTCACAACAGCAAAGACTTGGAACCAACCCAAATGTCCATCAATGATAGACTGGATTAAGAAAATGTGGCACATATACACGATGGAATACTATGCAGCCATAAAAAAGGATGAGTGACATGGATGCAGCTGGAAACCATCATTCTGACCAAACTATCACAAGGACAGAAAACCAAACACCACATGTTCTCACTCATAGGTGGGAACTGAACAATGAGAACACTTGGGACACGGGGGGAACATCACACACTGGGACCTGTCATGGGGTTGGGGGCTGGGTGAGAGATAGCATTAGGAGAAATACCCAATGTAAATGACAAGTTAATGGGTGCAGCAAACCAACATGGCACATGTATACCTATGTAACAAACCTGCACGTTGTGTACATGTACCCTAGAACTTAAAGTATAATTTTTTAAAAAAAAAAGAAGAAATAGGTTTGGCTTTGGCTTTAGAAATATCAAGATAACAGGTGAAGCAGGTTCTGCCAACTAAGAGGCAGCAGATGAGTTCCCAGATGCCATTAAGAAAATCACTGAGAAGAAAGAATATCTCCCAAATCAGGTTGTTAATGCTGATGAAAGTACCCTATTCTGGAAAACATGCTACAAAAGACATTAGTAAGGAAGAGAAGTGAGCACCAGGATTTAAGCCAGGAAGGGATAGGCTAACCCTACTGTATTGTGCAAATGCAGTTGTGTTTGTAATCAGGACTATTCTTATCTATAAAGCTGCTAACCCCTCAATCTTGAAAGGGAAAGATAAACATCAGCTGCCAGTCTTTGTTGGATAAGAAGGCCTAGAGAACAAAAACCTTTTCTCTGGATTGGTTCCATGGATGCTTTCTCCCTGAAGTCAGGAAGTACCTTCCCAATACGAGACTGACTTATAAAGTTCCTCTGCTGTTGGACAGTGCCCCACCTCCCCGCTACCCAGAACCCCATGACTTCAACATCAAAGGCACTGAAGTGGTGTCCTTACCCCCAAACACAATGTCTGTAAATCAGCCTCTAGATCACGGGGTCGCAAGGACCTTTAAGGCTCATTAAACATGATTTTCTATGAAAAGGATTGTCAGCCATGGAAAAGAACACTAATAGAGAAAACTTCAGGAAAATCTGAAGTTTACATCATTGAAGATGCCATTATTATTGAAAAAGCCATGAAAGCCATAAGCCCAAAACAATAAGTTCGTGCTGGAGAAAACTTTGTCCAGGTGTTGTGTTGTGTTATAATTTCACAGGATTTACAAAAGAGCCAATCAAGGAAATCATGAAAGAGGCTGTGAATATGCCAAAAACGGCGGGAAAGTGGGTAAAGGACTTCAAGATATGGATCTTGAAGAAACTCAAGAGCTAACAGACACCAAACCAGAGGAATTAACAGAAGACAGCTTGATGAGTGCTTCAGATCCAGTGCCAGATAACAAGGAAGAAAACACAGAATAAACTACCAGAAAAACTAACATTAGATAATCTGGCAGAAGAGCTCCTATTGTTCAGGACTGCTTTTGACTTCTTTTATGACATGGACCCTTCTGTGAAGAGGCACTGAAACCAAAGCAAATGGTGGAAGAGGTATTGGTACCCTATAGAAACATTTTTTTGGGGGGAAAGAGAAAAGCAAAAGCATGACAGAAATTATGATGTACTTCCATAAAGTTACACATAGTGTGTCTGCCTCTCTTGCCTCCCCTTCCACCTCCTCCACCCCCACCCCTTCTGCCTCTGCCACCCAAGAGAGCAAGACCAACTCCTCCTCTTCCTCCTCAGTCTATTCAACATGAAGACTTTAAGGATGAAGACCTTTACAATTCACTTCCATTTAATGAACAGTAAATATATTTTCCCTTCCTTCTGACTTTCTTAGTAACAGTTTCTTTTCTCTAGCTTAATTTAAGAATACAGTATATACTGTATATATATTTTATATGTGTCAACTGACGGCTTATGTTATCAGTGAGGCTTCCAGCCAACAGATTATTAGTAGTTGTTTTGTGGGGGGAGTTGAAAGTTACATGAAGATTTTCAACTGTGGCGGGGGCATCTCTAACCCCCATGTTCTTGAAGGGTCAACTGTATATCCAAAGCTACTAAAATACCCTTCTGGTATCTTTTATTTTCTTTTTTTTGAAACAGGGTCTGGTTCTGGTGCCTGGGCTCGAGTGCTGTGGCACTATCATAGCACTATCATTGCTGCAGCCTCAAACTCCTGGGCTCAAGCAATTCTCCCACTTCAGCCTCCCAAATGGCTGGGACTACAGGCACCACACCACCCCAACTGTTTTAAAGATGGGGTCTTGCTATGTTGCCCAGACTGGTCTTGCACTCCTGGCCTTAAGGGATCCTCCCACCTCAGCCTCCCAAGTAGCAAGAACAATAGGCTCACCTACCATGCCTAGTTCCTTCCTGTATCTCTTTTCATTTGCTCAACCCTTCCTCTCTTCCTCTTTGCTCTGTACTACATGAAATACCGCCATTTCTACATGCCATTCTGCTCATGCTTTTCCTCTACTTAGAATGTCATTTGCTTTTCCTATCATAAATCCACCTAAATGTCATATTTTCTAACGTCTTTCCAAATTCCTCTAATCAATTCTCTGACTTTGCTGGCTTTCCCAGCAATTTGATTATATCTCTATTATTACACCTTTATAAATCTCACGCTGCATTTAGTGTTTACCTGTTTCCTTCACTAAATCAAGAACTTCTTGTAGGTAAAGAACTTACGTATTAACCTCTTAGGCTATTAAAATCAAAATAACCGGAGTAATTTCTTAAATTCATAATCCACATCTCTAGTCATTTAGGATAGCTATTATAAAAAAACAAATGGGATTTTTCAAAAAAGTTGAAATATTGACCATTCTGATATACTCGAGGAGAGTTTCTACAGTTCCATTAAATATGTAACACTTTTTTCCTGCTCTAGATTAATCAGATTCAGGGGCTTAGGAGCCTTACTTAAAAGGAGTATTTTACTCTGGTCGTTAGAAATAAAGTAATGGCCAAACATGACGCAGGCAACGTTTCAAAAAGCATTACTAATAGGATAAGATTTAAAAAATAAAAATTCAAAGCAGTTGTAAATTTTTACGGAAACGATTCTTAAGACCGACACCACACAAAAATCGACCTAAATAAATGTTCTGCAAGAAGGCACATCAATTACACGCTTTCGTGTCTTCATAAAAATCCATTAGAAAAACCTTAAACAGTGCACTCAAGGAGAAATATATAAAAACAGGCTGTGGACATTAAAGGAAAAAAAACCACCACAACATTTGGGCCACAGCAGGCAGGTATCCCAGTTCCTCATGCCACGTGCACACGATGTCTCTAAAGAACTTCAAACCCTGCCCCTGCCCCCAAACAACCGTCCAAACCACGCCAGGTACACACACCACTGTCACCGCTTACTGACAAAGCGCCACTACAGGAGGGGCGGAGAAGTCTATGGGAAAACCAAGCAAGGAAGAGGCCGCCACGAAGAAAGTAGTGGAGAGACAGGGGAGCAAGGAAGAACCAGAGCTGTCAGCGCTAAGGGGACCAGGCTGAGAGGACCCGCACGGACCTTTCTGAACAACACGCAACTGCAATGCACCATGGCTGCAACAGGCCAGGAAACCTTCTTGCGGAAGGGGCACAAGCCGCAGTACAGCGCGGCCTTTTTACGTCATCCCCTTCCGCCGACGCGATTTCTCCTCCGCCCACACCTGCGGACTGGCGCATGCGTTGTGTGTTGCTCTCGGGCGCCACCAGCCCCATACGCTGTGCGTTGCACCCCACGGGTGGGGAGAGAAGGCGTTTTATCTATTAAAACACAGAGATAATCTCGAGAAGCCGTGGGACAAAGGACAGTAGGGCGTAGGTTGCGTGTCTCAGGAATTAACATTTTGAATGGAATGGAACTGAAGACTCAGCAGCCTTGGAGCAGCTTTTATGCTAATTGAGGAAACTAAGAATCTTCACCCTCAGCGTGAAAAAACCTCCAACGGACCATAAAACCAAACGTGTAAAAGACACAGAAACTCAACTGGGAAAAAAGAACCCCCAAAAGCCGTTAGTTCAGTGACGAGCTGAGTAGTCTCCAGCCAAAGCTTCCAAGAGACCATGAATTTAAAACTAGCGGCCGCACAAAATTTTATTGAAAATAATGTCAGGATCTGAGATCTGTAAGAGGACTCTCCTGTGCAGTAAGAGAAAGAAGCTTGTTTTCAACTGCCAGAAAGTAGCTTCTTGGAGTCGGGAAGACGGGTTTTTATCCGTCATTTGAAGCGTGCCTTTGTGAGAATTAAGACACGATGTGAAAAATCCCTCTCTCTCTTGATTACTTTTCAGGACCAGAAGAGAGTAGCTCTCCCCAGCCCCTCATGCAGCGAGAAAATGTATGCAGCTGAAGTAAACGGCCCTGCACAGCGTTGCCAGCCGTATAACTCTTAACAACCCAAACTAATAAATCCTAGAAACCTTTCATACTTTGATACGATATGGCTCTGTGTCTCCACCCAAATCTCATCTTCATTTGTAATCCCCACTGTGGAAGTAGGGAAGTGATTGGATCATGCAGGGCTGTTTCTCCCCTGCCGCTCTCCTGATAGGGAGTTCCCACAAGAGCTGATGGTTTTATAAGTGTTGGGAAGTTCCTCCTTCTTTCTTCTCTCTCCTGCTGCCATGTGAAGAAGGTGCTTGTTTCCGCTTCCCCTTTTGCCATGATTATAAGTTTTCTAAGGCCTCCCCAGCCATGTAGAACTGTGAATCAATTAAGCCTCTTTCCTTTATAAATTACCCAGTCTGCGCAGTTCTTTATGGCACTGTGAAAACTAATACCTCAATGTGACAGTGTCTTCTACTCCTCACTTAGAACAGTGATTATTTGGAAAGACATGATGTGAAAACCGCGTCTTGATTACTTTGCTGCTACTGGACCTTCTGCTTACAACCACCAATCAGAAAAGCTGTAGTTGTCATTTAACCTGCAGTAGTTGTATTTTCCCTCTGTGGATTACTTTAATGTTGAATATTAACACCAGCAACAGATGTTGATTACCATCAGTGTTCCTACCTCTCATTAATATGAACATTAGGTTGTTGCTGTGTAGATGTTTTTAATTTAATAACATTTGCTGCCATTAAGATTACTATCTTACTAGGTTTTCCTATTGTGTCAGAATAGTGTTGAGCCCAATGTACTTATTTTCCACTGACTATTTCTTGTTAGTGAACACAATCTAAAATACTTTTCTTTCACATAACATATACATGGGGCAATGATCACAGCAACTAAAAAAAAAATGGGAGATTGATATAGAAATATCTCAAAATGATGAGGATCATTGTGTACTGTAAACAAAAAAGAAAGCATAATATTTACCTCTGACAAAATGTGGTCAGAGCCTGAAGTATTTATTATAACTCTCATTACCAGATAGTAAAAGAAACATTGCGTAACTGGAAACTGTCCCCTTTAAAATGTGCAGCTAAAATGAACATGAGGCAAAATGTTTAGGACACTATTCAGACCTAAGGCAGAAGTCATTGTTGGAAAATACTACTACTTCTGCCATGAAGAGGAAAGAATGCCTCACTAGGGTTGCTCAGTTTGATGTATGGGCAAACCATTAAAGTCAGTGGCACTAAAGAGTCTTGAATAAAGTCCCAAATAAGCCACCGACATGACTCACAATTTGGTTTTAAAAATATTTTAACACAGGCCAGGCGCAGTGGCTCACGCCTGTAATCCCAGCACTTTGGGAGGCCGAGGCGGGTGGATCACGAGGTCAGGAGATGGAGACCATCCTGGCTAACACGGTGAAACCTCGTCTCTACTAAAAATACAAAAAATTAGCCGGGCATGATAGTGGGCGCCTGTAGTCCCAGCTACTCAGGAGGCTGAGGCAGGAGAATGGCGTGAACCTGGGAGGCGGAGCTTGCAGTGAGCCGAGATAGCGCCACTACACTCCAGCCTGGGCGACAGAGACTCTGTCTCAAAAAAAAAAAAAAAAAAAAAAAAAATATATATATACACACACACACACACACACACACACACAATAATGAGGGTTACGAAAAAATTTAATATAGAGTTGTTCTAAATACAATTTTAAATAATTTTATTTTGAAGTACTTTTTAATTTACAGAAGTTACAAAAATAGCCAAAAGAGACCCCATGTAATCTTTATCCAGTTTGCCCGAATGTTAACATCTTTTATAACCATTTTTCAAAACTAGAAAAATTAATATTGCTAGAATATTATTAACTAAACTACAGACTATTTGCTTTCACTGGTTTTTCAGCTATGACTTTACTCCAGGGTCTAATACTAACACCACGTTGCATTTAATCTAACATTTAATGTAGATACACTTAAGCATAAAATAGACAAATATATAATTAACAAATCTAATATTTTGTGATGTTATATTGCTTAATTTTGTCAGCAGACTAAAATGAAAAGTGTCTAACTTCATTCTGGGCTTTGCAGATTATTTCGATTGATCTTGTGTCATCATCTCAACTGCTTTTAATTAGATTTCTACCTTTTGTCTATCATGCTTTTAGTTCTGTTTGTTCAAGAGTCCCTAACAAGGTCCGTCTGGCTCAGGCCTTGTAATCAGTAGATACTCTAGGAATATTTGTTAATGTATTCAAACGAAAGACAAGAACTAGATTGCTAACTCCTATAGCATACGAATCACCTGAAGTGGAGCATCGAGTTATTCTTGCTCATTAGCCTTATAATCCTTCAGATGTAACAAATCAAATATTCGTTGTTTCACGCCATCAAAATATTACAAGTCTGAGAACCATTATATCTCCCAAATGATGAAGTTAAATGGATCAGACAAACGAGGTTTACATACTAGGTAAGACCTCTTTGAGTAAAAATGAAGTAGTCTCAAAGAGAGGGCCTCAGGCCATGTAATTATTGTCTTCAAACAAGGCCTATGTGAGGGAAAAAAAGTGGATTTATCTTATTGCCTTTCTTCCTAGGAACTTACACTTCAACTATTCATTCATTTATTCATGCATTAATATAATAATTTCTGTGTTCTGAATTTGTCCCACATACTCAGCTATGTGCTGGAACACTGTCATGGGTACTGAAATAACTAAGCAAGAATAAGCAGAGTAGTTGTGTCAATGACAGAAAGAAGCAAATTTTAATCTTTCTGATACCTGTATTCATAATGAGTGGAGGAAATTTATTCCTATGGAACATGATTTTGCTTCGCTGTTAAGGCACTTTGCTTTTAATTTGAAGGATATAATGTAAAGGTTACTTTTTAGGAAGCATTTCTAGAAATCTTGAGAATTAGTAGAATCATTTTTTTAAGACCCCCATTTAAGACCACCTGTACTAGAGGAATAAAACTATTTTAAGGGTCTTCTACTATCCTATTTATTAGTCATCAGTTAGTCTCATTTTTTATACTTTATTTCAATCATTGATAGATGCAAGAATGGCAGTGGAATTATCAGAAGAGACTTTCATGATAATGCTTCCTGTTTGTTCAAACAAGAGGACTTATGAGCAGAAAAGTTCGTAATGTATTCAGGATTCTCACTTACCGAACTCATTTTCTTTGCTTCTTGTTACTGAGATTTCATAAAGCAATAACCACTGACAGTAAATTAAAATTCTTAGATAATATGAATAAGAAACAAAAATAAGAGGCCAGGCATAGTGGCTCACAGCTGTAATCCCAGCACTTTGGGAGGCCAAGGCAGGTTGGTCTCTTGAGTCCAGGAGTTTGAGACCAGCCTGGTGACATGGCAAAACCCTGTCTCTACAAAAAACACAACAGATTAGCTGGGCATGATGGCACACACTTGTAGTCTAAGCTGCCTGTGAGGCTGTGGTGGGAAGATCACCTGAGCCCAGGAGGTTGAGGCTGCAGTAAGCCATGATGATGCCAATGCACTCCAGTCTGGGTGAGAGAGTGAGACTGTCTTTAAATAAATAAATAAATAAAATAATGAAATCAGTGCTTATATTAGCGTGTTCATGTGTTATTTTAAGTATTTATTACTACCACATCATAAATTAATCAGAATATTCCCCTTCAAAAGAGATATTGTAAGAATATGTTAGTCATTGTCCTACGCATGTATTATAGACTATCACTCTATACATGGTAAGCTACAGCATTGGGCAGAATAGTAATTGAGCACAATTGTTCCCATTGTATATTCTACATACAACACATAACAGAGAGTATACTCTGAGAAGGTATAGAACATATACTTATTGGAAGACATGGTTGTATAAGTAAAAATGAAGTTTAATGAGAAATCATTTTATGCAAGTTACACAGAACATAAAAATACAGATTTTAAAAACATTTTTAAAGCATCATAACCACTTAAAAGAGTCATAATTTTTTAAAATTAGGTCTGTAATAATTATATTTGGCCTTTAACTTTATTTTTTTTCATTCAATCTAGTTCTTGCAACAGCACCGAATTCCTCATTTGGTTACTGTGGAGCTTCCAGAAATTTTGGTTTTCATTTCTTATAACTATTTCCGCATTTCCCATGTATTCATCAACCCACTAGAACTTTGTTTCTGTTCTTATTTCAGTAAAATTATACTTACTGGGCCGTTTCCTCAGGCCATATCTTATTTGACTGGGAAATGTCTACTAGTGAGGCAATTGGAGTTATGGGGTATGCCCTAAATGCTAACAAAGGAGAAAAAATGAACATATCAAAAGATAGTATAATCCCTGTAACTTTTGATTTTATGTAAATTTTAATTCTTGGTAAGAAAAAATATATACCAAAACCTCAGTATGTAACATATGTTGGGGGGAAAAAAGCCACCAAGCATATATTCCTATACATATGCTTATACCTAAGCATCACCTCCCGATCACCACCGAGGTCTAAGAAAAATCTTAATAAGGTTTCTGATGATCAAAGGAGAGGCTAAGTCCTTATTTAGAGAGAGTAAAGAACAAGTTGTTTTCTCTAGGGAGCCTGATAGGATGGAGTTGGTAGAAGGTTTATGTGAAGGTGATTTTTATATTACTTTTACATTGAAGAAGCCCTAAGCATAAATCCTAATAAAACTTTTTTTTTTTGTTCTCTCATTATGTCTTAAATCTTTTCAGTGGTGGAAGCTTTTACCCATCATTAAATTTGAGTTCCAAGATTTTCAGCTCACATTTAGATAACGAGCAGTCCTAAAGACCTTTTAAGGCCCAAAACACTTCCTAGATTCAGAAATTAGAGTGTTGGTTTCTGTATAATATTTGAAATTCTCAATTTAAAGTTATGTCTTTTCTTTTCTTCAGCTAGTGCTGATTTTAGGTGCCAGCTTGCCATAGCTTCAGGGCACTCTAGATTTGGAGCATTGGAGGGAAGAAAAGAAAGGTAATATGGAAATGCTTACTTTAACTTGTCTTTGGTGGGCCAGATTTGAGTTCCTGGAACTGGCAGATATTTAGGGTAACTCTCTCATAGTGCTTTTGTGGGCACTTGAGTCCCATCATTGAAGTCTCTCGCTTCTGGTTCCCTAGTGGATGGGTCTCTGTTTGAGTGATGGCTTTAGAATCTCTCCGCCCTTACTACCTCCAGCAATCTGGCATACACCTAGATTTCATCCTTGTGAATGGGGCCCCCTTGATTTCTTTCAGTAGCACTATTGGACTGAATCCAAGGTGAACTCACCCTCATACGCAATCCACCTCCAAGTCGTGGGAAACACTCATGTAGATTTTACTTGGGCAAATTTAGGAGTGCGGGCCAATCACAAAGGAAACTCTCCTCTTTTACCACCAAAGTGTTTGGTGGGCCAATTTCTCCATCTCTTGATTTCCCTGGACACGAACCAGAATGCAGTTATTATGCCCTACCGCTTCAGGAATAACATAATAAGCAGTATCAGTACACTTGGTGGAGGCCCCAGCCCATCCAAATGAGCATGAAGAAAGAGACCAGGCACCCTCTCTTCCATTCTCATTGGGAGTGGAAAATGTAAGAGGTCTAAGAATTTTGTGATTATTTCCTTTAAAAATTTGAGTTTGGGTCTGGCATCTTACTTGGTATAAAGCATCTGCTTCATCTCGATCTGTTAGCTAGAACTTGTAATTCAGTATCCTGAGATATTTCCTTTTAGGGGAAATATGAAATTACAGGCTGAAATTGAATGTGACACATTATTTTCTATTCTTTCTTGCTTCTCAGCATGATCTGAAACTCTTGTCATTTCTCTTTTTAGCTAATAATTTAGTATAGGTGAGCTGGAGAAGATGTTAGTATGAATTCTTTTTCTCTTTATAACTTTTCTATTATAATAACTGATATTTATTCCTACCTCTTCTATACTTTTTTCTTCCAAAATGTAAAGGAAATAATAATCCTTCAAGTAAATGTCTGAGGACTGATCTTGGACTATGAGAACTGCTCTCTTGTGTGCCATTAATTTCAAATTTGAACTTCTCTTTACTTACTGTGTAAATCCTCTCCCTGACAAGACTGATTACATCTTTATTAAGGAGTTCATCTCTCATTTGAAAATGTTTTTCATCTTAGAAAAAAATAACTGTTGTCAATCTTGCCATGTAAGATTTGACAGAAAATTCTTTCATAGATGAAATGTAGTTTTATCTTTTAACAAAGAAAAAATGTGTCTTATTAGCTGATGAACATTTTTTGTTATTTTTTAAAATTTTATGTTCTGTATTTACTTGTCACTGACTTGAAGCTCAACTCTTTTGTTAAAAGAAAGTGACATTAAAACAATGTATGGAAATTAACTTACAGTTCACACAGCAGAAAAACCAATAATTACATCAATTTGATATTCCTTCCTTCTAAGATATTAAAGTGTTGCAACAAGAAAACAAACAAAGATTACTTAGAGAATATTACTATGAGGTAAATATAAAAGGCTATAGCAGAATTAGGACATAAAAATTGAGTAATCTTGCCCATTTTATTTACAAAGTCACACAGGAGTTACCACTGAGTCAAAGCCATCAGCCCAGCATTTTATTAAAAACAGTAGCCCCCCACCAAAAAATGAAAATTGCCATGCTAGTGCTAGTCATGATGTCTGAGAATTTCAGGTGGAGTTGTTAAGTGGTCAGAACCAGAAAATTGAGTTTATTGAATTATTTTGTCCTATTACATTCTGTAGGTCTTAAATACCTGAAACCTCACTTCATATCTTTTTAAATAGGTCCATGGTGGCGTCAGAGTTAATCATTCTCTTTTTTATCATGGTATGTTTGGTAAAGATCAGGACTATGGGCCGGGCGCGGTGGCTTATGGCTGTAATCCCAGCACTTTAGGAGGCCGAGGCGGGCGGATCACGAGGTCAGGAGATCGAGACCATCCTGGCTAACACAGTGAAACCCCGTCTCTGCTAAAAATACAAAAAATTAGCCGGGCGTGGTGGCAGGCATCTGGAAGTCCCAGCTACTGGGGAGGCTAATGCAGGAGAATGGCGTGAACCCGGGAGGCGGAGCTTGCAGTGAGCCGAGATCACGCCACTGGACTCCAGCTGGGGGGACAGCGAGACTCCGTCTCAAAAAAAAAAAATAAAAACAAAATAAAGATCAGGACTGTGGCAATTTTGTACTGTTCCAATTCAGCTGCAGCTGTGCTCCCCAGAATTTCCTTCCTGTATTAGTCCATTCTCACATTGCTGTAAGGAACGACCTGAGGCTGGGTAAGTTATGAACAAAAGAGATTTAATTGACTCATAGTTCCATAGGCTGTGTAGAAAGCATGGCTACGGAGGTCTCAGGAAACTTAATCATGGTGGAAGGTAAAGGTAAGCAGGCAAATCTTCACATGGTGGAGCAGCAGAGAGAGCCAGCAAAGGAGGAAGTGCTACACACCTTAAACAACCAGATCTCAGGAGAACTCACTCACTATTCCAAGAACAGTAAGGGGCCGGGCGCGAGCGCGCGGTGGCTCACGCCTGTAATCCCGGCACTTTGGGAGGCTGAGGCGGGTGGATCACGAGGTCAGGAGATCGAGACCATCCCGGCTAACACGGTGAAATCCCGTCTCTACTGAAAGACAAAAAAAAAAAAAAAAAATTAGCCGGGCATGGTGGTGGGTGCCTGTAGTCCCAGCTACTCGAGAGGCTGAGGCAGGAGAATGGCGTGAACCCAGGAAGCGGAGCTTACAGTGAGCCGAGATCACGTCACTGCACTCCAGCCTGGGTGACAGAGCGAGACTGCATCTCAAAAACAAAACAAAACAAAACAAGAACAGTAAGGGAGAAGTCTGCTCCTATGATCCGGTCATCTCCCATGAAGCCCCTCCTTCAGCACTGAGGATTATAATTCAATATGAGGTTTACTTGGGGACACAGAGCCAAACCATATTATTCCGCCCCTAGCCCCTTCCAAATCGCATTCTGCCCCCGGCCCCTCCCAAATCTCATGTCCTTCTCACATTTTGGAACACAATCATGCCTTCCCAACAGTCCCCCAAAGTCTTATTCTCTCATTAACTTAGAAGTCCAAGTCTAAAGTCTCATCTGAGACAAGGCAAGTCTCTTCCACCTATGAAACTGTAAAATACAAAAGAAGTTAGTTACTACCAAGATACAATGGGGGTTTGCGACAAGCCTGAGCAACAAAGCAAACCCTGTTTCTACAAAAAATTAAAAATAATGAGTCAGGTGTAGTGGTGCACGCCTGTAGTCTCAGCCACTTGGGAGTCTATGGCAGGAGGATTGCTTGAGCCCAGGAGTTTTGAGGCTACAGTGAGCTCTGATTATGCCACTGCAGTCCCACCTGGCAACAGGGTAAACCCTGTCTTAAAAAAATAAAAAGAAGCTCAGCAAACCCCAAGAAGTTGGATAAATACAAAGAAAACCACACTGTTGTAAAGAATTTGACCTCTGTCCCTGGTTCCTGGGAGATGACCTCTAAATCCTTGGAATTTTTTGGGGTGATAGAATTATCTTTTATCCTTGATGGACCCTTGGGATCACACTCGAGTTTATGCAAATGAGATGACTCAGGCTGGGGGCTGACCATATCAGAATGACCAACTATGTTATTGCATGTGATATAAGCTGTACCTCTCGGTAGGGTGGTGGGTGGTGGGTGGTGGGGAGGGCTGGGGATTCAGTTCAATCATGTGACCAATGATTCTGAAACTGATGCAACAGACCACTAGATGGTTTTCTTGGATAAATACAGAAATTGACCCTTCTGGTCTTAAAGCTTGAAACTTACCTATCTTTTATGTGAGTTCCTCAGGAAAGGACCCCCAGGCCTCTCAAAAAGTATCAAAGAGGCCAGGGACAGTAGCTCTCACATGTAACCCCAGCACTTTAGGAGGCCAAGGTAGGGCTGATTGCTTGAGCCCAGGAGTTTGACACCAGCCTGGGCAACGTGGTGAAACCTCATCTCTACAAAAACTACAAAAATTAGCTGGGCATGGTATCATGCACCGATAGTCCTAGCTACTCGGGAGGCTGAAGTGGGAGGATTGCTTGAGTCCAGGAGGGTGAGGCTGCAGTGAGTGGTGATTGTGCCACTACACTGTAGCCTGGGCAACAGAGTGAGACCTTGTCTCAAAAATAAATAAATAAATAAAGTATGAAAGAACTGAAACTCACCAGACAATGAGAGTTCAAGCCCCTCATTCATCACGATTGATTTCTTACCCCAACTGAGTTCCTGCTTTTCCACACATAATTATGTTTCTTTCCTGCTAAATAAACCCCTAATTTTAGTTGGTCGGGGAGATGGATTTGAGACTGATCTCCTAACTCCTTGACTGCAGGACCCCATTAAAGTCTTCTTCCTTGGCAATAATGATTGTCTTAGTGACTGGCTTTCTGTGCAGCAAGGAGCAGGACCTAGACCAAACCCCTGATGTTTCAAGTTACAATTCAATCAATCATGCCTATATAACAAAACTCCAAGCTGGGTGTGGTGGCTCACACCTGTAACCCCAGCACTTTGGGAGGCCGAGGTGGGTGGATCGCCTGAGATCAGGAGTTCAAGACTGGCCTGACCAACATGGTGAAACCCCTTATCTACTAAAAATACATAAATTAGCTGGGCATGGTGGTGCGTGCCTGTAATCCCAGCTATCTGGGAGGCTGAGGTAGGAGAATCGCTAGAACCCTGGAGGCAGACGCTGCAGTGAGCCAAGATCATGCCACTGCACTCCAGCCTGGGTAACAGAGTGAGACTCTGTGTCAAAAAAAAAAAAAAAAGAAAGAAAAAAAAAACCAAAAAAAACGCCAGTAAAAATTCTGGCACCAAGGCACAGGTGAGCTTCTGTAACTGGCAATTATGTATTAATGATTCAGAAAAGTAATGCTCTTAGGACACAGAAGCTTTTGTGTTTGGAACCTTCCCAGACTGCATTCTGTGGATCTCTTCATTTTCTGGTCCTGATCTATATCCTTTATAATAAACTAAGTATAAATACTTTCCTGAGTTCTGCGAGTCATTTCTAGCAAATTACAGAATCTGATGGGGCAATGAGAATGCCTGAATTTGTAGCCAGTCGGTCAGAAGAACAAGGACCTAGCAATCCCGGGCTTGCAACTACTTTCTGAAGGTGTTACTGGTGGAAGATATTGTGTCCGGAATTGGTGGGTTCTTGGTCTCACTGACTTCAACAATGAAGCCTCGGACCCTCGCAGTGAGTGTTACAGTTCTTAAAGGCAGCGTGTTCAGAGTTTGTTCCTTATGATGTTCAGATGTGTTCAGAGTTTCTTCCTTCTGGTGGGTTCGTGGTCTTGCTGGCCTCAGGAGTGAAGCTGCAGACCTCCACGGTGAGCATTAGAATTCCTAAGGTGGCGCATCTGGAGTTGTTCATTCCTCCCAGTGGGTTTGTGGTCTCGCTGGCTTCAGCAGTGAAGCTACAGACCTTCGTGATCAGTGTTACTGCTCATAAAGGAAGTATGAACCCAAAGAATAAGCAGTAGCAAGATCTTTTGCAAAGAGCAAAAGAACAAAACTTCCACAGCAAGGAAGAGAACCTGAGCCTGTCGCCCCTGCTGGCTCGGGCAGCCTGCGTTTATTCTCTTATCTGGCCCCACCCACATCCTGCTGATTGGTTCATTTTACAGAGAGCTGATTGGTCTGTTGTTCAGAGATCTGATTGGTCTGTTTTTACAGGGTGCTGATTGGTGCATTTACAATCCCTGGGCTAGACACAAAAGTTCTCCATGTCCTCACTAGATTAGCTAGATACAGAGTGCTGATTGGTGTATTTACAAACCTTGAGCTAGACACAGAGTGCTGATCGGTGTATTTACAATCCCTTAGCTAGACATAAAGGTTCTCCAAGTCCCCAGTAGACTCAGGGGCCCAGCTGGCTTCACCCAGTGGATCCTGCACTAGGGTCCCAGCGGGAGCCGCCTGCCAGTCCTGCCCCGTGTGCCTGCACTTCTCAGCCCTTGGGCAGTTGACGGGACTTGGGACCGTGGAGCAGGGGGCGGCGCTCGTCTGGGAGGCTCGGTCTGCGCAGGAGCCCACAGGTGGGGGGGAGGGTGCCCAGGCTGCAGGTCCCGAGCCCTGCCCTTTGGGGAGGCGGCTAAGGCCTGGCGAGAAATCGAGTGTAGCGCCACTGGGCCAGCACTGCTGGGGGACCCCGCGCACCCTCCGCAGCTGCTGGCCTGGATCCTAATTACCCTCACTGCCCCGGGCCTGTGGGGCCGGCTGGCTGCTCCGAGTGCGGGCCCGCCAAGCCCACACCCACCCAGAACTCTAGCTGGCCAGCAAGCGCTGCGCACAGCCCCGGTTCCCACCCGTGCCTCTCCCTCCACACCTCCCCGCAGGCTGAGGGAGCTGCCTCCGGCCTCGGTCATCCCAGGAAGGGGCTCCCACAGTGCGGCGAGGGGCTGAAGGGCTCCTCAAGCACGGCCAGAGTGGGTGCCGAGGCCGAGGAGGCGCCAAGAACCAGCGAGGGCTGCAAGGGCTGCCAGCATGCTGTCACCTCTCAGTATCTGAGTTACCAGCGATGAATCTGTACAGGTCTGCAGCAACATCAGTTCTTGCCTCCTCAGAATAAAGAATTTGATGGAGGGGCATAAAGCAGAAAAAAAAGAGACTTAGGCAAGTTTCAGAGCAGGAGTGGAAGTTTATTAAGAAGGCATTAGAACAGGAAAGAAAGGAAAGTACACTTGGAAGAGATCCAATCAGGCAACTTGAAGAACAAGTGCAGTGCTTTACCTTGATCCTAGGACTTTATAGGCTGGCCCCTTTCCCATGATTCTTCCCTTAGAGTGGGCTGCCTGCATGTGCAGTGCACTCCTTGTGCTTGGGAAGTGAGCATGCGTGGTGTGTTTAGTTGTACACATGCCCATCTGAGGCTTTTTTCCCTTTTCTGGTGCTGTGCCCTTGGAAGGTCATACTCTGCCATTTTGTGTCTTAATGTGCATGCTCAGTAAGTTCCTTCTCTCTGGCATCTTTATTCAGTGAACACTTCAGTGCAGTAGCTGTGGATCATCAGGAAATGGCCTCTCCCTTGCACTGGCTATCAATTTGTTACTTTTAGAGAGTCAATGTGATAATTGCTGAACCATCACCTGACATTCCTAGTGGCCAGGGGAGAGCCCTCACGTGCCCCACTCATGCCTAACTACCTATAACAAAATAAGGGAGCTCTTATGGAAGACTGTACCCTTAACTTGTGAAATTTGACCTCACTCTAGGTAATGTCAGAATTGCATTGCACACAGCTGGCACATTGTCAGCAAGTTGCAGAAAACTAAAGATATTTTGAAAGCTGTCAGAGAAAAATGACACATTACATATAAGGGAATTGTGATTTGAATGATTGATGTCTTCTCATCAGAAAAATAATGGAGACCAGAAGACAGTGGAACAACATCTTTAAAGAATAAAACAAAACTCAAAACTACATTAAATTATATGTCCAGTGAAAATAATTCTAAAAGAATGATGGTGAAGTAAAATACATTTCCAGATAAAACTAAAAGTATATGTAGCCAGTGAACACGTACTATAAGAAATACCAAAGAAGTTCTTCAGGTTGAAGAGAAATACAACCAGATGGAAAATCAGGTCTTCAGGGGCAAAAAATAAAGAGCACTGAAAATGATAACATTGCATCATAGGATTTATAACGTGTATAAATGTAATGCATTTGACAACTATAGCAAAAAGGATGAAAAGGTGAGTAAATGAACTCATGCCTTGCAAGATTTCTACATTTTAAATGAATCGATTCAATATTAACTCTTAGTCTGAAATATTAAGGATATATATTGCAATGCTTAGAACAACCACTAAAAAATTATGCAAAAAAGGAAAACGAGGATCCTAGAATACACAATGTTTATATGCCTTTGTGTTTGTCTTTATGTCCTAAGATAAATTTGTATTTCTTGTTCTTAAACAATAACAAAATATTTTCTACTAATCATCCCTTTTGGAAGAGGTAAGGACTAGTGATCTCTTTTTCACTTCCCTCCTGAACTATTTTTTTCCTGTCTCTGAGACAGTCTTTTGTT
Source organism: Pan paniscus (assembly GCF_029289425.2). NCBI lineage: Eukaryota > Metazoa > Chordata > Mammalia > Primates > Hominidae > Pan > Pan paniscus. Next base: position 108,235,019 of record NC_073255.2, on the reverse strand, counting down.
CATCTTTGTCTCCTGTGTTCCTGAAAAAAGAATGCCTTCTTTCTCTTCAATTAGTCAGCTGTCAACAAGTGCTTGTTTTCTCTGAAGGGTACTTACTTGTTTCAACTTCATTTCCTGCTTTCTTTCTCCCCAAGGTGATTGAATCACACTTTGATAAATACATTGTTATTAAAGTTTACTAGAGGCAATTGCAATTGTAGATGTTTCAAATTAATGTCTTTCATTATACTGAGTCAAAAAGTTAATGAATTGAAAAATTATTCTTTTTGTAGGTATTCAGCGGCATTACTCAGTCAACATGTCCTGACGGTGTGTGGAGTGACCTTCTAGATTTTGTGGGGAGTGATGATGGCAATATTTCCTGGAGAAGTACGCTCAATAAAGGAGAAATGGGATTAACACAACTGTGACAAAACTGCACTAAGTGATTGGAAAGTAGGAAGCGTGTGGGCAAATGAATAGGCTACTGGCCTGATTAAACCAGGAAATCTCAGGCAGCACTGGAGTTCTGAAAGAATTAAGGGGTGTGGCTGGTGGAAAGCTGACAAAACTCCCTCAGAGGGGGCAATAGCATGGATATGAAATAGAAATCAGCTAAAAATATTTATTGTGTCCATTGTACTATATACCAGTCATTAAAAACATATGAAATAGAGACATTTTTATAAGCTTGTAGGAGAACATTATATGCTCTCATGGAAGAAAGACAACATATTATAGTCATTCAAAAATGGACGTCAAGTAATATAGTGAATATAGATACCCAATTGCAGAGGTAAAGCTGAATTGTGTAGAAAGAGCTTTAGAGTTGGGTCAGGTGACAGAGATAAAGGGAGAAATGCTCTATGATATGACTTATAGATGAAGTCTGGGGATAATAGAAATATTCTAGGAACGGGATGATGGTGAATATATTGCTGCTCGTGAAGACAATTCTAATAAAAAAATGCGTGGCTTGGAAAACATACTTGCTTAGTTAGATGGCTTGTTTGGGCTATGATGATAAATTAGGTGGATTCGTTAGGTAATACACTTGACTTTATAAATAACCAACTGTAAAATCTAAACATTTACATAAATTTATCATGTCTGTCTTAACATGTGTTGTGTGCTTCTGAGTTTTCCACTTCTCTTCCATTTTGCCAAATGAAAAATCTGTCTCAAATCCAATTCTCCTACCGCTCTCTAAAGTGTTTGACCCTACAGCAGTCTTCTGATTCTTCAACTATGTCCTCTCTTTGGTTCTATGACATTATGTCACCCTGGAGCTTACATAGGCTGATTATTCTTTCCTGTCTTCCTTCATTGATTCGATTTACAGTTTATGAGCCCCGAAATTTGGGCATAAGTCCTCATATTCATCTCAACTTTCTTTTATCAATGTATACTGTCATGGTGGCACTAATTCACTAATTTTCTTTTTTCTTTTCTTTTCTTTCTCTCTTTTTTTTTTTTTTTTTTTTTTTTTGAGACAGGGTCGCACTCTTGTTGCTCAGGCTGGAGTGCAGTGGCACGATCTCAGCTCACTGCAACCTCTGCCACCCAGGTTCAAGCAATTCTCGTGCCTCAGCCTCCTGAGTAGATGGGATTACGGGTGCACACCATTACGCACGGGTAATTTTTGTATTTTTAGTAGATACGGGGTTTCACCATGTTAGCCAGGCTGGTCTCGAACTGCGGCACTAATTTTCTGTCAAAACAGAGACCTCTCAAATTAGTTATATTTCTAGATAAATTTTAGATATTCCAGAAGATCCAGAATCAACTCTAATACAACACATCCTAAATCAAATTCATTCTCCCCTAATCATCTTCCTTTTGATCTTTCATATTTGTCAATGACACTCCATAAGCAGGTATGCTGAAAGCACTCGTTCTTTTTTGTTTTCACTCCATCTCATATCAATGCGATTAATCACCATGTTTTATCTTTCTTTCTTTCTTTTTTTTTTTTTTGAGACAGAGTCTTGCTCTGTCTCCATGCTGGAGTGTAGTGGCGCAATCTGGGCTCACTGCAACCCCCGCCTCCCGGTTCAAGCGATTCTCCTGCCTCAGCCTCCTGAGTAGCTGGGACTACAGGCATGCACCCACCATGCCCAGCTAATTTTTGTATTTTTAGTAGAGACGGGATTTCACCTTGTTGGCCAGGATGATCTTGATCTCTTGACCTTGTGATCCATCCGCCTCGGCCTCCCAAAGTGCTGGGATTACAGGTGTGAGCCACCGCACCCGACCTATGTTTTATCTTTCTATCTTTGAAATATGTCATTTCTGTCATTGTTCTAAATGTTTTATTATGCATTATTTGATAATAGAAAAATATATATTCTAACAGATATATCCTATACATGTTATATATATTCTAAATATTCTAACATATATAGTTAGAAACCATAGGCATAAGAAGACTAGTGAAATCACTGTCTGTAGAGACTCTCTATAAATTCTTTCCAGATCTTGTTTCCTCATATATCCTAACATAACCACTCTCCTGAATTTGTGTGAGTTACTTCCTTACTATTAAAACTGCTTTATCAAATGTATGTATTTGTAAAGAAAGAATATATGGTTTAATTTTGCTTGTCTTTGAACTTCATAAAAATGATATATTCAGCAATCCATTTTTTAAAATCTGTAACTCATATAGCTGTAGTCTATTCCTTTTCACTGCCAAATAACATCTTGCAATGTTGGATATACCACAGTTAATTTATCTATTATGTTAGCGATCATTTTGATTTTTTCCATGTTTTTGCTTTTGTGAACAATGCTACCATGAATATTCCATTTTAGGGTATGTTGCTTGTCACCTATTTGCAAGAATTTCTTCAAGATATATTCCTGGGATTGAAAAACTTATTGCAAGTTACATACTTGTTCAGACTTAGAAGATGGTGCCAGTTTGTGTTCTAGACTGATTGTACAAATTTATGCTCCTCCTAGCACTACGCAAGAGTCCTACTGCCTCATGTGATGGTTAGTTATATGTAACAACTTGACTGGCCATGGGGTACCCAGATATTTGTTTAAATATTATTTCTGGGTGTGTCTGTGAGTGTGTTTCTGGATGATACTAGCATTTGAATTGGCAGGCTGAATAAAGCAGATTGCCCTCCCCATCAGCCAATTCATTGTATAGGCATCATCCAGTTCACTCAAGGCGTGAATAGAACAAAAAGGTGGAGGAAGGGAGAATTTACTGATTCTTCCTGACTGATGGAGCTGAGACATTAGTCTTCTGCTCTCACACTAGAACTTAACACCATTGGCTCTCTGGGTTCTCAAGCTTTTAGGCCTAGACTTGAACTTACACTGTCAAATTTCCTCGCTTTAAGGCCTTTGGACTCAGGCTGGAACTATACCACTGACTTTCCTAAGTCTCTAGCTTGCAGATGGCAGATTGTGGGGCTTCTCAGCCTCCATAATCACATGAACCAATTTTTTATAATACATCTCTTCATATATATATATATCTTTATATAAAATATAATATATACATATGTTAGCTAGATCCTATTGGTTCTGTTTCTTTGGAGAACCCTGACTAATATTCTTCATATGTTCACCAACACTTGACACTTGATATTTTTTAAGTCAGAGTCTCACGTCACCCAGGCTGGAGTGCAGTGGTGGGATCATAGCTCACTGGAAACTCAAACTCTTGAGCTCAAGTGATCTGCCCACCTCAGCCTCCCAAGTAGCTGGAACTACAGGCACATGGCACCATACTCAACCCAGTTAAAAAAAATTGTGGAGTAGGGGCCTTTCCAAGGATGGTCTTGAACTCCTAGCCTCAAGTGATCTTCCTGCCTTTGTCTCCCAAAGCACTAGGATTACGGGCATAAGCCACTACACCCAGTCTCCAACACTTGATATTGTCAGACTTGTTAATGTTTGACCTGATGGGTACAAGTGCACATCTCATGGCCCCACTATGTTGCCCAGGTTGTTCTTGAACTCCTGGGCTCATATAATCCTCTTGCCTTAGCCTCCCCAAATGTTGGGATTACAGGCGTGAGTCACTGAATCTGGCCTTCTTTAGGAGAATTTTAGCTATCTTAGGCCTTTGCTTTACCATATAACCCCCTAGAGTCACATTTTCATTAACCCTATTGCACTTTCCTGCCTGCAATTAAATAATGAATATGTGCGTGTATTTATTCATTATTTATGTTTCCTAATCTATGAAATGCCTCTTTATGCCTATTGCCCAGATTTCTATTATTGTGTTTATCTTTTTCTTGTTGATTTGATGGAAGGGTCTTCTATCTTGGCTCTTAATCCTAATTCATTTGTGATTATAAGTGCTGAATATATCTTCTCTCAGAATATAATTATTTTTTATCTTTATAGTGTCTCGTGATTAACAGGACATTAATTTTAATGCAGTCAAATGTATTAATTATCCTTTTATGGTCAGCACTATTTGTGTCTGGTGTAAGAAGTCCTTCTCAACCCCAAGATCAGAAAGATATTCTTCTGATGTTCTTTTTAAAGTACAAATGCTTTGCTTTTCATATTTAAATTAATAACATACCTGGGATTGATTTTTATGATGGTATAACGTAGGAATCTAATTTCGTTTTCCATATGGATAACCAGTTTTCCCAGCTTTATTTATTGAAAATCCACTGTTCTAATGAGAACATTTGGACACAGGGTGGGGAACATCACACACCAGGGCCTGTCGTGGGGTGGGGGGAGGGGAGAGGGATAGCATCAGGAGATATACCTAATGTAAATGACGAGTTAATGGGTGCAGCACACCAACATGGCACATGTATACATATGTAACAAACCTGCACACATACCTTAGAACTTAAAGTATAATTAAAAAAAAAAAAGAAAATCCCATGTTGTTTTACACAACATTTCTATAAATGGATAGGTTTATTTTTAGGGTCTGTAATCTGGTCCATTGTTTAATTTCTTTATTCCTGAGCCAATAACCTCCCATTTAATAACTAGTGAGTACCCTGCTCCTTACTGTTCTTCTTCAGGAGAATTTTTTTTTTTTTTAAAGACAGGGTTTCACTCTGTTGCCCAGGCTGCCATGCAGTGGTATGATCATGGCTCACTGTAGCCTCAACCTCCCTGACTCAAGTGATCCTCCCACCTCAGCCTCTCAAGTAGCTGGGACTACAGGCATACACCACCATGCCTGCCTAATTTTTTAATTTTTTGTAGCAACTAAGTCCTACTATGTTGCCCAGGTTGGTCTTGAACTCCTGGGCTCAAGCAATCCTCTTGCTTTGGCCTCCTCACATGCTGGGATTACAGGCATAAGCCACTGTGCCTGGCCTTCTTTAGGAGAATTTTGGCTATCTTGAGCCTTTGCTTTACCATGTAACTTTTAGCATCACATTTTCATTAACCCTGTTGTGATTTTGATTGAAAATGCATATATTACTTTGGGCAGATGATATCTTCATAGATCATATATTAGCATTATTTTTATTTAGATTGTCTTTTATGTCTTTCAATAAAAATTTTAAAAATCTCCACTTAGAATTCATTTACCTATGTTAAATTTATTCCTAGTTACCTTATACATCTTACTGCTATTGTAAATGGTATCTCTTTTCTAATTTACATGTTCTGGTCTTTTGCTCGTATATAGTTGATGCAGTAGATTTTGTAGATTGATCTTATATTCAACCACTTAACAAAACTTGTTAATTTGTCAGTATAATTTATGTTATTATTATTTCTAAGCAAATGATTCCACATAGCATGCTGTGCTAGGCACTATTCAGAACACTAAATATTTATCACAACAGCCCTTTTAAGCAGGGTCATTTTTCATCTCCATTTTACTTACAAGGAAATTAACCACAAAGAGATTAAATCATTAGCTCAAAGCCACAAATTACCATCTGAACACAGAAGGGAGGACTTAAACCCAGGCAGTTGATTTCTAAGCTCCATGCTCACCAAGAGCTTTGCTGCCTCTCTGCTAGGCTATCCAGTTGTGATCCTTCCCTTTCCTTCCCTGCCCTGCCCGGCCCTCCCCTCCCCTCCCCTCCCTTTCCCTCGCCTCCCCTCCCTTTCCCTCCCCTCCCCTCCCTTTCCCTCCCCTCCCCTCCCCTCCCCTTCATTCCCCTCCCCTCCTTTCCCTTCCTTCCCTCTTTCTCTTTTTCTCTCTTTCTTTTCCTTATACCGCTCCCCACTTTTTTCTAACCCTTTCTTTGCAGGTATTATTTTAAATGTTAGCAGAGATGATGCGCATCTTTTCTCGCTCCTAAATTAAAAGAGAATTATTTTAATATTTTACCATAAGAAAGATGTCTGCTGTAGGATTCTAGTGGATAACATTTATGAGGTTAAGAAAATTTTGTCTAGTCTTAGTTTGGTAAGAGTTGTTTTTGCTTTTTAATCATGAATGGATGTTGAATTTTATCAATTTATTTTCTTTTAATTTAAAAAAAAATTTTTTTTGAGACAGAGTCTCACTCTGTCACCTAGGCTAGAGTGCAATGGCGTGATCTTAGCTCACTGCAACCTCTACCTTCTGCACTCAAGTGATTCTCCCTCTTCAGCCTCTCAAGTAGCTGGGACTATAGGCGTGTGCCACTGTGCCTGGCTAATTTTTGTATTTTTTTGTAGAGACAGGTTTTTGCCATGTTGCCCAGGCTGGTCTCGAACTCATGAACTCAAGCAATTTGCCCTCCTTGGCCTCCCAAAGTGCTAGGATTACAGGCATGAGCCACCGTGCCCAGCCTCCCATTTAATTTGTGTACATGGTAAATATAGTCATTGATTTTAATATGTTAAACCAATAGTCCCTAACCTTTTGGCACTGGGGACCAGTTTTGTGGAGGACAAGTTTTCCACAGATGGGGTGGGTGGGGAGGGCAGGGAGGGATGTTTTGGGATGAAACTTTTTCACTTCAGATCATCAGGCGTTAGATTCTCATAAGGAGCAGCAACCTATATCCCTTGCATGTGCAGTTCACACTAAGGTTCATGCTCCTATGAGAATAATGCTGCTGCTGATCTGACAGGAGGCAAAGCTCAGGTGATAATGCTCGCTGGCCCACAGCTCACCTCCTGCTGTACAGCTGGGTCCTTAACAGACCACAGACTGGTACCAATCTACGGCCTGGGCCCCCCTGTGTTAAACTACCCATGCATCCCTAGGATAATCAAAGCTTGATACTGCTGTGTTTTTTGTAAGTCCTACTGAATTTGGTATGTCAATATTTTGTTTAGAATTTATTTTTATCTGTAATCATTAGTAAGATGGCCTGTGACTTTACTCTTTTTCAGATTGTCCTTGTCTCATTTTGTTAGAATGAGTCTGGGAGATTTCCTTCTTTTCTAATTTTCAGGAAGTACTTGATCCTTGAAAGTTGCCCTGCAAAATCATATGGGCTTGATTTTCTTTTTTTCCCAGTGGGAAGATTTTAAACTACTTATTCAAGGTCTTTAAACAGCATTTATTATTCTGGCTTTGTAGTTATTCTTACATGAGTATTATAGATTTTTTTCTTTTTTCTTTTTTTTTTCCATAGTCTTTCTTTGTCGCCCAGGCTAGAGTGCAGTGGTGCGATCTCGGCTCACTGCAGCCTCCATCTCCTGGTTTCCACCGATTCTCCTGCCTCAGCCTTCTGGGCAGTTGGGATTACAGGCACGTGCCACCATGCCTGGCTAATTTTTGTATTTTTAGTAGAGATGGGTTTTCACCATGTTCACCAGGCTGGTCTCGAACTTCGGTCCTCAGGTGATCCACCTGCCTCAGCCTCCCAAAGTGCTAGGATTATAGGCATGAGCCACTGCGCCTGGCCAAGTTTTATAGATATTTTTTCTAGGAATTTATTAATTTAATTTAAAATTTCAAATATATGGTATATGTTGGTTCTTAGTATTCGTGTATCTAGTTTTAATCTTTATTTGCTATCTATAGATATATATCATTTTCTACCTTTCATTTTCTTTCTTGATCAGCCTCATCAGAGGTTGCTTTATTTTATTCAAAGAATCAACTCTTTTTGCCTTAGTTCACTAACGTGTGTTTTCGTAAAATCTCTTAACTTTTGAGAGCCTTTTTTCTGCTATTTTACCAGCTGTTAAATTTGGTTGCATTTATCACTCTATCAGATTTTCAGCCTCTCTTCTTTTGGCACAAGTGTTTAAAGCTGTTAATTTCCTTTAAAGGATCCTCTTACTGGCTTCTCACAAGTTTTGATATGCAATGTTTTTTAATCACACAGTTTGAAATATTTTATAATTTCCATTGTATTTTATTTTAAAATCGATTGTTTAAAGTTATTGCATAAATAAGTACATTTATTGTTTAAATTTCAAAACATGAAAAACTACGTTCTTGTTTTTATATTTCTTAAAACACTTTTTAGACTTTTAAACTTTCTGTGTTGTGGTCAGGCAACAAAGTTTGAGTGATACTAGTTTTTGAAATTTGTTGAGACTTGCTTTAAATTTCATGAGACTTTATTTTTTCTTTTCTTTTATTATTATTATACTTTAAGTTTTAGGGTACATGTGCACAACATGCAGGTTTGTTACATATGTATACATGTGCCATGTTGGTGTGCTGCACCCGAGACTTGCTTTATTTTCTAATGGGAGGAATGTGTTCTTTAACTGCAAGTTTCATGGTTCCTTATAACTTGACGGTTCAAATCATCTACACATTTAGTATTATTTATCATCTTAACCTAAAGGCTTGTGGAACTCTCCCACTATGATAGTGAGTTTGTGAAAATTTCCCTCTACTTCTGTCAGTTTTTGCTTTATGTATTCTGTAGCTTCGTTATTAGATATATCTAAATTTAGAATATTTTTATCTTCTTCCTGAATTGAGTCTTTTATCATTATGTAGTGTTCCCCTTTCTCCTTCATTGTGCTTTTTTGTATTAATAAAGCTGTCAGTTTAAAATACAATTAACATGTGCATGGTATATTTGTTTCCATTCTTTTCAAGTTTCTCTGTCCTCATTTTGGGTGTGTGTATCTTTTGTAAAAGCACATGGCAGAATTTAAAATCCAACCACATCTTCCTTCCTTTAATCAAGAAGTTCAGACTATTATTATGATTGTTGACTTGAATCTTATAAATTTACTTTCTACTTGTCACTTTTGCTGTGCTTTTTTCTCTCTTCTTGCTTTCTCAATTAATTTTTTATTTGTCAATCTGTTTTTCTCCCTGGTTCAAGAGTTTTGTTCTCTATTTCCGTCATTTAGGAATTGCCCAAGAAATTTTACCATACATATTTAACGACTTTGCAAAGTCTAAATTCAATATCTATATCTCACTTTTTACTGTAGATACCAGTTTTAATAAAGCCTAAACTTACTATCTACATCTCACTTTCCTCTCTTCCTTCTCTCTTTCTCTTCTTTCTTCTTTTCCATATTCTGATTCTTTATGCTTTGCCTCCATCCGCCTTTTCCCTGGAGATTTCACTTTCTTGATTACCCAATGATGATTTAAAAATTATGTTTGTCATCATTTTGCCAGATTCTATTTGAATGTAGCAAGTAGACCCTTCAGAAAAATCACTCACATAAAGAATATCTTCTCTCACTGACTTGGGGGTAGACACCAAGAGTAAAATTTCTAGATCACTTTCAGATTAAACAGATAATGCCAGTTTTCTTCCTTGGTGATTATACCAGCTAATAGTCTCATCAAAAGCATATGAAGTGTTCATTTTCTCAAAAAATTGCTGAGATTGTATTTTACCAAATTAATTTTTGTTAAGCTTCATTTGGGGAAGACAATATATCATTTCCTTGAAATGGCTTTGTTATTAAGTCTATCTAAATTTAGAATATTTCAGTATTTTTTCTCATGTTTACTGAATATTAAGGTCTACTCTTCTGTCAATTACCCTTATTTTTCTATTATTGATTTATATAAGTTCTCTATTCAGAATACTATTCCTGTGTGTGTGTTATAATAATCATACCCAAATATGTACTCCTATTTAGTACATTACTCTAATTCTAATATTAGAATATTCTTTAAAAATGCATTTTAATGACAACTATTACCTGTCTCCTTACATTTTTCTGTATTTTACAACTTTTCAATAGGTTTTGCAATACTTGTAAACAGATAAAAATGTTTTATGAAAAATAAAGTATATCTTTCAAAAAAGACGGACAGGAACTATGTGGTTACTCAACAGAGAAATTGAGCCAATTCATTTTAGAAGGAAGCCAACATTAACCCAAAGATGGAAGGGGTTGCTTCCTTTGGGGGTGGGGACATGTGCCCAAGGTTAAGTCACATTGGAAAACAGCTTTGGTGGGTGGACAAATTCCTTGGGAGGGTGGTTTGTTCACGTTTCAGCTGGGATGTTGGATTAGGTCACTCTGCATCTCTGCTAATTGTGAGAGTCCATGATTAATGGTGGACTGAAACACTTGGAAGTCTACAGCAGAAGAATATCTGGTGTGAGATGGATTCGTGTATATCCTACCTAATCCGAGTAAACAAGTCTTCCCCTTTTCTCAGTTCTGTTTTGTGCAGGAGGTGGTCCTGCAGATAGAAGGGGCATAAAAAGGCATTGCCAGGGCAGAACTAATGATTGACTACGTTAGCTCCACCAACATGATGAGAACAGGGTGGAGCTTTGAATAATGGTGGGTGCTGGGAGAAGTGAGCTTTAGCGGGGACAATGACTGGGGAACTGGGCTGTTTGGTTTGGCACTCATCTCACCCCATGATCTCACCATCCCAGCTCAAGAACCTGTGAGAAGGGTGGCCTGCCTGAGGGGAAATGGGGATAAGGCAGCTGGCTTTGATTTCCCTAGCCCCATCTGATCATCGCTGCTGGGCTATAGGCAGAGCAGGTAGACTTAAACTCATATATAGTCCAAGTGATGTGTTGGGGCTGAGATTGATGGACAACATACATATGTGAAATTCAAGGTACTTGCTCGGGTCTTCATCCGTGAAGGGATAAAGGAAACATTTCCCCCAGTGTAGAAGCAAGGGTATGTTTGCGCGTGTGTATGTGTTAGTGTTAATAATAAACAGTGTTTAGCTAGAGATTAGAACCGTTCAAGGAGGTTTAGGATTTTAAGAGAGTTCACAGCCTTAAGAGAATTTTTCTCTGGATAGGAGAATACGGTGTGGAGCATGGGTGGGCGGAGGGAGAAGATAACTTGGGTATGTGGACTGACTACTGCCGAGATGGATCTTCTCAGCTAAGAAAAAAGAAGGAACAAAGTAAGAAGGAGAGAGCGAAGAAGACCCTGAGCCTTTGGCATAGCAAGAAAGTCGGAGGAGGGCAGGAGAGGCGAGAGCAGCGGCCAAGGCAGGGCCGCAGGGCGCAGGGGCCCCAGAGGTCTGGAGGCTGGGAAGTTGGGCGAGGTCAGGGAGGGGCCTCGAGAGCGCGGCCACCCACGATCTGCCCCCTCACTCAGCCTCTAGAAAAGGATGGCGGTCCCAGCGGCGGGTCTGTCTCGGGAACCCCGCGTGGCCGCAGCAGAACCGGCAGCTCCACCCGCGGTGAGCCAGTGCCAGCCAGAGCCTCACAGCGCCGGAGCGCACCGCGGCCGAGACGGTTCCGCTGAGAGAGCTTGGGCGCCCGGTGAGCGCTCGTGGTGGGTGACACAGAGCTGCCTCGCCCAGTTCGCCTGCCTCGGGAAGTGGGTCCGCTGGGCAGAGGGCGCCCTGGGCAGGGGTCGTCCCCGCTGAAACCTCTGGTTCCTCCTGGGCAGGAGGCGCCCCGTCCTCCTCCCAACGAGCGTAGCGCACCCAGGACACCGCGCCGGGACGCGCTCCTCGGACGTCGACCAGAGGTCCTCGACTCCCGCGTGGCCTCCCTCTTCTGCGCCCAGGTGACCTGACCGGGGCTGGGGGCACAGGGGGAGGCGCTAACCTGAAATTGAGGGGGAAGAAATTCCCTGGTTCTACCCTAGCCCCTCTGATACAACACGTATCATTAACTGCCAGCTTTCAGCTCAGTCTGGGGAATTTGCACAATTTTCGACGATGTGAAATGACTTGAATGTCCTGTTTAGATTTGATTCGTATGATTTCTCTCTTCAGCCCAACTTTTTTGGGGAGGTGGCAGACGGCCGTGTACGGGGGGGAAAGGTGAGTCCTGTGTTCTGGATCTGTTCTCCTCTCCCTATCCCTCCCCGTTGGCTGTCAATGTTGTAAAAGGGACATTTCCAACAGCAGCCTTGAATAGCAGGTGTGTGGCAATTCAATGCCAACTTAGTCCTTAACTTCCTCTTATGTGCTTTGGGCCGATTTTACCCAACAATCAGTTGGCAAGGAGGCATGCAAAGAGGCATTAGAAAAATGTCAAGATTTTGCTGAATGTAATGGGCCCTGCACTATCTCATCCTACCTTATATCACCTTTGTTTTCGTGCCACTTCATGTATGTCTATGTTCATCTTCTCCAACCAGCTCCTAAACAGAGGGAAGCCAAGAATACACCGGATATTAGTGCGTAACAAGTATTTTTCAATACATGAAAATGGAAACAGCAGTAACTTTGAGACTTAAACGGTGCTTGTGAGATCTAGTACCATT